>NC_082717.1:39401920-40008674 GCF_030144855.1 Hypanus sabinus
TCAAAATAGATTAGTGATCTACTTGTAGGAGATTATTTCAAGAAAGAAGAATTCAGTAATATATGACCTGAAGTGCATTTATTGGGGAATGTTATCTGTATGTTTCATGGTGCTAAGTTCTTCACAACACTGGTTGATCACAGGCATCGTAGGACATAAGTTTTTCATTGTTGAAACTGTGGGAGAATGATGCAGTTCTACAAGTTCTGTGAAATAGTTCGTTTGTA
The DNA here is from genome assembly GCF_030144855.1 of Hypanus sabinus. Lineage (NCBI taxonomy): Eukaryota > Metazoa > Chordata > Chondrichthyes > Myliobatiformes > Dasyatidae > Hypanus > Hypanus sabinus. The sequence goes on from NC_082717.1 coordinate 39,402,148, forward strand.
ATTTTCTGAGATTTTTTTCCATTGGAAGATTACATCAGACCAAACAGTTGTTTCCATTGGTGCCAAAGTAAGGTGGGACACACCTAATACTAGAAACGATGTTGAAAAGAAAAGGTGTTAAAAGATCTGTCGGGGGTTTTAAATTTCATAGGCATGGGATTGCTTTAGCATTGCCAACTGCTGATGAGACAAAGCCATCAACAGTGACAGACTGAATTAAAGTCTTTCTGTCAGCCACGTGGAATCAAAATGGTGTGATTGCATTTATTTAATTTGAAGTAATGCATTATTCCAAAGTTAGGTTCTGATTCTGTCCTAAATGTTATGTGTCTTGAACACCAGTTCATTCTCTGAAACAATTAATAGATGAGTTTTTTATTTTGGGACACGTTCCTACAAATGTATTATTTGAAGGTGTTGAGACCTTTACATTTAGCTTTGAGATTAAATTCCTTCCTTGAAATAGCTTCCTTTTTATTTTGTATTTGCGTTTGGGCAAACCAAAACACTGCTAACAGTGTTACATCTGTGGAAAGAAAAACAGAATTGGCAATTCGGGTGAAGGACCTTACACCTGAACTGGTGAAATGAGGAGAACAAAGATGAGAAAATCTGCATATGCTGGAAATCTATACAATAAGCACAAAATGCTGGAGAAACTCAACAGGCCAGCATCTGTGAAAAAGAGTAAACAGTCAATGTTTCGGGACAAGACTGTTCATCAGGAGAAAACACTTGTTTTAAATTGCAAAGACCAATGTTGGGGGAAAAAGCAAATGTCTCTGATAAGATGTAGATGATCAAAGTTAGATACAGAAAGAGGGAGAAAAGAACAAATTGAAACAGAAAGATATAACTGCATCTGAGGAGAAAGGGATTTTTAAAAAATCGATAGTTACCTGATATTGTTCTAAGATATTGAGTTGCAATGATTGTAACATGCCTGTTAAGCATAGCTTTATAATGTCAAAAGCTGAGGCAGAAAGATCCTGTAGCCTGCCGGGGTAAATATAAGTACTGTAACAGGCTACTGGAAGCCCTGGGCCACCCTTGAGGACTGAAGTTGAGGTGTTTGCAAATCTGCATTTGGCTTCTCCATTACAAAGAGATCACATTATGAGTGCTGGAAGAAAAACAAGTGAATCGCATCATCTGTAATTTTTACTTAAATTGATTTTTGGGCCTTTTATAGAAACTCAAATTGGCTTACTGGAACCTTTCATACACCTTCAGGTACAGGTGTCCGTCGCTTTATGAATGTTCATTTTATGTCACTTCACTTTTACAAAAGATCTACATGAGCAACCTGTTTTCGCATTACAAAGAGGAATTTTGCTTTTATGAAAATTTTTCCCATATAAATTAATGGTTCGCTTTGTGCCATTTTGGCTTAAAGGCTTCACAGGAACGCTCTACCTTTGTAAAGGGGGGGGGGGGACCTGTATTCACTATTGTTAAGTAGGTTGCCGCAAAATACACAAAAAATAGTTGTATAAAATTATCACCTTAATATTAGTGTTAAATTATCTTCATCATATGTACAGGGACGTGTTAGGACGAAGGGTCTATATTGTACTACACTATTTAGGAGTAGGGCGAACAGCAGTTCAAAACTACTGTCATTTGTAAAGATTCGTAAAGATCTTTAGAAATGATCTAATCATAGCCCTCAACCCCACTTTCATACCCAGTCCTCTGGAAATCTTGTAGTCTCTGTGGTCCAAAAATTTATCTGGCTCATCCTTCAATGTACTTTCTGACATGGTAGCAACAGCCCTCTGGAGTAGAAAATTCACATTTGTCTGAGAGAAGAAATCCCTCCCATGACTGATAATTTTCCAAGGACTTTTCTTCTCCTCTTCACCCCAACTTCATGAGGAAGAAAAGTCAATTTCTGATCACTCATGGCGCCTCAAAATGTTGTGTGTTTCAATGACATCAACTTCCATTCCTCTGAATTCTAGGGAGAATACCCCCAATCAGCTTAGTCTTATTTATGGAATCAACCTAGAGAGCAATACCTGCACTATCTCATAAATTCATCACATTGTACAGATTGGAAACAAGTGCTTCAACTCAACATGGCAGTGCTGAGCAGGATAATACCGGTATTTGATCTGTATCTCTTTCAACCATTAATAATCCACATACTTGCCCTTAATGGTTTTTATGTGTTGCAAATGGAACTGCCTCTGCCACTCTTTTTTGGTAGCTCATTCCATAAACTTAAATATCTTCAATGTGGAAAATCTTGCCCCTCAGATCCCACTTTTATATCTTTCCCCTCTCATCTTAAACCTACTCCCTCTAGCTTTAAATTTACCTGTCTTAAGAAAGGCTGTAACCCACTATCTTAACTATTTGTAATTTGTAGCTTAGTGGCAGAGTGGGAATCACACGAATGGGATTGCTCCCTGGATGGACCCAGCAGGCTGAATAGTCTTCTGTGTTGTTTTCGATATAAGGTACAAGGAAAAGTATGACCAAGTAAAGACAGCGTGGCTTTATCAAAGGGAAAATGCACTCTGAGGATCTAACTAATTTGGTGCAATATGAAGAAAATGGAAATATCTGAATCTGTGAGGTACATTTCTTTTTAGAAAATTTTTATGAATGTTTTCAGAACGTAATTTTCAGGTTACTGTGAGTAATTTTTAAACAAAGCAATTGATGTTTGACGAATGTGAATTTCCTTCCAAGGTAATAGCACTAGAAGAGTTAGCCTTGCTTCACAGAAAATGCTTATGGCCACTCTTGAATTAATGAGCCTGATCTCAAATGAAAGTTATTTAACAGTTTTATTTGCTAACGTTAATTGATAATGGAGCTAATATTTTTCAAGTACCAAAAGATAATATAAATTTCAAGTAGCCCCTTAGAGTTTCAGCATATCAACATTATTTTTGAATTCTGTGACAAAAAGAACCGTCTCATTGAAGAATTTTGTTCAAGATAGACAGAGAAATGAAATTTAGTTAGAAAATATTTCTCGATGAGATACATGTGTAGATACAGGGTGAGCTACCCATTTGGATACAAAATTAGCTTGGTGGAAGGAATCATAGGGTTGTAGTGGACTTTTCTTTCTAATTGGAAACCTGTGACCAACCAGTGGGTTGCAGCAGCTGTCAGTGCTGGGACCATCCTTGTTTGTCATCCATGTTAAAATTGTGAATTTAAATATAGCTGGCATAGTTTATGGAGTTTGTGATTTGGTACGATAGTGAACAGTAATGATGGTTATCTTGTATTTGAAATAATTAACTGGAAAAATAGACCACCAAATGGCAGCTTGGAATTTAACTCTTGTCAAGTGTGAAGTTGTTTTGCTATGGAAACTATAGCCAGTGGAGGCAAGAGATAATTTAAGAATGGTAGTGCTGCTTCTGAATCTTGGTAGAATTGGGTTATTGGTCTACAAGTGTGGAGGCTGTGGAGGGAATATCTCCCATGGTATTGAGGCAAATGATGATATTGAAGACTATAGCCTGATGATTTGAGGTGTGGTCATGGTCCATTGGATGATATAAGAAGGAGCCTGCAAGGTGATGGTTGGCTTCTGCACGGTTGTCATTAGTTCGCCAATCCCCAACAACAACAGTCTTGTCATAGGGTTTTCTGGCAGTGTCTGTCCTGGTCCTGAGTGAGTAAATTGCTCCAAAAATGGGGTGGGGGTGGGGGGGGGGACAGAGGTTAGACACTTCACCTGTGAGTCGGCTGGTGTGGTATACTGCATCTGGTGCTCCCGGTGTGGCCTTTTATATATTGGTGAGACCAGACGCAGACTGGGAGACCGTTTCGCTGAACACCTACGCTCTGTCCGCCAGAAAAAGCAGGATCTCCCAGTGGCCACACATTTTAATTCCACGTCCCATTCCCATTCTGATATGTCTATCCATGGCCTCCTCTATTGTCAAGATTAAGCCACAGTCAGGTTGGAGGAACAACACCTTATATGCCGGCTGTGTAGCCCCCAACCTGATGGCATGAACATTGACTTCTCTAACTTCCGTTAATGACCCTCCTCCCCTTCTTACCCCATCCCTGTTATATTTAGTTTTTTTGTTCCCCCCCCTTTTTTTTTACTTTTTCTCTCCGCCCAACACTCTGCCTGTTCTCCATCTCCCTCTGGTGCTCCCCTCCCCCTTTCTTTCTCCCTAGGCCTCCTGTCCCATTATCCTTTCCCTTCTCTAGCTCTGTATCCCTTTTGCCAATCACCTTTCTGGCTCTCAGCTTCACCCCACCCCCTCCAGTCTTCTCCTATCGTTTGGCATTTCCCCCTTCCCCTCCTACTTTCAAATCTCTTACTATCTTTCTTTTCAGTTAGTCCTGACGGAGGGTCTCGGCCCGAAACGTCGACACTGCTTCTCCTTATAGATGCTGCCTGGCCTGCTGTATTCCACCAGCATTTTGTGTGTGTTGCTTGAATTTCCAGCATCTGCAGATTTCCTCGTGTTAACCAAATTTGGGCCATCTTCTCCACTTGTCAAAATGCAACACAAATCAACTTTACCAGAAGAACATAAGACACGGGAGCAGAATCAGGTCATTTGGCCTGTGGAATCTGCTCTGCCATTCCATTAAGCCTGACCTATTACACCTCTTAACCCCATTCTCCTGCCTTCTCCCAATAATCTTTGACACCCTGACTGGTTAAAGAGCAGTCGACCTTCACTTTAAGTTTACCTCTGGCTGAAGTAATTCCTCCTCATCTCAGTTCTAGATTGACTTCCCACAATTCTATTGATGTACCCTCCAGTCCTAGACTCACCCACGATAGGAAGCATCCTCTTCACGTCCACTCTGTCTGGTGGCATCTGTTAGTCTCGCAAGACCATTGATCTGCACCTGGAAAGTCTACTGGAGTGTCCTCTCCAGGGCTCAGACCTAGGCAAAGTTGTATGGAAGACTGGCAGTTGCCCATGCTGCAAGTCTCCCCTCTCCACAACACCGATGTTGTCCAAAGAAAGGGCAAAGGCCAATACAGCTTGGCACCAGTGTCAAAACAGGAGTTGCCAGAATGAGGTTGAAGGCAACATTCGACCGCCTTAGGGACTCTAGCTCCAGATTTGTCCTCAGGGTTTACTCCCACAGCCTTTCCCATGAGTGGGTATGGCTGTGCAGGCATAGGCAAGGCAGCAAAGGTATGAAATCAGAGTTTTCCCGCTCTTACATGGACTGCCTTGCCAGGCTGATGAGCTCCATCTACCCGAAGATTGAAAGGCCCACTCTGTCTAGGCCTTTCACTATTCAATAGGTTTCAATGAGGTTTCCCCTCATTCTCCTAAACTCCAGCAAATACAGGCCCAGAGCGATCAAATGCTCCTTATATGCTAACCCTCCTATTCTCATGAAGCTTCTTTGGGCCTCTCCAATGACAGCACATCTTTTCTTAGATATGAGGCCTTAAACTGCTCACAACACTACAAATGTGATCTGACCAATGCCCAACATTACACCTTTGCTTTTATATTCTAGTCCTCTTGAAATTAATATTGACATTCACATTAACCTTTAGGGAATCCTGCACGAGCACTTCCAAGTCCCTTTTGCTGCTCTGATTTTTGAATTTTCTCCCCATTTAGTAGTTAGTCTATGCCTTTATTCTTCCTGCCAAGTGCATGACCATACATTTCCCTACACTTTATTCCATTTGTCACATCTTTGCCCATTCTCCAAATCTGTGTAAGTCCTTGTGCAGACTCCCTGCTTCCTCAACACTACTTGTCTCTCCACCTATTTTTGCATTGTTTGCAAACTTAGCCACAAAGCCATCAATTCTGTCATCCAAATTATTAACATATAACATAAAAAGAAGTGGTCCTACTACTGACCCCTGTAGAACACTACAACTCACCAGCAGCCAACCAGAAAAGGCTTCCTTTATTCCCACTTTGTTTCCAGTCAGTCAATCTTCTGATCATGCCAGTAGTTTTATTGTAATTCTGTGAGCACTTGTTAAGCAGCCTCATGTGTGGCACTTTGTCAAAGGCCTTCTGAAAATCCAAGCACCAACAACATCCACTGACTCTGCTTGATACTGCCTCAAAGAATTCCAACAGATTTGTCAGGCAAGATTTTCCCTTAAGGAAACCGTGCTGACTTTGGGCTATTTTACCATGTGCCTCCATGTACCCCAAAATCTCATCCTTAATAATGGGCTCCAGCATCTTTCCAACCTTTGAGGGTAGGCTAATAGGCCTGTAGTTTCCTTTCTTCTGCCTGTGTCCCTCCTGAAAGAGTGGAGTGATATTTGCAATTTTCCGTTCCTCCAGAACCATTCCAAAATCTAGTAATTCTTTAAAGATCATTATTAATGCCTCCACAATCTTTTCAGCTGCCTATTTCAGAACCCTTTGGTGTAGTCCATCTGGTCCAGGTGACTTATCTAATTTAAACCCCTCAGCTTTCCAAGCACCTTTTTTCCTTAGTAATAGTGACAGCAGCACTTTCTTCATCTCCTAACACTCTTGAATTTCTGGCAAACTGCTAACATCACAGTGAAGACTGACACAAAATACTTATTAAGTTTGTCTGCCATTTCTTTGTCCCTTATTACTACCTTTCCAGTGTCATTTTCCAACAGTCCAATATCCACTCTTACAGCATACCTAAAAATATTTATTTACTGCCGGATCACTGTTCTTTAATTCTTTCATTATGCAGAAATCCATCATTGTTGTGCTTGACCTAACCAAACCATGGTCCTGTGAGTTAAAGGATTCTAAAGATGTACAGTTCTCTGAGTAAAGAAATGTCTCCTAATCTCAACCCACTTGCCTTTCACCGTCTGCCCCCTAATGCTAGGATGCAGTTTATCAGCAAAACATATCAAAATGTTAATAATTCAATTGTATTTCCTGTTCTCAAGGCATCTACTTACACTTCTTCACTCCTTCAAGCCAGAAATTGTTCCTATGAATCCAGTGCACTGGTTGTACCAGTTTTTTTTTTGGGGGGGAGGGTTAGAATAAAAAATACTAAACTATACTTCAAGAGTGATATTATCAAATCACTCTTCAGTTACATTATGTCTATATAATCTTGCCTTGCCCACCTCTTTGTAGTAAAGCACATACTACAAGTTAATTTCCTAATAGCTTGTCCCCCACCCTGACATGATAATATTATGCATCTCATGAACCAATCCTCCAGTTCTCTCTGTACACCAACATTAAATTGTCCCACTGTTTTAAAGAAATCTCTTGCTCTCAGATCAGATCAAATTATGTTGCAGTCACTCACAATATCTTGCCTCTCCCTGCCTTCATAAAATCTTAGTAATAGCATCTCAAAATTGTACATCAGTGTAAACATTTCCAAGGACTGTATTTTATTTGGAAATGTTATCAGAACTTTCTAAAAGAGAATTAAAAATACAGTATATCAAAAGTTAAAGAGCTGAAAATGTTTGGGGGAAATTCCACCAATCGGGATCGGCTGGTGAAGACAAGGCTACTAGAAGCAGAGGAGTGAAAAGAAGAAAATATGCTGGATGATAAAGTATGATTTCTCCCTGTTAAAGCAGCTGCTGCCCTGTTTCTTTGGAAGGAGAGATTGCTCCTTGAATGTGTATTGAGGTTTTCCACTGACTGTTGGTAACCCTGGAAATCACAACTGGGAGGAGAGAAGAAATTTGGAGGATGATATGGAACAATAAAATTTGCTGAAATTAAATGGAAACTAAATGGAACACATTTCCAAGGATCGATATTACCAAAGCATTGACAAAATTGTGCAAAGTTATGTTATGGGTGGAATTGATAGCTTTATGGCCAGGTTTGTGAACAATATAAAAATAGATGGAGAGGCAGGTAGTGTTGAAGAAGCAGGGACTCTGCAGAAGGACTTGGACAGATTAGGAGAATGGGCAAGAAGAGACATGGAATACAGTGTATGGCAGTGTATAGTCATGTACTTTGGTAGAAGGAATAAAGGCATAAGCTATTTTTTTTCAACAGGGAGCTAATTCAGAAATAGGAGGTGGAAAGGAACTTGGGAGCTCTAGTGCAGAATCCCCTAAAGATTAACTTGCAGGTTGAGTCGGTAGTAAGGAAGGGAAATGCAATGTTAGCATTCATTTTGAGAGAACTAGAATATAAAATCACGGATGTAATGCTGAAGATTTATTAGGCATTATCCAAACCACACCTGGAGTATTGTGAGCAGTTTGGGCCCCCTTATTTGAGAAAGGATGTGCTGGTATTGGAGAGGGTCTAGAGGCGGTAGTGGAGAATGAACCTGGGAGTGAAAGGGTTAATTTATAAGACTCATTCAATGGCTCTGGGACTGTACATGCTGATGTTTAGAAGAATGAGTGAGGATCTGATTGAAACTTTGTAGAGTATTGAATGGCCTAAATAGAGTGGACACAGAGAGGATATTTCTGATAGTGGGGGAGTCCAGGATCGGGGACACAGCCTCAGAATACAAGGGCATCCCATTAGAGCAAAGATGAGGAGAAATTTCTTTAGCCGGAGGGTGGTGAATCTGCAGAATTCATTGCCAGTGATGGCTTTGAAGGTCAAGTTATTGGGTACGTTTAAAGTCAAAGTGATAGATTCTTAATTAGTAAGGATGTCAAAGGTCACGGAGAAGGCTGGAGAATGGGGTTCAGAGGGAAAATAAATCAACCATGATTGAATGGCCAAGCAGTCTCATTAGACCGAATGGCATAATTCTACTCTTCTATCATAAGACATGATATAGGAACAGAATTAGGCCATTTAGTCCATTGAGTCTGCTCCAGCATTTCATCATGGCTGATCCAATTTTCCTTTCAGCCCCAATTTCCCTGTATCCCTTCATACCATGACCAATCAAGAATCTATTAACCTCTGCCTTAAATATACTTTTTGGTCTTAGTTTATTTTGCATCTATTAGAATTCTACTCATATCTGTGTTTCATTGCCTCAGGTCTACTATTGTCAGTAGATACACTTCATCTAGGCGGCTATGTTTTACTGCTGGTTGGTTTGACATCAAAGAATTGCCATTGAAGTTGTGCATCATAAGTCAAACCTGACAATAGTACAGCTATTTCAGTTCTTGATTGAAGTCAGCTACAGGATGAACTGTATTAAAATTTCTTCCAACTCTTCTCTTTATTTTCTGGCGAACAATCTTGAATTGCTGACTCGATATAATTCTGACAGAGGAATTCAGTTCTGCAGACCGGAATGAAAGCATGAGCAAAGATGGCCATGTGTGAGCTGCCTTTGCTTGTGCTTTCAGTTCAGCCGCCCACTGTATCATGTTGTGTTTTTTGTGACCTAGCTCTGAGTGAGGATATTCCTGAATTACAGACGGTACTTTGTTAATGTTCTTCATGACAATTTTTATTTAAACCCTTCCACTGGCTTTGTTCTGATAAAAGCAATTTTAACCTTAAAGAAAAATCAGGTAATGATATTCACATGCATGCATTATCGGCTTTCCCTGATTGTCTTGGGTTCACTTCAGGACAGCACTGAAGAAATGCTTTATTTTCTTAATGTTTGTACAGGAAATTTGTCATACCAATGAGCCGCAGTATCAGTTTCAGATACTGGATGTTATGTAAAAGTGACTATTGACATAACGCTATGCGTTGCATTTGACTCTTTTGTTATCTATTTTTTAAAATAGAACATCAGAATCAAATTTATTATCACTCACGTGTTGTGAAATTTGTTCTTTAGCATCATCAATACAATGCAAGACTTAAAAATTACCATAAATCAGAAATAATAAATGAATCTTGCAAAAGTGAGTGAGGTCGTGTTTGTGGCTTCCTGGACTGTTCAAAAATCAGATGATGGTGGGAAATAAATTGTTGTAAAACATTGTATGTGGGCCTTCAGGTTCCTCTCCCTCCTCTCTGGTGGTAGTTATGCAAGGAGGATATGTCCTGGATGGTGAGGCTCCTTAATGATGGATGCCGCCTTCTTGAGCTACCACCTTTTGAATGCGTGTGCTCGTGATGGAGGAAAAGCCCGTGATCGATAAAACATAAAACCTAGTGATACTTAGTTTAATTTCTATGGATCCTAGTCAAAATGCAGATTGTAAGATCTTAGGGCCATTACACTTGCTTTTAGTCCTCTGATGATCATCCTATATCATTAATATACTAAGGAAGCCCCAAGTGGAGTTTCGTTTTCAAAGAAAGCTACTGTGCGAAAAAAAAAGGAATTCAAGTTGACAGTAAGAATGTACTGTGACTTCAACATAGACTTACTCATGTTTTGAGGTTAGAGTGTTCACTCCATGACCAAATAAACAAAATTATTTTTGCAATCTAGTGCTGAGGTTGGTGGGAATGAGTATCCTGTGCACAGGTATTCTGAGGAATCCTAACAAGCATTGCTATCACAGGGTTAAAAACCAGCAAATGTAGAGATCTGTGGAAAAGCTTTCACTATTTGAAAAGAGAAATCTTAAGCTATTATTTCTCATGTACATTCAGATCTTCTGGCTTTATCACCTGAAAATGAAATTCACTTTTCCAGTACTACCGCTGCAGCATATGCTGAGCATTTTTCTGTCATTTTTTAATTTCAGAATTCCAATGCTTGAATTAGCAGAGAAACAAAATGTTTGGTTCGCTTAGTTTGCACCAGTTATTGCTATACTCTTAATATCATCCCACTGGCACAACATGAAGAATAACTGAACATTCCAGAAATCTGACAGAAAATAACTGTAAACATACAGTAGGTCTTGCAACATCTGATGGATTCCTATCCAAAAACACTCATTTTCCAGAGTTTCTGGATGACCTACTATGTGTTTCTGGCAATTTCAGTTCTTTGTTCTACTGGAGTAGCTGATGGATTTTTAAAATGGGGAGTAACTGTTCATTTTTGATGCTGTAAACATTTGTAAACCACGGATAGGGAAATTGCAACTGTGACTGTGCCTTATTTAAATGTTTTCTGGACTTCTGAATTCTTAATAACCAGTTGCTCCGGGCAGATGGGGCTCATTAACCACAGTATCTCGTCTAGGAGAGGGAAAACTCCGATTTCAGACCTCCGCTGCCTTGTGGCTATACCCGCTCACGGGAAAGGCTATGGGAGTAAACACTGAGGAAAAATCCATAGTCGGGGTCCCAAAGGCGGCTGACTGCTGTACCCAGCACCGACACAGCAACTCCTGTGATGCTGCTGACACCAAACTGTATCGACTTTCGTTGTTCCTTTGGACCTATCATCAGCATAGAGAGGGGGGTCCCACTGCATGGGCGACAGACGGATCTCCCTATCAACTCTGCCCTGGCATGCGCCCTGGACTACTAGAGGTGCAGTACCCATGGTTGACCACGACCGACGGAGGCCACTTTCCACAACATGACATCTATTTTTCCATTCAGTGTGATCATGATTTCAGTATTTTGAAGCCCAGTTTATTTAAGATCACCTTGCCATTTAAGCACTAATGCTTTTATGTCAGCTTTACTCACTTCATAGCACTAAACTCATGTCCCTAACAAACAGTAAAGCTAATGCATCTATGTTGCACTGCCTCAAACTGTTGCTTTTCAAGATCTCCCAGATGGTGTACCTAAGTACTGAAGCCCTGTGCTTGTTAAAGACGTTCAGAAAATCCAAGTAAACAACATGTTGTTGACCAGCGTAAAGCTCTAATTTTAAAGACAAATCCCTAGTCAATTGGTGAGATATGAACCATGTGGTAATAGAAAATGGATGAATTTTATGAAAGCAAGTGGTTCAGGAAATTTGTTTGTGGAACTTTGGCTGGTGGGGATAAGGTGAAGGGGACAGTGAAGTTGAGGTGAAGAATTTTGATAACTGCAGGGGAGCCTCAAACATGATAACAGATCAATGGCAAAGCATGCACTGATGTTTTCTTGAAATAAAATTCAAGGTGGTTATGGTAAATACCATTGTGCATTGGTTATTTGTCAGTCTTTGTGTATAGTTTTTCACATGTTGCCCACTTTAAACAGATAAAAGCAAATAAAAACAGACTAAGAATGGAACTTTGAAGTTGATGTCCGTAGCTATATAGGACCCCGGTCAGACCCCACTTGGAGTACTGTGTTCATTCTGCTCACCTCACTACAGGAAGGATGTGGAAACTGTAAAAAGGGTGCAGAGAAGCTTTACAAGGATGTTGCCTGGATTGGGGAGCATGCCTTATGAGAATAGGTTAAGTGAACTTGGCTTTTTCTCCTTGGAGTGACGGAGGATGAGAGGTGACCTGATAGAGCTGTATGAGATGATGAGGGGCATTGATCGTGTGGATAGTCAGAAGCTTTTTCCCAGGGCTGAAATAGCTAACACGAGAGGGCACAGTTTTAAGGTGCTTGGAAGTAGGTACAAAGGAGATGTCAGGGTTAAGTTTTTTTTAATGCAGAGAGTGGTGAGTGCGTGGAATAGGTTGCTGGCGATGGTGATGGAGGCAGATGCGATACGGTCTTTTAAGAGACCCCTGGATAGGTACATGGAGCTTAGAAAAATAGAGGGCTATGGGTAACCCTAAGTAATTTCTAAAGTAAGTACATGTTCAGCACAGCATTGTGGGCCAAAGGGCCTGGTACTGTAGTTTTTCTATGTTCTTTGTTCTAAAATTCAATTGTATTTTTTTTCTTGTAAATGCTTGCAAGAAAATGAATCTCAAGGTATATATGGTAATATATATGTATGTACTTTAATGCAATGATAAATAAATTCTAGTTGAGGCAAATAAAAACAGACTAAGAATGGAATTTTGAAGCTGATGTCCATAAGAATAAATACACAGAGTTGCTGGTTGGAGGGACCAAAGATTAGACCTAATACCCATCCTGGTAAGAACAGTGCTTGCAAAGTTATTAGTCACTGAAGTTAAAGTGATAATGTATAATACAGGTTGTCAGTTAATGTGCCAGATTTGGATGGGTGGAGAGTCCATGCACAATTTTATGTTTATCAGTTGATTCCAGCTCTCATGAGAGCAAAAAGGGAGTTCAAAGTCCCCCCAAATCCATTTATTAAGCAAAAGAGGCTGCATTTCTGTTGCATATTTTGTCAGAAAAATCCCTGAATTGAGCTAAATAATTGAAAAATTGTATGTTTCCCTCAGATTGATGAAATCAAATTCGTTTTGTCTACAGTTTTGCTCTCGTTTGTACTATTAAATATGTTATATTGTGCAGAAAGCCTTTAATGCCTATGAAATATTTCAGTGCATCAGTTGAAAATGTAGTTCAGCTTTTTCATCCTTGACCTCTGCTACCTTTTTTTAATCACTTCTTTCAGATTTCTATTATGACTGTAAGGCATTATATTGCATGCATATTCTCACAAATAAGAAATATGCAAGATTTTTGAGGCTTTTGGGGCTTTTTCCAATATGAGGTGAATAAGAATAGGCCCTGAAGTAAAGATGTTGCCAGGATTGGATGTGAGAAGCGAGAGGAGTAATGGATTAAAAGTATCATATATGAATGCACGAAGTATAAGAAATAAAGTGGATGAGCTTGAAGCTCAGTTGGAAGTTGGTAAGTATCATGTTGTAGGAATAACAGAGACATGGCTGCAAGAGGACCAGAGCTGGGAAATGAATATTCAAGGATATACATCCTATCGAAAGTACAGACAGATGGGCAGAAGAGGGTGGCTCTGCTGGTGAGGAATGAAATTCAGTCCCTTGCGAGGGGTGGCATAGAATCAGGAGATGTAGAGTCAGTATGGATAGAACTGAGAAATTGTAAGGGCAAAAAGACCCTAATGGGAGTTATCTACAGGCCCCCAAATAGTAGCCTGGATATAGGGTGCAAGTTGAATCAAGAGATGAAATTAGCATGTGGCAAAGGTAATACTGTGGTTGCAATGGGGGATTTCAACATGCAGGTAGACTGGGAAAATCAGGTTTGTACTGGACTCCAAGAAAGGGAGTTTGTGGAGTGCCTCCGAGATGGATTCTTAGAACAGCTTGTACTGGAGCCTACCAGGGAGAAGGCAATTCTGGATCTAGTATTGTGTAATGAACCGGATTTGATAAGGGAACTCAAGGTAAAGGAGCCATTAGGAGGTAGTGACCATAATATGATAAGTTTTAATCTACAATTTGAGAGGGAGAAGGGAAAATCAGAAGTGTCAGTATTACAGTTGAACATAAGGGACTATGGAGCTATGAGGGAGGAGTTAGCCAAAGTTGACTGGAAGGATACCCTCGCAGGGATGACAGTGGAACAACAATGGCAGGTATTTCTGGGAATAATTCAGAAGATGCAGGATCAGTTCATTCCAAAGAGGAAGAAAGATTCTAAGGGGAGTAGGGGGTGACCGTGGCTGACAAGGGAAGTCAAGGACAGTATAAAAGTAAAAGAGAAGAATTATAACATAGCAAAGTTGAGCGGGAAGCCAGAGAATTGGGAAACTTTTAAAGAGCAACAGAAGATTACTAAAAAGGCAATATGAGGAGAAAAGATGAGGTACGAAGGTAAGCCAGCCAATAATATAAAGGAGGATAGTAGAAGCTTCTTTAGGTATGTGAAGAGGAAAAAATTACCAAAGTTGGGCCCTTGAAGGCAGAAACAGGTGAATTTATTATGGGGAACAAGGAAATGGCAGATGAGTTGAACAGGTACTTTGGATCTGTCTTCACTAGGGAGGACACAGACAATCTCCCAGATGTAATAGTGGCCAGAGGACCCAGGGTAACGGAGGAACTGAAGGAAATTCACATTAGGCAGAAAATGGTGTTGGGCAGACTGATGGGACTGAAGGCCGATAAATCCCCAGGGCCTGATGGTCTGCGTCCCAGGGTACTTCAGGAGGTGGCTCTAGAAATCGTGGAAGCATTGGTAATCATTTTCCAATGTTCTATGGATTCAGGATCAGTTCCTGAGGATTGGAGGATAGCAGATGTTATCCCACTTTTTAAGAAAGGAGGGAGAGAGAAAGCAGGGAATTATAGACCAGTTAGCCTGACATCAGAGGTGGGGAAGATGCTGGAGTCAATTATAGAAGATGAAATAACGAAACATTTGGATAGCAGTAACAGGATCGGTCCGAGTCAGCATGGATTTACAAAGGGAAATGTTTGACTAATCTTCTGGAATTTTTTGAGGATGTAACTATGAAAATGGACAAGGGAGAGCCAGTGGATGTAGTGTACCTGGACTTTCAGAAAGCCTTTGATAATGTCCCACATAGGAGATTAGTGGGCAAAATTAAAACACATGATATTGGGGGGTAGGGTACTCACATGGATAGAAAATTGGTTAGCTTTAAACCTGATTGATATATGGAGAAAAATTAATCCAAGAGAAAGAGATTATTCATTTTATTCAAATAAACATAAAACTTACTCAAGGATTAATTTCTTTTTATTATCAAAAAATATTCAAGATAGTGAAAAGTGTGGAATATAAAGCAAGAATACTGTCAGATCATTCCCCCTTGATAATGACAGTGATAATGATGGATAAGGAGGAATCGATTTATAGATGGAGATTTAATTCAATTTTATTAAAACGTCAAGATTTTTGTGATTTTATGAAAAAACATTCAATTTTTTTTGGATACAAATTTACATTCAGTTGAGGATAAAATTGTATTTTGGAAAGTGATGAAAACATATTTAAGGGGTCAGATTATAAGTTATACATCTAAAATTAAGAAGGAATACATGGCAGAAATAGATCAATTGGAAAAAGATATCGTAAAGTTAGAAAAAGAATCTCAAAGATATATGACAGAAGAAAAACGAAGACAACTTGCTAATAATAAACTACAATATAATACACTCCAGACATATTGTACAGAAAAAGTAATTATGAGAACTAAACAGAAATATTACAAATTAGGTGAAAGATCACATAAAATTCTTGCTTGGCAGTTGAAAACAGAACAGGCTTCTAAAATAATAAATGCAATTAGAACAAGTGTAAATAAGGTTACATAAACCTTTAGAAATTAATGAAACTTTAAAAAATTTTTATACTGAACTATATCAATCAGAATCACAAAATAAGATTGCTGAGATAGGTAAATTTTTACCACAAATAACCCTTCCAAAATTAAATTTGGAAGAACAGCAAGGATTAGATATGCCCTTTACATTAAAAGAGGTTGAAAAAGCTTCAGGATCACTTCAGAGTAATAAATCCCCAGGAGAAGATGGTTTTCCTTCTGAATTTTATAAAAAATTTAAAGATTTATTAATTCCTCCTTTTATGGAATTAATATACCAAGTGGAAAGAATGCATGAACTCCCACAGTCTTTTTTAATAGCGATCATAACTGTATTGCCAAAAAAAAGAGATCCTTTAAAACCAACATCATATAGGCCTATTTCTTTGTTGAATACAGATTATAAAATAATAGCAAAAATTTTATCTAATAGAATATCTAAGTATTTACCAAAATTAATACATATGGATCAAACAGGTTTTATTAAAAACAGACAATCAATGGATAATATAACCTGGTTACTTAGTATAATTCATTTGACACAAAAAAGAGAGGAAATAAGTGTGGCAGTTGCTTTGGATGCAGAAAAAGCATTTGATAGATTGGAATGGGGTTTTTTATTTAAGGTATTGGAAAAATATGAGTTGGGAAAATCTTTTATACAATGGATTAAAACCTTAAATACTAATCCTCAAGCTAAAGTAGTTACAAATGGTCAGATTTCAACACCATTTTGCTTAACGAGGTCAACTAGACAAGGCTGCCCATTATCACCTGCTTTATTTGTATTGGCAATCCAACCATTAGTTGAATTAATTAGAACAGATTCAGACATTGGGGGCTTTAGAGTTAATCAAGAAAAATATAAGATTAATTTATTTGCTGATGATGTTTTGATTTATTTAACAAATCCATTGCAATCTTTGCAAAGATTATCTTTTAGATTGGAAGAATATGGGAAAGTATCAGGGTATAAAGTAAATTGGGATAAAAGTGAAATTTTACCCCTTACCAAAGGAAATTGTAATCAATGTCGATTAGTAACTCAATTTCTATGGTCAATAAATGGGATAAAATATTTAGGTATTAGAGTTGATAATGATGTAAAAAAATTTATATAAGCAAAATTATTTGCCATTATTAAAACAAAATAAAAGAGGATCTTGATAAATGGATGATGTTACCAATAACATTAATAGGTAGAGTTAATGCTGTAAAAATGAATATATTTCCTAGATTACAATATTTATTTCAAACTTTACCAATACAATTACCTCAGAAGTTTTTTCAAGAACTGAATAAATATGTAAGGAAATTTCTTTGGAAAGGAAAGACGTCAAGAATATCATTGGAAAAATTGACATGTAAATTTGATTCAGGAGGGTTACAACTTCCAAATTTTAAGAATTATTATAAAGCAAATCAACTTAGATTTATTGCGTCTTTTTTTGATGAAGAAAAACTGGCATGGATTAGAATAGAATTAGATAAGATAGGAGAAAACATATGAGAAGATTTTATATATAAATGGGAATCCAAATGGATACGGGGGAAAAAAAAAAGAATCTCCTAGATTAAGACACTTGATTGATTTATGGAATAAGGTAAATATGGACAATGAGAAAAAGAAATCTTTATTAGCAAAAAGAACTTTAATTCAAAATAGGCTTATTCCTTTTACAATGGATAATAAACATTTATATAATTGGTTCCAAAACGGGATTAAATATATAGCTGTTTGTTTTGAAGGAGGTATATTGATGTCGTTTGATCAATTAAAAAATAAATATAAAATATCAAATAACATCCTTTTCTGTTATTTTCAATTAAAGGCTTATTTACGAGAAAAGCTGGGACAAACAATGTTGATGCCAAAACCTAGTGAAATAGAAATATTAATTCAAAAAGGAAAAATTTAAAAATTTACATCTTGTATGTATGATTTGATTCAAAAACAATTAAATCAGGAATTCATAAATCAAGACAAAAATGGGAATCTGATTTGAATGTTAAAATTGATGGAAAAAACTGGGCAAGATTATGTTCTGATAGAATGAAAAATACAATAAATGTTCGACTTAGATTAATACAATATAATTTTTTACATCAATTATATATAACACCACAGAAAATAAATAGATTAAATTCCATTATGTCTGACCAATGTTTTTGACGTAATCAAGAAATTGGTACTTTTTTTACATTCTACTTGGTCTTGTTTTAGATTTAACCAAAATGGTTGAATTTTAAGACTTTTATTGGAACAAATTACTGGAGTACAACTCCCACATAGTCCAGTATTATTTTTATTAGGAGACATTGAAGGGACAATACCGAAACTTAAATTGAATAAGTATCAGAAAAAATTTATAAAGATTGCATTGGCAGTAGCCAAAAAAGTTATCGCAGTTACTTAGAAATCTGATTTATATTTAACTGTGGATTGTTGGAATAATGAAATACATAGTTGTATTCCACTTGAAAAAATTACATACAATCTAAGAAATGAATATGATATATTTTTTGAAAATTTGGCTTCCATACTTACAAAAGATAGGATTAAATACATAGGTCCTTTGAAGATAAAACTATAAGGTAATTGGGGAAAGTAAAAATAAATATTAAAATTATTTTGAACTCCGTGGAGCATATGGGGATCCTCCGACATCCAGGCAATCTTTCTCTTCTGTTTTTTCTTTCTTTAGATAAGGGTTAAAGGGGGGAGGGTTAAGAGGAGGGGGAGGGTTAATATTATTTTTCTCACTATTTTATCATCACATTTATTCTTTGTAATTTTCTAAAATTTAATAAATAAAAATAAAAAAATAAAAATTGGTTGGCAGACAGGAAACAAAGAGTAGGGATTAACGGGTCCTTTTCAGAATGGCAGTCAGTGACTAGTGGGGTACCACAAGGCTCGGTGCTGGGACTGCAGCTATTTACAATATACATTCACGAGGAAATCTGCAGATGCTGGGAATTCAAACAACAACACACTCAAAATGCTGGTGGAACACAGCAGGCCAGGCAGCATCTATAGTGAGAAGTGCTGTCAACGTTTCTCTCTATAGATGCTGCCTGGCCTGCTGTGTTCCACCAGCATTTTGTGTGTGTTACAATATCCATTAATGATTTTGATGAAGGGATTAAAAGTAGCAAATTTTCAGATGACACAAAGCTGGGTAGTAGTGTGAAATATGAGGAGGATGTTAGGAGAATGCTGGGTGACTTGGACAGGTTGGGTGAGTGGGCAGATGCAGTTTAATGTGGATAAATGTGAGGTTATCCACTTTGGTGGCAAGAACAGAAAGGCAGATTACTATCTGAATGGTGTCAAGTTACGAAAAGGGGAAGTACAACGAGATCTAGGTGTCCTTGTTCATCAGTCACTGAAAGTAAGCATGCAGGTACAGCAGGCGGTGAAGAAAGCTAATGGCATGTTGGCCTTCATAACAAGGGGAGTTGAGTATAAGAGCAAAGAGGTCCTTCTGCAGTTGTACAGGGCCCTGGTGAGTCCACAGCTGGAGTATTGTGTTCAGTTTTGGTCTCCAAATTTGAGGAAGGACATTCTTGCTATTGAGGGAGCGCAGCGTAGGTTCACGAGGTTAATTCCCGGGATGACGGGACTGTCATATATTGAAAGATTGGAGCAACTGGGCTTGTATACACTGGAATTTAGAAGGATGAGAGGGAATCTGATTGAAACATATAAGATTATTAAGGGATTGGACACGCTAGAGGCAGGAAAAATGTTCCCGAGGTTGGGGGAGTCCCGAGCCAGAGGCCACAGTTTAAGAATAAGGGGTAGGCCATTTAGAACAGAGTTGAGGAAAATTTTTTTCACCCAGAGAGCTGTGGATCTATGGAATGCTCTGCCTCAGAAGGCAGTGGAGGCCAATTCTCGGGATGCTTTCAAGAAAGAGTTAGATAGAGCTCTTAAAGATAGCGGAGTCAGGGGATATGGGGAGAAGGCAGGAACTGGGTACTGATTGTGGATGATCAGCCATGATCACATTGAATGGTGGTGCTGGCTCGAAGGGCCAAATGGCCTACTCCTGCACCTATTGTCTATTGATTTGAATGACAGAAAATGGTAAATCCATTTGAAGTGTATTGTAAACTTAGACATTAATGAGAATTTGACAGAGCTGCCAAAAGTAGTGTATGTACACAGGTACATATCTTAGTACTGTTTATTTCTGACAACTTAAAAACAAAGTTCATTACTCCATGACATGCATGTATAGTGAGTATTGTAACAGATATGTACACACAAAGAGTCCTTGTTCTGGGAAATATTTTGCTGTAGGAGTTGTTATCTTAAGTGAGATGTGTAACTGTTTAGAATACAAATGGCTGTGACCTGGAAGAAAATATAGATTATAAAATCAGCTTGTGAGAGTCGTGTTAATATAACCACAAAGGATCATTTGCTGTTTTTGTATTTCTATATCAGTTGTTAATCTATGAGAATGTCTACATTCGTGCTCACAGTCAGCCTACATAATCCTTTTCTAAATCATTGACAGGATGTGGGCATTGCTGGTAACCTCTGCATTTAATGCCCATTCCTAATTCTACTAAACTAAATGCTGTCCTTGCCACTTAATCGATCAACTAGAGTCCTGAAATAAGTATTTGGTGTTTTTAACAACAATAGTGATTTTCATTGCTCATCCTAGTTCTGTTACTGCAGAATTAACTAAATTAACTGAATTTAAAAGTTGTCTTGCTGTCAAGATGGGGTTTGAACCCTGACCCCATTTATTCATCCATTTGCTGGATTTGCACGTCACCTGCCCATCACACCATGGCTTTTTGTCCTAAATTTAATGTAATTTATCAAATCATATTATCATTTGCATATATAGTCAAAAATAAAATATAACTATATAAGTTACAAATACAGCCTTTTATTTCAGTGGCGTTATAAATCCTTGGAAAACACTTTTTAAAGCCTTTATGTTTTTGTCTGTAACCCTAAACTACAGTGTTCAGCCCCCATGTTCCCCCTTTTCTCCCCTATTGTTTGTATGTCAGTGACATTGAGTGGTTTGTTGGATCCTGACAGTTCCTGTACAGCATTCATTCTGACACACTGCAGTTTGCTCAAAGCCTCTATTGTGTTGAAATAAATATTTGCTGTCATGCTGTTCCTCTTACTGTTGGTGAACCTGAAACCACTTGTCTCTTGAGTCTCAGGTCATTCCTTTTTCTCCCAGACCCTATTTTTATTGAAAAACTACACCATTTATATATTGAACTTGTAACTACTGTGACTATCAAAATACAATTTTACTCTGCAGGAACCGCAGTCTAGTTCATTTGAGTTCTCTGAGATATTTCGAATTATCAACTTGAAGTACGCACTGCTTATGCCGCCAAAGTCGAAGTTAATGGCCTCCGTGTAATTGCTTACCACCTCCAAACAAATGGATAGATAGAATTGTTTCCGTTTTCCTAAAAGCACCATCAATTCAATTATCTTTGTTCAGTGACTCCCAATGCAGTGTTACAGAACAATCTATCTGGAAGTAATCACCGATGCATGGAAAACAAATGTTAAACCAAACACGCAATATACAGACAGCCCACATCCTCTGTACAAAAATGGCAAAGCCATAATATAAAAAAAAACAATTCAACTAGAAATATTCTGAACTGTGCTTTATGGTTCTGCTACATGTCCTCAAATGAACTTATTTCAGTCAGTCCTTTCATTTGAATTTTGCATTCTCCTATACAGCTACAGCACAAGATGATCTGGATTACTGTGAATGGAATGAGATAAATTAAATATGTATAATTTCAACTTCAACTAGTGGAGAAGAAAATGCTGAAATCACTCTGCAACAGACCTAGCAGCTACCATAGGAGTGAAATGTCTCATGGTTTATAAGTGAAGTCAATAATGAGTCCAGCTGTGTTTGCATGTGTGCGTTATGTGCGAGGGGTGGATAGTGGGGAACAGAAGAGCAGACCTCTTCTTAAAGTGGCTGTTAAACTTAATAACCTTTGCAACAAAGTTTCTTTGAAAAAACATGTTACTCATTGTTCATTGCTTTGGAATTTCACTTTGAAATTTGCAAATGCTTTCTATTGTATAAAATGTATGGATCAAATAAAATTGTAAATTAATTGTGTCAGTGCTTACGGAATTCCAGGTACAAGAAACTAAAAAGGTACAGCTCCATCTTATTCACATAACACTGATATCCTATAGTTCATTATTATTATTATTATTTACCATTCAGACTTGAATTTTTGGTTTTTAATGTTGGTTTATTTATTGGAGTTCATCAAAATTAGTTATTGAAAACTATTAGTAAGATGATTTTATTTTCCCATCAAGCTAACTTAGTATGTGTCATATATCTTTATGTTGAGTGCTCATGCCTTGGTATCTTTATCTGACAAACATGCTTAATTAAAATACATGCATGATGATTGCTTGGAAGAAGTACTGGCATGAATGGTGAGATCCACTGCCTCCTTAGAAGAAACAGAGTCAAGGCAACCTTTATCACTGTCTATAACAAATTGCATAGGCTTTGGATGTGAATTCCTCTTCAATGAAAAAGGTGGGTCTCACGTTTCAGTAGAGTTTCATGGCGTAGTATAACAGTCATCATAACGCAATTACTACCGAGTCAGTTCAATTCCACTGCTGTCTGTAAGGTGTTCATGCATTCTCCCTGTGACCGTGTGAGTTTCCTCCAGGGGCTTTGGTTTCCCCCACATTCCAAAGAAGTACATGGTAGTAGGTGAATTAGTCACAATTAGAAAGTATGAGCTCATTGAGTCAGAAAGGTCTGTACCATGCTGTATCTTTAAATTAATAAAATAAAGAATCAAGTCAGAATTATTTTGCATCAGTTCGTAGTATTTTGGGATCTATTGACACTTTCTCAGCAGATTAGGGAGAGTGAGTGACACTGAAAATGTGCATAGTTTCCATACTGACCATGAACACAAGGTAATTTCAAGGATTACCTGGCATCTTATTTACAGATACCAGACTCTCAAAGTGTTGCAGATCATCTTCAAGTTTCTTCAAGGTACTTTCTGCAGAGCCGGCGTTTGTGTGGCAGCGTTCATGCAGCAGGGCCTCTTGCAAAACAGCTCACTGAGGGAATAATTTTCTTTGACTATGTGTTAACAAGGCATGGATGCTCATTGTCCATCCTTGATTTCCCTTGAAATGAGGAGGCTGACCTCAAATGTGACATGTAGTTGGGTATAGGCCAGACTAGGTAAGGATAGCATACTGCACAAAATACTGGACCACATTCTAAGCATGCTGTTCAAGATTTCTAGCACAGACCCTGTATTAAGGATAACATACTTCCTTTTTAAAAGACAACTGATTTTTTTATCAGTGATTTAATTTTTTCCAACTATGTGATTGTATCATACTGATCACCAGTCTTTCCCAGCCCCCTCCCCCCAAAAAAATCCTTAATTAAATGAAGAATAAGCTTATTTTCATCTGAATTTAAATTTCAGCTCTGGTCCTGGCCCAATAGCATAACCATGATAGCATTAAACAGTGTTCATTTCACTGTTGTCTGAGAAAAATCATATTTATTGACAAATTGGAATGAGTGCAATGTTTCTGTTAAGTAATGTGCAATTGTATGAAATCAGTAAATAATGACTTTTAATAATTGATCATCAAATTTCTCTCCATCTCCATGAATGAGAGCAAATAGACATACTGTTGTTGATTTCCAAAAAAGAGTTATAGATTCTTCCCATGACAGTAAATAAATGGACTGCTTACATTTTACCAGCTGTTTGAATGTGGTTGTTTATGTTGATAAGTTAATATCAGGTCAAATAACTGTTGATCCATTTGAATTTTCCATGCAAGAAAACGGATTGATTTGTTTAAGTGATCATGATGAAGAGTTGTCAATAAAGTAATAAATAACGCTTTTGGCCATATTTTTGGAATTTTGTTTGTAATGACAAAACATTTTATACCAGCAATTAATAATTAGCTGAATTTTCAATTTATTTAATTTAGGAGCATAGTTAATACTTGACAAAAGAGTTAAAGATATGTCTTAGATTCTGATGGATACTGATATCAAGCAAATCATAACTTGAAGTGCACTGATTCTAAGTAATTCCAAGCACCCAGCTGCCAATTTCTTAATTAAAAGAGGAGCCTTGCAGATTAACATTTGACAGTGGGTTCTTTTTTAATCTGGCAGAGTTAGATAAGGAGATGTACTTGTCTAGTGGATGGGAAGGTATGTGGTGGGAATGTATGTGGTTCTTGTCTGCGTAGTCGTCATGATCCTTTTGATTATCATGCAAGCAAAATAGCCTTTCAACTTGTACGCCAAGTTTTGGTTGTTACATTATCATAAAGTTTTCATTGTATAAAGAAGTGCTGGAGCAAGATCCATTTATTCTCACTTCCACGATTTATGCATATGTAGCGAGAAAATTACACTTGACTGGAACATACTTGGGTTGGTGTGACATTCTTTCTCTCTCTCTCTCTCTCTGTCCCTCCTCCCCCTCTGTCCTCCTCTCCCAATCCAACAATTGATTGCTTTTTACTCTGTTATCCTGAGGAAATTGATGCAGCTTTTCCCTCTGAATCACCACTGGCTTTTATTTGATTTCATTTTCCTAGCAATGTAGTTGACTTTAAATGAAATCTGTGTCTGTGAAATAATTTATTTAATTTTGATAAGGACTTGAGTTTGTTAAGAAGCCCGTAACTGGGTCACTTACCAGCAAAGATAGAGAGGTCCGTTGAAGCCTGATGATACGATTTTTAACAGTATTTATTAGTAAGAATACACAAAAATAATATCAATGCAAACATCCAGATAACATACATCGTCAATACTAAATCTAAAAGTGCGGGTATAATAATAATAAGAAATAAGCTCTATCATTGCCTAGGGAATAATGTATTGTCCAATGGAAATATAAAAGTCACTCAGTTCATGCAGGCTGCAGCCTTTGGGGACCGCTGGGTTTTCAATGGTTGGAGAGAGAGTGAGTTTTGGGAGAAAAACTTGCCAGCTTTCCTTTTATGATTTCGATCCGTCGGGAATCCCGTTGGTGTGGCCGTTCACTCGTGGCCTCTCCTTTAGCTAAAGCCATTCTTCAGTGGCGAGTCCACCAATCCCAGGCAAGGGAAGGACACACACGAGCCCCCCACCGGCTGTCGCTATTAAACACTGTCACGGAATTTCTAGCGTTTCTCCTGGTGCGTCGAAAGGGGTTGTTCCCCAGACCCTCTTTTATCCTTACTCACGGGGTCTCAGATGTCAATCAGGTTGGGATGATGCAATCCCTCAACCAGCCCACTCCCCTGAGGGGCTTCAATGAATAGTACAGTACTCAATACACAATTCTGTCTCCAAGAGACAATAGCCATTATCAGTGGCTTTGTTTTGCTGAGGCCAGGACACATTCCAAACCTTGTGGATTCTCTCTCATTTCCTGGGTCCCAGACCTGAATTAATAGCGATCTTGCAATTCTCAAAAAGGAGGGGGCGACTTTGTACCCTTCGGCCCCTCAGAGTTGTGGCACATTCGTAACAAGTTAAAATCTGACAAGTTTACTATCCATAGCCAAAATAAAAAGTTTTCTTCATTTTCCTTTGTAAATATATATAGGTATATTGCAAAACAATATATTGCTATTAATATTTGTACCTTTGGCAAATTTTCCTGATTCTTAACTGCATTATTTCTGTCATTGTGCTTGACTATTTCTGGCATTAGGGTGTAAGTGATGTCTTAGCCAGATGCTCTCTTGTATTACTGATCTATATTTTAGGTGGTGTGGTAACTAAAGGAGGTGTAAGGCTCTCCTTCTCTTGGTCACCCTTGGCCAAGGTGTAGCACCTGCTTAGCCCCCCTCCCCCCCAACGAAGCCGTAGGAGCAGGTGGTGGATGGTTGTATGAGTAGCTGGTACATATCACATGCCCTGGTTAAACGACCACTGACCACCAGGCAGACAATATCTGAAGAATATTGGTAATTGCTGGGGTCACCCATCTTTTTCTAGAAATCTACAGTATGTTACAGGCACTTCGGCCCACAACGTCGTGCCGACCATGAAACCTACTCTAAAAACTGCCCAGAATTTCCCTGCCACATAGCCCTCTATTTTTCTAAGCTTCGTGTACCTGTTTAAGAGTCTCTTTTAAGAAAAACCCTATTGTAACTGCTTCTATCACTGTCGCTGGCAGTGCATTCCATACACCCACTACTCTCTGTGTTAAGAACGTACCTTTGACATCTCACTACTTCTAAGTACCTTGAAATAATGGCCCCTCATATTAGCTATTTCAGCCCTGGGAAAAAGCCTCTGGCTATCCACACAATTAATGATTCTTATCATCTTATACACCTCTATCAGGTCACCTCTCATCCTCCATCACTCCAAGGAAAAAAGGCTGAGTTCACTCACCTATTCTCATAAGGCAATCCAGGCAACATACTTGTAAATCTCCTTTGCACTTTCTCTATAGTATCCACATCCTTCCTGTAATGAGGTGACCAGAACTTAACTCAGTATTCCAAGTGGGGTCTAACTAAGCTCTTATATAGGTGTAATATTACCTCACAACTCTTGAACTCAATCCCATGGTTGATGAAGACCATCACATCATACGCCTTCTTAACAACACTCACAACCTGTGCAGCAGCTTTGAGTGTTCTACGGACATAGATTCCAAGATCTCGCTGATCTGCAACACTGCCAAGTGTCTTAGCATTAATATTCTGTCTTCAAATTTGATCTACTGAAATGAACCATTTCATACTTAATCTGTGGTGAACTCCATCTCAGCCCAATTTGGCATCCTATCGATGTCACTCTGTAACCTCTGAAACCCTCCAGACTATCCACAGCACCCCCAACTTCTGTGTCATCAGCAAACTTATTAACCCACCCTTCTACTTCTTTATCCCAGGTCATTTATAAAAATCACAGAGAGCAGGGGTCCCAGAACAGATCCCTGCGGAACACCACTGGTCACCGACTCCATACAGAATACGAACCATCCACAACCACACTTTGCTTTCTGTGAGCAAGCAATTTCTGGATCCACAAAGCAAGGCTTCCTTGGATCCCATGCCTCATTACTTTCTGAATGAGCCTTGCATGGGGAACCTTGTAAAAAGCCTTACTGAAATCCATATGTACTATATCCACTGCTCTACCTTCATCAATGTGTTTTGTTTCATCCTCTAAAGAATTCAATCAAGTTCGTAAGGCATGGCCTGCCCTTGACAAAACCATGCTAACTATCCCCAATCAGATTATGTCTCTCCAAATGCTCATAATTTCTGCCTCTCAAGATCTCCCAACAACTTGCCCACCACTGAAGTAAAACTCACTGGTCTTTATTTTCCTGTGTTATCGCTACTCCCCTTCTTGAACAAGGGAACAATATTTGCAACCTTCCAATCCTCTGGTATGTCTTCTGCCCCTATTGATGATGCAGTGATCATTGCCAGAGGCTGAGTAATCTCCTCCCTTGCTTCCCACAGTAGCCTGGGGTATATCTCGTCCAGTCCTGGCGACTTATCTAACTTAATACCTTTCAACAGTTACAGCACATCCTATTTCTTAACATCTGTACACTCAAGCATTTCAGTCTGCTGTAAGTCATCTCCACAATTGCCAAAATCCTTTTCACTGGTGAATACTGAAGCAAAGTATTCATTAGGTATCTCTGCTACCTCCTCTGGCTCCATGCACATGTTTCCACAATTGCACTTGATTGGTCCTATTCTCAATTGATTTATCCTCTTGCTCTTCACGTACACGCAGAATGCCTTGGGGTTTTCTTTAATCCTGCTTGCCAAGGTCTTCTCATGGCCCTTTCAGCTCTTCTAATTTCATTCTTGAGCTCCTTCCAGGCACTCTTGTAATTTTCTATAGCTCTAACAGTATCCACTTTCTTGAACCTTATTGTAAGCTTTTCTTCTTAACTAGATTTTCAACATCCTCTGTACACCATGCTCTTCTACTTTACCATCATTTCCTGGCCTCAATGGATCTTATATATATGCAGAATGCTATGCACATTTGACACATTTCTGCTGTGCATGTCCTTGAGAACATCTGCTCCTAATTTATGTTTCCAAGTTCTTGCCTAATCGCATCATATTTTCCCAACCCCAATTAAATGTTTCCCCAGATTGTCAGCTCCAATCCCTCTCTGGCACTATGGTAAAGAAGATAGAGTTGTGATCCGTACCTCCAAAATGCACTCCCACCGAGAGAGCTGACACCTGACCAGGTTCAATTCCCAATACCAGATCAAGTATTCCTCCAGTTAGCTTATCTACATATTGCATCAGGAAACCTTCCTGAACATACCTAACAAATTCCACCCTATCTAAACCCTTTGCTCTAAGGAGATGCCAGTCAGTATTAAGAAAGTTAAATCACCCATCACAACAATCCTATTATTATTTCACCAGAATCTGCTTCCCTATCTACTCCTCAATGTCTCTGTTACTACTGGGGGTGGCGGGCGGATTCTATTAAAGCACCCAGTAGAGTTATTTCCCCCTTCTTGTTTCTGACTTCCACCCATAATGACTCAGTAGACATTCCCTCCATGACTTCCTCCTTTGCTTCAGTCGTGATACAATTCCTGATTAGCAATGCCACTCCCTAACCTCTTTTGCCTCCCACCCTGTCCTTTTTAAAACATCTAAAGCTTGGCACACTCAGCACCATTTCTGCCCCTGAGACATCAAAGTCTCTGTAATGGCCACAGCATCATAGTTACATGTATTGATCCATGCTCTAAATTCATCTGCCTTGTTTAAGATACTCCTTGCATTAAAATAGACACTCCTCAAACCATCTGGCTGAGTGCATCTTTGTTCTATCATCTGCTTATCCTCCTCACAAACTTCCTACAAGCTGACTCTACTTGTGCACCAACACCCCATCCTCTGCCTCTTTATTTTGTTTCCCACCCTCCTGCAAATCTAGTTTAAATCCTCCCCAAAGCTCATCTCCCTCCCACAATATTGGTTCCCCTGCAGTTCAAGTGCAACCTGTCCCACTTGTATAGGTCACTCCTTCCCCAGATAAAGCTCCATTGATCCAAGAACTTGAAACCCTGCCCCCCGCACCATCCACTCATTCACCTGCACTATCTTCCTGTTCTGACCTTCCCTAGCTCGTGGCACTGAGTGTAATCCGGAGGATACCACTTTGTAAAGACGCTGCCCAGAGGAAGGCAATGGCAAACCACTTCTGTTGCTAAAATTTGCCAAGAACAGTCATGGTCATAGAAAGGCCATGATCACCCACATCATACGCCACAGCACTGAACAACGACGATGATGAATCTTTATTTAGATTTGTGCTGAGGGAGAGAAAAAAGTTTATTAATTTAGGGCATCGTAAAGTGCTTTAGTAAAGTGCAATTTGAAGTGTAGCATTTCTTATTGTGCAAGCATGTTCCCAACCTTAGCAATGGACTTACAACCTACAATCAGGTTAGTAAATAACTCCTCAATTAACATCTTTGTTTTTCCTGTTCATGTGTGTCTGCTGGTTAAGACTTTTTTAGATCAATCTTGCAGTCTATTTTCATTGGTGGTACACCTTTTTTTCCTAGTTTCTATTGAATCTGTTGTGCCAATATCAGATTCTTTCTGGAATATTGGTAACTTGATGTTTTAATCTTCCCTGCGTGATCTAATTATGTAAATTAGCATTAGCTGCCTCAAATCCCCTTTCCCTTACTTCTGTAGCATAGAAAAGGAAGCCTTTAATATAAGATTTTATCTGTTCATCCTCTGGGTTTTTGTGGCTTCCTTCTTGACCTTTGCAAACCCATAAAGCGATGATGAGGAATTTAAGTTGTTCTCTTCATTGTTCAAGTTCCCCAAAAACACCACTAAGACAATGGTTTGTTACTGGATGATAAGAATTTCTGTAACTACTTGAAAAAAGAGGTAGCCAAGCATGACTTTGTTCTTTAGAAACTGAGTCTGAAGAATTGATCATAGAAGGCAGATTAATTAAGCAGGTATTTTACTTCATCTTCACAAGAGAGGATGCAAATAATATCCCAATAATTATGTAAATTGGGAATTTGAAGAGAAGGAAGAAGTTGGGAAAATAACATTCAGCAGTGCAGTCATACTAAGCAAATTGTGGGAGCTGTAGGCTGTTGCATTCCAGATGTAGACAAACAACATCTTAGTTTCTTAAGTAGCTAAGGAAATTGATTTAATTTCCTAAAAAGCCATAAATTTTGAGTTGTTTCTGTAAGATTCAAATCGAGCTATTGTAGTTCGTTTATTGAAAAAGAGAGAGAAAGCTGCAAACCAGCTAACTTTAACATCTGCTGTAGGGAAAATGTTTCTAACTTTTATTAGAGCCACTATGGCAGAGAAATTGGCAAACATTTGCATGGTTTTGTTGAGAAATTACATTGAACTTATTTATTAGGATTTTTAAAAAAAAACTAACCTGCTGCAAATAAAGAGAATTAATTGATGTAGTATACTTAGATTTTCACAAAGCATTTGATAAAGCTGGTAAAGTCCCAAAAGTAATTGCAGAAGATCGTAGTGTAGAGCTAACACATCAGAGTGGATAGCAGACCATCCAGCAAAAAGCTGTAAATTGGGATTAATTAACTTTTCTCAGTTGACAGAATGTAAGATAATGTTCCCCAAAGACATGGTGAGGCATCAAACTGTTATAATTTTTAAGTGACTTGGATGAAGGATCTGAAGGCATCATTGCTGTTATAATGATAGGTAAACACAGCCTATGAATAGGATATAAGGGTTTTGCAGATGGAGCATAATGTAAAAACAGGAAAATATATTCATTTTGGCAGGAATAATAAAGAAGCATATTGTATGGTAAAATATTGTAGAGCTCTGAGTTGCAGAGGTCTATAGATGTTCTAGTGACAAGGTATACACAAGATACAGCAAGAAGTTCAGAAAGCTTTAGAATATTTCTGTTTATTATGAGGGCAGTGTATTGCAAAGTATTTTAACAAGTTATTTTGGGTATTGGTGAAACAACATGTGGAGTCTTGTGTTTGCTCTTGGTCTCCTTATGATAGTAAGGATGTTAATATATTGAAAGTAATTAAGAGAAGGTTTACTTAGGTGAGTACTTGAAAGGGGCAAGTTGTTTTATGTAGAAGAGTTGAGCTTTTATCTACTTGTGTTCAGAAAAGTCCAGGGAATTGGAGTGAAATATTCATGGTTCTAAGGGGTCATGACATGGATCTGAAGAGGATTTTCATCATGTGGGAGAATCTAGAACCAGCACTTATTGTTCAGAAATAAGCAATTGCCCCGTAACGACAAAATTGAGTGTATGAAACTCTCTTCCAGACAGAGTAGTGTAGGCAGAGTCTTTGAATTTCTTTATTGGACAAAAAGGTACAGTAAGTAAGTAAGGAAAGAATTGGGAGTTGAAGTTGCAGTCAGATCATTTATGATCTTACTGAATGTGGGTTAGGCTTGTGGGTCCAGGTGGCCCATTTCTGTTTCTAAATGGTGTCTTTGTATGCTCTTCCTGAGAATATTTTGCCTAACGAAAGAAATGAATTTGGTTTTGGACAAGAAGGCCTTAAGTTATGCAGGTATATGCACATTTGATGGGAAAATATTAAAACAGGTTAACTATAAGGAAGCAAAATTTTATGTGGGTATCAAAGTGAGGGAATCTCTTGAGTTTATGGAGTGATGAAGCCCTTCAACATTTTATCTGGAGTTTATCTGAACTGTAGAATTATATTTTCCTCTTCCACCTTCAATTTTTTTAGTTTACAGTTGAATCTGCAAGATCACATTTTAAGATCTTCATAGCTTCCATCTCATCATTCTATTTTAGTCAAAATTAGTATTAATAAAAGCAAGCATTTTGAAGGGAAAATGAGTAACAGCTGAGAACGAGTAAAATTAATTTCACATGGATAGTACAATCTTCTCCCAATGCTTTAAAAAGAGATGAGCAGAAACCCCTAAAAACAAAATATGTTATCGAATAATAAAATTATTTGGTAGAATTAGCTTATTGAACGGTTCAGTTGTTTAATTAAATGGGTTAGCAGGTTCATGATTTGTGTTTTATAACAGCTATTTACCCCATTTTTTGCATTGTCATGGGAACCATTTGTCACTAAGCAACTACCTTCAGTCAGCAGAGAGGTAGCCTGATTACTCAAAACAATAATACTCCAAAGCCAGTTGATGCCAAGTGTATGGCAGGGCAAGCTGCATTTGGATTCTTTCTGTGGTTGAATCTTCAATCCTCAAGTTGGGAGACTGGTGTGCTACAGCATCTTCTTGCAGGTTGTTCACAGCAGAAATAATTCTGTCCGTCTCACATGAGAAAGATGCATAAAACCAGAATGCATGGTGATTTCACAAATGTGAAGATTTTACACAGGTAAACTTTGAGAATCAATTATTATAAAGCTTGGGAATTTATTGGACTGTCTGTGAAGTATGGCACAAAGAATAAAACCATTGCTAATATCTGAGCTGTGTTTTTACTTGGCTAATTGTAGCAGAGCAGCTCAGTGGAATACAGACTCCACATGTTTACTCTTAGGTTGCACAGGATTTTCATAATAATTCAGTTGGAGATTTACAACCTGAAATTTAATTGGCAGAAGCATCTTGAATATGAACATAAATTGGTGATGAGCAGTTTGTAGGGCTGTGTGTTCAGCTCATGAGCAGGCTGGTAGTTGAGGTTTTAGTTGGATTATCAAGGTTGATCCACTTAGTATTTGGGTTGAAAGAGGAATTCTTGCTCATTCGTTGCCTAAAATTGGATGGGATAACAGCGTTGGTTAGATTTGTGCTGGAGAGGTAATGAGAAGGTTTTCTCCATAGACCTGAAAGTTTGAAATGTGTATTTTATAAACAGCTTTCAAAATATCAAGTTGAGTTTATTGTCATATGCACAAGTGTGTACTCTGTGCACTCTGTAACCATGGGTCATCTCATATTATTGTATAGCTGGAGAAATTTGGCTTACTTGCCACCTTTGCAATGATTTTTGGAGATGCTTAACTCAGTGTATTTTGCTGACTTTGCCATGAGTCATTTTCTAAATTAAAATAATAGTGGAAATAAACCTTGAGGTACTCAAGAGCTGATCGTGTAGAAATTTGGAAAAAAATGCCTTAAATCCACACTGCCGGGCAAAAGAAAAGAATACTTATTGACAAGTTAAGTAGCCAGTAAATGAATTTCGCCAAGGGTGGAGAATTGCTTCAGTTTGGAGTACTTCTTGCTTGACACAGCATATTGCATTTCTGTTATGAGTTGACCTACTTGCTAGATTGTGAGAAGTCAAACACTATCCAACAAAGGGCAATGGGTAAGCATCAAAAATGACACAAATTTGCTTTTGTGACATAGCTTGCACTGTCATAAAAAGACCAGAAGACAGCCATAGGAGCAGAATTTGGCCCGTCATGTCTGCTCCACCATTCACTTATGGCTGATTTATTTTCCCATTCTTCTGCCTTCTCCCTGTAACTTTTGATGTCCTTATTGATCAAAAACCTATCAACCTCTGCTTTAATAACTTGGTCTCCACAGTTGTCTGTGGCAGTGAAGAGCATTAAGTACATCCTATTCTAAAGCAATGTGAATTATATAATTGATTTTCCATGTGAATATGAATGAATCTCATTGCACCAAATGTTTAAAAATACTTCTGAAGGTTTTAGGCATGATGGATTGTGGATTTCTCCTGTAGTTTTCAACCTTGTAAATTCCATATTGATCATGTCATCTAGGAACACTTATGTTACATTGAAGTATTTTCCCATTAGAATAGCAAGCTGATGGGCAATATACTACCCAACATTGTAATTTGCTTATTTCCTCAAATATGGCTGGAAGAATGTTTCCTCAGTAGACATCTTGTTCCAGTCCCCTTTTGGAGAATTATTTGTCTTAATGAAATAAGAGAAAGTTGGTGGGAATAGAAGTAGGTAAAAAATGCTTCCTCTTCAGACACTAGGTAGATTGAAACTTCTGAAAATATTGTAGAATTTTAAGCCATAGCTCTGTGCATCGATGAGCCCAGAAATTGCCAAAGGAAGAGCATTTAGAAACAGGCTGTGTTTCTTTAATTGAACAGCTGTGATAGTTCCAATTAATGAATCTTCCAATGAAAACATGGTGGCTGATTAGAAGGAATCCTGCCTGATAAAGTATAATTCTTAATTTCTCTAACTTCCAGTGTCAGTTGTGAAGTTATTAAAAACTTCATATGCTAAGCCTAATGTTGAATTTTGTGTTTTATCATTGCAGTTAGTTATGTATGATTATGCAACATTGCAAATTAGCCATGTTTTATTTCTAATTCACCTCCTTCCTCATATCTATTCAGGGCTCCTAAAGGCCTTCCAGATGAGGCACTTCACCTCTTTAAAATGCTGAGGTCGTCTATTGAGTCCGGTGCTCTCAATGCAGCCTCCTCTATATTGATGAGACCCGTTGAAAATTGATTAACTGCTTCGTTGACCATCTCCACTCCATCTGCCAAAAGCAGAACTTCCCGGTGGCTAAACATTTTAATTCTGATTCCCATTCCTGTTCTGACTTGTAAGTCCGTGGCCTCCTTTTGTGCCACGATGAGGCCATCCTGAGGATGGATGAGCAACATACCGTATTCTGTCTGGGTAACCTCCAACCTGATGACATGGATATTGATTTCTCCTTCTGCTCTTCTCTTTTTCTCTTTTTTATTCCCTTCCCAGTTTCTAATATTCCCCACTGTAGCCTCTTACGTTTTTGCACTTGCCTATCACCTCCCCTGGTGCCTCCAACCCACTCCTTCCTTTTCTTCTATGGTCCGCTCTCCTCTCCTATCAGATTCCTTCCTCTCCAACTCTTTATCTTTTCTGCCTACACAGCTTTACCTACCCCCTTCCAGCTATCCTCCTTCCCCTCCCCCTCCCCCCACCTTTTTATTCTGGCATCTTCCTCCTTTCTATTCAGCGCTGAAGAAGGGTCTCAGCCCAAAACGTCGACTGATTGTAGATCGCCATGTGTGCTGCCTGACTTGCTGATTTCCTCCAGCATTTTGTGTGTGTTGTTTTGGATTTCAATCACCTGCAGAATTTCTCATGCTTTTCTTCCCCCAAGCGCCAATTGGCTGCTCATCAAAGCTATTGCACTGCCTTCTGTCCTCAAGTAGTGAACCTGATTGAAGTCCTCTCCTCTCCAAACTTCTGATGTCCCAAGTGGCTGCTGGTCCAAGATGGTGTTTGAGCTGAGCTTAGCTACATAGTCATGGGTGTAGAGAGAGTAGTGCATTTGGCTAATGACACATCCTTGAGGTGTGCCAGTGTTGATTGTCAGTGAGGAGAGATGGTATTTCCGATTGGCATGGACTGTGGTCTCCCTGTGAGGAAGTCAAGGGTCCAGTTTCAGAGAGAGGTACAGAGGCTTGGGTTTTGGAGCTTGCTGATTAGTAAGGTGGTGTTGCATTGCTGAGCTGTAATCAATAAACTAATGACATAGGTGTTAATATTATTGAAATAATCTTTGGCCATTTAATGTAAACCTGTTGTGGCGGTAGACAAATTGCAGAGGGTCCAGGTCCTTGCTCAGGCTAGAGTACATATTGTACCAATGGTACCCGTAGCCCAGCACACCTTCCCTGTTTCAATTGCTGTCAGTCATTGTAATTTTATTTGTCTTACAATTATTTAAGTGGACCCAATGGCAAAAAATGATTTCTTTTGCAATGCTGACATTAGAACTATGTAATTCAGACTGCATTTAACCTTGCTTTTCCTCTTCACATTGCTTTGATGTTTGAGAATGAATGTGGCAAGTGGCATTACTTTGATTGTCACCCTAACTGAATAACTAATCTTGGGTTTGGCAAATCCAGTGCCCCATTTAGTTTTGATGAATTCCAGTGATTTTCAGTCACCCTTCCTGGAGGATTCATGTGTGTAGGCTTTGTGGGCCTTAGTTTAAATGGAATGGCCATCAAGGTTCAAGGAACATTTATAGAGTGCTTTCACGAAAAATTTTGTATGTAGCCATAATAATGGTGAAGATCATCTGTTCTCAGATAAAAATCTCAGTTCTTCATGTGCGAAACATAATTTTGAGTTCAAACATCATGGAAATGGTGCTTACTATGTGCCTTGTCCCACCATGTTACTTTAGAAAATAGGCAGCACTAACATGGAAGTTCAGTATGCATTTGCTAAATTAATTTTTTCAGCCTTTTATTTTAAAGAACAGCTTGAAACTTTGATTCCCATCATTCTTTAAACTCTTCATGCTTCTAGAAACATTTCCAACTGTTGGACTTTTTGCCTTGTGTGTGCAATGTGTACTTTTCGAATGTCCAAATAAAAATTTTGTGTTGTGTGCATAATTATGCATTGATTATTCTTTCACTTGAGCTTGCAGTTACTGTTCCCTTTTCCCACTTTCTCCGGTTTCTCACTCCTTCCTGAAGATGGTAGCTGTAAGTGGAGTCCAATTTCATTGCTGTGGGAATGTGTAATCTTTCTCAAATAGATATTCTTGCTATTTGGGCCCAGGCTAGGGCATCTTGCGCTTACTGCAGACTGTCACTATTGTGCCTTCAGTGAACATCTTATGAACTTTGGCTAGTTTTAAATTCGCAATGTCTTTTCATGATAAACAAAGCTTCTCAAAATTACAAACTATTGTGAAGCTTTTGCTGTTAAATTGAGTATATTCAGGCCCATTAAATAGCGTTCCTATTGAAGTCTTTGTGGCAAATATAGTTTTGAGACAAGAAATAAGTCTGAGGTTTGCAAATCAATTCTGTTTTCCTCTTTTCCATAGTATGACTTTCAAGCTCCAACTGTTTGTCACATAACTCCTGTTGTTGAGTGATGCTGTAACAAAAGTGCATGGGGAAAGGCCATCATAGATTGGGTGTTGTGTAATAGCCCATATCTTATTAGAGAACTTAACGTAAAGGAACCCTTAGTAGACAGTTATAATATTATGATTGAGTTCATACTGCAGTTTGAGAGGGAGAAACATAAGTCATGCGTATCTGTATCGCAGTGGAATAAAGGGAATACAGAGGCATGAGAGAGGAACTTGCCCTGGTGATTTGGAGGAGGGTACTGGCAGGAGTGATGGCAGAGCAGAGATGGCTGAAGTTTCTGGGAATAATTCATAAAGTGCAGGATAGATAAGTCCTACAGAGGAAGAAGTTCTCAAATGGCTGACAAAGGGAGTTAAGGACTGCATAAAAGCCAAGGAAAGGGTATATAAGGTAACAAAACTGAGTGAGAAGTTGAATGATTGGAAACCTTTTAAAATCCAACAAAAGGCAACTGAAAAAAGCTTTAAGAAGGAAAAAGATGAAATATCAGGGCAGACTAGCCAATAATATAAAGCAGGATACTAGGTTTTTTCAGTTGTATAAAGAGTAACAGGGAGGTGAGGGTTGTTACTGGACCACTGGAAAATGATGCTGGTGAGCTAGTAATGGGGGAAGGGGAAACAAAGAAATGACAGATGAACTTCAATGGTACTTTACATCTGTCTTCACTGTGAAAGACACAAGCAGTTTGCCAGAGGTTTGTTGAGTGTCAGGGAGCAGCAGTGAGTGCCATTGCTATTACAAAGGAAAAAGTGCAATACATACTCAAAGGTCTTAAGGTGGATTAGTCACCTGGGCCAGATGGACTGCATCTCAGAGTCCTGAGAGTGGTGGCTGAAGAGATAACAAATACATTGGTCATGATCTTTCAAGAATCACTTGATTCTGGCATGGTCCTGAAGGACTGGAAGATTGCAAATGTCCCTCCATTCTTTAAGAAGGGAGGAAGTGAAAGAAAGGAAATTATAGGCCAGTTAGCCTAACCTCAGTGGTTGGGAGAGTGTTGGAGTCTATTATTAAGGATGATGTTTCGAGATACTTGAAGACTAATGATAAAATAAGTCAAAGCCAGCTTAGTTTCTGTAAAGGGAAAACTTCCCTGGCAAATCTGTTAGAGTTCTTCAAGGAGGTAACAAGCAGGGTAGACAAAGGAGAGGAAGTGGATGTCATTTACTTGGTTTTTCAGAAGGCATTTGATAAGGTACCACATATGAGGCTGCTTAAAATATAAAATCCTGTGGCAATACATGAGAGATACTGACATGGATAGCGGAATGGCTGATGGGCAGGAGGCAGTGAGTGGGAATAAAAGGGGCCTTTTCTGGTTGGCTGTCCGTGACTAGTGGTGTTCCTCAGGGGTCAATATTAGGACTGCTGCTTTTCACATTGTTTTTCAGTGATTTAGATAATGGAATTGATGGCTTTTTGCCAAAGTTTGCAGATGATACAAAGATAAGTGGAGTAGTAGGCAGTGCCGAGAAAGCAATGTGATTGCAGCAGGACTTAGACAAATTGGAAGAATGGGCAAAAAAGTGGCAGATGGAATACAGTGTTGGGAAATGTATAATAGTTTATTTTGGTAAAAGGAACAATAGTGTGAAATATTATCTAAATGGAGAGAAGGTCCAAACATCAGAGCTGCAGAGTCGTAGGAGTCCTCGTGCAAGACTCCCAGAAGATAAATTACAGGTTGAGTCTGTGGTAATAAAGGCAAATGCAATGTTGGCATTTATTTCAAAGGCAATAGAGTATAAAAGCAGGGAAATAATGTTGAGTTTTTTAAGACAATAGTTAAGCCACACTTTTTTTGAGTATTATCAAGTTTTGGGCCCTATATTTCAGAAAGGATGTGTTATCATTGGAGAGAGTCCAGAGGAGGTTCATGAGGATGATCCTGGGAATGAAGGGATTGACATAAGAGGAGAGTTTGACAGTTTTGGGCTTGTACTCGAATTTAGAAGAATGTTTGGGGATCTCATTGAAACTTACTAAAGTGTTGAAAGGACTAGATATGGTGGATGTGGAGAGGAAATATCCAGAACTAGAGGGCACAGCCTCAACTTTGAGGGGCAATCCTTTAGAACAAAGGTAAGGAGAAATTTTTTTAGCTAGAATGTAGTAAATCTGTGGAATGCTCTGCCACAGCCTGTGGTGGAGGCCAAATCAGTGCGTATATTTAAGATGGAAGTTGACCATTTCCTGATTGGTCAGGGCATCAAAGGATATGGCGAGAAGGCAGGTGCATGGAGTTGAGTGGGATCTGGGATCAGCCATGATGGAGTAGCGCAGCAGACTGGATGGGCTGAATGGTTCAATTCTGCCCCTATCCTAATTATGGTCTTATGGAGTCTGCTCCGCCATTTCACCATGGCTGATCCATTTTCCCTCTCAGCCCCAATCACCTGCCTTTTCCCTGTATCCCTTCATGGCCTGACTTATCAAGAATCTATCGACCTCTGCCTTAAATATAACCAGTGACTTATCCTCCACAGCTGCCTGTGGCAATAGATTCCACAGATCTACCACTCTGGCTAAAGAAATTCCTCCTCATCTCCATTGTAAACAGATGCCTCTTTACTATGAAGCTGTGTCCTCTGCACTTAGACTCCCCCACCATAGGAAAAATCCTCTCCATATCCACTCTATTGTGGCCTGTCTAAATCCATCTGCAGCTTCTCTGCTTCCTCAAAGCTACCTACCTATCCATCTATCTTTGTATCGTCTGCAAACTTAGCAACAAAGCCATCAATTCTGTCATTCAGATTATTGACATATAACATAAAAAGAAACGGTCCCCAGCACAGATGTTTGTAGGACATGCTCGTCACTGGCAGCCAATCAGAAAAGGCTCCCTTTATTCCCACACTTTGACTCCTGCCAGTCAGCCACTGCTCTCTCCATGTAATAGATTTTCCTTCTATCTTTCCTGTAATGCCATTGTTGTGCAGCTTCATGTGTAGCACCTGTCAAAGGTGTTGTCAAGGGGCAAATTTTAACATTGCTATTCCTTTTGTGTTGTGAAGCAGAACTGATTAAATCACAGATCTCTCAACTTCCATCGCTTCTATCAGTTGTGATCTGCATTTGCTCAGAAAACAGGCAGTGAATGCATCTTTTACAATAAAATTGACATAATTGTAAAGAATGATTCCATCTTTCTTTAATTATGTGCTATGCAAATATCCTTATTTATAATTTGTGTTGATCAAAGAACTTGTCAGCAGTTGATATATTAAATGTATTGCTTGCAAATTCTAAATATTGATAAGCAAACCATATATAAGTGGAAAGTCAGTAGTGTGAATGTTGCTAGTAACTTGTGTTTTGTGCCTGTGGTGCGTAGAAATAAAATTTTGAAAAGTCTCAGGTTAGAAATGTATACATTGGTTTATGTATTAAGAGCAAAACCATACAAAAAAACAGTTAATATGTCACAGTTCACTATTTGTTTTTTTTATGTGAAGCATTTCTGCTCAAGAGGTTACAGGTTCTTCTGAATGAAAGGTGTGATTTTATGGTCAAACCACAGGAGTGTCCTTGGTATTGCATTCATTCTCATGGGTAGATGAACCACATGCTGGAAGTCAGTAAGAGTTAAATAACTTTTTTGAATCAGTGAATGAGGTTTAAAAAGGTCAAGAAGCAGGGTGGTGATGGTTTGGCATAATAGGTTGAATTCCTAATTGTGATTTATTAATGTAATTCTTCACCCACAAACCACAGACAAATGATGCACGATGAATATTTCTGTTGGTACTATGTTGCCCTGTTGTTCTTGCTGTCCATGAGGATATTAGTAACAATACCAGTTTCAGGGTCTTCCTGCAGTTAAATATGAATTCCTAACCTGGTGCTACAATGTGGAGTCTAGTGTAATAGCCATCTTCCTTTGATAATCAGGTTTTATATCCTTACTTTACAAAGCACAAGTAACAAATGGGTTCTGTTTTTATAGATATTCATAAGTTGATTTTGACCATAAGTCATAAAATACACAAATATTAAGTGGTAACGATGCCTCCTCAGTATTGTAATGAATGACATCAAATGCACATAAGGCTGGTCAACGACTAATAGTGGAAATTTTCTTGAGTGTTACCCAGACTAATAATTTTAAAGCAAAGACTTAACTAGCATTAATTTCTTGATTTTCGTACAGCATGGCAGTAGCCAAGCATCCCATATGAATCAACAGCTCTAAGATCACATCGGCAAATTTGGAAGTCCCTGTGCCCTCTTTCAAATTGTGCAATTTAGTTTTTCCTGTGAAATACTTCATTTAATAAGATGCCATGAAGCCAATCTCCAATTTCTCACCTATATAATGTTAGGCCCATTCCTCTGTCAAAAGAGTCAACATTTTCAAGGTAATTGGAAGTTGTAATACAGTAATGAATGTTATGGTATGATCCCGTGTATTATGCTTGGCACCGAACCACAATTAATTCTGGTATGTTTCACGTTCTGGCAATAAAGTGCTTTTGGTTCTGAAAGGGCAGGCACATCCATAGAGTACCTGTTCACAGGATGTTCTGTAGCCTTTGATGCTTGTAATAAGCTTTTTCTGAAAGATAATTTGGATTCTGTCCATCGAGATTCTTTTCATTTACTATTTTGAATTATACCAATTGTATATTCACCTGACCTTGCTGTGGAGGGAGGTGGATATATAAGGTACAAAGACATCATTATTCAAGACTGTTTATTCCCATTCTTGAATACACAAGTGTAAACGAGATCAAAATGATCGTTCCTCAGGATCCAATGCAGCAATGAACACACAATAAGTATAAAGAACATATTGAACAATCAAATAAATATAAATATGGTACAGAAGTTTTGTGTATGTGCATGATTGTGTGTAAATAAAAAATTACATGAAGCACAGGTTATCTGTACATAAGGTGCGGACACGATTATTGAGGGGATGGTGTGGTGTGATGGGTTCGGTTATTGGGTTAATGTGTTGATCAGACTGATGGCTTGGGAGAAGTAACTGCTTTTGATCCTAATGGTCCAAGTATTGATGTATATGCCTCGTCCCTGATGGGAGTGGGGCAAACAGTGCATGAGCAGGGTTGGTTGGATTCCTAATGATATTGCTAGTCTTTTTCTGGCACCACTCTAGTATGTATGTCCTTGATGCTGGGTAGCTTCTGCCAGTGATGCATTGGACAGTTTTAATACCCGTTGTCCTCTTGTCCGTCACTTGCTCCAGAGCTAAGGAGGCAATCAAGACTTGGCCACAGACTGATGTTACATACAGATAATCTTCAGCAGATTTATTTACCCCAGGACCTTAGTGAAGCCAGTGGTTTTTACAATATCTGTGATTTCATGGTTATCTTTACTGACTTTAGCTTTATCTTAAATTCCATATCTTTAAGTTACTTGAATTTATCTAATTGTTGATTACAGAGATTTCATGTGAACATTATTAGTGACTCTGCTTAAATAGAGCTAGTTAACTAGTGTCATTCTTGGACGACT
Organism: Hypanus sabinus; assembly: GCF_030144855.1. NCBI lineage: Eukaryota > Metazoa > Chordata > Chondrichthyes > Myliobatiformes > Dasyatidae > Hypanus > Hypanus sabinus. The sequence continues at coordinate 39,444,447 of NC_082717.1, forward strand.
GAGATCATGAGGTGCAATGCTAATTAAGGTTCTTGATGTTTTCATTTCCCTTTACTGGGTCTCGTATTATATTTTGCTGGATGGATTATGTTGTGTATGATTGGCACTCTGTGTATTAACTCATGTAAATGAATTCATATCATTTTCTACCTCCAACATTATGGCTCTGCACTGCAGTAGGAGGTTTGAGGTTCTGCATTCAAAATAGGTTCAGTTTCTATGATCTTCACAGCCAATCCCAAGTATGTAGGTCATCAGATCAGTGGGATTTATCCACATTTATGTTAGGGTTTTGCCTGTGAAAGTGGTGGATACTAAGAATATTCAAAGCTGAGCAATAAACAATCCACTAGAGGAACTCAGCAGGTCCAGCAGCATTTGTGGGAATGCAGGAATTGTCAACGTTTTGAGTTAAAACCCTTCATCAACACTAAGACCAGAGAAGGGGAGATGAATGGTATGAAGAGGAGAATGGGAGTGCAGAAGAATGTCCCAGAAGTGATTGGGAAGTGATGAAGAATGGGCGGATTGAGCCAGATAGGAAAGGGGAAGTGGTGGAGATGGGAGAAGAGGTACATCAATGATAGATGGAGCCATACATAAAATGGAGGAAACAGAGCCAGGTCATGGGGAGGGGAGGGTGAAGATGAGATAGGCAGGAACATAAAGGGCCTGTGTAAACAGTGCTAAAATCTGATAACACACACAGAATGCTGGTGGAATGCAGCAGGCCAGGCAGCATCTATAGGAAGAAGTACAGTCGACGTTTCGGGCCGAGACCCTTCATCAAGACTGATAAGTTGGGAAGGATATAAAGGGAGCTGTTGGGGAGATGTGAAAAGCAGGTGGGCCGGGTGAAATGCGTGGGTAGTAGATAGATTCTTTCAACAGGATATTTCCTCTCTCTCCTCTCTCAGTCCTGATATAAGGTTTTGACGGAAGTTCCAGCAGATTGTTTGTTGTTCCAGATTCCAGCATCTGAGACTCGTATATCTCCGGATTCAAAACTGAGATAGATTGTTTAGAACAGCTATTGGAACTGCTGTTTTCCAGTTCCAGTGACCCATATTCAATCCTGACATTTGGTGCTGCTGGTATGGACTTTGATCTCTCCCTGTAGCTGTATGGATTTCTTCTGTGTATTCTAATTGTGTTACACATCCAAAAGACACTGATATTGTTAGATAAATTGTTCTATATAAATTGCCCCTAGAGCTTTGGTGAGTGATGGAATTTGAGGAGAAATTGATGGGAAATCAGATTCAGGTTGAATGTCATTGGCATATATCATGAAAATTGTTTTGTGCCAACATTTAAATTAAATCAGTAGTGCAACAAGAGAGCAAAAATAGTGAGGTAGTGTAAAAGACAAGAGAATAAAAATGGGGTGAGTATAAATTGGTGCTCAATGCTTGCTATGGACTCAGTGGGTCACAAGATTTATTTTGGTGCTGTTTGACTGACACCGAGGCAAAAAAACAGCAGTGATCTTACAGAGTGACAGGGGTTGAATGGTCTTTTACTGCTTCTACTTATAGTCTATTAAATCTTTTTGAAAAACATTCTCATTTGTTGACTATTTTGGAATTCCCTGCCAGGTCCACCCATCATATTGGGAACATATGATTAGGTTCCTGCAGATTGGCAAAATCCCTGATCAATTTAGCCATTAATCATTTGCACATCCACAGGTAAAACTTTTCTTGAGAATATTTTACTGTAAGGAATTGCCATTAAATGAAAAATATGGGAAAAGTAGCAGATAATTCATAAACTGCAAGTTCCGAGAAACAACAGTAGAAAATCTGCTTCCAGGAGTGTTAGATAAGGAATGCGTATTCCCGGGACACCAAGGATGAATTGGAAACAGGTGAAAAGGAGTAGGAGTAGTCAAGCAAGCCCTCAAAGCTCAGAGTAAATTTATTATCAATGTAGATATGTCACCATATACAACACTGAGTTTATTTTCTTGTGGGCATACTCAATAAATCCAGAACAGAAAAATAACCATAATAGAATCGATGAAAGACCACTCCACCTTGGGCATTCAAACAGCGTGCAAAAGATAACAAACTATTTACAAAAAGAAAGAAAGTAATAATAATAAATAAATGAATAAACAATAAATTTTCAGGACATAAAATGAAGAGTCCTTTAAAGTGAGTCCATATGTTGTGGGAACTTTTCAGTGCTGGGGCTAGAGAAGTTAAGTGAAGTTATCTCCTTTGTTTCAAGTGCCTGATAGTTGAGGGGTACTAACTGTTCCTGAACCTGATGGTGAGAATCCTGAGGCTCCTGTACTTTCTTCCTGTTGGGAGATGCAGGAAGAGAGCATGACCTGGGTGGTGGGGGTCCCTGATGATGGATGCTGCTTTCCTGTGATATCACTCATGTAGGTGTGCTCATTGGTGATGAGGGCTTTACCTGTGATAGACTGGGCTATATCCACTACTTTTTGTAGTATTTTCCATTAAAGGCATTTGTCAAAGTTTTAGATGTCACACTGAATCTTTGCAAACTTCTAAGGAAGTAGACGCTGCCATGCTTTCAACATAATTGCATGCTGGTTCTAGAACAGGTCCTTTAAAATGGTAACACCAAGAGGACTGGCTCATAAATCTTCAGATTCCTCCTCCTGAAGTCGATAATCAGCACCTTGCTCTTGCTGACATTATTGTTACGGCACCACTCAGCTAGATTTTCAATCTCCCTCTTATATGCTGATTCATCGTCACCTTTGATTCAGCCTATGATAGTTGTGTCATCAGCAAACTTGAATATGGCATTGGAGCTGTGCTCAGCCACACAGTCATAAGTGTAAAGTTGTAGAGAAGGTGGCTAACCTCAGAGTCTTGGGATGCACCTGTGCTGATGGAGATTGTGAAGGAAATGTTGTTGCCAATCTAAACTGACCTGGGGTAGCAAGTGAAGAAAGTGAGGATCTTATTGCACAAGGAGATATTAAGGTCAAGGTCTTAAAACTTATTAATTAGTTTTGAGGGGATGATCTTATTGAACGCCAAGCTGCAGTCAATAAAGAATGGCCTCATTTATGTATCTTTGCTGTTCAGATGTCCCTGGGTTGAGTGAATAGCGAATGAAATAATATCTGCTCTGGACCTGTTGAGCTGGTAGGCACATTGAAGTGGATCTAAGTAGCTTCTCAGGCAGAAGTTGAGATCATCAACCTCTCAAAGCACTTCATCACTGTGGATGTAAATGCTACTGGGCAATAGTCATTGAGGCAGTTTACCACGTTCTCCTTGGGCACCAGTATAGGTGAAGTCTGCTTGAAGCAGGTGGGTACCTCAGACTATTGAAGTGAGAGGTTAAGGACTCTAGCCAGTTGATTGCACAGGTTTTTAGTACGGATTGATCCTAAAGTAGGCATTTCCGATGATATAGCTGCCCCCTGGTGCTACATTGTGTGGCAGCATAAGCCTTCACAATAGTCTTTGTCCTGGAAATGAAGCTGGAAATGTCTTCAGCATCAGTTGTGCTGCTGGCTGAGCCACAACTACTGTTAAAGAATTACAAAGTTAGAGAAGGTGAACCACTAATGGAAAATGCTGAAAATACTCAGCAGACCAGGCAGCATCTGTAGAAAAAGAAAGTTACCATTTCAGAGTTCTGTCTACGTGCGTTTAATAAAATTGTGAGGGAATTCTACTGTAATCTCTGGATGAGGATCACAAACTTGGGTGTCTGTCACATGATTTGGATAAATTGTATGATAATATGAGTCTAAATATAGACCTTACATATTGTGCCTCCATCATAGGCATTGCTCCCTATCATTGAGCATACTTTCAAAAGGTGGTGGTGTCATTTTGACCCTCACCATCTGGGGTGTCTCCTCTTCTCATTATTATCATCAGGGAGAATGTACAAGAGTCTGAATATGCACACAATCTTTTAGGAACAGCTTCTTCCTCTTTTCAATAAGTTTACCAAGTGGTCCAGGAACTCTTGAATACTACCTCATGACGCAACTCACACAAAATGTTGGAGGAACTCAGCAGGTCAGGCAGCATCTGTGGAAATTAATAAACAGTTGATGTTTCGGCCCCAGACCCTTCTTCAAGACTGGAAGGAAGGGGGAAGACAGCAGTAAAGTAATGTGGAGGGAGAGCAATAGCTCAAAGGCAATAAGTGAAGCCATTTGGGTGGGAAAAGTAAAGGGTTGGAGAAGAAGGATTCTCATAGAAGAGGAAAGTGGAATATGAGAGAAAGGGAAGAAGGAAGAGCACCAGGGCAGGAGAGGAAAAGAGGTAAGAGGCCAGAGTGAGGAATAGAATAAGAGGAAAGGGGGAGGGAAATTTTTACTGGAAGGATAAATCGATGTTCATGCCATCAGTTTGGAGGCTACCCAAATGGAATATGAGGCATTGCTCCACCACCCTGAGAGTGGCTTCATCATTGCAGAGGAAGAGGCTATAGAGTGATGATATTGGAATGGGGATAGGAATTAAAATGATTGGCTGCTGGGAAACTCCACACTTGGCAGATGGAGCAGAGTGGTTGACAAAGCGACCCCCCCCCATCAAATTACATCCTGTTTCACTAGTGTAGAGGAGGTTCCATCAGGAGCACCAGATGCAGTAGATAACCCCAATAGATATGCAGGTGAAGTGTCGCCTCACCTGGCAGGACTGTTTGGCACCCTGAATAGAGGTAAGGGAGGAGGTAAAAGAGCAGCTGCTGCATTTTGGTTACTTGCAGGGGTATGTGTCAGGAGGGAGATTAGTGGGAAGGGACGAACGGACAAAGAATCATGGAGGGAGCGATCCCTATGGAAAACAGAGAGTGTGGGGGGCAGAGTAAAGATGAGTCTGGTGGTAAGATCCCTTTGAAGATGGTGGAAGAGGCACCAATACAGTCGTAAATGTAGCACAGGAAGAGCACTAGGCTAGGAATATGGACTATTCTATGTAGCCAATGTAAAGTCAAGCATAGCTGGGGCCCATACTCATCCCCATGGCCACCCCTCAAGTCTGGAGAAAGTAGGATGAGTGAAAAGGGAAATTGTTGAGGGTGAAGACTAGCTGCCAGACGGAGAACGGTGTGGGTGGAGGACACTGGTTGGGTCTTCTGTTGGGGAAAAAAAGGCAGAAAGCTTTAAGACCTTCTTGATGGAGGATAGAAGTGTATAGGTATTGGACATCCATGGTGAAGATGAGGGGGTCAGGGCAGGGAATTGAAAGTTGTTGAGGAGATCAAGGGCATGTGAAGTGTAACAGATGTAGGTTGGAAGAAACTGAACCAAGAGGGATAAAGTAGAGTTGAGGTTTGCAGACATGAGTTCAGTGGGGCAGGAGCAGGTAGAGACAATGGGTCTACTAAGACAGTCAGGTTTGTACCTCATGATTCCTTCTTTGCACTATTCATTTATTTTGTTATTGTAACAAAGTATTTTTTTACATCTTACACTGTATTGCTGCCAGAAAACAACAAATTTCATGATATATGAAGGTGATAATAAATGTGGTTCTGATTCTGATACTAAGGGGTGAATTTATGACAATAACCTGGACTGTTCATAAGTTGGAAATGAACACATACCATGTTTAATGTCCAAAGTGTTTGTTGAATGTACAGGCTCTGAGTTGGTTGTACGTTCATAACCTGGGATGGCCCATATTTAATTTGGGAAAATGACCCACTCGTATATACAATACATGCAAATTGCATAGAACTCTATCTAGTTAACTGTTGTAAGGTATAAGGTTAATTTTAATCATGTTTTCCTGTTACTACCTGTGAGTTAATTATTTAAATGTCCAGAGTTTTTAATTGGTCTCCATGCAATTTATAGTTTTTGCCTCTTAATTGCCTGCTGGGCTGCCTTTGTCCATTTTGTGTTCTGGAATGTATATCCATAGCCTACCAATTTAAATAATCTTCTAATTTTATTGCAGGCAATGTTAGCTCTTCAATGTGAACTAAATGCCAAGCAACATCCTCGCATTACTAGAGGACATCCATCTATTTCTCATCAACTTTGCCAACAAAGCCAGCATGAAAGACACACCAGTTAGTAAGTAATTTGATTAATACCATTGAATAATGTTACGAACCCCATAACTGGGTTACTTACCAGCAAAGATAGAGGTGTCCATTGGAGTCTGGTGATACTATTTTTAACAGTATTTATTAGCAAAACTACGTAAAATAATATCAATGCAAATACAGATAATATACATCGTCAATACTAAACCTAAAAGTGCAGGTATAATAATAATTAATTAGAAATAAGCTCCATCGTTGTCTAGGGGATAATGAATTGTCCGATGGAGATATAAAGTTCGTTTCAGTTCACACAGGCTGCCGTCGTTTGTTTGTCGCTGTGTTGCAATTGTTGGAGAGAAAGAGAGATAGAAGAATGGGAACAGTTACCGCTAAGTGTTTTGCCAACCTTCCTTTATGATTTTGATCCGTTGGTGTCTCGTTGTTGTGGCCGTTCAAGTGTGACCTCTCCTTTAGCTAAACTGTTCTTCCGTGATGAGCCCGCCACCCAGGCAAGGGAGGACACACACAAGCTCTCACCGGCTTCGCTATAAAATGCTGTCACTGGATTTCTAGCGTTTCTCCTGTTGTGTCTATGGGGTGTTCCCCAGACCCGTCTTTTATCCTCATTCACGGGGTCACAGATGTCAATCAGGTTGGGATGATGCAATCCCTCAACCAGACCATTCTGGTTGTCCCCTGAGGGGTTTCAATGAATAGTACAGTACTCAATACACAATTCCTTCTCCAAGAGACAATAGCAGTAATCAGTGGTTCCGTTCCGCTTGTGTCAGGAGTCATTCCAAACCTTGTGTATTCTGCGTCTCTCTCTCTCTCTCTCTCACATTATTAACATGATGTGTATCTCTCTCATTTCTTGGGTCTCAGACCCAAAATAATAGCGATCCTGCAATTCTCAAAAAGGAGGGGGCGACTTTGCACCCTTCGGCCTCTCAGAGTTGCTCCACATTCGTAACAATAATATTCTGCAAGATTTCTCAGTTAAAGTAATATGCTGTCTCACGTTGTGTGGGGAAAAGCCTGTCCTTTTCAAGGAGAAAAGAATCCTATATAATTCAATTTTCTGTTTGACCCCAACTACACTCACTCCCCTGTTTTCATTTGAATTAATAGGATATTCATCAGTTATACAAATAGACTGGATGATTTTAAATATGCCAAAGAAGTGCATTTATACATTTGTGGAACAATTCAAACCTTTTCAAAATGTTCCAAAGTACTTCATAGCCAATGAATTGCATTTTGAAGTGTCAGTACAGCAGCAGTATTAAGCATGCAGAAGTCGTTTCTATGTGGCAATCTGACACAAACAGCAACCCTGACTTGATAACTAGTTTTACAAGAGTTGTTTGTGGGATTAATATTCTCCAGGATTCCTGATAAATTGCCTTCATCTTTGGATTATTCTCATGGGAAACTCCAATCAGCCTTAGAGACAGTCAACTGTGCTATTTAGCATCTCACCCAGAAGGTGCCTCAGTAGTGCTTTTGATGGTCAGTCTAGATTTTAATGCCCAAGCCATTAGAGTGCTACATGAACGTATAACCTTTTGATTAAGAAGCAAAAGTGCAACCTACTGAGTCATGGTTAACTCAGTGAAAATATTGAATGGTGCATCGTAATCATTAATTTTTTTCAGGTGAGTTTGCTTTATGCAGTACCTGGTAGAAGAAGATATCAGCAACTAGTGGACAGTTTTATCAGCTGCAGTAGAGCAGATTTCAAACCTTATTTTAGTCTGTTTAAAGGAATGCTTCTTTCATGACATGAACATCTTTGCTAAATTTGAACTTGAAGAAGAAAACGTTTGATTTTAGTTGTTGCATAGGAAAAGAACTTAATCTAGAATACGATGATGTTCTGTGATTTGATGTGTCTTTCAGTTACAAAATTATGCTTCAGGAAGAGGTAATAACTATGCCTTAGTTTGAGCTAATCAGAGAACAATGAAGTTAGTCATTCATTGCTCTTAATGTTCTGTGGAGTTTTGTACTAGAAGATATGGTGGGATTAGTGTAAACAGTTCAAACAACTGTGTTATCTCCTTCACCATTCAGAGTGAAGTATCCTTATTGCAGACTTATGAAGTCTAAGCCAGAATTCATCATTTTGAACAAATAATTTGATATCAAATTATGTACAAAATGTTAAATTAATAAAGAAAAAAATAAAGATGTCATTAAGGATCACACACAAAATGCTGGTGGAACGCAGCAGACCGGGCAGCATCTATAGGGAGAAACACTGTTGACGTTTTGGGCCAAGACCCTTCGTCAGGACTAACTGAAAGAAAAGATAGTAAGAGATTTGAAAGTAGTGGGGGGAGGGGGAAATGCGAAATGATAGGAGGAGGATGCTTATTTTTAGAAACAAAAATGTACAAATTAATTAATTTAAAATAAAATACCCCAAGAATAATGTAGGCTGAAGAAGAGTAGACGTCAATAAAAGTTTCCTTTTGATGTCGGATGTTGTTTGGCATAATGTAGATTACCATATTATTAAAATTTCACTTGCACTTGATTGAACAAGTCCAAACCTCCAACCACATCCAGGACCAGATTGTAATCTCCACGCCTCATGTTCTGCATTTTTCACAGCACCTCACCCTCAACCAGATGTCTGCTTATTGCCCCAATACTTTGGCCCTCATTTGCAATTGAATGTTCCAATAGAAGAGCATGAGTTGACATCTGTTATCCTAGTGTGTATCATACATTTAATGCACCTTTCCCAGTGCGAAGGAAATTCTAGACCCTGAAATCTCAGTGAGCTATCAGTTGATGTATGAGCAAAGCATTTAGACCACAACTTCCTATGTATTTAATTGTGCTTTTACATACAGTATATCAAATACTGTACTCTGAGCTCCATAATTACAGTGAGTGCTAATAGATTCTTAATTATTTCTGCTCCAAAATCAGCCCATAGTTCCTCTGGACAGCCGGACTCAAATGTAAGGTTAATTAAATAAGAATTGAAGTGTTTTAAAAATTGATAATGGCATCAAAAACATTCAATTCTCTTCCTGTATTTACACACATTATTGCCCTGTCAGATTTTTTCCATTCAAATTTGCCAGGGATAGTAGTTTAATTGGTAAGGCATCAGCCTTCATCTGTAAAACCTAGGTTTAACTGAGCTCTGAATAAAGAGAGGCAAGTGTTCTCCATGACTTTTCCTCATGCCCCCCCCCACCCCCCCGAAAAAATATTTCCATCATTCTGGAGCACATTGCTGAGGCTTTCCCTATATGAAGTAAATTTTAAGAAGTCTTATTCCAGTCAGTGATGTTTTTGGACTAACTGCAAAAAGGTTGACATGAATTATAGTGTGACTCTTTCTTGTTGGCAAGATTTAGAAGCATTTCTCACTAGTCCACAACAGCTTATTCTTCAAACCCACAGTAAATTCAGGGGGACTAAAAGGAAGCCCTGTCTTGTGTCTCAGCTAGATGCTAAATAAATTTTCTTACCTGCCAAATAGCCTTCATTTTATTGAGTTTTAACATATGAAAAAGAGTGTTTTGCTACTGACTTCCTTGTCCTTTTTTTTGCAGGAATGTTGAAGGTTTGCTTTCAACAGATGACTTTGAGATATGCCACAGTCAACTTAATCAAGATATGATGCATCATTACAGGTTCTACTTGACCTGATGACAAGACTCAGAATTGCAGACGTGAAATGAGAGAAAAATTGTGCTAACAGTTTGAAACCCATGTATTTTTTTAAAAACACCTACATTTCTCAGGGAACTTGAGGATTCTAAGCCTTTATTTTTGACTTGTTTTCATAATCTTGCAAGGAATTTGGCAATCCATTTGTGGTTTATCCATTGAATTGCCTTAAGAACACATGATGGGAGACCAACCCCCTTTTAAATCTAATCACTCCGTGAACAATACAGAAAATAGGTACTATTCACAACAACCACAATCCAGCCCATTGAGTGGAAATATGAATCATAACTATGGATCTACAGGCATGGAAACATCTCAGTCTTCTCCAGCTTCACCTCATTTTCCTTCAGATTCAAGGGAAGCTGCAGTAGCAGGGACCATGCCGGCTGTTACCAAGAGCCTTATGATAGAATCACGAAGGCCAAGTAATTGGCCTCATTCCAGTGCTGGCAATCATATTCAAATGCAGAATGACCTTAGCAATTCTTCCATGATGTGGACCTCTACTGCTCAAGCCAGTGCTCCTGATGGATACTCATATGCATTTTCTTCTCCAGCAGCTGACACATCATCTCAGAAATTGACCAGTGATGTATTGCACAAGTTGGACTCGTTCACACAGGTTTTTACCAATCGCAACCTCAGGATGCAACAGGCAAACAGCATTGCCTCAAACCTGCCGAGCCAGGCCACAGTGGCTGAGAGCGTTCGGGACAGTGCTCTCCGGCAACTATTGTCGCAGAAAACTCCAGCAGAGCAACAGGCTGCCATGCACCCAATTCAGCGATTTCAGCATGCTCCGACACAGCAAATGCATCAGGGCTTTCCAACTGCACAGTCAAAGCAACAGTTGCAAGCCATCCATCATCACCATCAGCAGCAGCAGCAGCAGCAACAACAGATGTATTTTGAGTTCCAGCAATTGGCCCAAATGCAGTCACAACCACAGTCAATGCTACAGCATACTCAGTCGCATGTTCAGCAGCTGCAGGCTCAGCAAGTACTGCCTCAACAAATTCAGCAACTCCCACAGCAACAATACTTTGTGCGCCAACAGCAGTCCCAGCAGCACATGTCAGTGCCTGACATGCAGCAGCAGCAGCAGCAGCAGTGTCACATGCATTCAATGCAATTCTATCAGCCGCAGCAGATCTTGTGCCAGTTACAGCAACCTGTGCAACAGCAGATGCAGCCTCCACCTCCCTATCACAGAAACCAAAACCCCAAGTCCATGCAGCAGCCACAGTACTCCCAAGAACAATCCCACCCTTCTCAACACATCCAAATGGATATTCCCTCTCAGTATTTCTATCAAGATCAGGCACACTATCGGCATATGTACCAGCAAAATCAGTTGCATCAGCAGCAAGAGGAAACTATGCAACAGAAACAGCTCCACGTTGATAATCGCATTCAGACATCACTGGGTCCCCATACAAGTACCTCTTCCTTGGTCATGGACGAGGCGACAAGGAAGGAACTAAGTAAAATGAGCCATCCTGGGACTCCTATGGTTCCTCAAAGACATCTTGTAGCACCACCTAATCTTCCTCAAGCACCTGCCAAGCCATCTCAACAACAATCTCATAATCAAACATGGTCCCAGGTAAAATGCCAGATGATTTTGAACTTAAAATTTTGAACTAAAAGATTGAAAATATATATTTTTGTTATCTTTTAGTTGTCATGCAAATGGGTTAGCAAGTTATCCTTTAGCATTCTGTTCATTAAAAGGATAATTATAATAATTTGGTATATTTTGTATGTATTTAAATAATTGATTTATTTGGAAACTTCAGTGCTATGGACTGTAACTGAATATGTATAACATATTCTATATCTTCTTTACAATACATTAACATTATGTTAAATTATAAGAGGTCTCCAAAAGTTTGATAAGGCAGCATTGTTTGTCAATATAAGGAACAGGTGGAGCTTGAGATCCTGGGAAGGCAGTCCATCGAAGAGAGGGAGAACTCTGATTTCAAACCTCAGCTGCCTTGCAGCCTTACCCACTTACGGCAAAGGCTTTGGGAGTAAACCCTGAGGATAAATCCGGAGCTGGAGTCCCTAAGGCACTCCGACGTTGCCTTCAACCTCACTCTGGCAACTCCTGCGACGTCACTGGTGCCAAGCTGTATTGGCCCTTGCCCTTCCCTTGGACAACATCGGTGGCGTGGAGAGTGGAGACTTGCTTCTTGGGCAACTGCCGGTCTTCCATACAACTTTGCCCAGGCCTGCACCCTGGAAAAGACACTGCAGGACTTTCCAGGCGCAGATCCATGGTCTCACGAGACTAACGGATGCCATCGTCATCATAAGGAACAGGGAGCAATGAATAATAACCATTTGAGCTTATTCTTTACACAACTTATGTACAAGTATCCAAATCACAGACTCTGTTCCACTTATTTTGTCTTGTGATGAAAGATTGCAAATGATTTTCTTCCCCATTCCTTTTAGTTAAAACCACTTTCACTGGCCTGTTAGCAAGAAAAGGAAAAGTGGAGCTTCCTGACTGGATCTGTTTTCTTTTTTACAAGTTTATAAGCTTATAAAATACTTCTTACTAAAAAATCTTCCTATACAATTAAGGTTAGAACCTTTTTGTTAATTGGTGCTGTATATCTTTTTCATTGCTTCCTGTTTTACAGAAATACTTGAATTATAAAACTTGATAGTGTATTATTCCTTTTATTACTCAGTTGAACTTTTGAAGTTATCTCTTGTTATTTTGACCCTAACCAAAAAAGTATTGGGAATTTGAAGACATTTATAAAGTATAATTATCGCCATACCATGGTGTTGATGATGGAAGCAAAAACATTTTTGATATAATGTTAAACAGTAGAGCTATACTGAATATGTGTAGAATTAAATTTGCTGCACAGTGCTTCTTCAGAGGATTTGTTTATAATCGTTGAGCAGGTCATTTGAGTAGAAGAGTTCTAGCCCTTATTTCTAGTTTAATGACTGGATGAATTATATTTGGATATTGTTATTTGAAAGGAAGCTATCTAAGTATGCAGGACTGGTCAGCAGGCTGGATGGAGAGCGAGGTGTCTCCCAGTGGAAGTTGGTTGTAGGGGATTTGCAGCCCATTTCTTAGCCAGAGCTGACAGCAATTTGGGCATCGAGAGAGAGAGGAAGAGGAGAGCCATCCGCAGTACCACCGATGCGGCAGAGAGGGCCTCAAGGTGGCTGTGGCTCAAGAGAGGGAAGCCATGGAGTCATATGTAGCTAGCCATCTGGACACAAGCTGGGGTCTGATCAGCCCCAGTTGGGTCACCTGGAGAAGGGTGTATGATGTTGAAAGACCCGAAGCACCCGATGATTCCAGGAACATCACTGATGATCTGTCCAGAACCATCAGTAGATGTATGCACACAGTTTCATTATCCAATATACAGTGACTTATTGTACGTCCTACAGTAGACCTGGTCTGATCATCTCATGCCATGTCTGATTGTCTTGCCAGGACTCCTTTTGCTGAGATGCAAAGGGACTTGGAAATCCTTGATAAAGCTCTGGTGAGGTCTCACTTGGAATATTGTGAGCATTTTAGGGCCCCTTATCTAAGAAAGGATGTGCTGATATTGTAGAGGGTTGAGAGGAGGTTAACGAAAATTATTCCAGGATTGAAAGGCTTGTTGTATGTGGAGTGTTTGTTTGATGGCTCTAGATCTCTATTCACTGAAATTCAGAAGAATGTGGGGAGACCTCGTTGAAACCTATGAAATGGTAAAAGGACTTAATAGAGTGAATGTGAAGAGCGTCTTTCTATGTTGGGGGAATCTTAAGTCCTGAGGACACAGCCTCAGAATAGAACAAAGATGAGGAGGAATTTCCATAGCCAGAGAGTGGTGAATCTATGGAATTCATTGCCACAGGCAGTCATTGGCTATATTTAAGGCAGAGGTTGATAGATTCTTGATTAGTTAGGGTATGAAGGGATAGAGGGAGAAAGCAGGAGATAGGGGCTGAGGGGGAAATGGATCAGCCATGATATAGCAGAGCAGATTAGATGGGCTGAATGGCCTAATTCTCTTCCTATATCTTAAGGTCTTTTCATCTTATGGACTTGTTGAAGAAAAGACCGTAACCAGAATTATGAAAGAGCGATCATGTTTTATGTGTTTATTGGCACTTTTTGAGATTCTAATGCAGAATATATGAGAATGAACCAGTTGATGTGGGATATTTGGTTTTCCAGAAGGCCTTCAACTTCACCTTCCTAACATTGGGGCTGGGGAGAGGAAGGGAGGCAGATTGTGTTATGAAATGTATCTAAAATGGTTTAAAATAAATTTTTGCTTTGAATTTTTTTGTAAGATAATACATTTGACTTTCTAAATTATTTGGTTGAGGATATTGCATTGTTTAGGAAATGATTTGCTAAAAACTATATGGGAAAGATGTGATGTTCATTTATTTTATAGATTTCTCTGACCAACATGAAGCAAGGGGACTTGACCATTGAACACAGGTATGAAGTCATTTCATTATGGAGCATCTAGTGTAACTCTCTCACCAGGGCTCGTATGCAAACTTGGCTCGTTAGCTGATTCTGCTAACAGCCACGTAACTCAGTGATGAGAAGGCCACCTTTCATAAGCAATATACGTCTAAGGTTGGTATGATTTGGGTTTAACCAAACAGGAAAGTTGGGGTGTACTGGTAAAGGAACATTAATTGTTGCAATTGCTATGTAAATACTGTTCCATGCAAAGTTGTCGTTCACCAGAAAACTAACAGATCATACACTGACATAAAAATAAAGAAATATATTTACCAAATTTATGGCTACAGAAAAAAATATAAAAAGGCCTGTTACAGTTAAACCAGTCCAATCTGCACATAAACATGGAACTCATCTCTGGAATAGTTGGGGGTGTTTTGCTTTATACACATGCTGGACCCACATTCTGTGTGAAAGCACCTGCCACAGCCCACATTTTCCTTGAAGACCATCTCAAACAAACTGGCTCCCTCAGGAGCTCATGGCTTCAGCCTTGGAGCCATTCATCTGCACAAAGCTCTTTTACAATGGGGACTCTCCTTTGAATGGCATTGACATAAATCCCAGCTGTGAAAAGAGAAACAGTTAAAACTTCAGGATGTTGTCAGAACAGGGAAAGAGAGAAAACTTCTTTCCCATTTCAACATTTATCTTCGTATCTCCTTCCATGCATTCCCAGTATTTTTTTTTGTTCTATGTTGTTCTTGTGATGACAATTTTCAGAACATTAAAGGGTGCAGTATAAATGATTTTTGTTGTCATAGGTTTTCATTACAAGGAAATAAAGTAGAAGCAGCCCCTATTTCTTTAAATCGAATTATGATTTCACTTAAAAAATATGCATTTTTGTTGTATAGATGATTAATCATAAGCATGCTTCTTGAATATTATTATCTGTTCACATTTAGTAAATTTAACTCTCAGTCGATGGCCAGATAATGTTGTTCATCAGTACTGCTTTCTATTTCTGAACAGTGGCCAAAGCCGAGTTTCTTTCCAAGAAAGGATAGATGAAAAAAGCAGGCTGATATGTACAATATGCCACAAGGAATTCAAGAGCCTACCTGCTCTGAATGGCCATATGAGGTCTCACGGTGGTCAAAGGGCATCTCCTAAACAGGTTAGTAAAGTGCTGCTATTTCATGTATATGAATTTATATCCAAATACTTTTATTGTTTATATGTGCAAATCATTGCTTCCTGTTTGCTCAGCTATAGTGTATATTAGGACTAATTATCTCTGTGACGAACCATCTGTAAAATGAGCAGATTGTAATAAATTCAGGTGCAGATTTATTTTAAACTCTTGACAATTTTTTTCTCTTGGATCTGTTTGATTGAAATTGTTTTTGTTTACTGCCATCTAAGAATCAAATGCACTTTTGCTGAATTGAATCCTGTTTTCAGCAGCTCTCAATGTGCAAGTCACCAGAAAGCAGATAAGACTACTGAACCTAACCAAATTACAATAGTCAGGCATTTTGTCCCAGTTATTGCATGCTAAGACTTGATAAGTTAGATGGAGTTAAAGATTAAATCTGTGATAGAAATGAATTTTGCTGAGCATTCTCATTGGTTTGTAAATTTCTAACGTGTTGGAGGTACAGCTACAGGTCTTGTGTGAATATGGGGAATTCTGTCTGCACTGAGCTCGGATTTAAAGAGCGATATTACCTTGTGTGGGAATTACAGGCAAAGAGACCATAAAAGAAGGGAGAGAATTTCCCAAAGAGGGTCCAAGTGAAAACTCATCTGGTAAAAGAATTCACTCTATATACTTCAAGTCTGTTGTTTCCACACAAAATTAGGACAGTAGACTCTCCATGAAAAATCATACAGGTTGCATTTTTTTAAAAATAGCTTTAAGATTAGGTGAAGGGTAATGACCAGAAAGTAAATATTTATAATTTCAAGATTAAGAAATATCACAAATTGATTTTTATATCACTACCTTCAGATATAAAGGTATTGAAATCTATTCTATGAATAAACTCCAGCTCAACCTTTTTCTAATCATGGTTAGTTTACGCAGTAGAATAGTTTAGTGTTTTGCAAAGTATTAGGACTGCACAGATTGTTTAATTATAGAGTTTTCTCCATAGGAAATGGGGTATCTAAGCCTGGAGAATGTGGATTTGAGATGAAAGATTTAAAGAGGACCTGAGGGGCCAATTTTTTCAAATGTAGGGTGGTGGGTATGTATGTAGAACAAGCTTGCAGTGGAAATGGTATTTGTAGGTACAATTACAACATTTCAAAATTTAACATTATTGTTTTGTATAATGTTAAGACTCCAAAACAAAACCTTTCACGATACTTTTTCCAGAACAAGCTCTTGCAATATATTGTCTATTAAGATATTGACCAGCTATTGACAACAGTATCAGGCAAGGAGGTTAGTGACTTGATTGAATTTAGTAATGATGTTATCTCAGATAGCTTCTATTTTCCAGCAGTCTGTTCTTTCAGACTGGTCACTCAAGCCACAACAAAGTCTCCCAAAAAAAAAGAATTACTCATTTGTGGAAAGGTGTGAATGAAAAATGGTTACATAAGACAATTTCTGCATGTGGTATCTTAGTTATAGCTCAGCTGCCCAACACCTTTGCACTGTACAGCATTTGTCAGTGTGGTGTGGAGAGCGTGTTTGTAAATCTTGTGGGTGCAAAGGATGTTGGGAATAGTGAAGGTGGAGAGCCACAGGAGGAGTGTGGGACAGGTGGCAGAGCGGGAGTACCAGGGCAGGGGAGCAGCACAATTGGTTTATTAATCATTACAGAATATCCCTTTGATGCTTCCCACTCTCTCCCCCTCTCCCTTCCCCTTTTTCCAACCATGATTCCCCTCTCCCTGTCCCCTTCCCCTCTCAGTCCACAATACCATAAGGTATAGAAGCAGAATTAGTCCATTTTCCCCAACAGGTCTGCTTTGCCATTTCGTCATCACTGATCCAATTTTCCTCTTAGCTCCAATCTCCTGCCTTCCCTGTCATATCCCTTCATGACCTGACCTATCAAACTCTGCCTTAAATATACAAGCAGCTTCCACAGTTGCCTGTGGCAATGGATTCCACAGATTCACCACCCACTGGCTAAAGAAATTCCTCCTCATTTTTGTTCAAAAAGGGCGCTTCTTTATTTTGAGGCTGTGTCCTCTGGTCTTAAATTCTCCCACAATAGAGTCACGTTTATCATCACTCACATGTCATGAACTTAGTTTTTTTTATGGCAGCAATACATAAAATTGCCATAGTACTGTGCAAAAGTTTTAGGGGTGTGTGCATATGTGATTTCTAAATTTACTGAGATATAGTACAGAATAGGCTGCACCACCCAGCAGTCCCACAGTTTAATCCTAACCTGGTCATGGGACAACGTACAATGACCAGTTAACATACCACACGGTACATCTTTGGACTGTGGGAGGAACCTGGAGCATCGATGGAAACCTGCGTGGTTACAGCAAGAATGTACAAACTACTTACAGGCAGTGGCAGGAATTAAACCCAGGTTGCTGGTACTGTAAAGAATTGTGCTAACCATTACACTACTGTGCCACCCTATTACCTCTATAAGCAGCTTCATCATTAACTTTTTCAGTGTAGTTGTTTACAGTAAGGCAATTTATAGAATAAATCAACTATTGAAAAAGCTGCCAAATTGCAGAGTCAGGTATAGCCCTTTGTTTCAATGGATTGCTAAAGCCACATGCACTACTATTATGGTAGCAATACAATTATCTCATGGTTAGAAAATGTAAACACCTCATGATGAAGCTAATTGCATTTCTGACAAAACTCAGCAGGACTGTGCTATTTTTTAATGACCGTCTTGCAGACAGAAATCATCCTGGAAAGGCATCTGCAAGTGGGAATTGTTTTGAGCACAGAATTTACCTGTTCTTATTAAATATATTTAAATAAATGTTCATTTTCTCTTCAGCTACTCTGCTGAGGCTTGGGTAAAATTATGCTGATAGTTGTATGTAGGGAGGAGAAATGGAACACAGAAAACTGAAGGAGGAATGATGACAGAAGAGGACTGAGAGTGTGGAAGGGAAGAGTGTCAGGGTGAACTGAGAATACTGAAGTGAAGGAAAGACAAAGCACATCAAACCAAAATCTGCAGATTTTGGAAAACAGATATAAAGCAGAAAAGAGTAGAAAAACACAGCTGGTCAGATAGCACCTGGGAACAGAGAAAAAGTTAGTGTTTCACATTAACAGTCTTTCATCTGAGATGTTTGATGCATCTGGGGAGTTTGTAAATAAAAATGTGGTTCTCTTGAAGATGCTAGAAGTGAGAAGAGCTCTGGTTTGAATTTAGGATGGGAGAATACTATATTCAGATCAAGTATTCACTAGACCACCTCTATCATCTCTTCAAAGTTCAGTCACCTGCTCAAGTATCCATCTCTGAATGCATAAACATTTTGGTAAAAATTTCCAGTTTGGACTTAGAAATTCTAATGTAGAAATTATTTTTAACTGTAAATCATTGTCTATTGCAGAAATAAGTCTGGGAAGGAATAGATATAGTACTTGTGTGCATTTCTGCAGTCACCTTGGAGGATTGATCTTCCCCCTCGTGAAATTTAAAATGTTCAATAGACGTTACTGAGTATTTTCTTTCCAAACTTTCTCGGTTCCTTGGAGGGTTCAGTAATCATGGCTGGTTATACACGTAATTAAAATTTTGCAAGAAATCAGATCCTTTCATTAAACAGATTAGATTGAATCCTGTTTTCATATGTATATATACATTTAAAATGTTATAGCCTGTGGAAGGAAGCACTGTTGCATTTTTAAGTTCTGTCATTTCAACCACTGAGCAACCTCACTAGCCCTGAGGAACTACTTTTATTAAGTAGTATGTGTAATTCTTTTCACATCCTGATTCAAAGAATGTAAGTTTTAAAAAATTATCTTTTAATGATAATTTATTCTTGACCTTAATCCCATGTGTGTACACAATCTTCATTTCACTTTATCTAAAATAATTTAAAACGTGACTTTAACTGCTATTTATTTCCTGACTTCTTGGCCTGAAGGCCACTCATCCATTGCAAATAGTGCTGCAATAAAACTCCTAGATAACAGCAGTGGAAGTCAATCTCACATCTCACAAGATCATTAATGGGCAACTTTGTGAAAAAGTCATCAGCCTCTGGCATCCTTTTCTCTCATCTCAAAATTGGATGAATAAGATATAATAATTTTGTAAACTAATCACATTCTCAATGTATTATAATTTCTCTGTTTTCCTTTTCCATTTTTGCCTTTACCTTATGCATTGATTAGAGGGAAAGGACGCCCATTGGAGTTGGTGAGGACTGTGGGATTTAATTCCACTACCTATCAAAATATTGAAAGGCCTAGAAAGAGTAGACATGGAGAGTCAACACGTACAAACAAGATGGAGGAACTCAGCAGGTCGAGCAGCATCCATGGAAGCAAGCAGTCAATGTTTCGGGCCGAGGCCCTTCATCAGGACTGAAGAAGGGCGGGGCAGGGGCCCTATAAAGAAGGTGGGGGGAGGGTGGGAAGGAGAAAGCTGTTAGGTACCAGGTGAAAAACCAATCAAAGGAAAGATCAAGGGGTGGGGGAGGGGAGGTGAAGAAGGAATGTAAGGGGAAAGCACTATAGGTAGTAGAAGAAGGCAGAATCATGAGAGGTAATAGGTAGCTAGAAGAGGAGGCAGAGTGAAACTGAGATTGGGGAAGGGAGAGGGAGGGAATTACCGGAAGTTGGAGAATTCGATGTTCATGCCATTCGATGTATCTACCAGCCTTCTCCTTGCCACCCTCCCCCCACTTCCTTTATAGGGCCCCTGCCCCCTCTTTCTTCAGTCCTGACGAAGGGTCTCAGCCCGAAATGTTGACTGCTCATTTCCACGGATGCTGCCCGACCTGGTGAGTTCCTCCAGCTTGCTTGTAGGTGTTGATTTGTTCACAACATCTGCAGTGTACTTTGTGTAGACATGGAGAGGATGTTTCCTATAACCAGAGGGCACTGTCTCAGAATAGAAGGACATTCCTTTAAAACAAAAATGAGGAGGAATTTCTTTAGTCAGAGAGTGGTGAACCTGTGGAATTCATTGCCAGAGATGGCTCTGAAAGTCACGTCATAGGGAATACTTTATTTAAAGTGGAAGTTGATAGGTTCTAGGTTAATAAGGATGTCAAAGGCTATGGGGAGAATGCAGGAGGATGGGATTGAGTGGGAAAATAAATCAACCATGATAGAATGGTGGAGCAGATTCAATGGACTTATGGTGTCTTCCTGTGTCTTATGGTCTTATTCCAACATCACTTTTACTGTGGCACCATCAACAGGGAATCAGTGCCCTTTAGGATAAATGTAGTTATTGTGCAGTCTTTGGAACTAATCAGAGTGCAGTATTCTTACAGCCAACAAATCGTCAAGTAAAATGCAAAATTATATTTAAGTTAATGATTCTACAGAAAGTGAAGTTCAAATTGTGAGAGCATTGACTTGAGCCTCTTTCTACAATGCGTATGTATGTGTAAAAGCGAGAATTGCAGCTGTGGAGTGAAGAGCAAAATTCCTCTTTTAAAAATCTGACCCTTATCATGTTTGGTGATTATCTTCACCTTCTATAAATGTGTATAATCTGCTATCAGGTGTACTAGAATGTGAAAAAGAAAATGAGAGGTTTACTTTTTTAGAAATAATAGGACAATCCTGCCACCATCATACCCAACTGAACCCTAACCCCCGCTGCCATCTAATTCAAAACAACAACAAATTTCATGGCTTAAATTCTGTGACAAATTTTAAGCAAAGAAATGCTGACAACAAAGGGATTTCAAATGAACTGCAAAAAAATTGATTTCTGGGCATGACACTTGCATCCTATAAAGGAATAACAGAATTGTTGCTTGAATTACTGTCTTTTGTGTTCAGGGCTAGGCTAAAACGTTGTAAGTTCTAAAGCACTTGAATGAATTTTGCACAAACAGGTAGGTTGTACCCTATTATGTCTGCTATTCTGTTTAGATAGAATAATTTAATTAGAAACTGGATTATCTCAAATGATTTGAATCCATCGATGTTTGAAATTTACTTACAGTATAAAATATCTAATAAAATACAGTACTGGAACAAATCAACATGTGTTTGGATAATATATTCAAATAATTTATACTACCTGTCCTTATGAATGCAATTTATATAACATTATTTATGTGGGTTTTTCATTGGAAACAGAAAGAAGACTGCAATACCTAATCCAATATTAAAGGTCCTGTTAGTCATTAAACCTGTCATTAAATGTCTCACAGGTCTGTTACTTTTATGTACATTTGGAACTAACCCATTGAAATTAAGTTTTTTAAGATTCACTTCACCTAGTAGAACTGCGTTTATAAGCTTAGGGTATATTAATGAATATGCTCGATCCTGTCTGATCTGTCTCAGGTGTATTGCTTTGGTAGGACCCCTCTATATCTGAGGCTGAAAGGCTTTGGTTGTCTGTACAGGAGGAAGGAGAGAAGCAGCCTAAAGAGGTGGATCACCTCATGCCTATCATCATGCCTGTCTCTGTACCTGTAAAGCCTCTGCCTGCTGAAGCCAGCAAGCAGGCCACCAAGGACAAGCCTACCAACTCTGTTTCAGATGACGAGATGCCAGTCCTCATGAAGATGACTGATTCTCCACCAAACGCTTCCACAGTGGCCCAATCCTGCTCATCCTCTGTGAGTGCTGCCATTCTTGCTACTGACCCAGCCAGTGTTGCTTTGTATGAAACCCTTTGCTTGCTGACGGAAAACTATGGTGGCATGTGCTGCAGAGTTTTGGATCACCCCAGACTACTGCAAAGATGCCAATTGAAGAGGACCATTGAATTGAATTGTCAACCCAATTTAGAGCTATAAAGTGTAAAATTAATGGACCTTTCCAGTGAAGGAGCATTTTTTAACTGAAAGTTTATCAAAATTCATACACTGGTATTTCGCCTGGTGCTCAGAGTGTGGTCTAATGGAATCAGAGCTAATAGGGGTGATTATAATGTTAGATATTATTAAAAGTGTGTTAATAGCAGTGCTGCTGTCCAGGGAATCTGGCAAGAACCTCTGCTGTCTGATAGTGCTTACGCAGCAACAAATTAGTGCGGAGATGCATTGGTGTTGGCTGGGCCAGCGATCGGTACTAAGATGTACAGCTCACCCAGGTGGGCAGCTGCTGGGGACAAGCGGCACCAGCACCATGTGTTGATATGGTTCCTCGATCTGGTGGTCACTCTGATCAGCATTTGTCTGCCTGTTCCTCTGAATGGCCACACTGCACTCACCAGTAAGCTTGTGGCTTATGGAGAGATCTCGGAGCTGGGGAGAGGTGTGTAGCCAAACAAGGGTTAGAAGCAGCCTTGCATCCCACAGGTGCTGATGAGATAAACATTTGGATCTGGCTGGTCCAGTCACACATTGTCCCTAGCAAAGGCCCAGGGTCATTTTGCCATGAACCCCGTGTCTATGTACTGAGCAGCCACAAGCTCATTCCAGCCCTCATTAAGAATATTTCTCTGCACTCAAACATGGGTAATATTTTTTTGCTGTGGAGGGCAGGTGTTTGTGCCTGGTTCCTAGCATTACAGTATACACTGCAGGTGGGTGATTTTTCTAAAACATGGGGAGCGAGGCCTTGTCACCTATGTATGTTTGGACTTGAGAACCAAGAGCACGATAATAAATGGGGACTTTTGTCAGGTAGCTCTGGCCAGATACCAGTGTATAGACCCACTACTCCTGAAGTTGCCAACATGGTCTGGATTGTTAATTATTTTGAGGTTTTTTCCCCTGGAATGCAAAGGGATTCATGTGCAAATCAATTTTTGCCGTGTTTGCTTTTCTCTGCATGCTGTTGTCTTTCTGACCTAAATGTGACTTTGAAAAGTCCGCCTCCTGTACTCTTAGATTTGCAATTCAATTGCTTCTTCCTTTGTTGGCAGGAAGCTCTTTTGTCTGTTATTTTTCCAGAGAGCTCACAAAAAGTACTGAATTCTGTTTACTTCAGCAGCTCCAACAACAAAATCTTCATTGTATTACCAATGTCAGTCTGATAGCAGCTAAGCAATACATTCAGCAGTAAAGTTCAGTAGTACTTTCATTCTGCCTTTAAAATCTGCCCTTTATGGAAACAGTGTTAAAAGATTTTAAAAATTAGTTTTATCTGTTATATGTACATCAAGGCATACAGCGAAACATACTTTTTGAATGTTCTTTTTATTCATGAAGTAGTTTGCTGGTTTCAGAATCATTATCTATCTTCATTTTTGGTTGACTGCTTTATTACCTAGAAACAGTATAAACAAAGCAAGCCTTATAAAGCAGAAGCAGCATTTTAAAAGGTGATTAATTTCAGTTGGAGCAAACCTGGTATAACTATTGTCACATACCTCATGACCAGGTTAAAGAACCAGCAAAATAACGGAAAACACATTGGAGTCTGGTATTGCTATAAACAAATAGTGTTTATTAGTAAACTACGCAATACAGTCAATATAGTACTATAAATGCAGATATATCGAACAGGTTAGCAATGAGAGTGAGAGAGAGAGAGACACACACACACACAAACAAACAAAACAAGGCTCTTTCAAACCTTGGGGTGAATGGATAGTCTAACGATGATATGTAAGAAAGGTCATTTCAATGCTCAAGGTTGCTGTTGTTGGTAAGAGAGATAGATTTTTAATCCAAAGGCGTATGTTGTGAGAAGGCAATTATGTCGATATTCCAAAATGACAATAGCAGCAGGTTTTATCTCCGAAGTTGTTCCACTCCACACACGAAATATCACCAACGGTGATCTTCAACGAATATCCTTTCACCACAAGTGGTACCACTCTCAAATTCAGCTACGGGTCATCCCAAAGTGGTGGCCACAGGATACTCAAACAGAATCCACGTATGGATTATCACCAACAGTAGCTTATTACTGAGGTACCATCTTCAAGTGGTAAAACTACCAACCCAGGCCAGGATTATCACACACAGGTAGATTCCACAAGGTTACCTCAAACACACAACTGTGATAGCACACTTATCCAGTTCCACTACATACAAAATAACTCCTACAGTGATTTGCCACATGGGTGCCTTTCTTCAGTGAACTACCACACCCAAACAAGGGTAACACACAAGTAGTAATCACAAAGGATTCCCCCTCGCCAGAGAACCTACTCCAGTGGATTAACTACATGACAGTCACACCTTCGAATTCGAATGGAACTCAAACTCACCCGTACAGAGTACAGAGGAGAGAGTCCAAACAGTGACCTCTTTGTCACTAAGTTTCTTTTGTTTCAAACCTTCTTCTCCCCTCTTCTCTTCCTTTAAAGTCACCGAATGTGACCACAAACAAAGGCGACCGTTCTTCTGTGGTAAAGTTATCAACTCAGGCAAAGGTTGGACACACAAATAAATCCCCAACGGTCATACCTTTTCTGCACTGCTGAGAACCACTGATCGATTTCCCTGAATCGATCTTCCACAAACCCACCTTCCTGTGGGCACAACAAGCTCATCCATTGTCCAAAACTGTGTGTGTCTGGGTAACAGCGGACCTGGTTTTTATCTCCACATGTTGGACACCAGCTGTCCATCAACCTGCTCCGTCCTCCTCTCTCTGCAGGAACTTTTACAAGCAGGCAATGTTCTTGTAGAAATGTAAACAAACTGCGGAGAAACGATAACATCAACCTTCTGAGCATTCTTTTGTCTCTCTCTCTCTCATAATAACAGCTCAAATAGTGTCCAAAAACCAGTCTCATTCTCCTGACATTTTAAAGTGATTGTCCACAGACAATATGAACCCTAGAGGTACATAACACTATCTATATTTTCAACTGCATGTTTATTAGTTCTGTAGAGATGAAGTTGGCAACAATGCAATCAGTTCTCCAATGTTATTGACATTATTCGTTCATTTCCTTGTTTTACCTAATAACACAATAATCATATAGTAATAACACAGTCATCTTACTGGTACTTCCAAATACAAATTTCTTATTGATACTGTGTTGTGTATAAATTTTCCTGCTTATGTGCTTGCTTACCAAGAGCTATTTCCAATATGGACTCAGAATATGGAGTTACCAGCTTTTATTCTATTGCATAATTTGTGTTTCTTTTTCTCTCCATGTGCATTGGGTTCTGTCGGGTTTCTTGCTTTGTGGCTGCCTGTAAGCAGACAAATCTCAAGGTTGTATAATTTATACATCCTTTGATAATAAATGTTTGAAGCCTTCGAATTTGATTGTGGAAGGTTAAACAATGAGTGGCACAGGAGTGAAGATGATGGAGTGGCTGCCTTGATTCAAACCTGACTTCTATAGTTGCCTGCACATTCTTGATTTGTCTGTGTGTATTTCTACTGGGTGCCTCTCGCATCCCCCCCCCCCAAAAAAGGGCAAACCACTTTAAATTGCTCCGACTGTGCATCTGACTGGTGGAACATGGCAAACGTCAATAGAAAAGGTTGGGAGAAAAAAGTGGGTTTCCAGTAGGACTGGTAGTAAATGGACATCAAGGGCTTGGTGGGTTAAATGGCCTATTTCTATGCTTTATCTCCCTATGATTGAAAAGAAACAAAATAACAGAGAATTCCTTCATGTCAAATTAGATGCTGTGGACGAGCTTTATTTCAAGGATTATTACAATGATCTGTTGCATTAGCCATTATTTTATTCAATTTTTTTCCTGGTAGCAGTCTTTTTGCAGAAATATGGTGTAGTGGGCACCAATGCTCTCATGCATCTACCTAATAGATTTGTGAATCTATTAAGTTTGCTGGCTATGAGGCATCACCTCAATTCTGGTACCTTTGCATATGTTCCACAGAGAAAGATTGCCTATTGCCCTGTTCAGATCAAATCAACACAAACCGAGTATCAAGAATGAGTATCTGTCAGTGCATTGAATATAGAAGTTAGGACATTATGTTTCGGTTTTTTAAGACATTAATGAGACCATATTTGGAGTACAGAGTACTGTTTTGGGCGCCTTGTTTTTGGAAGGATATGCTTAAACTGAAGCAGTGCAGAAAAAGATTTAAAAGGATGTTACCAAGACAAAAAGTCCTGAGTTATAGCGAGAGGTTGGTTAGACTAGGTCTTTATTCCTTGTAACATAGGAGAATGAGAGGCAACATTGTAGAAAAGTTTAAAATTACATGGCACGCATAAGGTGGATTGAGTTCTTTTCCCTAGGGTAGGGGAGTCCAAAACCAGGGAGCATAGATCTCAGATGATAGGGGAAAGTTTTAAAAGGCTTCCGAGTGGCAACTTCTTTTTGCAGATGGGGTGGGGAGAGAATATGGAACTATTCTATTTGGTTGAGTCAGTTGCAGTGGTTTCATTTAAGAAGCACTAGGATGGGCTAATTGCAGGAAATTGGGACTTGGGTGGGTACTGTGGTGGGCATGGACTTGATAGGCCAAAAGGCCTGTTTCTGTGCTGTATTTAATGTAATGGATAGATTCCATTATTCCCTCTAACCCTTTAAATAAAGAGTGAAATCACAAAATTAAAAAGAAACATCTGTGGATTGAAACATTCTGTTGCACCACTGCCTTAACAGAAGCTGGCAGAATAGGTTTGACAGTATTTTATTCTACTGGAAATCATGATGGACTCTACAGGCAAAACTGCCTTCTCCTATGATACATAGAAACATAGAAAACCTACAGCACCATACAGGCCCTTCAGCCCCACAAAGCTGTGCCAAACATGTCCTTACCTTAGAAATTACCTAGGGTTACCCATAGCCCTCTATTTTTCTAAGCTCCATGAACCTGTCCAGGAGTCTCTTAAAAGACCCTATCATATGCACCTCCACCACCGTCACTGGCAGCCCATTCCACATTCTCACCACTCTCTGCGTTTTTAAAAAAAAAACTTAACTCTGACATCTCCTCTGTACCTACTTCCAAGCACCTTAAAAGTGTGCCCTCTCATGCTAACCATTCCAGCCCTGGGAAAAAGCCTCTGACTATCCATAGTCAATGCCTCTCATCGTCTTATACACCTCTATCAGGTCACCTCTTATCCTCCATCACTCCAAGGAAAAAAGGCTGAGTTCACTCAACTTATTCTCATAAAGGCATGCTCCCCAATCCAGGCAACATCCCTGTAAATCTCCTCTGCACCCTTTCTACGGTGTCCACATCCTTCCTGTAGTGAGGCGACCAGAACTGAGCACAGTACTCCAAGTGGGGTCTGACCAGGGTCCTCTTATAGCTGCAACATTACCTCTCAGCTCTTAAACTCAATCCCACGATTGATGAAGGCCAATGCACCGTATGCTTTCTTAACCACAAAGTCAACCTACACAGCAGCTTTGTGCCCTATGGACTCGGACCCCAAGATCCCTCTGATCTTCTACACTGCCAAGACTCTTATCATTAATAGTATATTCTTCTATCATATTTGACCTACCAAAATGAACCACCTCACACTTAGCTGGGTTGAACTCCATCTGCCCAGTTTTGCATCCTATCGATGTCCTGCTGTAACCTCTGACAACCCTCCACACTGTCAGAAAATTTACTAACCCACCCCTCCACTTCCTCATCCAGGTCATTTATAAAAATCACAAAGATTAGTGACCCCAGAACTGGTGACCGACCTCCATGCAGAATATGACCCGTCAACTCTTTGCATTCTGTGGGCAAGCCAGTTCTGGATCCACAAAGCAGTGTCCCCACGGATCCCATGCCTCCTTACTCTCTCAATAAGCCTTGCATGGGGTATCTTATCAAATGCCTTGCTGAAATCCATATACTCTACAGCTACTGCTTTACCTTCACCAATGTGTTTAGTCACAATAGTGATAGACCTAAACATGCACTCTGTTTCTGTTATGTCCGTCTCTCTATTTGCATGTAGGAGGTGAGTTGATTTGCCTCAAATTTAATTCTTACAGTTGGAGGCCTTGCAAGCCATGTGGTAGAAACTGTTGTAAACCAATACAACTTGTGTGCCTTTAAGTCCACAGT
Source organism: Hypanus sabinus (assembly GCF_030144855.1). Taxonomy (NCBI): domain Eukaryota; kingdom Metazoa; phylum Chordata; class Chondrichthyes; order Myliobatiformes; family Dasyatidae; genus Hypanus; species Hypanus sabinus. The sequence continues at coordinate 39,472,691 of NC_082717.1, forward strand.
CCAGCCATTCCTGAGTAGGTGACTTTGTCAAAGCAATTATTATTGGTAGAGTAAGTATGGAAGGGAGGCTTGTATTTGTATCTCTGTAACATTGTCATATTCTCAGGTGATTGAAGTCCATGGACTTTGCTCTTGTGTTGATACCTTCTTGTGTTTGCGTAAAATGAGATTGCTGTTAATCCGGCATGTTATAATGCACATGGCAAAAATTCTTCTTTGCTCCCATTAATAAAGCTTTGGAAGAGGTATGATTTTATTTAATTGACAACTTTTGTTTTCTGCACTAATACAGTATATCAATGGACATACGTAATCAAATGTTGCTTTGGTTTGTCATTAGTCTTCTTGTGATCAGCGATGCTTGAGGTTTGTAATTTCCATGGGTTTGTGTGTTTTGTCCTGCCATTTTTTTTCAATCTTCAGTAACTGATTGCAGGACTGTTTTTAATGTTGGGACTTTGAGAGATTATTCATTTGGTAAAGAATGGACATTACCTTTATTTAAAAGGGAATCCACACAGTAATATTTTCTGATAATTTGCTGTGTTAATGCAATTAGGTGTATAAATATGACAGCAATTTAAAGTGATCTGAAAAACAGTAAAATTCTAATTATGAACATTTTAGGAGGTTGTTCGAAAGTGTCAACCCATCGATACACAATCAGAAGATAACTTGAAACCTCGTCAAGACAAGAAGAAATACCGACATAGGCCAGAGCCTCTCTACATCCCTCCACCTATAGTCAGCCTCTCTGCTTCGTATCCAGGCGCAACGCTATACCAAAGTCAGCTCCGCTCACCAAGAATCATGGGTGATCACCTGCTGGACAGGACCCAAGAGCTCCCTCCCTACACACCACCCCCAATGCTAAGTCCAGTGAGACAGGGCTCTGGCCTTTTCAGCAGCGTCATTTCCTCTTCGCACGGTGGCACTTATCCAACACTGCCTATCACCCCTTTAACTCCACGTATACTGCTTGGTCGAACGAGTGAGTATTTTATATTTAACTACATTGGCCAATCCTTGAATTATCCACTTTTTAAAAGTAGGTTTTAATTTGGCTGTTTTCTAATGTCAGCTATTCCTTTTTCATTCTGATTTTGTTTTGCCTGTTAACAGTATACTCCAGCTCTAGCAGTTTAGTCAGCTCCAAACTTATCTCTTTTACATTGAATATATGCTACCATCTCTACAGCTGGTGAGCTTGCCCACATTTTACTTTCTGTCCACGGAGTAAGAGATGCAGCACAGCTTGACTGGATGAATTTTGATGTGTTTTGCATCTATCAGCTACTTGGGATAAAATCATAACTTTAGTAGAAATCCAAATTCAGATCAAACTCTATGATTAACTAGAGTTATTTATATTATACTGATACATTTCAACTCAATGTGCAGTGGAATTTAGGAGTCCATGTACATTTTTTTAAAAAACCTTGGCATTTATGTAAATAAAAAGACTAAGAAAAATATGGACAGATTAATGTCATCAATACTCATAACTTACACCTTTAAGCCCTACTCTATTAGTTAATCGGTGCAGGGCACCAGCCAAAGTGAATATAGTTTTCCTGATGTGCTGCAAACAAAACTAAACAAAGTGCTCCAGTTGAATTCTGTGCTACTAAAATTAAAATTAAAAGTATTTTTCAGTTTTGAAGACTATATGCCAAGTAGTTTTGAAGTAGAAGGAATTGATGGAATGGGTAGGGTTGGACTGTTCTTTCTCCTGATCAAAACAAGAGGGGAAAATACTAAAATTGGAGCTAACCTATTGAAAGTTAGATTAGCAAGAGTCGTTTCACACATAGCAGAAATCTTCCACACTAGATGTGAGCAATAGTGTGTTGATTAAAATTTTAAAGTCTGGTGAAGTAAATTTTATTCAGGAAAAAATTACCAAGAGATATGGAACAAAGATGGATAAATGGAGGTCAGGTATTCATCAGCACTGATAAAATTATCTGATATAAGACGCTCAGATGCCTAAATTATTTACTCCAGATTCTATGTGATGAATGTCTTCAAATAAAATACAAATATTCCCAGGAATGACTAGGCTGATGCAAGGTAAAAACTTCTACTTACTTAGCTAGGACCAACTACTGACATCTATTTTACTTTTAGCAATAAAAGGTTGTATATTAAATGACACATCCACTGAGCATCTTCTCTTATTACTGTTTTGCTCTGGTTTTCAGATGGTGTTGATGCAATGACAATAACGCCTGGACCTGGGGAACAGACTGTTGACATTGAACCGTAAGTGGTTATCTTTACGTATAACAGTGTAGTTGAGAAATCTGTGACAATGAATTCCACAGGTTCCTCTGACTTAACAAATTCCTCCTCATTTGTGTTTTAAATAGATACCATTCTATTCTGAGGCTGTGCACTCTGGTCCTAGAATCACCTACTGTGGGAAGCATCCTGTCCACATCCACCCGATCTAGGCCTTTCAGTATTCGATTGGTTTCAATAAGATTCCTCTCCCTGACCACCCCCCATTCTAAACTCCAGCAAGTACAGGCCCAGAGCCATCAGATGGTTCTCATATGTTAACCCTTTCATTCCCCGAATAATTCCCATGAATTCCCTGGTTTTCCGATCCTTCTTAGATACGCCTTCTTAGATAAGGGGCCCAAAACTGCTCTCAATACACTGTGCGGCCTGACTAATGCCATACAAAGCTTCAGCGTCACATCCTTGCTGTTATATTCTAGTCCTCTGAAATTGAATGCTAACTTTGCATTTGCCTTCCTTGTCACTGACTCAGCCTGCAAATTAATCTTTAAGGAATCCTGCACAAGAACTCTCATGTTCCTTTGTGTTTCTGATATTTGAATTTTCTCCCCATTTAAAAGTTAGTCTATGCTGTTACCAAAGTGCATGACCTTACTCTTCCCTACACTATATTCTATCTGCCACATTTTAGCCCATTCTTCCAATCTAAGTCCTTCTGCAGACTCCATGCTTCCTTGACACTAACTGCTCCTCCACCTATCTTTGTATTCTCTGCAAACTTGGCCACAAAACCATCAATTTCATCATCCATACCATTGGTATATAACGTGAAAAGAAACGGTCCCAGTATCAACCTCAGTAGGGCATCACTAGTCACTGGCAGCCAGCTAGAATAGACACCCTTTATTTCCATTCTTTAGCTCCTGCTAGGTCAGCCACTCTTCTATCCATTCTTGTATCTTTCCTGTAATGCCATGAGCTTTTACCTTATAAAACATTTTCATGTGCGGCACCTTGTTAATGGCCTTCTGAAAATCTAAATAAGCAAACTCCACTGCATCTCTTTTGTCTACCCTGCCTGTTAGTTCCTTTTATCAAGCAAGATTTCCCTTGCCATATTTTATTATGTGCCTCCAAGTACCCCAAAACCTCATCCTCAATAATGGACTCCCAAAATCTTCCCAATCACTGTCGTCAGGTTAACGGGGCTATAATTTCCTTTTTTCGGTCTCCACTCTTAAAGATTAGAGTGACATTTGCAATTTTCTTTTCCTCTGGAACCATTCCAGAATCCAGTGATTCTTGAATGATCCTTACTAATGCTTCCACAGTCTCTCAAGCTACCTCTTTTCAGAACCTTGGGTTGTGGACCATCTGGTCCAGGTGACTTATCTACCTTTCAGCTTCGCAAACACCTTCTCTTTAGTATTAGCACCTTCACTCACTTCTGTCCCCTGACATTCTTGAATTTCTTGCATACTGCTAGTTTCTTCCACAGTGAAGCATGATGCAAGATACTAATTATGATCATATGGCATTTCTTTGTCCCCGTTACTACCTCTCTAGCCATCTGATATCCACTCTTTTACCCTTTATACATATTATATATATAATAAAAAATCTTTTGGTATCCTCTCTGATATTACTGACCAGTTTACCTTCATATTTCATCTTTTCTCTTTTTTTTAAGTTGCCTTCTGTTTATTGAAAGTGTCCCAATTCTCAAACCTCGCAAATTTTTGCTATATTATGTGCCCTAATTTTTGCTTTTATGGTGTCTTTGACTTCCTTGTCAGCCACAGTTGCCTCATTCTCCCTTTAGAATATTACATAATCTTCAGGATGTATCCTGCACCTTCCAATCTGCCCCCAAAAATTCCTGTCATTGATGTTCAGCCATCATCCCTGCTAGTATCCCCTACCAATCAAGTTTGGTCAGCTCCTCTTTCATGCCTCAATAATTCCTTTTACTCTGATCTACCTGATTTTAGCTTCTTCCTTTCAAACTGCAGGGTGAATTCTATCATATTATGATCACTGTCTTCTTAGGGTTCCTTTACCTTAAGCTCTCTAATCAAATCTTGTTTATTTACACATCTGATCCAGAATTCCCTTTTGAGTGTGTTCAACCAAAAGCTGCTCTAAAAAGCCATCTTGTAAGCATTCTACAAATCCTCTTTCTTGGGACCCACCACCAACCTGATTTTCCCAATCTACCTGCAGATTGAAATCCCCCATGACAATCATAAGATTGCCCTTTTTACATTCCTTTTCTATCTTCCGTTGTTTTTTCTAACTGACATCCTGGCTACTGTTTGAAGGCTTGTATATAATTCCCATTAGGGTCTTTTTACACTTGCAGTTTCTTAACTCTACTCACAAAGGTTGTATATATTCTGATCCTATATCACCTCTTCCTAAGGATTGATTTCATTTTTGACCAACAAACCTGCCAACATGTTGAGTTCCAAAGAATCTGGAGTGACCATTAGATGTTGACCTTCCAAATATCATGTCATTGAGTAAATGAATTTGTTAATTTCCATATTCATAATGATTTTGAAATGAACTATAAAATAGATTATCCAACATGTTTTGTAAAAAGGCATTGGCAGAAATTATAACACTTTAAAATTGATGATTTAACTTTTCTTTGATCAATGATGAAGATTACTTTTTTAATTATAGGAATTTCTCTCATGTATTAGCAATGATTGTTGATTGATTACCAGGTTAATTTTTTTTTTAGTAGAAGTTTTTAAAATGTGACTCCTGCTAATAAATCTGAAGCCGCTTCACTAATTTTGTTAACTATTTCATATCTGTTTACATGTTTACACTTTAAAAAATTTTGTTAGGCGAATCAATATGGGATTGCGGTTTCAAGCAGCAATCCCAACTTTGCAAGACAGGTCACTGGCTGAAAAAGATGTCTGTAAAGCAGATTTGGTGTGGAAGCCTTGGTGTGAATTGGAAAACCCAGAAGAACAACAAAAAGGTACTAATTGATAACAGTTTATATTGTACATTGTTATTTAGAATGGCTTCAATGGAAAATATTTTTAAGTGTAAGTTTGTTTGAATCTCTCACTAAGTGTAAGTTCTTTCTATTGCTGCCTTGTGAGGCTCAGCAATATCTATGTTGATCTTGATTAGACTTTGAAATGTGCTAGGATTATTTTAGTGATTGCTCTTTCAAATTTGGTTACAAAATAATGTTAGGCTGTTTTCACCCTGCACTGAATTAAAGTTTTAATTGACCCTCATGGTGAGTTTTTTTTAAAGGGTACTCATCTTCCTATTGAGTTGCTCATCTTTTTACCTGTTTGTAAGAAGTAAATACAGATATAGCTCTAAGTAACTGAGGTAGGATTGTGTTGTCCTGCATTGTGCAGAACAGAAAACTCCTAGTTTTCACCTCTGTTCCCTGAATTGGCTGATTTCAAATTGAATGACAGTAAGAGCTACATCAAGACAACTGTAGAATGGATGGAGAAACTTTTTTTTTGTTTCTCTTCATAAAACAAACCTAAGACCATGAGATACTAAAGGACTAGTTGTACACTAACTGTACATGTTTGTATAATTAGAATCGGTCTATGAGAGACTGGTGAGAATTTCATTTTAAATTCCCACCTCTAATCATCCTTTTAAAATATTGTATATTCCTTGTTTGTTGTCTCTAACAGTGGATCTCTGTTCAGGAATATTTCCAGAATCTGAAATGCTATCTTTTCTTTAAATACAGTATCCAGTACTGATTTGTCAACTCAGTTTTATTTTTAACTTTTATGCTAATGACGCATTATCCAATAAAACCAACCAGTTTTTACTGAAAATGCACTTTTGCCCAAAATTCAACATGGTGCAGCTATAATTGAGCACAATATGTTGAAATTAGTGCACGCAAGACACTTGAGAGGTTATTACCTACTTAGTTAATTGAACCTTTGTATTCTTTTTAATTGCAAAATCATTTTTAGGAATTTATTTCACTGGAATTCTCCTTCAAAGGCAGTTCCATGAGCACAGAAATAAATTTTACCTTATCACAAAAAATGTTTTTTTCTGAAGTTGTCGTGCTGGTAAAATGAAGACATTTCTTTTCCATAGCAGATCACCAATGGTCACCATTAACTGATCAATTGATCTATCAAATTATATTGATGAAGCAATAACTGTCAACCAAGAGAATTCATCTCTTTGAATTGAGTCATTAATGTTATATTTAATATTTCTTATGAAATTGGTGCTTTTGTTTAAGTTTATAAATTATGAACACTTCACTTTCTTTAATATAGTGGAAGATATGCTGAACATGGCTTGTTCTAGTGCGCTGCCAGGTGGTGGGACAAATAGAGAACTTGCCCTACATTGTCTTTTTGAGGCAGGCGGGAACATTTTGGTGAGTGCTAAATTAAAACTCAGATTACTTGAAATTAGCATGACAGTATAGAGTTTGTATAACCTACTTTTCAAACTTTAACAGTGATTATTGATATTTACAAGGGAAAATTAAAATTCTTGTCAAAGTTTGGGCACCCCGGTCAAAATTTCTGTTACTGTGAATAGCTAAGCGAATAAAAGATGTTCATTGCAGCCAAAAAGTTCTATTTTAACTTCATCAGTTCACAGGACTTGTTTCCAAAATGCATCAGGCTTGTTGAGATGTTCCTTTGCAAACTTCTGATACTGAATATTGGCTACAATGAGCAAAGGTATGTTTGGAGAAAAAAGGGTGCAGAATTTCATGAGAACACCTGGATCGATCATGCTTTGGGCTTGTGTTGCAGCCAGTGGCACGAGGAACATTTCACTGGTAGAGGGAAGAATGAATTCAATTAATACCAGCAAATTCTGGAAGCAAATATCACACCGTCAATTAAAAAAAAGCCGATGATGAAAAGAGGATGGCTTGTACAACAGGATAATGATCCTAAACACACCTCAAAATCCACAATGGACTACCTCAAAAGGTGCAAGCTCAAGGCTTTATCATGGCCCTCACAGTCCCCCAAACTAAACATCATCAAAAATCTGTGGATAGACCTCAAAAGAACAGTGCATGCAAGACGGCCCAAGAATCTCACAGAACTAGAAGCCTTTTGCAAGGAAGAATAAGCGAAAATCTTCCAAATAAGAATTGAAAGACTCTTAGCTGGCTTCAAAAAGTGTTTACAAGCTGTGATACTTGTCAAAGGGGCCGTTACTAAGTACTGACCATGCAGGGTGCCCAAACTTTTGCTTCAGGCCCTTTTTCTTTTTTGTTATTTTGAAACTGTAAAAGATGGAAATAAAAGAGTAATCTTGAGTAAATATTAAAGGAATGTGCCATCTTGGAAATCAGGTCATCTTTTACTCACTTAGCTATTCACAGTAACAGAAATTTTGACCGGGAGTGCCCAAACTTTTGCATGCCACTGTAACATTGTTTATAAGTAAAGCTAATGCCTTCAATTTGATGTTATAACTGGCACATTTTATTTTATTTAACTTGCATTCTTCAGAATCATTGTGATTTATTTCTATATATAAACACTTAAGTTGTTTAGTATCTAATAAAATTTTGGTACTACTGTTTCTTTGTAGATTTAAATGGTAGTGATGGTGAAACCACCACATATTTAAGAAAAACCATCCATTCTTCATCCATTCATCCATGTTCATTTTTTTGAATACTTCGCATGGCTAAATGGAGTAGAAAAATGTAAAGAAAGTTATGAAACATTGGCAATTTACAAATAATTTACCATCAAATAAACAGTTAACATTTAGTATGTGGTCATTTATTTCAAATTTTGGGGTTAATTGGGTCTGACTTTATAATTTTTTGCACAAGTGGTCAGATATTGTTACAAAATTTTTAAAATGGGCAATTTAAATGGAATAGCAGATTATTCCAAAAACAGGTATATGTTGCTTTCCACAATTGAACACGTTTTTGTTTTACAGTTTTGAGTAATAACTGTCCATTTGCTGTTAAATTTGAAAGTGTTTTGTACTGGAACATCTCTACAATAGTGCACTACAAGTGTTCTAATGCTGTTAATGACTTTCCAAAAGGAAAGACTGATGAGCATTGGTTGTACCTTCAGGTTGAATTTAAGGTTTAAACTCATTAGTTTACACAATTTAATTCAAGTAATACTCGCTTTCAAATTTTTATTAATCTGTATGTGATATTTCCTACAAAGCAGGCAAACTGGTGATTTGTTAGCATGATGATGGGCAAGTTCATTACGTAGCGTCACACTGCTGAAACTACGTACTCCAACTTTGTTTTGGAGGTTTCATAGTCTGTTATCAGGAAACATGCATTTTTCAGTGTTACAGTTTAACATAGCACAGAAGAATATAAATAATCTGAATTGTTCAAAAATCTTGCCTGAAGTAATAGACTTGAGTAGAGACAGGTTCAAGGGATTACAGGTTTCCCCTGCAATCCAAGGGTAGAGCGTTCCTATGAAACCTTTCATAAGCCGAGATGTCGTAAATCAAAGAAGCAATTACCATTAATTTGTATGGAAAAAATTTTTGAGTGTTCCCAGACCCAAAAAGAACCTACCAAATCATTCCAAATAACACATGAAACCTAAAATAACACTAACTTATAGTAAAAGCAGGAATGATATGATAAATTTACACCCTATATAAAGTAGAAATATTGTAGGTACGGTGTAGTTTCACTTATCAAACTTGGGAAGGCAGCGAGCCAAAATTGATTTGGAGGAAAAAAAATCGGCACGTACACGCATATGCACATACACACATGCACAAACAACTGCCTGCACAAGGCTTCACAGTCATTGTAGTCTTTCTCGGGGTAAACACACGTATAAAGCGGGCTTCTTTTTTTCGTAAAAGCAAAAATCTTCTTTGGTTGGCGAAAACAGGTACTAATATACGTCTTTCGTAACAGCGAGTTGTCGTAAAGCAAATGTTCAAAAAGCAGGGGGCCACCTGTAAAACATGTTCTTGGTTCACACATTTATTGTCACTTAGTCACATCAAAACTTTGAATAGATACATTCTATTTTAATTTTATTGTTATTTCCTGTTGTGCTAGATGGCCGTTGAGGCTTTGTTGATGAAAATGCCAATTAAAGACAAATCCCATCCATTGGCAGACTATCACTATGCTGGTATGTAGCTTTCTTCACAATTTCTTGCTGGTCAAAGTGTCCTTGTGTCACAGAGTTTTACAGCAATCTGTCATGAATCTTCATAGTTCTTGTTATTTATTTGACAGTAAGAACGTTCTAGGTAATACGGATCAACAAAAATAACTGCACACTCAGTAGCTCAAGCAACATGAGATGAGAGAGGAGCAATAAATGTATTGAGTCAAGGACCTTTCATCAGAATTGGGACTTCAGTTGAAAGTTTCCAGCACTTTATTTTTTGCATTTCCAGTAACTGCAGGAAGTAGAATGCTGGAATGTTGGAGCCGTATATCTGTTCTCTATCTGAATAGTAGTCAGTGTTGCACATTTATTATGTTTATTTTGGTAACTAGTCACATGAGTAGGGATGTGATAAAAGCAAAGGGAATAAGTTACTTAATCATGTTTTCTTTGGGGCTGGAGGCCAATGGACATCATATCTTTTGTTGACCACTTAATTACGCTTATTTACACTTAAGTTTGCTGAAACTGCATCGCTTCAAGATTTTATGTTTGCTAGTTGTTAATAAGGATCCAATACAGTTCTTCGACTCTTGGAACAATCATTATTGAAGTGATTGGAGGGCACATCATACAAGTATGACAAATTTGTGTGGGTCGCCAGCAGTGGCAATTGGTTTAGCCAGAATTAGCTGCTGCAGTTATAATTTCATGCAACTGTACCATGTTCCCCCCACCAGTCTTCTCTTCCCACAGTCACCAGTCAACCTGTTTATCCTCCCTTTGTTCACCTTTCCCACCCCCTAAAACCTTCCTGTCACACACCTCTTCCAGTCACCCATTGTTCAGCCTGTCCCCTTGCCCCATTCCACCCCCCACAAGAGATTTTACAGATGCTGGATATCTAGAGCAATACAGGCAGCATTGATAGAGGGGACTAAATAGTCAACATTTCAAGCCGAGACCCTGCTTGTGGCTCTGGGTCTGTGCATTGGCCTGAAACATCGATTGTTTATTGCTCCATAGATGCTGCCTGACCTGCTGAGTTCCTCCAGCATTTTCTGTACATTAACCTCCCTGGTACTAATGTATGCCAGCAACCTTTCCTCTTCCCCTTCAGACCTGGTGTAGGATCTTAATCCAAAATGTCAACTCATACCTTCTGCTTCTGCAGATGCTGTTGATCCAGCATACTGTTTTGGTGCCAGGTTTCAGAACCTGCCATCATTCAGTCTTCATTAACAAAAACGTACGTGATTGGTGGACTACACTTAATGTCTGGGCCCAATTTATTGTTGGTTTATGGTTGTTATTTTTTATGTTCACATGTGTTGAGATACTGTGAAAAATCTGTCTTCCTTATCATCCAGTCAAACTAATTCATCAGCAGTGTTCATTGAGGTGGCACAAGGTAAAACAATAACAGTGTGCAGAATGAAGTGTAAATATAGAGAGAGTGCAGTGAAGGTAGACAGTAGGATCCAAGGTCACAGCAAGGTAGATTATGGGGTCAAGAGTCTATCTTACCGTACTAGTGAAACATTCAATCATCTTATAGCAGGGGGGAGTAGAAGCTGTCCTTGAACCTAGTAGTACATGCTATCAGGCTTTTGTATCTTCTGCCTGATGGGGTGGAAAAGAGAAATGTCCCTTTCTTCGATTATGCTGGCTGTTTTTACTGAGGTAGCAAGAAGTCCATGGAGAGAAGGCCAGTTTCCCTGATGTGTTGAGCTGTGTCCACAGCTCTCTGCAGTTTCTTGCTGTCATCAGCAGAGCAGTTGCTGTACCAAGCTGTGGTGCATCTAGATAGGATGCTTTCTATGAGGTATCAATAAAAAAAAGGTAAGGTGAATGGGACATGCTAAACTTATTTAGTGTCCTCTGGAAGTAGAGATGTGGGAGAGCTTTCTTGGCATCTGTAGCATCAGCATTGTTGGACCAGGAGAAACTCTGGGTGATGTTCACTCCTAGGAATCTGAAGCTCAATCCTCTTCACTTCAGCTGTCACAGAAGTGTGTGCACCACCCCACTTCCTGAAGTCAGTGACCAGCTCCTTTGTTTTGCTGACATTGAGGGAAAGGTTGTTGTCATGACACCATGTCACTGAGTTCTCTATCTCTTTCTTGTACTCCAACTCATCATTATTGGAAATATGGCCTACTATGGTGGCATCATCTGCATATTTGTAGATAGAGCCTACTCTGCCCACACGGTCATGAGTGTTAAGGGAGTTTTATTAGGGTTTGAGGACATAGCCTTGTGCGGACCAGTGTTGAGAATCATCATGGTAGAGGTGTTGCTGCCTATTGTTGATTACAGTCTGTTGGTCAGGAATTCAAGGATCCAGTTGCAAAGGAAGATGTAGAGTGTCAGATTTAGGAGTTTGGAATTGAGTTTGTATGGAATTACAGTATTGAAGCTGTAGTCAATGATCAATAGTCAAACATAGATGTCTTTACTGAACAAATGCTCCAGAAATGACTGTGGAGTTTGGGTGATGGTTGTCAGCTGTAGACCTGTTTCTGCAGTGTGTCAAGGTTGCCTGAGAGGCTGGAGTTAATGCATGCCACTACCAGTCCCTCAAAGCACTTCTGTATTGTTGGTGGATGTCGGAGCTACCAGATTGTGGTCATTTCCTCTAAGTACTATTTCCCTAGGAAGTGATTTAATTGCTTTGATTTCATTTGCTTTTTAATTCTTGCATGAGTTATTAGTTTCTTAAGTTAACTGTGTCCGTTTTTTCTCTCTCTAGTATTTGACTTTTTAAATTTAGCAAAATTGGAAGGTACTGGAAATAACTAATAAGGTTGATGAAATATTAACTTTGTTGATTTCCCTGTAGTTTCTTTTGACCTGACAAGTTTTTCTGGCATTTTCCATTTATTTTGAAAATTTCCTCATATACAGTATTTTGCCACTACAGAACTTCATTTTGTTTTTAAAGAAACATCCAGTAAAATTGTTCAGCATTGGTATGCAGATGCACTGAAAGTAACAGTGTCTGCTCTGCCTTTGTTAGAATTATTTTCTTCCTGACTGGCCGTGTACAATAAATGGACATACTTGAAAATATACCTAATTAAGGATGACTGAAGATTGTACTTTCTTTCCTCATTTCTACTACTTTCTCTTTATGTCATCCTCTGAACTTTCATATACGGCTTGCTTTATGCCTCTTGCATTCTCTGGAGTATTACATGTAATACAGTGTTTGTCAGTGGTACAGCGGTTAATTATTTATTCTCACTGCTTACAGAAATATAGAGTTCATTGTGGTAGTAGCTGAGGAAGAACTAATTGAGTAATGGCTTCATTACTAACATTGATTTTAAAATCTGAATGATTGGATAATGTGTTAATCATATTGAAAACATCCAGAAAGAAAGTGGAGGTCAATTACAGCAGCAACAGAAGGCCAGCCAGTAAAGTAAATGAGGTGGAAATACGTCTCTTTCTGTCATGGAGCCAAATTAGAGAATTCAGATGAAAGGTCATCAGCCTGAAACATCAATTCTATTTTTGTCTTTGTATATGCTTGATTTCCTGAGTATATTTCCAGTATTTTTTGCTCCTGAGTAAGCAGCTTAATTGGCTTTTCCTTGCTTCCCACTTCCTGCAATAATGTAAACCATTTTACAAAAGCTAACATATTAAAAACACGAAAAATTCTGCAGATGCTGGAAATCCAAAGCAACACATACAAAATACTGGAGGAACTCACCAGGTTAGGCAATATCTATGGAAAAGAATAAACAGTTGACCTTTTGGGCTAAGACTCTTCTTCAGAACTGGAAAGGAAAGGGGAAGATGCCAGATTAAAAAGGTGGCAATGAGGAAGGAGAAGAGCTAGAAGGTGATAGGTGAGTGGAAAAGGTAAAGGGCTGGAGATGAAGGAATCTGATAGGAGAGGAGAGTGGACCATAAGGGAATGAAAAGGAGGAGGAGACCCAGGGGAGTTGATAGGCACGTGAGAAGAGGTAAGAGACCAGAGTGGGGAATAGAAGAATGGAGGAGAAGAGGGAAAAAGAAGAGAAAAGAGGAAGGAGAAACTAATATTCATGCCATCAGGTTGGAGGTTACACAGATGGAATATAAGATGTTGCTCCTCCATCCCATTGTGGCACATGGACTGATTTTTCAGGAATAGGGAATCAAAATTAAAATGTTTGGCCACAAAGGGCTGAAATTTCGGCCACTTAAAGGGATAAGTACCTGGTGGAAGATTAGTGGGGAGGTAGACAAGTTTTCCCTCCCCACTAATCCCCCTCCCAGCATTTATCCTTGCAAGCGACCAAAATGCTATCCCTGCCCATTCACCTCCATTCAAGACCCGAAACAATCCTTCCAGGTGAGGCAACAAAAGCTGCTATCTGCTGGGTTGTCTTTGTATCCAGTGCTCCGATACGGCCTTCCCTACATTAGTGAGACCCACTGTAAATTGAGAGATTGCTTCATTGAGCACCTGTGCTCCATCCACCAAAAGTAGAACTTCTTGGTGGCCAAACATTTCAATTCTGATTCCTGCCTATCACCTTCCCCTACGACCCCTCCTCCTTCCCTTCCTCCTATGGTCTACTCTCCTCTGCTGTCAGATTCCTTTCTCTTCTGCCCTTTACCTTTCCTACCCACCTGGCTTTACCTATCACCATCTAGCTAACCTCCTCCCCTCACCTTCACCTTTTTATTCTGGTGTCTTTCCCTTTCCAGTCCTGAAACATCAATTGTTTATTCATTTCCACAGATATGCTGCCTGACCTGCTGAGTTCCTCCAGCATTTTGTGTTTGGGACTTATTAAATCCAGTTGCAGTTCAGGTGGTGCAAATTGTATTAAATTCAATTTGCAATAACATAACACCAGATAAAACTTAAATGTCTTGATTTAATTCCTGTCAAATAAACAATTACAGGTGATAATAAGTTGGTCTCCATAAATAGTACCACAAATTTATTAGTGACATTTAAAATTAACAATTGACAATCAATAAAATGAAATTGATTGCATAAAATATTTTCAAAACGTAGTGTATTTTTTGTATTGAGGTTGTGTACAACACAGCCTTATTTATATTTTACTGAATCTCATATTTTACTTGCTATTTTATAAAATCATATCAATCAAATATATTAGGCCATGGTTTGGTAGAACGGGTAGAAAAGTTGTGATCAGAAGGTAATAAAGAGAAATATGAAGTGATCCATTTCGGTAGAAGGAGGTTGGATGAGGCAGTGTAGACCAAGGAGCACATTCCAAATCATGTAAGAATGGAGTTCCCTGGGGGTTCATCTTTGACGGTACCATGAAATAATTTGTGAAGGATATGGATTTTGGGCTTCTTAAATGCAAGTATTGAATAAAAAAATGAAAATGTTATTCTGAACCTTTATAAAGCTATGTTTGGGTTACAGCTGGGGTATTACAGGCTGCTGTTTATTGATTAGAACTTAGCATTCAGTACCATGATCCCCTCCTCAGTTTTAATCAGGAAGCTTCTAAATCTGGGCCTATTTACTTCCCTTTGCAATTGGATCCTCAACTTCCTCATCAGGAGACCACATTCAGTACAGGTTAGTGATAACATCTACTCACTGACATAAAACACAGGTGCACCTTAAGGATGTGTGCTTAGCCCACTGCTCTACCATATGGCTAGACACGGCTCAAATACCACTTGCAAATTCACAGATGACAGCACTCACTGGTGAAACAACAGATGGGACGAGACGGTGTAAGGAGTGAGATGGATTGGCTGGTTGAGTTGTGTCATGATAACCTCACACTCAGCTTTAGTAAGACGAAGGAATTATATGTGGATCACTGGAAAGGGAAGTTGAGAGCTCAAGCACCAACTCTCATTGATGGATCAGCAGTGGAGAGGGTGAGCAGCTGAAAGTTCCTGGGTGTCAGAGACTTGGAGGATCTGTCCTAGGTCTAAAACATGCAATCACAAAGCAGGCACGGCATTGGCTTTACTTTGCTTGGAGTTTGAGGAGGTTTGATATGTCAGATTGCTACGCATGTACAGTGGCAAGCTTCCTGACTGGTTGAATCCTGGTATGGAGGCTCCGGTACACACATTAGAAGAGGCAGCAGAGGATTTCAGACTCAGCCAGGTCCATGACAGGCACAACTCTCCACTGCTGAGGACATCGTCAAGTGTTGGTGACACATCCATCATTAACAACCCTCACCATCTAAAACATGACTACCACCAGGGAGGAGGTAGAGGACCTGGAAAACTCACATTTGATGATTCTGAAATAGTGTCTTCCCCTCTGCCATTAGATTTCTGAACACATCCTCGTATTCCTTTTATGTACTATATATTTATTTTGTAATTTATAGTATTTTATATCTTCGTACTGTACTGCTGCTGTAAAACAACCAATTTCATGTCATATAAGCCAGTGATAATAAACCTGATTCTGATTCTTGTAGTCACCACACTTTTGGACAGATCTAAAAGAACTGTACAAGATTGTGACGGGTTTTCACAACATAGCCAATGTTGCAAGAACTAGGGGAGACAAATTTAAAGCTTTGTGAAGGAGATACAGAAGGGACGTGAGAAACAACTTTTTTCTGACATTAATTGTATTAACCTGGATTTCATAGAAGGATTGTGCATGCAGAGGAGATGTATGATTTCAAAAGGAAATTGGATTGGAACTTGAATAGAAAATAAGTCTCCAAATGATGAAAACAGAGCAGAGAAATGGGAGTGACTGGATTCCCCTGCGGAGAGTTGCTATGGTCGACAGGCTGAATAAGCTTCTTTTGTGTAGCATTCATAAATAGAAATTGTAATAATTTATTAAGAATTACAGAAGGGTTAACTATAGGGGTTAGAACTGCTTTCTTTTTTTTTATTATTACCATACATAAGAAAGTAACATCAAGTCAAATCATCTGCTATTATCTTGGATTTTCACAGCGATAGGTCCGTAACTCGGGCTGCCAGCTCTAGGACAGTCATGCTATGAAGAAACTCTATGACTTCAGCAGCTCTCAGGCTGGGAAATCCGCAACTAAACCTGGGTCAGGTTAAAGTCGGTATAAATACAGTGACTCCATAAATTGAATAAGAAACGTCCACTGCCAGCAGAAAGTGGAGCTTTTTAATTCCATTTAATTTTGTTAAATTAAATGAATTTAAGTACGTGTGTTTTTCTCTTTTTAAATTTTTATTTCTAATGGGCTTTGAGCGACTTTGAATGTGGCTCTCAAATTCATCTACAGACATTTAATAACTTTGACAGTTTTGGTAGTTAATTACTGGATTGCAGCTCACCACTTACACTGAGGGACCTTGGCTTTGCTGAGATGAGCCGGGCAATATCAATGAACTGAGAGACAGCCTCCCACCAGACAGGATTGCTTTTGATCACGGATATAGCACCAAAGGACTAATAGACAGTGACTTTAGGACAGCAGATGATATGCCCTGTTTTTGATTAATTGAGTTGTAATGTTTCTACTTCCCAATTCTTTTGCTTTCCTTCATCCAGTTAGTTTTGGGAAAATTACAACTTACTCAGTTTAGATTTCTTCATCCTCTTCAGTATTTGCTGAACCCTTTTGATCTGCATAAGTAAATAATGGATGAAACAGGTTTTGGTTCAGGATTCAACCTTCGGTTGGAAGTCAGCTGACTCAACACAGTACAAGGCTCTATTGTGAATAGAGCCTTCACTGTCAGACACTTCATCAGATGCAAACCTCTTCAGAAGAGCCGGGGAGTTAAGGAAGGATATGAACAGAATTATTAGGTCAGTTGACTAAGCATTTAAAATTACATTAGGAATCAGAAATTAAACCAAAATGAAGTATATTTAATAAAGAACTTGGTTTTACCATTCCGTGGACCAGTGAATTGAATGGGATCATGTAGTTAACAATTGAAGATGTTGGAAATACCATTTTTTGTTTTTATTTCAATTTTCCCACGTCCTCCAATTTTTTTACATTTTCTTTTCTGATTTTTTGCCAGATCTACTGTAGGATTGGAGAGGATGATGTAATAAATATCCCAAGATTTCATACTCAATATCACCCTCACATTATCATTCACTCATTATTTTATTGGTAACTTCTTAGTTCAGTAAAATAAGATACTTTCCTTGTACATGAGGCCATTAATCAGATCTAGAAATTTATTTCCTGAGATTCAAATAATGTGAACATGATCACTCATTCACTCTGTGTCAGTCCTTCTTGGATGAAAGCACAATAAAATATATCACGCAGGTTTAACTTGTTTTTCTATTTTATTCATTATGCAGGCAGAATATGAAATTTGGTTGTCATTGGTGTGTAATTTTGTATGTTATATAAAATAGCTCAGTTTATAGCTGAATATGAAGCTTTAAACACAGGGTCTAGAGTTTAAATACTTCCAGACAATAGGGCATTTAATAAGATTATGAAGCTAGTACCAGTCTCGCAAATCTCAATTTCAGGACAGAAGCAGTGACTATTTCCTTGAATTTGGGAACATACTATAAGTGTAAAGTGCAGAGATTGTTTGTTTGAACTGGTCCATATATAATAAACCCAATCCTTTTATTCATAGGCTCTGACAAATGGACAACAATAGAAAGGAAAATGTTCAACAAAGCCCTGACTATACATAACAAGGACTTCTTCCTGGTTCAAAAAATGGTAAGAGAATTGTTGTAGGACTTGTACAGGGGTTCTTCACATATGAAATTAGTTTGACTTACTTCCTTCAGCTTCTTTTGGTTGAAGGACAAGCTGACACTTCATTGGCTGGGTCATCATTTGCACGCTTCTGCTCCATTTCTATGGGTTTAAATGTGGCTAGTGGACGCAATCCTCTCACCATTTTATTTCGGCTTCTGTATACTCCTTAAGGGAGCTTCTTGTTTTTTAATGATCCTTCTGCACTTTTGAGCAGTCATGGGCCAGGGATTGGCCCAAGTGAGTCAAATAGTTTGGGTTTTTTTCTCCCCCAAAAGGTATCAAGTTTCCCCACTTCTCATATAAATTACCTTCACCCCAACAGGAAACTGGTTGGTGTGGTGTAGCATTGCTTCAGAGAAGATTTAGTCTAATAAGGCAGCCTTGTTTGACAACATTCTACGATGAGATAGCTGGTAATGGATTGGGACAAGAGGATATTGGAGTAGCGTCACAGGATGGCATATAGTTGAGCAAATGTCAAAGCCCGTTATTGGGAGTGTTAGAAGCCTGCATAGGAGGGGAAAGAATCAAATAAAGTTGGAGAATTTCTTTTCTTAAAAAAAAACATAATTCCATGAATGGTGTCAGTGTTACAGGCATTTTTGAGGAAAGATGGTATAGGGAAGAAGAAATTGGGAAAAGGAAAAGAGTGCATGTACAGACAGGGATATATTGGAAAAGAACAAGTGATGGAGTATGTCGAATGCACTGTCAGGTATGGAAAAAGAAATGGCTCAAATGAATTTGGCTGAATTACAAATGACAATGAAATGATTTCCCTACTTCAACAAGTTAGGAACTGCAAAAAGTTTTAAGATATTGACAATCATCTTGAATGTTACAATGAAAATGAAAATATGGAAGATGCAGTTGTTGATGGCATTGTATGAACCAGTCCATTGTCTGCACTGATTCTGCTGTTTGCATACACCAGATGGATTCCTCTGATAACTTTTAGGAACAAATACACAGTTTTATAGCCTGTAGTAGTATCAGTCGTGTTCTAATTTGTTCTGTATTTCATTTAAATACATAATTTGCTACTCAGCTAGTCTTTTTATGCCTTTTTTTTTTAAAACTATTTCCCTGAAACTTTGGCTAATTAGGGCAGTCTCTCAATTGGACCAAAATGTATAGGTACTGATGTGTCCCAATTAACTGTATAATTGATGGATTTGCATATGGGATAGAAAAGGCAGGTAAAAGGGTAATGTTATGATAGTCGTGGGAGATATTAATATGCAGGTAAATTGGGAAAATCAGGTTGGTTCTGGATCTGAAGAGAGGGAATTGGTAGAATGCCTACAAGGTGGCTCTTTAGTGCAGTTTGTAATTTAGCCTATTTGGGGAAAAGGCAAGTCTGGATAAAGTGTTGTGTAATGAATCAGATGTAATTAGGAAGTTTAAGTCAAAGGAACTATTGGGAGGCAGTGATCATAAAATGATAGAATTCACTCTACAGTTTGAGAGGAAGAAGTTAGATCTATCAGTATTATAGTGGAGTAAAAGGAATTATAGAAGCATGAGGGAAGAACTGGCTAAAGTTGATTGGAAGGGGATACTAGCAGGGATGATGACAGAACAGCAATGGCAGGAGTTTCTGGGGGCAACTTGGAAAGCACAGGATAGATACATCCTAAAGATCAAGCAACACACACAAAATGCTGGTGGAACGCAGCAGGCCAGGCAGCATCTATAGGAAGAAGCAATGTTGATGTTTTGGGCCAAGACCCTTCATCAGGACTAACTGAAATAAAAGATAGTAAAATTTTGAAAGTAGGAGGTGGAGGGGGAAATCCGAAGTGATAGGAGAAGACTGGAGGAGGTGAGGTGAGCTGGAAAGGTAATTGGCAAAAGGGATACAAAGCTGGAGAAGGGAAAGGATCGTGGGACAGGAGGCCTAGGGAGAAAGAATGGGGGAGGGGAGCGCCAGAGGGAGATGGAGAACAGGCAGAGTGATGGGCAGAGGGGGGGGGGAAAGGGGGGGGATAAATAAATCAGGGATGTGGTAAGAAGGGAAGGAGGGGCATTAACTGAAGTTAGAGAAGTCAGTGTTCATGCCATCAGGTTGGAGGCTACCCAAACGGTATATAAGGTGGTGTTCCTCCAACCTGAGTGTGGCTTCATCTTGACAGCAGAGGAGGCCATGGACAGACATATCAGAATGGGAATGGGACGTGGAATTAAAATGTGCAGCCACTGTGAGATCCTGCTTTCTCTGGCGGACAGAGCGTAGGTGTTGAGCGAAACGGTCTCCCAGTCTGCGTTGGGTCTCACCAGTATATAAAAGGCTGCACGGGACGCAGTATACCACACCAGCTGACTCACAGGTGAAGTGTCGCCTCATTTGGAAGGACTGTCTGGGGCCCTGAATGGTGGTGAGGGAGGACGTGTAAGGGCAGGTGTAGCACTTGTTCCGCAAGGATAAGTGCCAGGTGGGAAGGGATGGGGGGGGGGGGGGGGAATGAACAAGGGAGTCACATAGGGAGTGATCCCTGCGGAAAGCAGAAAGTGGGGGGGAGGGAAAGATGTATATCCTAAAGATCAAGTCATATTCCAAAGGGAGAATGAAGCAATCATGTCTGACAAGTATAGTTTAAAGACAGCATAAAAGCAAAAGATAGAGTATATAATACAGCAAAAAATTGTGGGAAGTTACTGGAAAGCTTTTAAAAATCAATAGCAAATACTTTTAAAAACCACAATGAGAGAAAAAATAAATATTTTTTAGTATTTGATATTAAGCTAGCCAATAATATCAAAGAGGATACCAAACATTTTTTCAGATATATAAAGAGTAAGAGGCGAAAGTAGATATTGGACTGCTGGAAAATTATACTGAAGAGATAGTAATGGGGGACAAAGAAATGGCGGAGGAACCTAATACATATTTTGCATCAGTCTTCACTGTGGAAGACTCTAGCAGTATGCCAGGAATTAGGAAGTGTCAGGGGGCATGTGTGATTGCAGTTGCTTGATGAGCTGAATAGTCTGAAAGTAGATAAGTCACATGGACCAGATAGACTGCACCCCAAGGTTCTGAAAGAGTTAGCTGAAAAGATTGGAGCAGTTCCCTTCCAGCTACATATTTATTTGTCTGGGTAAATTTCTGCTTCAACTCCATATTGAAGGTGTGACTATGGGAATTCACATGGGTCCCAACTACCCCCATCTTATTTGAAGGTTATTTGAAATAGTCTTTGTTTCAGTCTTTCTCAGGTCCCCTCCCTCAACTCTTTTTTTGGATTTATTGATTGCATTGTGGTGCTTCCTGCATTCACACACAGAACTCCAAAAATTCATTACTTTTGTTGCTAAATCCACTCTACTCTCAACTTCATGGTCCATCTCTGAGTCTTTCCTTCATCATCTCAGAGTTTAAGTTAGGGGCAAGCACAGATAACAGCCCACAGACTCCCACAGCTTTCTTGACAATCCTTCCACCCACCCTGTCTCTTTGGGAATTCCTTTCTATTCTAGTTCCATGGCCTCTCCATTGCCATCTGTTCTGATGACAAATCTTTGCACACAGGTACCTCTTGAGATGTCTTTCATTTTCCTAAACCTTGACTTCCCATGTACTGTTGTCAGCAGAGCCCTTTACTGCATCTCATCAACTTCCTGCATCTCAGCATTCATTTCATCTTCTTGAAGACAGAGAGTTCCCCTACTCCTCATTTTTCATCCCACTGGTTTTGTACACAGCCGATTCTTTTTTTCAAGTTCTGTTGCCTTCAATGAGATTCCATCATCAGACATATTTTCCCTCTTCTCCCTTTTCAATATTATGAATGATCATTTCCTCTCAATTTCCTCTACGACTGCAGGAGATGCATCACTAGTCCTTCTCTTTTCCGAAACTCAAACAATTCTCCCTTTCAAACAATGACGCACTTCATTCAATCTACTGTTCACAATATGGTCTCCTTTACACTGGAGAAACCAAATGGAAATTGGATGGCTACTTCATTAAGCACTGATGTTCAAGGTTTTTATACATTAGAAATAAGATGGTACCTAGGAAGAGGATAGGGCCAATCAAGGAAAAAGGAGGGAATTTATCCATTGCACCAAAGGAAATGGGTCAGTTAACAAATATTACATAACATTGGTATTCATCCAGATGAATCATATGGAGGATAATGCGATCAGTGATGGGTAATGCTGATATTCTATGGCATGTTGGTAGCAAGAAGAAAGAGGTGTTTGCATCCTTGAAGACAAATGAGGTGGATGAGCTTTTTAAGACCATAAGATATAGGAGCAGAATTAGGCCACTAGGCCCATTGAGTCTGCTCCACCATTCAATCATGGGCCGATCCAATTCTCTAAGTCATCCCCACTCCCCTGCTTTCAGCCCATACCCTTTGATACCCTGGCTAATCAAGAACCTATCTGTCTCTGCCTTAACTACACCCAATGACTTAGCCTCCACAGCCACTCGTGGCAACAAATTCCACAGATTTACCACCCTCTGACTAAAGTAATTTCTCCATTTCTCTGTTCTAAATGGACATCCTTCAATCCTGCCCTCTTGTCCTAGACTCCCCTACCGTGGGAAATAACTTTGCCATATCTAATCTGTTCTGGCCTTCTAACATTAAAATGTTTCTGTGAAATCCCCTCTCATTCTCCTGAACTCCAGGGAATACAGCCCAAGAATGGTTTTCAACAAAGATCGCGCTGAGACCTGTATATAAATGTTTTGGATGAAAATGCATGTGGGTTGTTTAGTAAGTTTGGAGATGACAGTAGAACTGGTGGAGCTTAACTGACAATTGTTGATAGTTAATTTGGATTGTGAAATAAATAAATGTGTTCATGAAGTTACTGAATTGCAGCATTCATTTGCAATATTAGAGATGCTGGAAACGATCAGCTTGCCACTTAAAGATCCATGAGATAAAATAACTGTTTTGATCTCTGTACATGTGTTGTAACTTGATGAGTATTTCTACCATTTCCTTTTTTAGTTTAGCATGTGTATTTTTTTTGCTTTTCAATGCAAATGTGTACCTGATTATGTGGATCAAATTCCTAGATAAAGCATTTAAAACTGTCAGCTGACTGATTCTGTTGGGAGGTAGCAAAACATTTGATTACAAAATCAAAACAGGAAAATACAGGAATTGTGATCAAGTAAACGGCATCTGTGGAGAGCTTTCTGATAATTTATCTGAAATTCTAATTCCTTCATATCTTACTAATGTGATATAAATGTGAACATCCAGTTTACAATTTTGAATATCTGCTCATTCAATCATTTTCATGCTTACAATCTATTGATAGCTTTCTTTGGATGTGGGTTAATTTTGTTGTCCCAAAATATCAACTTCGTTTAACTTTGTTTTGCTTTTGTTCCTGAAAATGAGAAGTGCGGCATGTTGGATGAATGACGTAAACATAAAATTGAGTCAGGGATGCTGTGGATTTAAGTTAATACAGATTGAGTACCCCTTATCTGAAATTCCAAAATCTGAGTTGCTTTTGAATGCTGATATGATTTCACAAATGGAAAATTCCACAAGGTGCTGTAAAGGTTCCCAAGCGAACCTGGTAAGAAATAAACAGGCAGACTACTATTTAGATGACAGCGAATTCATAATGCAGAAATGCCAAGGGTCTTGGGAGTCCTTGTACAGGATAACCTCCAGGTTGAGTTGGTGATGAAGGTGAATGCAATTTTGGCATTCATTTCTAGAGGTATAGAACATAAGAGCAAGAATGTGATGTTGAGGCTCTATAAGAGACTCATGAGACCACACTTGGAATATTGTGTGCAGTTTTGGGCTCCTTATTTTAGAAAGTTTATACTGACATTGGAGAGGGTTCAGAGAAGATTCACGAGAATGTCTGGCAGCTCTTGGGCTGTATTCCCTGGAATTCAGGAGAATCAGGGGGGAACTCAATAGAAATATTCTGAATGTTAAAAGGCCTGAACAGATTAGATATGACAAAGTTATTTCTCATGATAGGAGATCCTAGGACAGGGGTCAGCAACCTTTACCACTGAAAGAGCCACTTGGACCCGTTTCCCACAGAAAAGAAAACACTGGGAGCCGCAAAACCCGTTTGACATTTAAAATGAAATAACACTGCATACAACGTTTTGTTTTGCCTTTATGCTATGTATAAATAAACTATAATGTGTTGCATTTATGAAATTGATGAACTCCTGCAGAGAAAACGAAATTACATTTCTGCATGCAACAAAAACATTTTGAACTCCGAAAAAAAGACGTTGGGTTGAAGGTTACTTTTAAGTAAAATACTCAACGTCTATTTGAGTCCTTCTTGTATTTATGAAAAACGCCAAACTTAAATTTGCCGCCAGCAGCAAACCAAAAATAACGTCAGCCAGCTGTCAACCTGAAAAATAAAAGGACTATTTCACTGAACAATGAAAACATATGAATATACGTAAAATAATACGCAATTAAAATATTTATCATACTTCTTCAGGTTGACTCACACCTGACAATGCAGTCGTATTCAGTAGGGATGGATCGATGCTTAGGGGAGTGACCGGGAAGGATAATGTGTTTTTTTCCTCTCTGAACTCACAGAAGCGTTTCCCAAACGATGTTTGCATTGCGATGATTGCAGAATGTAAATACTCCGAATTTATCATGTCGTGACATTGTTTGAACTCTCTCAAATTGGGCAAGTGAGACAATGTGCCTTTCTGTAAATCTCTGGCAAGCAACGTCAACTTGCGCTCGAATGCAAAACATCCTCCAACATGTGCAGGGCTGTACGTCCTTTCCCCTGAAGAGCTGTGTTCAGCGTGTTCAGGTGCGCTGTCATGTCTACCATGAAGTGTAGCTTTTCCAGCCACTCTGGCTGTTCCAGCTCAGGAAAGTTGAGCCCTTTGCTGCCCAGGAAAGTTTTCACTTCTTCCAGACGCGCGACAAAGCGTTTCAGCACCTCCCCTCTGGACAGCCAGCGATAAAAACACGTTGTAGCGGTTGCTACACG
Organism: Hypanus sabinus; assembly: GCF_030144855.1. NCBI lineage: Eukaryota > Metazoa > Chordata > Chondrichthyes > Myliobatiformes > Dasyatidae > Hypanus > Hypanus sabinus. The sequence goes on from NC_082717.1 coordinate 39,497,742, forward strand.
CAGTCAGTAAACTGCAGTCAAAGATAGCTTTATTCGAACTAAACAGCCTTGCTTTTAAGCCTCCCTCAACCCGCCCCCCCTGGGCGCGGATGCTGCAAAAGACACGTACTCACAAACCCCCGTAGGCTATCTCCCTTAGCCTGAACGCTGGCTAATTGTGAGCCGGTTCGGATGTGTCAGGAAATGCGTCGCCACAACGTCTTATTTAGATTGTACAAGATCACCATAATCTTCAAATTTAGATTTACATTTCAAAAACTAACAAACTAACATAAAATACATATTAATTAAATACTGACCATGTAGCGGTGTGCTACACGCAGCGCTAAAATTACGACACGGAGTCGGTAACTGCAGTCGAAGGAAAAAAACTTTATTTGAAATCTTCAGCCTCACTTTTAAGCCTCCCTCAACCTGCCCCCCCCCCCATGGCGCAGAGGCTCCAAAGTTCTGTGCTCGCAAACCCCCGTAGGCTATCTTATTGTGAGTCGGTTCGGATGTGCCAGGAAAAGGGTCGCCACAACCAATTATTTCCCAAAGCAACAGGGAGCCGCAGCACAGACGTAAAAGAGCCACATGTGGCTCCGGAGCCGCGGGTTGCCGACCCCCGTCCTAGGACAAGAGGGCATGACTTCAGAATTGAAAGACGTCCATTTAGAACAGAGATGCAGAGAAATTACTTTAGTTATATGGTGGTAAATCTGTGGAATTTGTTGCCACAAGTGGCTGTGGAGGCCAAGTCATTGGGTGCATTTAAGGCAGAGATAGATAGGTTCTAGATTAGCCAGGGCATCAAAGGGTATGGGGGGAAGGCAGAGGAGTGGGGATGACTGGAAGAATTGGATCAGCCCATGTTTGAATAGTGGAGCAGACTCGATGAGCCGAATGGCATACTTCTGTTCCTGTATCTTATAGTCTTAAATTATTGTTCGCAAGTGTGGCTCACTCAAGAATACGTTTTTCCCTCATTCATATTTAATCCTTTCATGGATTGAACCTGGGCCGAATAATTTACGTCAATTACCTTCAAACTTGCACTTCAGTCAGCAATTTTCTGTCATTTTTTTTTTGCTAAATAAAGATTTTGATCACTTCAACATTTCAACTTTAAGATACAAATCAGTCTTTCTGTTGCAGTTAAGTCAGTAGTTTCTTTTCCCATTCCCTTTTAGGCTAACATTGCTAAATGACTGGTAGGCAAACTGCTGTCAAGGTTCTGCTTAAGCCACTGTGTAGCTGGCCATTAGGAGGTATGAAACCATCTTCAGGTAACATGGCAATCAGCTTTTTGTCCGTCCTGCTTTCCTGAAAGGAAAATTCCACTCTATCTGATTGTCAGCCATAAACAGAAACTGACTGCATGAGAAACAAATTAGCATTCATATATTATCTGGCACAGCGTATTGGTGCATCAGAAAAAAAGAGCTAATTTGTGAATCCTTCATGGTGAAGCAGAAGGTCTTTGCATCACACAGACCATGAGGTCCCAGTTTTAACTCCTAGCTTTATTTCACACTTCATTTGTGAGTCTGTTGGGGTCATCTATTGCATCCAGTGCGGCCTCCTCTACATCGGTGACACCCGATGTAGACTGGGGGATCGCTTTGTCAAGCACCTCCGCTCCGTCTGCCACAATAGACAGGATCTCCCAGTAGCCACACACTTCAACTCTGCTTCATGTTCCCATTCGGATATGTCCATACATTGGCCTCCTCTACTGCCATGATGAGGCCAAACTCAGGTTGGAGGAGCAACACCTCATATACCGTCTGGGTAGTCTCCACCCCCTTGGTATGAACATCGAATTCTCCAACTTCCAGTAATTCCCTCCCTCTCCCTTCCCCCATCCCACTTCCACGATGCCCCCTCTTCCAGCTGCCTATCACCTCTCTCATGATTCCGCCACCTTCTACTACCCATAGTGCTTTCCCCTTACATTCCTTCACCTCTCCTGCCTATCCCCTCCCTGCTTCCCCTCCCCCACCCCTTGATCTTTCCCCTGATTGGTTTTTCACCTGGCACCTTCTTTATAGGGCCCCTACCGCCTCCTTCTTTAGTCCTGACAAAGGGACTCGGCCCGAAACGTTGACTGCTCATTTCAACAGATGCTGCCCGACCTGCTGAGTTCCTCCAGCTTGTTTGTACGTGTTAGCTTTATTTGAGTTGGCTGACCAATAGCAGAGAGAAGAGTTCCAAATTCAACTTGAGCAACTTTACCTGATAGACCTTTATAATTTGAATACCCAAGTCTCCAGTCTTTCAAAACATAACTGATGGGTAAGAAAATCAACATCGATGCATCATGTGTTCAGTTTTTTTGCTGGTGTGATGGCGTGGACCATGTTCCAGTTATTATAGCTTGGGGATTCTACTGGCCTAAGTTTTACTTAAGTCTGACTTGAGTATCTTAGAGAAAGTCAGTCCTCTGGGATTTCTGCAGTAAATCATCTTTTTGAGGTTCTAAAAAATGCACTTGTTCTTAACTTGAGGTCTAAACAAAGGAGAACAAAGGAAATATCTCTGCTTTGAGGGAGCGTGAATATAAATTAAGAACAACAACTGTAAATAGGACATAGAAAAAGAATTGTTCAGTTTAAAAGTTAGAAGATAAGTGTAACATTTTAGTAGTGTGGGTAGTTTAACAAGGAGTCACTTTTTCCCTTCCCGTTCAGAACTTCTCTAAATGATGCAAGCATGGTCAAAATGTGAATACAATGAGATTTTCAATCTTGCTTGTTTTAGAGCAGCAGTTTGTATTTACTCAGATAACAAACATGCTTTACTAACCTAATTTCTGCTGGATTTTTGTTACTTAAAGGATCAATGCTCAAACTGGCCTTTGATTTCACCAAGATCTGTGACTTTTTGCAAGCTTCATTACTGACTCACACATGTAATTGACAGCTTTGCCCGTCGACATCATGATTGCTCTCAGAATCGCTTTAATTTGCTTATTTCTGATGTATCCCACTGCTGATTCCTATTCCTTCATTGGGGAGGTCGCCTAGATTCCACACTCAGCGGAGACTTCATCTGCTTTCTTATCAGCACACTAGAACAGTCAGAGTACGCATGGGTGTTTGAGTGCAGGCACTATGTAATATTGTTCCTAGTGGTTACCATCAAAATTTTATACCACGTAACTGCTAGCACCCACCAGAACTTGGGTTATAATGTCATTTCTCCCTCTTATTTTCAGCAGTGTATTCCACTCCACTCATTGTTTGTTTGTCAATGGTTGTGATACTTAAAATAGAAACCCTTCTTCTCTGCAAACTGCAGTGCAGTAGCTTACCAAAGTGACTCTTAATGATAAATATAGAGTGCAATTTCATGGAATCCATAAGATATTACTTTGCTAGTTTTTTTCCAGTGTATTGAGGATCAAAAGGACAGGTTATTTTGTCCTAGCAATCAATCTCATTATGATCTTGCATCTTGTTGTCTCCCTGCACTGACATTTTCTATATAGCTGTTACACTTTATTCTGCAGTGTGTTATTGTTTCACCTACAGTAGTACTACTTTCATTGCACTGTGTAATGATTTAATCTGCATGAACAGTATGCAAGACAAGCCTTTCACTGTGTCTCAGTACGTGCGACAATGATATTCGAATTCCAACGCATTTCTTACTGTTTGTGCATTGTACAATGAGAATGTTCGATTGTGAGTTAAAGGCTCTAAAATTAGGGATTTAAACCTCAACTAAAGGATTATACAAAGGGGTGAATTATGGTACAATGAGATACTTCATTAAAAGATTGTAATTGCATTTATTTTCAACGAATGTATAAATTATGCAACCTTGAGATTTGTTTGCTTAGCAACAAATTGCAAAGCAAGGAACCTGAAAGAGCCAATTAAAAAAAATAAGACTAACCTGCCCCCACCCCACCAGTGCCCACAGAGAAAGAGTTCTTCGACCTCACTCGCCTCCTCATTGTTTACAGTGATAGTTTACCACAATTTATTTCAAAAGAAGTGTTATTCCAGATTCAGATTCGGTTTATTGACATTTAAAAACCACAAATGCAATGCAATTAAAAAATGAAACAACATTCCTCCAGAATCATATCACAAAACAGACTACACCAGAAAATCCACATAACGTTTGGCAATCCCCAATCCAGAGTCCGGAGAGGCTGCTGGGTATTAATATCGCGCTACCATCTTAGCGCGTTCCCCGGAAAGGAGCTCCAATCCCACCAGACAAAACAAGACCAAAAACTAAAGCTGCAAGACCTGCACAAAACCACATAGTTACAACAGTGCAAACAATAGCGTAATTGATTAAAAGAAACAGACCATGGGCACAGTAAAAATAGTCCAAAGATGTTAAAAGACTATAAGTTCGAAAGAAACCACCACACAGATTCAAGTCCTCAAGGTCCCGATTTGACTCGTCATCCCACGCTGGCAGCAGAAGGGAATACCCCCGCTATGGACTTTCACGGCGCCGCCCAACTCAGCCTCGCAGACGCAGCACACAATGAAAGCTCAGTCGAACCCAGCCTTGCAGACGCAGTACACAGTGAAAGTGACCTTATTGCATTGGACTCTGAGTCCGTCGAACCTCCGAGCCTCCGACCATCCCCTCCAGCACAGCTTCTCCGAGCACCTTCCTCTGCCGAGCATATTAAGACGCCTTTGCCAGCAGCCATCAGCAATGCGACCCCGAGGACTGGGGCCCTGTTATTCCCAGCAGAGACCCGGACCTTGCAGCAGCAGCAACGAAGAAGGTCTTCCTGGAGATTTCCAGATGTTCCTCCGTGTTCCCACATCCGTTTTCAACCGATTATGATTGCGCACAGCACCCCACTTCACAAATAACAGATAATCAGCTCCGGAGTGGCCGCTGCAAGCTGCATCGCGCCGCCATAATAATGTTAATCAAATTCCTTTGCTTTTGAACCACAAGTAAGCTGTTGCATGTATTCAACAGAGCCATCTTAAATTGGAAGGGAAGATGGTTAATGATTAACAATGTTTACACAGTCTACAGCAAAACACTTAATCACTTATAAAGCACAAAAGTCCAACAGGAAAAGTGGCCTACTAAGACTAACAAGTGAGGTTAAAGATAATACAAGATCAAAGGAATAAATATATATCATTATCATGAGGAACAATAAGCATGATGATTGGTAGAATTTTAGGTTTTCAGAAAATGGGGTTGAAGAAATGGAGAAGGAAAGGGAGATTAGAATACCTGAATGATCTAGCAAGAAACCTCAATACAAATGGAAAGTGAAAAAGCAATACCTTATTAAAATCTTATGTGGGTCCATACAAACTGGGGCAGGAAAAATAATATCGGAGAGGAAAGAAAGTATGATATTAAAACAAATACTTTGCTTTTTGCACAATAAGAAAACCCCCTGGAAATAGTAGAAAACAATGTGAATGGAGAACCGAAAGAAGTTATGATTAACAGAGAAATAATATTTGAGAAGTTAATGGGACTGAAGGCTGATAAAATGTCCAGCACCTAATGATTTGCATTCCAAGTTTCTGGAAAAGGAGATACTGGATGTGCAAGTTATCCCTTTACAGAAATTTATTGAATGTAGCATTGTTGCATATGTTGGCAATTTGCTCCATTATTTAAGAAAGGAGGGATATTGTCTTATGCTTGGAAATTAAGTTGATAGGGCCTGAACTGTAATAAATTTAGCAAAATGAGAGCTGATTTCATTCTTCTGGAGATTGTCTGGTTAGACGCTCAGAACTAAACAACTACTGCCACTGACACCATCGTCATGAAGTGTTTTGAACGGCTGATAATGGCACGTCAAAAACACCATTCCTGCCACATTGGACACTCATCAGTATGCTTACTGGCAGAACCCCTGCAAGTGCCATAGCATCTGTCATGCATCTGGCTGGCCCTGACACAACTAGAAAACAAGGACGCTTGTGTCAGATTGCTGCTTCTGGATTCACTTCTATTATCCCACAGATTTTGGTGAAAAAACTCCTCCTCCTTGGTCTAAATACATCACGATGTGTTAGGTATTTATACATCACTATGTGTTAGACTTCCTACTGAACAGATCATAGATAGTCAGGATGCACAGCTGCTCCTCCCTCCTGATCATCCTCAAGACAAGTACCCTAGGGTTGTGTGCTCAGCCTATTAGTGTGCACTCTGCTCACACGTGATTGCACAGTTAAGCACCGACAATGGTGGGGCTCACCACCAACAACAATGAGGTGACCTACAGAGAGGAGGTAGAGGAGCTCAAAGCCTGGTGCCAGGAAAATAACGTCTTCCTTAATATTATCAAGACAATGAAGATAGTTGTTTACTTCAGGAGAACTCGCACCACTCAACCCCCTTTACATCAGTAACTCAGCAGTGGAAACTGAAAGCAGTATTCAGATTCCTAGAAGAGCACATCTTGCACAATCTCTCACAGTCCCAAAGCACATCCTACACAGTCAAGAAATCTCATCAACACCTCTCCTTTCTGAGGAGGTTGAAGAGAACTGGACTTTGCACATTCACACTCAAGTCATTCTACATATGTGCAGAGAAGAGCATTTTGACAAGCTATATCACCTTTTGGTATGGAAACTGCATGGCAGTAGACAGGAGTGCTTACAATGGGTAGTTAAAACAGCCCAACACATCACCGGCACTAACCCACCCACTACGAAGAACATACATACAGAAAGGTGCCAGAAGAAGAGCAGTAAGATCATGAAAGATTCCACCACCCTGGTCATGGGTTGTCTGTCTACAACTCCCATCAGGGAGGAAGCTATGTAGCATCCACACCAGGAACATTAGACTCAAAGCAGTTACATTCCCCAAGCAGTAAGACTGATCAACACCTTCACGCAATAACTCCACTATTTTATTATGTCAGTCATCTTATGTACAGCCTAATGTGACTTTGTGGACATAGAATCAATCTCTTTTTATAAGCTATCTTATGTATTTATACGGGTTTTTAAAATTATTATTGTGTTCTTTATGAATTTTTTTGTGCTGCTTTGAATTTGGAATAAAAATTATTTTGTTCTTCTTTACACTTGTATACAGGAAATGACATTAATCTAGAATCATTGAAAATTGAACATTGAATTCTACAGCATATTACAGACCCTTCAGCCCCCAGTGTTGTGCCAACCATGAAACTGGCTAGAATTTCCCTACCGCGTAGCCCTCTATTTTTCTAAGCTCCTTGTACCTAAGAATCTCTTAGAAGACCCTTCTGTGGCCTTTACCATGGTCTCTGGCAGTGCATTCCAAGCACCCACCACTCTCTGTGTGGAAAAACTTACCTCTGACATCCCCCTGGTACCTACTTCCAAGCACCTTAAAACCGTGCCCTCGCGTGCTAGCCACTTCTGCCCTGGGAAAAGGCCTCTGGCTATCCACATGATCAATGGCCCCTCATCATCTTATATACCTCTATCAGGTTACCTCTGTCGTTCCAAGGAGAAATGTCCAATTTCACTCAACCTGATCATGTTTTTTCTGACTTGAGTATCTAGAACCTGGTTGGTGACTGTCTTACCTGAAGGATGGCCATTCAGGTCAAAGATAATGGGGCTAGTGAATCTTTGGAAGTTTCTCCCCAAGGGATGTGTGGAGGCTAAGTTGAATTTATTCAAGACAGAGATTGATAGATTTTTGAACGTTGTCGAAATCAAAGGATATTGAGGGACTGCTGAAAGCAATGCTGAGGTGGAAGATCAGCCACAATCTTACTAAATGGCAGAGCAGGCATAAGAAGCTAACTGGAAAGCTAATTGAAAAGCTAATCTTGGCAGACGTGTAGCTGATTTTGTGTGAATCTATATGCAGCAAGCTGAACAACTTAACTGATTTAAATCAGCAATTGGAGTTTGCAGTGAATTCTAGAGAAAATAGTAACAATTGTTGCATGCTTTTATCAAAATAAATTATGTTGGTTTATCATGCAACTGTATTAAAAAAATAGCTACATAGCTTCACAGATGTTTTGGAGAACAAATATAGATTCCAGTGCTGAAGAAGCTGCCAACTGCAGACTTCTCTGGTATTGTAGATCAATGTCTTTGGAAAGAATATAAGATGATTTTCCTACTCTACTCTTCAAGTAATGCAAATTTCAACTTTTGTTTCAGAGTACTTATTTACTGAGAAGCTCTGTGAAGTAGGCCCTTCTGGTCCTTCAAGCTATGCCGCCCAGCAATCCCCCTGTTTAATGCTAGCCTAGTCATGGGATAATTTACAATGATCAATGTACAGTATCTACCAACTGGTACACCTTTGGATTGTGGGAGGAAACCTGAGCACCCAGAGGAAACCCATGTGGAGATTGTACAAACTCCTTACTGGCAGGAATTGAACCCTGGTCAATCTTACTGTGAAGTGTTGTGCTAACCACTAAGCTACCATGCCCACCTTAAATGCCATGTGCCCTTGTAACTTGTTCCTTGAATAATAAACAATTTTATTTTAATTCCTGCTCTTAGTAAATTTTGATGGCTTATTATAATGCAGCTCCTATAACTTTGTCATCTTACTACAGATAAAGACAAAGACAATGGCACAGTGTGTGGAATACTACTACACTTGGAAAAAGCTCTTGCGATTAGGTCGAAAACACCGAACACGTCTTGCAGAAATGGAAGCTGAGGGAATGGTGAGTCATTAACAACATGTGAAGAAGATAATGGTGGATCATCTTACATGGCTTTAAAACTAATTGAACAACAGCTCATTTTCAAATTGGACATTTCATAACTAGCTGTTGAACATGAAACAACAATTGAAATGTGGTTGATGTATAGCCAGAGTACTGAGTATGTATGAAAGTTGTAAGTTCCTGATGCTGGAAATCTAATGTGTAAATAGAAGATGCTGGGAAAGAGAGCAGCAGGCTTGGCAGCATCACACCACTGAGCAGTTTCTGTTTGTCTTAATGAAAATGTCCAGTCTGTTGATCTTCTGAGCATTGACAGTCCTTCAAACATTAATGCTGTTTCAAAGAGAAATCTGACCCTGTTGTTTTGTGATCTGGTATGTGAGGGAATGGCAGTTCTAATTCATATTAATATTTTAATGGTAAGAATTGGTTAATAGGCATTCTTGTTCTTTTCATCTTTTCAGCGAGGAATTTCAATAGTAAACACCAATACTGCAGATGCTGTGGTCAAACCAAGACGTACAAAAAAGCTGGATGAGCTCAGCAGGTCGGGCAGCATCCGTTGAAAGGAGCAGTCAATGTTTCGGGTCGAGACCCTTCGTCAGGACTAAAGGAGGGGGAGGGGCCCTATAAAGAAGGTGGGGGAAGGGTGGAAATCCCCCACCCCTTGATCTTTCCTCTGATTGGTTTTCCACCCTTCCCCCATCTTCTTTATAGGGCACCTACCCCCTCCTTCTTTAGTCCTGACGAAGGGTCTCGACCCGAAATGTTGACTGCTCCTTTCAACGGATGCTGCCCGACCTGCTGAGTTCATCCAGCGTTTTTGTACGTCTTGAGGAATTTCAATAACTGACTAGTTGCTAAAATCAACTGAACTTTTCATCTAAAGTTCCCAGCACAACAGCTAAGAAATTTACAAACCCCATTTCCAGAAACGTTGGGATATTTTCCAAAATGCAATAAAAACAAAAATCTGTGATACGTTAATTCACGTGAACCTTTATTTAACTGACAAAAGTACAAAGAAAAGATTTTCAATATTTTTACTGACCAACTTAATTGTATTTTGTAAATATACACAAATTTAGAATTTGATGGCTGCAACACACTCAACAAAAGTTGGGACAGAGTTAAAATAAGATTGAAAAGTGCACAGAATATTCAAGTAACACCGGTTTGGAAGACTCCACATTAAGCAGGCTAATTGGTAGCAGGTGAGGTATCATGACTGGGTATAAAAGTAGCGTCCATCAAAGGCTGAGTCTTTGCAAGCAGGGATGGGTCGTGGCTCACCCCTTTGTGCCAAAATTCATGAGAGAATTGTTAGTCAGTTCAAAAGGAACATTTCCCAATGCAAAATTGCAGAGAATTTAAGTCTTTCAACATCTACAGTACATAATATTGTGAAAAGATTCAGAGAATTCAGAGACATCTCAGTGCATAAAGGGCAAGGTTGGAAACCACTGTTGAATGCGCGTGATCTTTGAGCCCTCAGGCGGCACTGCCTAAGAAACCTTCATGCTACTGTGACAATTATAGCCACCTGGGCTCGGGAGTACTTCGGAAAACCAATGTCACTTAACACAGTCTGACGCTGCATCCAGAAATGTAACTTGAAACTGTATTACGCAAGAAGGAAGCCATTCATCAACTCTATGCAGAAACGCCGGCAAGTTCTCTGGGCCCGAGCTCATCTCAGATGGACCGAAAGACTGTGGAACCGTATGCTGTGGTCAGATGAGTCCACATTTCAGCTAGTTTTCGGAAAAAACGGGCGTCGAGTTCTCCGTGCCAAAGATGAAAACAACCATCCTGATTGTTATCAGTGAAAGGTGCAAAAGCCAGCATCTGTGATGGTATGGGGGTGCATCAGTGCCCATGGCATGGGTGAGTTGCATGTATGTGAAGGTACCATTGACTCTGAGGCATATATTAGGATTTTAGAGAGACGTTTGTTGCCATCAAGGCGACGTCTCTTCCCAGGACGTCCCTGCTTATTTCGGCAGGACAATGCCAGACCACATTCTGCAAGGGCTACAGCAGTGTGGCTTTGTAGACACAGAGTGCGTGTGCTTGACTGGCCTGCTGCCAGTCCTGCTTTATCTCCTATTGAAAATGTATGACACATCATGGAGAGGAGAATCAGACAACGGAGACCACGGACTGTTGAGGAGCTGAAGTCTTATATCAAGCAAGAATGGACAAAATTTCCAATTGCAAATCTACTACAATTAGTATCCTCAGTTCCAAAATGATTAAAAAGTGTTATTAAAAGGAAAAGTGATGTAACACAATGGTAAACATGCCTCTGTCCCAACTTTTGTTGAATGTGTTGCAGCCATCAAATTCTAAATTTGTGTATATTTACAAAATACAATTAAGTTAGTCAGTAAAACTATTGAAAATCTTTTCTTTGTACTTTTGTCAGTTAAATAAAGGTTCACGTGAATTAACATATCTCAGATTTTTGTTTTTATTGCATTTTGGAAAATATCCCAACTTTTCTGGAAATGGGGTTTGTAAATCCAGGCAATGAATTAATCTGACATTAATGAGAGATTTAATACCATGAAACTACCGGCTTGCCATGAATCAAACTGGTGGAAATAACAACCGTGGAGGGAGAAAGGAGTTAATGTTTCAAGTCACTAACTTTCTATCAGAACTGGAAATACTAAAGATAAAGTGAGGCCAAATTTGGGGTATTGTGTACAGTTCTGGTCACCGAATTATAGGAAAGATGTCAACAAATTAGAGAGAGTACAGAGGAGACTTACTATAAGCTTACCTGGGTTTCAGCACCTAAGTTACAGAGAAAGGTTGAACAAGTTAGGACTTTATTCTTTGGAGTGTAGAAGGTTGAGGGGGGACTTGATAGAGGTATTTAAAATTATGAGGGGGATAGATAGAGTTGATGTGGATAGGCTTTTTCCATTGAGAGTAGGAGAGATTCAAACAAGAGGACATGAATTGAGAGTTAAGGAGCAAAAGTTTAGGGGTAACACGAGGGGGAACTTCTTTACTCAGAGAGTGGTAGCTGTGTGGAATGAGCTTCCAGTAGAAGTGGTAGAGGCAGGTTCGATTTTGTCATTTAAAAAAAACATTGGATAGGTATCTGGACAGGAAAGGAATGGAGGATTGTGGGCTGTGCAGGTAGGTGGGACTAGGTAAGAGTAAGCATTCGGCATGGACTAGAAGGGCCGAGATGGCCTGTTTCTGTGGTGTTATTGTTATATGGTTATAAACAAATTTTAAGAAACAGTAAAGGGAGCTAGTGATAGAGAAGGTCTAGACAGAATGGAGCATGTTCAATAGGGTGATAATCAAATAAAGATGAAATAACTGAAGGAGAAAAAAGTGGCAAATCACAAGTGTGTGGAAGATGTAACTGTGGAATAATTATAAAATTGAATGATCATGTAGATACAGAAACTAGTGAAGTAAACAAGATAAAAAGTACAAACAGAAATCATATGGAGGGAAGACCAATACAATGTTTTGGTGAGGGTTCCTGGAAGGAAACTGGCAGTGCAATTGGGCAAATATTGATTGGATTCCATGTAGGAGTCAACCACAGAACATAACTTCAGCTTGGAGCCAGCAGTGAGTGTAGAGAGGTGAGTCCAGGAGCCAGGAAAGCATACTTGTTCAGAAGCCAGACAAGAGGGAGTCTGCTCTGGAAGCTGTTAGGTTTGTGGAAAACCCATGACAACGTAATGAGAAATACTCATTCACAAAATCCTTAAACCTTCATCCGTTTCAGGAAATTCCTGTTTCTGCTCTGAATTGACTCAGTATATGCGCTATTGATTTTTTTTTTGTTACTCTTGAGCAATGACCTAAATTTAGTTTAAATTTGAATAGCAATTTGGAACAGCTTTGAAGCCAACTAATGTTCATGTTTCTGAGCAGCATACAGCTGTAGAGGAACAGGAAATACAATGTCTGGATATGTCATTGTGGTTTTTAGTTGCTCCACTGTATAGCCTGATTGATGAAGTGGCACATCACACTGACAACAGCACAGACCAGCAACATGGAAGGCTGCTGTGCAAGTAGGGAATTCCACCCTCCTCAATCCCTCCATACAATAACCATGAGGAAATCTGCAGATGCTGGAAATCCAAACAACACACTCAAAATGCTGGTGGAACGCAGCAGGCCAGGTAGCATATATAAGGAAAAGCACCGTTAACATTTCAGGCCGAGACCCTTTGTCAGGACTAACTGAAAGGAAAGATAGTAAGAGATTTGAAAGTAGTGGGGGGAAGGGGAAATGCAAAATGATAGGAAAAGACCGGAGGCGGAGGGATGAAGCTAAGAGCTGGAAAGGTGATTGGCAAAAGTGATACAGAGCTGGAGAAGAGAAAGGGTCATGGGACGGGAGGCCTCGGGAGAAAGAAAGGGGGAGGGGGGAAGCACCAGAGGGAGATGGAGAACAGGCAAACAACTAAGTATGTTAGGGATGGGGTAACAAGGGGATGAGGGGCATTAACAGAAGTTAGAGAAGTCAATGTTCATGCCATCAGGTTGGAGGCTACCCAGCCGGTATATAAGGTGTTGTTCCTCCAACCTGAGTTTGCATTCATTTTGACAGTAGAGGAGGCCATGGATAGACATATCAGAATGGGAATGGGACGTGGAATTAAAATGTGTGGCCACTGGGAGATCCTGCCTTCTCTGGCGGACAGAGCGTAGGTGTTCAGTGAAACGGTCTCCCAGTCTGCGTTGGGTCTCACCAATATATAAAAGGCCACACCGGGAGCACCAGACGCAGTATACCACACCAGCTGACTCTCAGGTGAAGTGTTGCCTCACCTGGAAGGACTGTCTGGGACCCTGAATGGCGGTGAGGGAGGAAGTGTAAGGGCAGGTGTAGCACTTGTTCCGCTTACAAGGGTTAGTGCCAGGAGGGAGATGGGGGGGAACAAGTGGACAAGGGAGTTGCGTAGGGAGCGATCCCTGCGGAAAGCAGAAAGGGGGGGAGGGAAAGATGTGCTTGGTAGTGGGATCCTGTTGGAGGTGGCAGAAGTTACGGAGAATTATACGTTGGACCTGGAGGCTGGTGGGGTGGTAGGTGAGGACAAGGGGAACCCTATCCCGAGTGGGGTGGCAGGCGGATTGGGCGAGGGCAGATGTGCGGGAAATGGGAGTGATGCGTTTGAGAGCAGGGTTGATGGTGGAAGCCTCTTTGTTTAAAAAAGGAAGACATCTCCTTCGTCCTAGAATGAAAAGCCTCATCCTGAGAGCAGGTGCAGCGGAGACGGAGGAATTGTGAGAAGGGGATAGCATTTTTGCAAGAGACAGGGTGGGAAGAGGAATAGTCCAGGTAGCTGTGAGAGTCTGTAGGCTTATAGTAGATATCAGTAGATAAGCCGTCTCCAGAGATGGAGACAGAAAGATCAAGAAAAGGGAGGGAGGTGTTGGGAATGGACCAGGTAAATTTGAGGGCAGTATGAAAGTTAGAGGCAGAGTTAATGAAGTCAACGAGCTCAGTATGCGTGCAGAAGGCAGCGCCAATGCAGTCATCGATGTAGCGAATGAAGTGGGGGCGACAGATACCCATATAGACTTGGAACATGGACTGTTCCACAAAGCCAACAAAAAGGCAGGCATAACTGGGACCTATACGGGTGCCCATGGCTACACCCTTGGTTTGGAGGAAGTGGCAGGAGCCAAAGGAGAAACTATTGAGAGTAAGAACTAATTCCGCTAGACAGAGGAGAGTGGTGGTAGAGGGGAATTGGTTGGGTCTGGAATCCAAAAAGAAGCAAAGAGCTTTGAGACCGTCCGGGTGGGGGATGGAGGTATATAGGGACTGGACGTCCATGGTGAAAATAAGGCGGTGAGGGCCAGGGAACTTAAAATCATTGAAAAAATTCAAAGCGTGAGAAGTGTCACGAACATAGGTGGGAAAAGATTGAACAAGGGGGGATAAGACAGTGTCAAGGTATGCAGAAATGAGTTTGGTGGAGCAGGAGCAAGCTGAGACAATAGGTCTACCTGGACAGTCAGGTTTGTGGATCTTGGGTAGGAGGTAGAAACGGGAAGTGCGGGGTGTGGTAATTATGAGGTTGGTGGCAGTGGATGGGAGATCCCCAGAGCTGATAATGTTGGTGATGGTATAGGAGAGAATGGCCTGGTGCTCCTTCGTGGGGTCATGATCAAGGGGTAAATAAGAGGAGGTAAATAAGAGAGTTGTCACTGTGCCTTGGCCAGGTAGAAGTCAGTAGGCCAGACAACAGCAGCTCCCTCCTTATCAGCAGGTTTTATAGTGAGGTTGGGATTGGTGCGGAGGGAGTGGAGAGCAGAGTGTTAGAAGGAGTTTGGTTGGAATTGGAACAGGGTGTAGTGAAGTCGAGACGGTTGATGTCTCATCGGCAATTAGCAATAAAGACATCCAGAGAAGGCAGAAGACCAAAGCGGGGTGTCCATGAAGAGGAGGAGGGTTGAAGACAGGCGAAGTGGTCATCGTTGGGGGTAGGAGAGTCCTTGCCAAAGAAATAAGCTCGGAGTCGGACCCGGCGGAAGAAGAGTTCTGCATCATGGTGTATGCTGAATTCGCTGACGTGTGGGCAAAGGGGGGACAAAGCTGAGGCCCTTACTGAGGACAGAGCACTGTGCCCCAGAGAGTTGAAGGTCGGAGGGAATGGTAAAGACCCGGCACAGATGAGAGATGGGATCGGGGCAGGGGGAGGGAGGCTGGTAGTGTCAGTGGAGAGGGAAGGGTTGGGGTGAGAGGAAGATGGAGCCTCTGAGGGCCCAGGAGCTGACAGTGGGATCTGAGGGAGATTACCATACAGTAATTTGCCTTGATTAAGACCTGTGCCACAAGTGGACTCAGGTCACAGTGAGGTTCAGGATTTCCAGTGATGCAGAGCCAGCAGAAAGTAGCTATGATGTGTATCATCTAAAAGGGTTCTAAATTCGTGCTGGTCCATTAGTGCACATTTGGATATCCTACATTATGAAAACTGGCAACACACACACAAAACTGGAGAAACTCAGCAGGCCAGGTAGCACCTGCGGAAAAAAGTACATTTGACAAGACCCTTCGGCAGGACTGGAGAGAAAAAAAAATATGAGGAGTAGATTTAAAGGGTGGGGGAGGGGAGAGAGAAACACAAGGTGATAGGTGAAACTGGGAGGGGGAGGGATGAAGTAAAGAGCTAGGAACTTGATTGGTGAAAGAGATACAGGGCTGGAGAAGAGGGTTTCCGATAAGAGGAAACAGAAGGACATAGAAGAAAGAAAAGGGGGGAGGAGCACCAGAGGGAGGTGAGAGTGGTTAAAGGGGATGGGGAATGGTGAAGTGGGGGAATGTTACCAGAAGTTCGAGAAATCGATGTTCATGCCATCAGATCCCAATTCTCATCCAGTTCATGCATATCTGCTCCTATCCCATTCTCCCACTGCCCTACCAGGAATAGGGCTCCTCTTGACCTCACCTACCACCCCACCAGCCTCCGCATCCAGCACGTAATTCTCCGGAACTTCTGCCATCTCCAACGGGATCCTACCACCAAGCACATCTTTCCCTCCCTCCCCACTTACTGCTTTCTGCAGGGATCGCTCCCTACACGACTCTTATCCATTTGTCCCTCCCCACTGATCTCTCTCCTGACACTCATCCTTACAAGCGGAACAAGTGCTACACCTGCCACACCACCTCCTTCCTCCCTCACTACCATTCAGGGCCCCAAACAGTCCTTCCAGGTAAGGTAGCATTTCATCTGTGAGTCTATTTGGGTCATTTACTGTGTCCAATGCTTCCAGTGTGACCTTCTTTATGTTGGTGAGACCCAAGGTAGATTGAGAAACCATTTCACCAAACACCTATGCTCTGTCCACAAGAAAAAGCAGGATCTCCCAATGGCCACCCATTTTAATTCCACTTTCCATTCCCATTGCAATATGTCAATCCATGGCCTCCTCTACTGTTGTGATGTTGGGATGACGCCAATCTCAGGTTGGAGGAACAACACCTTATATTCCATCTGGGTAGCCTCCAGCCTAATGACATGAACATTGATTTCTTGAACTTCCGGTTATCCCCGCCCCCACCACCACTCTTTTTCACTATTCGCCATCCCCTTTTGCCTCTCTCACCATCTCCTTGCCTGCCCATCACCTCCGTCTGGTGTTCCTCTCTTCACCCCCCCCCCCCCCCCTTTTTCCAGCTCTGTATCACTTTCACCAATCAACTTCCCAGCTCTTTACTTCATCATTCTCCCTCCCAGTTTCACCTATCACTTTGTGTTTCTCTTCCCCCCCCCCCCCCCACCACCTTTTAAGTCTACTCATCTTTTTTTTCTCCATTACTGCCAAAGGGTCTCGGCTTGAAACATTGACTATACTTTTTTCCGTAGATGCTATCTGGCCTGCCGAGTTCCTCCAGCATTTTGTGTGTGTAGCTAGGATTTCCAGAATCTGCAGACTTTCTCTTGTTTATAATGAAAACTAGGGCTGGCTGATACTGGTTTTTTTGAATGGGGGGGGGGCTTTTAACTCATATGTAATTATCAGATAATTGATTTCTAGTTTTTCTGTGAAAATTCAACTGTTGCAGTTGTACCCAGAAGATCAATTGTGTGTGGTAAAGGAGGAAGCGTGCAGTGTATCGCTAGTGACACTGTAAGATGTGTAACAGTTGCTGATTTTAAAAAGTCAGGTGGCTAAGATGAATTGTGTACAGAAGTACCTCTGTTCATTTCCTGTTGAGCATTATGTCATCTGGAAATGATGGGATAAATTATTTTATTCATGATTATACATGAAAGTTGTGAACAAATGGATTCAAGGCAAGGGATTTGTTTCAAGGTGACTGATCTTAACACTGTTCACTATTTTTTAATTATCTGCCAGTCGAGAATATTGATAATTTTTCTCGCTATTTCTAAAACAACAATAGGTCAAGTGAAAGAGAATACTATCTAAATAGGCAAATTTCTATGAATTCCAATGACATTCATGCAAATATGTTTTTCCATTCATTGAGTTATACTTTATTCCCACAGAAATACATTACTTTTTCCCTCTATTAGTTGGAAACATTCTGTCCAAACCATTTTAGCTGATTTAAGATTTTCTGCTGAAATCATTACAATAAATGGTCAACATGAGTCATGTTTTTGTACAATCACATTCCCAGAACCTCTTCCTGTTTTTAAGAAGAGATCTGAGAGAACATTTTGAAGTGAACATTTATTTAAATTTCATGATCCTTGTGAATTTTCTTTTGTATTAGTTATGTGTTTTTTTTTTCATTTCTACAGTGAACACTGTATGTATAATGTGAGAAAAAGATAAATGTTGGAAAATTCAAATTTTGAATGCCAGTTTTACCCAAGAACACGAAGAGGAGGAGCAGGAGTGGGCCACTGAGCCTGCTCTTCCATTCAGTAAGATCACGGCTGATCTGGTCACGGACTCAGTTCCACTTACCTGCCTTTTCACCATTACCATTAATTTTCCGATATGCAAAAATCTATCTAACTGTATCTTAAATACTATAAAAGGGTAAAGTGGGGGCAAGCAATGAGTTAAATATCAATCTAACTGTATCCTAAACTCAAGAGATTCTGCAGATGTTGAAAATCCAGAGCAGCCTACAGAATGCTGGGGAACTCATCAGATTAGACTGCCTCTATGAGGAGGATTAAACAGTTGATATCTCAGGCCGAGGTCCTTCATTAGGACTGCATAGAGGAGGAAGTAAAAAGAGAAGCTGGGGAGATGGGGAGGAATACAACCTGGCTGAAGATGGATGAAACCAGTTAAGGGGGGAGGTGGGTGAGAGGGGGAGGAGATGGGAGGTGAAACGTGGAAGAGTTAAAGGGCTGAAGAAGAAGGAAACTGATAGGAGAAGTCAGTGGAATAAAGGAAAGGACATGGAGAACTGAAGAGAGATAATGGGCAATTCATAAGCGCAGGGGAGAAGAGGTGAAGGGCCACTAGATTAGGGAAAAACAAATAGTGGGGGGTAGGTGAGGGCAAGCAGAGAAGAATTATTACTAGAAATTGATGTTCATGCCATCAGGTCGGAGACTACCTAAACAGAATATAGGTGTTGCTTCTCCAACCTGCATTTGGCCTCTGGCAGTCGTGGATAGACATGCTGGAATGGGAAGTTGAAATGAGATGGGCAGCCACCGAGTGTGCCGACCTGTGGCAGACAGAGCAAAAGTGCTCAATGAAGCAGTAGCCCATTGTAGAGGAGGCACACTGGGGCACTGGATACAATAAGTGACCCCAACAAACTCATAGATAAAGGACTGTTCACAGCCTTGAGTAGTGGTGAGGGAGAAGGTGCAGGGGCAAGTGCAGCACTTGTCACAGTTGCAGGGAGATACGTGGGGGTGGACGAGTTGATAAAGTAGTCAATAGAGAGCAGGCCTGTGGAATGACAGATAGTACAAATGT
The DNA here is from genome assembly GCF_030144855.1 of Hypanus sabinus. Lineage (NCBI taxonomy): Eukaryota > Metazoa > Chordata > Chondrichthyes > Myliobatiformes > Dasyatidae > Hypanus > Hypanus sabinus. The sequence continues at coordinate 39,516,808 of NC_082717.1, forward strand.
TGTTGCATGAACAGAGAATTTATTTCATCATAAGGAGTTTACTAGAGACCATTGGGACTTAAAGATAGGGTTAAAATGAGTAATGAATTTTTCAGTTTGCTCCTTTTCCAAATCTTTCATCTTACTTTTAATGCATTTGCATTGAAAAGCACAGAGAGGTTGCTTTGAAATGAATCACACTGCCCCATTATTTGAAAATTATCATAATTTGTAGTCATCACTTTAAATAACTCATCTAACAGATTTGATGTAATTTTGGAAAAGCTGCTTATAAGTCCTAGAGATATCCTTTTAAAGAAAATTGCAGTGTAAAATTGGAATTGGTAGCAAACATAAGTCATTGCAAATCTGGCCACCTACCTTCACGAGGGATATCAATAACGAGAATCAGAATCGGATTTACTATCTCTAGTTTATGTTGTGAAATTTTATGTTTTGTGGAAGCAGTACATTGCCAATATACAACAAAATATTATAAATTACGCTTGCAAGGATAAGTACCAGGTGGGAGATCTGTGGGGAGGGACGTGTGGACCAGTCAGTCGCAGAGGGAACGATCCCTGCAAAAAACAGATAGGGGTAGAGTGGGAAAGATGTGCTTTAGTGGTGGGGTCTTGTTGAAGGTGGCGGAAGTTGCGGAGGATAGTATGCTGGTCATCTATTGCATCCGGTGCTCCCGGTGCGGCCTCCTCTACATCGGCGAGACCCGACGCAGATTGGGGGACCGCTTCGTCAAGCACCTCCGCTCCGTCTGCCACAGCAGACAGGATCTCCCGGTTGCCACCCACTTCAACTCTGCTTCACATTCCCATTCGGATATGTCCATACATTGGCCTACTCTACTGCCATGATGAGGCCAAACTCAGGGTGGAGGAGCAATACCTCATATACCATCTGGGTGGTCTCCACCCCCTTGGTATGAACATCGAATTCTCCAACTTACGGTAATTCCCTCCCTCTCTGTTCCCCCATCCCACTTTCACACTGCCTCCTTTTCCAGCTGCCTATCACCTCTCTCATAATTCTGCCTTCTACTACCCATAGTGCTTTCTCCTTACATTCCTTCATCTCTCCTGCCTATCCCTTCCCTGCTTCCCCTCCCCCACCCCTTGATCTTTCTTCTGATTGGTTTTCCACCTGGCACATTCCACCCTCCCCCCACCTTCTTTATAGGGCCCCTGCCCCTTCCTTCTTCAGTCCTGACGAAGGGTCTTGGCCCAAAACGTTGACTGCTCGTTTCCATGGATGCTGCCCAACCTACTGAGTTCATTCAGCTTGTTTGTACGTGTTGATTTGACCGCAGCATCTGCATTGTACTTTGTGAAAACAATAGTAGGGTAGTGTACTTGGGTTCATTGTCCAGTGAGAAATCTGATGGTGGAGGGGAAGAAGCTGTTCCTGAACCATTGAGTGTGTGTCTTCAGACTTCTGTAATTCCTCCTCGATGGTAGCAATCAGAAGAGATAGAATGGATAGAACTTATTTAAAACTTGTATCCATCCCACAATGTGAGGGACTAAAAATCTTTGTGTTATGACTGTCGCAATGTGAATTTAAAAGTTTAATGGCTTGTGGAAAAAAGCTGTCTTATAGCCTGTTGGTCCTGACTTTAATGCTGCAGTACTGTTTGCCAGATGGAAGCAGCTGAAACAGCTTACAATTGGGATGACTGGTGTCCCCGATGATCTTCCAGGCCTTCCTTCTGCACCTGCTGCTGTAAATGTCCACAATGGAGGGAAGTTCACATTCACAGATGCGCTGGACTGACTGTACCACACTCTGTAGTGCCCTGTAATCAAGGTGGTGATACAGTCAGTCAGTATGCTCTCAATGGTGCCTCTGTAGAAGGTCTTGAGGATTTGGGAGCTTATACTAAACTTCTTCAGTTGCTTGAGGTGGAAGAGACGCTGTTGTACTTTTTTTTAATCCACAAAGGCGGTGTGTACAGTCCAGGTGAGGTCATTAGTGATGTATATACTGAGGAAATTGGTAGGACAGACATGGGTGTGAAGGGTGTAGAGAAGGGGACTCAGAATACAACCCTGGGGGCACCTGTGTTGAGGATCAGAGGGACAGTGGTGAGGGACCCATCTTTACTATCTGTTGACAATCCGATAGGAAGTCTAAAATGCAGCTGCACTTGGTGTGCAGGCCGAGGTCTCTGAGCTTCCTGTCAAGTCTGGAAGGAATTAAGATGTTGAATGCTGAACAGTAGTCCAGGAATGTATGCATCCCTCTTCTCCTGGTGAGTGAGGATAGTGTTTCGTGCTGTGGCCATGGTGTCATTGGTAGACTGGTTCCATTGGTAGGCAGATTGTTGGGGTCCAGTTTGGGTGGTAGCACGCTGCAGATGGAGACCAGCCTCCTCAAAGCATATGCTTATAATTGAGGTGAGTGTGACAGGGCGCCAATTGCTCAGGCATGCTACCTTGGTTTTCTTAGGTACGGGGACAATGCTGGATGATTTGAAACAGGAGGGCACTACTCACTGGGAGAGGGAGAGATTAAGAATGTCTGTAAACACACCAGCCAGCTGTTCCACACACACTCTGAGGACAGGCCCTGGGATGCCATCCAGCCCTGCTGCCTTGTGGTTGTTGACATGTTGGAATGTTTTACGAATGTGCCTGTTCTGGGTGATGGTAGTCCTTAATGATGGATGTCACTTTTTTGAGGTATCGCCATTTGAAGATGTTCTTGTTGCTGGAGAGGCTGGTGTTCGTGATGCAGCAGGCTGAGTTGACAATTTTCTGCTGTGTCTTTCCGATCCTGAGCAGTGGGCCCCTGCATACCACATAGTGATGTAACCATTTAGAATGCTTTCTCTACAGTAGATCTGTTTAACTTTGCTAATCTTGGATGACATACCAAGTCTCCTTAAACTCCTAATGAAATACAGCAGCTGCTGTGCCTTCTTTGTAATTGCATCATTATGTTGGGTCTCGGATAGATCTCAGAGATGTCAACACCCAGGAACTTGAAACTGTGCACCATTTTCACCGTTGATCCCTCAGTGAGGTTTGCGATCCCTTCAGTTCCCCTTCCTGAAGTCCACTAAAGATTCTTGATCTTAATGATATAAAGTGCAAAGTTGTTGTTGCAACACCAGTCACACTTGCACACTTTCTTGTCACCATTTGAAATTCTGCCAACAATAGTTGTCATCAGCAAATTTAAAGATCGCATTTGAGCTGTGCCTAACCACACAGTCATGGGTGTAGAGAGAGCAGAGCAGTGGGCTAAGCACACATCCTTGAGGTGCACCAGTATTGATTGTCAGTGAGGAGGAGATGCTATTTTCGATCCACACAGATTGTGGTCTCCTGGTGAGGAAGTCAAGGATCCAATTCAGAGGAGATACCAACTCTCGAGTTTTGGAGCTTGTTGATTAAAACTGAGGGAGTGCAGGGGAAATTGATATGGATGTTGCTGGTCCTCACAAATTCATTCAGAGTCTTCCCCAACCAGAAGCCTTGGTGAACCATGTGATCCACAATGAGCTGCAGTCTGCTTAGAGGCATTGAAGTCTTGTGACTAAGAAAGTTACAAGAGACCCAGGTACAATCTCTGGAAAACCATCTCATGAACGGTGGAATCAGTGAAGGATGTTCAACAGTTATGGCAGGGCTTGAATGCTATCACTTCTTATAAAGTAAAATTAAGTGATGTAAGCAACAACTGGACTTTGCTTCGATGCTTTCTATACTTGTTTTGACTGTCAAAACATGAAGGAGCCATCACAAACTCCCACAGCCCTCGATGATCCTGTGATTTCAATCTCTTAGGTCAACATGTGAGCATCCTTCAGAAGGGTGGGTAAACCTACGAAAAGCATCCAGCCCAGACAGGATACCTGGCTGAGTATTAAACACCTGAACTGATAAACTGGCTGGAGTGTTGGGACATCTCTAATCTCTTGCTTCGCTAGTTTGAGGTACCCACCTGCTTTAAGCAGGCTTCACTTATACCAATGCCTAGGAAGAACGTGGTAACCTGCCCCAATGACTATTGTCCGGTAGCACCTACATCCACTGTGATGAAGTGATTTCAGAGGTTGACGATGAAACAAATAACTCCTGCCTGAGAAGTGACTTAGATTCACTCCAATTTGCCTACTGGAGCAACAGGTCTACAGTAGATGCCATCCCGGTGGCCCTTCATTCAACCCTGGAACATCTGGACAACAAAGATACATACATCAGGATGCTCTTTATCGACTGCAGGTCACCATTCAATACCATCATCTCCTCAAAACTAATCAATAAGTTTCAAGACCTTGGCCTCATTGCCTCCTTGTGCAATTGGATCCTTGATTTCCTTAATTGCAGACCCCAGTTAGTTTGGATTGTCAATAACTCCTGTGCAATCTCTATCACACAGGTGCACCACAAGGCTGCGTGCTTAGCCCCCTTCTCTATCTGTTTTACCCTTATGACTGTGTGGCTACATACAGCTCAAATGCTATATTCAAGTTTGCTGATGACACCATTGTCGTAGGCCAAATCAAAGGTGGTGATGAATCTGCATTTAGGCGGGAGATTGAAAATCTGGCTGAGTGGTGCCACAACAGCAGGTGGCACAATGTTTTAGGGTCCGTCAGTATAATAAAATAGGGGAAGTTAGAGAACAAAAAAAAGGAAAAGAGCATACTGGAACAGAGAGACAGAAAACAGCTGGAAATCAAACTATACAACAAAAAATGAAGTCAATTGTGGAATGAATAATTGCATAAACACTGTTCCTGCCAGCATAAATATTTAAATTATTTAAATATTACTATTTTTTTTAGTGATTTGGAGGTCACTAGCAAAGCCTGGTTACAGAATCCAGCCACCTTAAGGAGAAAAAAGTGAAGATTGAATCTTTGCTGAAGCAGCCTTTGTGTTCTGCGTTGCATCAAAGCACAGTACTATTGTATTCAGCCTTGCCCATTTCTTACAGGAGTTGCAGTGTAGCAGACAGGAGTAAAAACATAGGCTCCTGTGTTTATTTCTACTTTTTTACCCCTGCCCAGCCAAGTCATGCCAAAGCACTTCCCAGATTGAAGATACTGCATAGATTTAATAGATAAAGAAAAATCCCAGACATCCATTAACAAATTCTGTACACACAGCTACGGTAAAACTACCTGTGCTTGCTGCTGAGCAGTACCATGAGCTGTAGCTCCAATGGGTTTCAGTGTCTCAATCAAAACATATATTTATGTTTGAAAAATTGTCACAATATTTGTCAATTTGTATTTTTAAAGATATTGAAGAACATAAACTGTTCTTGCTGAAATTTCACAGATCCAATGACCAGGATTTGATCCTGGTTGTCTGTGAGAAGCTTGCACAGTTTTTCTGTAACCACACAGGTTTCCTCCAGGTGTACCAGTTACCTCCTCACGTTGTACGTTAGTAGGTTAAGTGTCCACTGTAGATGACCCCTAACATCTAGATGGTTGAATCTGCAGGTTGGTAGAAATGGGGTAGAGAAAGTTACAGGGAAAATTAATGGGTTTCCTCAAATTATACCAATTTTTATCAATACACCATAGAAAGCATTCTGTCAGTGGGCTATGATGGACTCTTTCTGTGTCAGAAGTAAATATGAAGGTCAGCATAGCATTTTGCTGGCAGTTTCAAAATACTCTGATTTGTTCACAGAATTTACCCCTTTCTGAAATTGTGTCAAGTTTATAAATCATATTAAATAACATCTTTGAAATAATTCCAGGAAACTTCAGTCATAAAACATACCTCACAGAGTTAATTAAATTTCCTTTGTCTTTGATGAGTTGTGGACTCACATTTATGTCATGGCAAGAAAGATCTATCTACTTCCTCAGGAGACTAAATAAATTCAGCATGTTCCCCTCAAATTATACCAATTTTTATCAATACACCATAGAAAGCATTCTCTCAGGATGCATATTGACTTGATATAGCAGCTGCTCTACGCATGACCACAAGAAACTTCAGTTATAAAAACAGTTCAACACTTCACAGAAGCCAACCTCCTCTCTGTGGAATCTCTCTATACTTCTTGCTGCCTCAGTAATCAGCCAGCATAATCAATAACACTCTCCACCCTGAACATTCTCTCTTCCCCCCACCTCCCACCCATCAGGCGGAAGGTGCTAAAGCCTGAAAGCACATACAACCAGGCTCAAAGACAGACACTGGAATACAAAGATGTACTTTTGACCTTGCAATCTATCCTGTTACATTCTTGCACTTTATTGTATACCTGCATTGCTGTTTATTTTTGGTAGCTTTCACAGTTTATTCTGCATTGTTACTGTTTTACCTTGTTCTACCCTGATGATTTGATCTGTATGAACAGTATACAAGACAGGTTCTTCCAGCGTATTTTACATAATACATAAACGACATTATCAATGATGAATTGTAATGTCTGTTTCCTCTCTTTAGTTTAGTGATGAAGATGAAGAAGTGGAGGATGAAGATGATGATGATGACAGAAAATCAGATAGAGATGAGGAGAAAACAGAAGCACCAAAGTCCCCTTTGCAAGTGCCAGTAGTTCCTATGGAGCAGCTGGTTGTTCAAGGGCCGACCTTCATGTGTGAAGTGCCAAATTGTGGTGCAGTAAGTTTGAGTTTTGACTTCAATGTTAAGTAATCCTCTATATAAAAAAAAGCATTAGTTTTTTTGGAGTTTCCAGATATTTTTTCTGCTTCAGAGGTTTGTATTAACTACTCCCCCTTCTCAGTACTCGTATTTCCATACAAAATTAAATATCACAGTCCCAAGGAGATGGTTGAAGACAGTCCATTGATCTCTGAAATAGGAGTAAAACTCCTGGAAAAGCATAGATCCTCAATCCGCCCCTCTTTTTTTTAATGAACTTCCATACACATGTGGTCAAGAGTATATTGACTGGTTGCATCATGGCCTGGTATGGAAATACGAACTCAGAGTCAGTGGGAGACGCTCATGGAGTGAGTACTGTTTTGGATTCGCTCCATAACCTTTACTTTTTTTTAACCTTTGATCACCCTTATTCAGCTTATTTTTACCTATACCAAAAGTTTCTTTGTTAATTTTTTTTTTGAACTTACTGCCAAGAGTTTGTCGTGAACTTTTGAAGATATGCAAACAGAAATGTCTCTCAGGTCTAAGGGACAAGAACCCGGACGCAATCCGAACAGTAACGGAAAGAAGCAGGCTCCGCCACAACACACTCAATTAACTTATGAATTGTTTATGAAGGTTTTGGACAAAAAATTTGATCAACTACAACAATTTTTTAAAGAAGATATAAAGGCTTTTCAAGAGTACATGGTTAAGACGGATTCAGTAATTAACCAGCAACAAGCTCTTATTGCATCTCTGCAAGAAGATGCTCGGAAGCGAGATTTGACTATTGAAAGACTGCAACAGGATTTAATTTTGACCATTAAGCTGATGGAAGCCCTCAAAGCCAAGAGTGACGATTTTGAGAATCGGTCCAGAAGACAGAACCTACGTATACTTGGTCTTCCAGACGGCATAGAAAAAGATGACCCTTCGAAATATTTTGCTCAACTTCTAAAAGAAGCGTTTCCGACGATTTTCACGAATAACCCTCCTTTATTGGATCGGGCACATAGTATTCGGAGTCGATCACTGAGTGCTACAGACAAACCTTCGGTTGTAATTGTCTGGTTCCATTATGTACATGACAAAGAACAACTTATACGTGCAGCTCGTCGGGCAGGAATGGTTAAATTCCAAGATTACTGCTTCCGTCTGGTTGAAGACTTTAGTCCTGATCTTTATAAAAAAAGGCTTCTTTTTAAACCGTTGATGGCTGAATGTTATGAGAAAAATCTGAAACCTGCGCTCCTATACCCTGCGAAGCTTGGAATTTCTCCGTCGAATGCTCCACGCCAGGTTTTCCTTTTAACCTCAGAAACGAGAAATTATCTGGAGAAGAACTTCCCTACTGCTACAGACACCACTCTCTAATAAATGAACGATTCTGATCGTGTAAGATGGTTCTCGATTTCTTAAACCAGAATTAACCTCTGGTTATTGGTGTTGGTTCATCCTATACTTTATACTTAAGTTAAAGTGTGTTTTCGTTATATCAATTGTTTTGCCTTATACACTTTAACCATTATACTACATTCTTGTCTATTAACTTTGTTTCTTTGAAGGTGAATTTTTTTTTTGATTAAGATGGTGGTTTTTTGAAAAAGATTTTTGGTTTTGCTTAAGATGGCGTTATTTTTTTTCTTTCTTTTGTCTTTTTCCTACAATGCATCACTTATCATAGCTTAAATATTTTTTGTTTTGCCTGGGCTAGAGCCCGATTTATAGGTTTTTTTTTAGTGACTATATTCTTAATTTTTACAACTAACTATTCTTAGAAATATGTTTTTTATTATATGATTTTAATTTTTAAAGTTGGGGTGATTTTTTTTATATATCCTTTATATATGGAGTGTTCTTCACTGACATAGGGGTAGAATTAGTCTCATTCTTTCCTTTTTTAAGTCATATTTTGGCTTTTTTTCTTGGAGGGTGGGGGGATGGTCTGTTTCCTAATTCTATTTTTTTTTGCATCAGTTTGTGTTAGTTTTTTCATTTGGGCTGTTTTTGAACTTCAAATATGTCTGCGTTGTCGGCACTTCCAGGTCCTCTCTTTACTTTTGTTCCTCTTCCGGGTGCATGAGTTTACAAGTTGGTTAACCCTTTCTATACCAAAGGGTTGATTTTAGAATTATGGCTCAGACCATTAATTTTGTGTCTTGGAATACTAACGGTTTAAATCATCCAATTAAACGAAAGAAGATTTTCAAAGTATTCCAAAGACTTAATGCTCATATCATTTTTGTACAAGAAACTCATGTGAGGAAGGAGGACAAATTTCGTTTTTTTAGATTTTGGCGGGGTCAACAGTATCACGCAAATTCGAACGCTAAAGTAAAAGGAGTTTCAATTTTTATTGACTCCTCTATTCCATTTGTTCAACATGATATTTTTTCGGATCCGAATGGTAGATTTTTGTTAATTATGGGTTTACTTTGTAATAAAAAGGTTGCTTTGGTTAATGTTTATGCTCCAAATGTGGATTTTCCTGACTTTTTTAAGTCCTTGTTTACTTCTTTACCCAATCTAAATGAATATAAGTTAATAATGGGTGGTGACTTTAATTGTTGTTTAAATCCTTTGATGGATAAATCTTTATCTATTCAGACTTTACCTAATAAGTCAGCCACTTGTATTAACTCTTTTTTGACTGACAGTGGAGTTCTTGATGTTTGGAGATTTCGGCATCCTAACGACAAAGAGTTTTCTTTTTTCTCACATGTTTATCACTCTTATTCGAGAATTGATTTTTTTTTTGTAGACTCTTGTTTTATTCCATTGGTAATCGGTTGTAACTATGATATTATAGCTATCTCTGACCATGCTCCATTATTTACGGATACATGCCAGACAATGGCGATTTGACTCTACCTTATTGCAAGACTCAGACTTTATAAAATTTATGAAGGAGCAGATCGACTTCTTCTTTTCAACTAATTCCACAGATGATATCTCCTGCGGAACACTTTGGGACACTTTTAAAGCGTATATACGTGGACAGATTATCTCTTACTCTGTCGGTTTGAGAAAACGTACTAAGACGGAAACTCTTTTATTGGTCGATAAAATTAAAGAGATTGATAAGAAATATTCGATTGCTCCTAGTAAGGAGCTTTACAAACAAAGGGTTGAACTTCAAATGGAACATAGTTTATTACTTACAACCTCGATTGAAAATCAATTAATGAAAACTAGATCTGATTTTTATATACATAGTGATAAATCTGGTAAACTGTTAGCTAGTCAATTGAAGAATGCTTTGGTTAAACGTCAAATCACTAAGATTTGTCAGCAGAATGGGAATTTGACAGTTAATCATGATGAGATAAATAAGGCATTTCAAGACTTCTATACCTCCCTGTATCAATCTGAATTTCTTCAGGATCGTAATACCATGTGTGATTTTCTTGGGAAATTAAATTTTCCAAGATTATTATCTGATGATCTTTCAATATTGGATACTCCTATTATGGATGTAGAAATTAAAGGGGCTATTTCCTCAATGAATTCTGGGAAAGCACCGGCTCCAGATGGTTATACAGTTGAATTTTTTAAAAAAATTTCTGCTACTCTTTCCCCTTGGTTAAGTAAGGTTTTTGAGGAAGCAATTAGATTGGGGAATTTGCCACAATCTTTTTATAGAGCATCCATTTCTCTAATATTGAAGAAAGATAAAGACCCTACTAACTGTGCATCTATAGACCAATATCTTCATTGAATGTAGACTCCAAGATTTTTTCCAAGTTACTGGCATCCAGATTGGAGAAGGTATTACCTAAAATTATTTCAAAATTTTTTCAGCGGTTTTATTAAAAATCGCTATTTTTTCAACATTAGGAGATTATTGAATATTGTTTATACTCCCTCACATGACATTTCAGAATCCGTGATTTCATTAGATGCGGAGAAAGCATTTGATCGAGTTGAATGGCCTTACTTATTTAATGTGTTGGAGAAGTTTAATTTTAGTCCGATATTCATATCGTGGATTAAATTGATTTATCACACTCCAGTAGCCTCAGTGTTTACCAATAATCAAAGATCTCCCTTTTTTCGCCTATTTCAGGGCACTAGACAAGGATGTCCTCTTAGTCCATTACTATTTAACATTGCCTTAGAACCTTTGGCAATTGCCATCAGACAATCACAGGATATTTTGGGTATTAATCGTGGGACAGACATTCATAAGTTATCTTTGTATGCAGATGATTTATTACTATTCATTTCTAACCCTGAGAAATCTATCCCAGCAGTTTTATCATTATTGGCTCAATTTAGTGAGTTTTCTGGGTATAAGTTAAATCTTAATAAAAGTGAATTGTTTCCTTTGAATAGACAGGTCCCAATTTATGGAAATTTACCTTTTAAATTAGTTAATGATTCTTTTATTTATTTAGGGATCAAAATCACAAAAAACCATAAAGATTTATTTAGATTTAATTTTTTACCCTTAATTGGTCAGATTAAAGGTTTGTTTACTAAGTGGTCACCATTATCTTTATCTCTAATAGGTAGGATTAATGCTTGCAAGATGGTTATTTTACCGAAGTTTTTATATATTTTTCAAGCGATACCAATTTTTATTCCGAAATCTTTTTTTACTAATGTTGATTCAAAAATTTCTTCATATATATATATAGCAGAATAAAAATCCCAGGTTAGGTAAAATATATTTACAGAAGACAAAGAAGGAAGGCGGATTAGCATTACCTAATTTCAGATTTTATTATTGGGCAGTTAATATTAGATACTTGTTATGCTGGTTGAAAGATTGGGGTGGATCTTTCGGCCCTCGTTGGGTGAGTTTAGAAATTAAATCTGTATCAGCTTATGCTCTGGGTTCTATTTTAGGGACTTCTCTCCCTTTTGCTCTTTTTAAATTGCCGAAACAAATTGAGAACCCGATATTTAAACATACTTTATGTATATGGTTTCAATTTCGGAGATTTTTCGTGTTGACTCAATTCGTTTTAAATAGTCCTATTGTATCTAATTGTTTTTTCCACCCTTCCATTATAGATCAAGCTTATTCGGCTTGGAAAACTAAGGGATTACTAAGATATTCTGATTTATTTTTGGACAATTGTTTTATGTCTTTTGAACAATTATCCAACAAATATAACTTGCCTAGATTTCATTTTTTTTAGGTATTTACAAATTAGACATTTTTTAAGTTCTGCACTCCCTACGTTTCTAAATTTTGTGCCTTCAGATATTTTGGAGAGTTTATTTGAATTAGACCCTTTTCAAAAAGGGCTTATTTCAAAACTTTATAATATAATTATGAAGATACGTTCAGAGCCCCTTTATAAGACCAAAAAGGATTGGGAAAGAGAGCTTAACCTTATCATTTCTAGTGAGAATTGGGATAGAATTCTTCAATTAGTTAATACATCATCGATATGTGCCAAACATTCATAATACAATTTAAGGTCGTACATAGGGCCCATATGTCCAAGGATAAATTAGCTCATTTTTACTCTTATATTAATCCTATCGATGATAGATGTCAATCTGAAATTGCGTCTTTAACTCATATGTTTTGGTCTTGTTCATTTTTGAAAAAATATTGGAAAGATATTTTTGATATTATTTATGCGGTTTTGAATATTGATTTACAACCTCATCCTATTACCGCAATTTTTGGTTTACCAATGTTAGACTCACTGCATTTATCTTCTTCTGCCCGTCGAATGATTGCATTTCTAACTCTGATGGCTAGAAGATCTATATTGTTGAATTGGAAGGAAATTAATCCTCCCACTGTATTTAATTGGTTCTCTCAAACTATGTTATGTTTAAATTTAGAAAAAATTAAAAGTGGTGTTTTTGAGACTTCTATTAAATTTGAAAAGTTATGGAGACCATTTATTCAACATTTTCATATGATGTAATATGACCCTGTTCCAAGTTCATTTGATTTCCCAGCTTTTAGCTTATGTATGTTGAGAGGACCGGAAGTGACAGCATTGATGAATATTTGTTCTTGTGAGATATTATAAACAGCCCCTTTTTTTTCTTTTTTTTTCTTCTTTTTTCTTCTTTATTAGTTATTAGATTAGTAGATCAGTTAATTTTGCATTATATTTTTTTTCTTTTTTTTTCTTTTTTCTGTTTTTTTATATCATATATTATGAAATATTTAGACTTATCATGTTCATACATATATTGTATGGTTTATGTCGGTAAACTCATTTATACAGTAACTATTGTTTATGTTTTTTTTCATCTGTAATGGAATTTGTATGTTTGTAATTTCTTTATTAATATATCATTTGTATTCTGTCCATATTACTAATAATAATAAAAAGATTTAGAAAGAAAGAAAGAAAGAAAGAAAGGAAATACGAACTCCCTTGAACGGAAATCCCTCCGGAAAGTAGTGGGTGTGGCCCACTCCATCATGGGTTAAGCCCTCCTCTCCATTGAGCACAACTACACGGAGCACTCTCACAGGAAAGCAGCATCCATCAGCAAGGATCCCCACCTCTCACTGCTGCCATCAGGAAGAAGGTACAGGAGCTTCAAGACCCACACCACCAGATTCAGGAACAGTTATTATTCTTCATCCATCAGGCTCTTGAACCAGAGAGGTAAACTTCACTTGGGATGCTCTGCTCTTTATCGACTACAGCTCAGCGTTCAATACCGTCGTCCCTCAAAACTCATCAATAAGCTTCAAGATCTTGGCCTCAGTACCTCTTAGTGCATTTGGATCTTCAATTTTCTCACTTGCAGACCCCAGTCAGTTTGGATTGACAACAACATTTCCTCCACAATCTCCATCAGCACAGGTGCACCACAAGGCTATGTGCTTAACCCCCCTGCTGTACTCGCTCTACACTTAAGATGCGTGGCTAAGCACAGCTCCAATGACAAATTCAAATTTGCTGACAACACCACTATCAAGGGCCAAATCAAAGGTGGTGACAAATCAGCATATAGAAGGGAGATTGAAGATCTGGCAAAATAGTATCATAACAATAACTTTTTACTCCATATCAGCAAGATCAAGGACCTGATTATTGACTTCAGGAGGAAGAAACCAGAGATCAATGAGCCTGACCTCATTAGAAGACCAGAGATGGAGAGGGTCAGCAACTTTAAATTCCTCGGTGTGATTATTTCAGAGGACCTGTCCTGGGCCTAGCACATAAGTGCAATTACAAAGAAAGCACAGCAGTGGCTCTACTTCCTTAGGAGCTTGCAAAGATTTGGTATGGCAATTGACAGACTTTTATATTGACTAGCTGCATCACAGCCTGGTATGGAAACAAAAATGCCCTTGAATGGAAAATTCTACAAAAGGTGGATACAGCCCAGTCTATCACAGGTAAAGCCCTCCCCTCCATTGAGCATATCTCCACAAAATGTCGCAAGAAAGCGGCATCCATCATCAGATACCCCCACCACCCAGGCCATGCTCACTGCTACCATCAGAAAGAAGGTTTAGAAAGGTTCTAAGAATAAACCAGGAAATTATTGGCCAGTGAGCCTGACATCAGTAGTGAGAAAGTTACTGGAAGGTTATCTAAAGACTGGATATATAAGTAATTTGGATTGAAAGGGACTGATGAGGGATAGTCAACATGGCTTTGTGCATGCTAAGTCATGTCTAACCAACCTTACAGAGTTTTTTGTGGAAATTACCAGGAAAGCTGATGAAGGCAAGGCAGTGGCTGCTGTCTATGTGGACTTTTGAAAGTCATTGGACAAGGTCCCACATGGGAAGTTGGTTCAGTGGCTTGGTATTCAAGATGAGGTAGTAAATTGGATTAAACATTAGCTTCACGGAAGAAGCAAGATGGTTGCCTCTCTGACTGGAGGCCTGTAACTAGTGGTGTGCCACAATGTAGGTGCTGTGTCCATTGTTGTTTGTCATCTGTATCAACAGTCTGGATGATAATGTGGTAAACTAGATCAGTAAATTGGCAGATGACACCAAGATTGGAGGTGTGGTAAACAGCAAGGAAGACTATCAAAGCTTGTAGCGGTATCTGGACCATTTGGAAAAAATGGGCTGAAAAATGGCAGATGGAATTTAATGCAGACAAGTGTGTGGTGTTGCAATTTGGGAGGACCAACTAGGGAATGTCTTACACAGTGAGTGGTAGGGTACTGAGGGGTGCAGTAGAACAGAGGAATCTAGCTATACATCCAAAAATCCCTTGAAAGTGGCATCACAGGTTGATAGAATTGTAAGCAATGCACAGAAAATGCTGGAGGAACTCATCAGGCCAAGCAGTATCTATGGAAAAGAGTACAGTCGATTTCAGGCTGAGACCTTTCTTCAGCAGGACTTCATTCAGAGGGTGGTGAGAGTGTTGAATGAGCTTCAAGTGCTGGATGTGGGTTCAATTTCAACACTTAAGGGAAATTTGGATAGGTACATGAATGGGAGGGCTGTGGAGGGCTATGGTCCAGGTGTAGGTCGATGGGACTAAGCAGATTAGTAGTTCAGCAGAGCCTAGATGGCTGAAGGACCTGTTTCTATGCTGTAACATTCTGTGATTTGAAGTTCTTGATCAGTCAGGTTTACAGGGAGAAGATAAAAAAATGGGGATGAAAAACTCAGCTATGACGGAATGGTAGAGCAGACTTGATTGGCCAAATCACCTGATACTGCTCCCATACCTTATGGACATGAATTCTTAGGGCTATCTTTCTTGCCACTAGTCACACAACCAATTTTGGTATTGTTAGCAGACTTCTTAATTTAAGTCCAAGTCATTTACATACAGTATACCAAAAAAACTAATAGTTTTGAGGTGGTGGAATTGAGCTGATATCTTATGTAGATTGAGAACAATTTCCTCATTTAGTATTTTTGTGTGTCTAGACATTGTGAATGTGTTAATATAGGGAGTGCAAAAAGTGGAAAGATGATACCACCTGCTGGTCTGTCCTTTAGTTCACAGTTCCTATATATAAGCTTGATACGAAAACTCTGGTACTACACTTCCATAACTGCAGTCCATTTGAATGTTTAACATCAATACACCTGACTGTGCTGCCTGAGTACCAGGCCACTAACTTTCTTTCAGAAATCCCTTGTTCTGCTCTGATTTGTAAGGAAGAGCAGTATTTGTTAATTGCACCATTCTCCTTCAATGCTCAAGTACCATTTGTTTTTCATACAGATTAACTTTTCATTGGAGATGGATAAACAGACAACATTTCACCCCAAGACCCTTCATTAGGACTGGAAAGAAGAAAAAACCCAACTAAGTAGGTGGGGAGTGAGGAAAAGGAGGACAAGCTAGAAGGTGATGGATGAAGCTAGGTGGGTAAGGGAAAGGGGATAAACTAAGACAAGTTCCCTGGAAGGTCACATGGCTGTGGTAACCTACATGAGTCAGATAGTTGCAGAGATCACAGAGGGGGAGCAGAGAAAGGGGTCTCACTTTACTCCCAAAGAGAAGATTTAAACTTCATCAGAGTAGGCATACCTTAAAGAAACTTCACAGTATAGCAGCAAGTCATAAGCACAAGAGATCCTGCAGATTTTGGAAACCCAGAGCAACACACCCAGCCACGTGCCTTTGTACTTCTTTCCCTCTTCCACCTTCTTATTCTGGCCACACACACACAAAATGCTGGAGAAACTCAGCAGATCAGACAGCATCTATGGAAATTCATAAACTCTTGAATTTTCGAGCTGAGACTCTTCTAACTCTAGCTTTTACTCCTTACACCACCACCCACTCCCACCACTTTATTCTAGCATCTTCCCTCTCCCTTTCCAATCCTGATGATGAATCTTGGCCCGAAATATCGACTATTTATTAATTTCCATGGATGCTGCCTGACCTACTGAGTTCTTCTAGCATTTTCTGTGTGTTGCTCTGGATATCCTGAATCTCTTGTGTTTTTTTTAATGTTCATTACTGTATATTGACAATTTTTTGGAATGTTACTCCAGCATTAGCCAACTGTGTGTTGCTAGGGGCAATGACCACTGGACAAGGAAGATATCTGATATTTATAGTTACAAAGGTTCTAACATCGCTTCACTTCAACAAAGTGATTGTTTGATAGTATCTTGGCCTAACTTACAAACCAAGTTTCTTTGTCTCTTATTTGTGAAATGAGTGCCTCATGACCAAATTACAAGACCTTTATTGAAGAACCATATTTTAAACGGATGAGTTTTTACCCGCATAATATGTCAAGTAGTTCTATGAACCATTGATATATCACAAACACTATATAAATGTTACAGTTGCTCTCTGTGTTACTGTAATGTCATTTTTTTTTTGGAAAACCTGGTGCATTTTGCACAAGATATAACCACTTTCAGCATCTTCCCTGATGGCCAGGTTTATAGCATTCAGGTCTGGTGACCAAGTAAGATACAAGAGGTCCAGGTGTGATCATTGGAAAGCTTAAATCACTGAAGGATGCTCAACAGCTGTCGCAGGGCTTGAGTACTATTTCTTCTTGCAAAGTAAGATCAAGCAATATAGGTGAGAGCAAGGCTTTGCTCCCAGATGAGAATGCTTTCCTTGTTCACTTTGACTGTCAACACACCTCCCACATTCCCCAATAACCCCGTGATTTCAGTCTCTGGGGCAAATGAGAGAGCATCCTTCACGAGCGTGAATGCACAGAAAGCATTCAACCTGGGTGGGATACCTGGTTGAGTACTAAAGACCTGTGCTGATCAACTGGGGTGGAGAATTCACTGAAATCTTTAACCTCCTGCCTCAGCATATACCTACCAGCTTCAAGTAGGCTTCAATTACACTGGTGCCTAAGAAAAATGTAACCTCCCTCAATGACTATCATCCAGCAACACTTCCCATTCACTGTGATATGAAGTTCTTTGGGAGGTTGGTGACAAAACATATCAACTCCTGCCTGAGAAGCAACTTAGATCCACTCCAATTTGCCTACAGAGCCACAGCAGATGCCATTTCATTGGCTCTTCACTCAACCATGGAACACCTGGACAGTGAAGATTCATACATCAGGATGCTCTTCATCATCTACAGCTCAGCCTTCAATACCATCATCCTCCCAAAATTAAGCTTCAGGACCTTGGCCTCAATACCTCCTTGTGCAGTTGGTTCCTCTATCTCCTCACTTGTAGACCAGTCACTTCAGATTGGTAAAAATATCTCCACCACAACTAACACAGGTCCACCATAAAGCTCTGCGCTTAGCCCCCTGCTCTGCTCACTTTATACATGACTGTGAGGCTAAGCATAGCTCCAATACCATATTTAAGTTTGCTGACAACACCATGTTGTTGGCTGAATCTACAATGGTGATAAATCAGCATATAGGAGGGAGATTGAAATCAGGCAGAGTGGTGCTGCAATAATGATCTCTTATTCAAGGCCACAAAGCTGATGATTGATTTCAGGAGAAGGAAACTGGTGGTCCCTTGACCAGTCCTCATCGGGGGATCAGAGGTGGAGAGGCTCAGCAACTTTAAATTCCTCGGTGTTATCATTTCAGAGGACCTGTCCTGGGCCCAGCACTCAAAATGCCATTACGAAGAAAACAAAGCAGTGCCTCTACTTCCTTAGAAGTTTGCAAAGATTCGACATGAGATCTAAAACTTTGACAAACTTCTATAGATGTGCGGTGGAGACTTATGGCTACGTCACGGCTTGCTATGGAAACACAAATGCCCTCAAACAGAAAATTCTAGAAAAAGTAGCAGATATGGTGCAATCCATCACAGGTAAGGCCCATCTAGCATTGAGCACATCCATACAGAGCACTTTTACAGGAAAGCAGCATCAATCATCATGGACCCACAACATCCAAGCCATGACCTCTCCTCGCTGCTGCCTTCAGGAACAAGATACAGAAGCTTCAGGACTCATAGTCCTGGGTTCAGGAATAATTATTACCTCTCAACCATTTGGCTCTTAAACCAGAGGGATAACTTCGCTGCCCGATCAGTGAACTATTCCCACAATCTATGGACTCACCTTCAAGGACTATTCATCTCATTTTCTTGATATTTATCGCTTTTTTTTCCTTTTGTATTTGCACAGTCTGTTATCTTTTGCATATTGATTGTTTTTCTGTCCTGTTGGGTAGTCTTTCACTGATTCCATTATGCTTCTTGGATTTTCAGTGTATGCCCACAAGAAAATGAATCTCGGGGTTGTTTATGGTGATGTGTGTGTATTTTGACAATAAATTTACTTTGATCTTGAATTTGCACTTTATGCTTACAATTCTCTGAAAGTGGCTTTGAATCTAGTTCCTGATTGGCAAGGACCAGCATAGTATAGGGTGTTACTGCTGAATATAGCAGGCTTCATCACACACCTGCTTTGACAACTGGCTGAGCTACACTCATAGACTTGTGGGCTGTTGTACATGGCAAAGGGCTCTGAATATTTCAGGCTCTGACAAACATCTAGAAATGTACAATTTGAAAAAAAAAACTACTTAAAAAGTGGAGATTTTAAAAAACTAAAAAATTAATCAATTACAAAAAAAGTTAGACTAAACACTAAGGAACACTTGAGTACAGTTGAATGCATTTTGGTATATATTTATTTAGCTGAAATTATTTTTGTCAGAATGGTTTCTTTCCACCGAACCATTGCCAGCTCCTTGGCTCAGGTTCAGTGGTGAAATTTCCTAAAGCACCCATAGGAAAACTTGAAATTGGTGCTCCATTGCTGATCTTTATGAACAGCTAAGTGTCAGAACATAGTGGGAATGAAATCGACACGATCTTTTTAGGAAGTTCAGAACACCACAGTTGCATCAATAAGTCTCAGATGTTTTTCTGATTGTCAGGCTGGGTCTGCTCACAAAGTAATGTACCACTGCTTTCAGTATATAAATGCTTTTGGAGAGAAAAACATTAGGAAAAATTATTTATTCCCTTGTGTATTATAACCATTGATACGATGAAAATTATCTTTGATGTATCTTTCTTAGACATCTTAAATATAAAATTGACTCGATTGTCCTGGATGCGGTGCAGTGCCCAAACTCATCAGCAGCTTCTGCCTGCCCACACTGGTTTGATCCCTGTACAGAGGGCCATGCATTGGAAAACGATTGAGCAAAGTGCAGTTCACTACAACTGGCAGCTGAGCTTTGGGTAGCATGTGACAACTTTGTTCATTTAGGAACTGTTTAGTATTTTAAAAAGTAAAATAAACAGAATTAATAAAATCTTGAAATAATGTAAACTAATCAGCATTAAAGTAAAATAGGTAAACTGCATTTACTATTTTACTCAAATGAATAGTGTCATTCTTCTTACACCACTTATCGTTGCCTTAAAGTTCAGTTGCATGTTAAGTTATCAATGCTTGCCTGCTGAACGTGGAACACTGATAGGCTGAACAGCAAGGGGTAAGTTTTTGAAATATCCATGCAAAGTTGATAACTGGAAGTCAATATGGTCTGGACCACTGAAAATCATTTATTAATTTTCTGCATTAAATGGTACTGTATTTCAAACAGAACACCAGTGATTTTTTTTAACTTGTGAAGTATTTTATTGTGGATCTGACTTCAAGTTCCAACACTCTAGATAATCATCTTCTCCTCTTAGATATTCAGTTCCAGGCAGGCTTTAAATGGCCATGCACGGATTCACGGTGGTTCAAACCAGGTGCCAAAGCAGACATCTGCAGCTAAACTTAAAACGGGAGGATCTCAGCCAGGCTTTGCATCTGTCAAGAATTCTCCAGCACACAGCACAACTAGTGGTGAAACAGATGGTACTACAATTTTCCCTTGCAAGGAATGTGGAAAGTAAGTTAGATGGCTACTTATTTTATAGATATTACAAGCATTTTAACTATGAGAATTTTGAATAATTTCATTCTATTTTGTTAGTTTCAAAGTCACTTAAGTGGGAAAAGTATTAAATGTCTTTTTTAGTTTTACTGTTTATACACATTTTCATGTGTGGTTTCTTTGTTTCCAGAATGTTCTACAAGATTAAAAGTAGAAATGCTCACATGAAAACCCATAGACAGCAGGAGGAACAGCAGCGCCAGAAGACACAGAAAGCCCTTGCAGCTGCTGAAGTAGCGATAATAGCCAGACCTGCTTCACCAATCGCACCAATATTACTCCATCCAGATCACATGAGTATGGTAAAGCGACACTTAGAAGTAGAAGATCATGATATCATTCAGGAGTTAGAAGATGTAATGGATGAATCAAATGTCATGGATACAAACCTACTTTTAGATGGAGAAGATGGAGAATTCCTCCAAGATGATGAATTGTAAATGTCTTTTAAAACAATTTTCAAAATAACACAGAATAATCTTCAAATACAATAAATTGTGTTTATGTCATCAAAATGTACAAAGCTTAGTTCAAATGCTGAAGAATCGCAGGAGGATTGCACATAGACGGAGATGCTCGACTTGCTTTTTGCCATTAATACCATTTAAAGAGGCTAAGCAAAGCCTTATGGACAATAATTTTCCCTTTTAGCTGCTTGTTAAAAGTTGCTTCGAAGCATTGAAGCCAAACGGGTTTTTTGCTAAAATGGTTTTTTTGTCGAGTGAAAGTTTCAGAAATTAAATTGTCTACTTTTCTATAAAATGAAGCAAAAAAACTGTAAATAAGGTTTAAAATTATATATATTTTAAATTGTTAAATCTGATTTGTTTACGCATTTATTTAACTGCTGTTCCTTAGTGTTATCTAGCAGGTATGGTGTAAATACTTTATATCCCAAAATTCTATTGCAAAAGCAAAATATTTTTGAAAGTAAAAGTGTCAAAATGACAAAGAGAATGCAGATCTTTCACTGGGGCTGTTTTCTGTTATTACAATGTTGTACAGAATTATTAAAACTTTATTTTATTAATTTGGGGATACAGATTGTGGTCAGATTGCATGCCTTTTACTCCATAATGTAATTTATTTTTTTTATATTTGCACTGTAAATGTTTTTTTCAAGTATGTGAGGAGTCTTCCACACATTTGTAGTCATCTTTCGTTTATAATGAGATGTTATGTTATGAATGAAGCACTATGTATAGTTCAGTGAATGAATTCACTTTATAACATGCTTTAGTTGTATAGCCAAAAAAAAATCTGGAAGATTTTTGTGCCATGTCCTTGGGAAGGTTGCATAAATTTAAAAAACAGAGATGGTATCTTTAAAGTAGGCAGTATTTTCTTGTGGATTTAGTATTCACTTTTGCAAGTTGTGTTTGAATAATGTACTCAAGATTTTTTTTAAAAAGAAATGTGATGGGATTAACTGATTTCTTTCCTATTAAAGTGATCAAAGAAAGTGATTTTTTGCCTTCCAAAGCACCTGAAATAAAAGTTGTTTTCAAAGAGAATTCCATTAAGAAAGGTGTTTTAACCTATAGACTAAATTCCTCGAACCAATCTGATTTGGCCATATCATCACACTCAATGTATGCATTACATTAACATTCTTGCGATCTAACTTATCCTATACTGTACAATAATCAACTGACTTCAAGGTCTTTGCTATTGACACCAGCAAATTGTACATCCTCTGAGATTCTGCAAATGTATCCCAAACTGTGCATATTTACAGTGAGAATTGCCCAACTTTCCTTGCTGATTTAGTCTACATAGTCTGCTCTATGGCAGATCTTGAGCTAATTTGCTTGGATAAGATTGTGTTGTTGACGTAGGAATGTGAAAAAAAAACTGGAATTCCACTCACTGCCTCCTTCTAGAACTTCTGGTTATGAGGACACAATGAACACAGGCAAGAGAAAATCTGCAGCTGCTGGAAATCCGAGCAACACACACAAAATGCTGGTAGAACTCAGCAGGCCAAGCAGCAGCTGTGGAAAAAAGTATAGCCAATGTTTCGGGCTGAAACCCTTCAGCAGGACTGGAGAAAAAAAGCTGAGGAGCAGATTTGACAAGTGGGGGGAGTGGAGAGAGAAACGCCAGCTGATAGGTGAAGCTTGGAATTAATTGTCAAATAGATCTGTATTTGAAGGACAGTCATAATTGGGCAAGGTATTGATCCAACGTAGGAGTCAGAAAATTGATGAACACTTACAGATACTTGTAATTTTTGAAGAAAGGTTTTGTTAACTCTTAACTGCTTCTGTGGAATTTGTATCAATATCATTGAAGCATTTTGAATGAAATATTTAATTTGTAGGAACCAGGTAATAGAAAACATATTTTCTACCCTAAGTGAGTCAGTTTGTCATTTCTTGATAGGATGCCAGTAAAGAAGAAAAAGATTTCCTGATTTTCAGGAGACAAAATCATTGAGTTGTTACAAGTCACTTCCAACAGTTAAAAACACCTCAGACAATGATGTGGTGTTCCTTCATGATTTTGCTTAAGTATTTGTTTTGTCATCATGAGTCACTTTGGAAAAATGGAGGTACATTCACTTGAATTATTTTCTCCAATTCTTCTTGTATTCAGAATTGAAGCAGGTTGTCTATGTCCTAACTTGCTACTTCCTTCATCCTTGGCACAAAACCATATTTCCTTCACTTTGTAATACTGTACACTTCCCACTGATCTACTTTCTATTTTTAACATAGTATCCATGTCAAAATAGAAGAGCAGAGTATTAATCTCAATAATGAGCATGAAAAATAAAATATACTATTTCAATTTACAGTTTTAATGCATTGCATTGATATTTGGCAAAATTAATTATTGTTTTCACTTTTTTTTTAAATGCAAAAGTTGTTATATACCCTTTGCTTCTGGCTGTAGCAGATTTTAACCTGTCTGATGTTTCCTGTTAGTCAATACAGTGCTGCTGTAAAATCACCATTTAACGCTGAAATTATCTTTGCTTGCCACAAATGTTACCTGATCTGGTGATTGTTCCCAGAATTTTCTGTTCTTATTTCAGATTCCCAGCACCTACAAGTTTTTTGCTTTTTTAATTTTACACTAAATAAATGGTTTGAAACTTTTTAACATAAGACATGAGATAATAGGAGCGGAATTAGGCCATTTGACCTATCAGGTCTGATTGCATTTGATCATGGCTGATTTATTTTCCCTGTTAACCCTATTCACCTGCATTCTCCTCAACTTTGGACAATCATACTAATCAAGAACCTATCAACCTCCACTAAATATACCCAATAACCAGGCCTCTATGGAAAAGAGTTCCACAGAATAACTACCCTGAAGAAATTCCTCTTCACTGCTCTACTGAAGGATCATCCTTCTATCCTGGTCCTGGACTCTTCCATGTCATTTCTATCTAGGCCTTTCAATGTTCAGTAGGTTTCACTGAGATCCCTCCTCATTCTTCTAAACTCCAACAAATACAGGCACAGAGTGATCAAGCACTCATGATACATTACCCTCTCCAGGCCAGCACATTTTTTTCTTTAACATGGTGCCTAAAACTGCTCACAGTATTCCAAACATGATCTGATAAACTCTCAGCATTACATCCATGCTTTAACATCTTATTTATTTAGCATGGAGTAGACCTTTCCAGCTTTGAGCCACACCACTCCAGTAACCCCTGATTAATCCTAATTTGGGGACAATTTGCAGTGACCAATAGACCTACTCATTACATCTTTGGACTCGGAGGAAACTGGAGAAAACCCATGCACGGGTTGATGTATAGAGACTCCTTACGGAACAGCGCTGGAATTGAACTCCAAACTTGAGAATGCCCCAAGCTGTCATGGTTGCACTAACCACTATGCTACCCTATTCTAGTCCTCTTCAAATAAATGCTAAATCTGCACAGGATTAACTTATCTTTGTTATTTGTGAAATGATTGCATGGCAAAACTATTTCTGTAGTTCTCAACAAAAGTGTCAATAACTTGGATTTAAATATGTGCTTTAATAGTTTAAAATGCTCAAAAGTATTTCATAGGAGGATAACAAAACAAAATTTGACCCTAGCCATGTCAGATATTAGGACTGGTACAAAAGCACAAGAGGGGATTCTAAATGCTATAAGGGTTTATTGATACAACAGTTTAGGGAAGGAATTGGGGCTGAGCAAGCTGGGTGTACACCCATCTACAATGAAGTGATTGAACAGGACATTGTGCAAGAGTTTAAAACTGGAGGAGCAAAGAAGCATCGGAAATGATGTTGTAGTATGGAAACGAGAATAAAAATCTTAAAGTTGTATTCCCAGATCAGGAGCCAATGTGGACCAGCAAGCAAAACCATGATGGGAGAACAGGATAGTGCAGTATTGACCTCTGGCAGATTGTTGGAAGAGTCCAAGTTTATGTCTGAAGATAAGACAATCCTTCTGAGAGTATGAGAAGAGTTAAGTTCAATTTTTTTGTGATAAATTGGAGACAGTAAAGAGGTTGAGATAGATGGTGGCTAGTTCTGGATGTCATCAGCAGACACATGGAACCCACAAGAGTTTTTGGATATTGAAATGCAGCTTGGTACATGAAAAATTTGGAGTAATTTTTATATTCCAGTGGTTAAGATGGTATGTAAATACGGACTTCACATTATTTCTAAAGTACCGTGAATAGTGGTTGCATTTTATGTCTTTTTCATACACTCAGCTATCATTTATACAGCCAAATAACCCTTTTCATGTCAATGAACAGCAGGCAAGTTTAGACCTAATGTAATTTACAGATGCCTAGTTTGCGAGCAATAAGCATCAGAATATTTCCTACACTCTTGTAACAAGTGCGAACAAATGAGTTTATTACCTTCAATAATTCAGCATAAATAATGACGTTGTATTAGTACTTTGTTCAAAATTATGCAAGAGGTATCAAGAATTAAATGCATCAACAAAATTAGAGGCTCAAATAACTTTTGTAGTTTTTTGTAATTTAGTAAAAGCATTAGTATTAACTTACAATTAAGCTTCTTGAAATTGAACTATACCATAAGTGATAGGAACTGAGAATGTTTACAGTGACTTTTTTTGTATTTCATTATCCTCATTGGGTTTGTTATTATAGACTGCTGTTTATTAATTGAAAGAATTGACAGTACATACGTGCTTTAAGCAGTAACAAAATGGTGGATTGTCGAGTTTAAACTAATTCTACTGAAGGTAAGTAAATTTAATTGCAACATTACCAATCCTTCATAAACAGCATTAATAACGTGGATGTCTGGTGTACTTAATGGAAACAGCCCTTGGACACAGGTTCTGAACTTGGAGTAGTTCAAGGAGTCAGAATTGATTTATTATTGTCACATGTGCACATAGTGAAAAGTTTGTCCTGTGTACTGTTCATACAAATCAAATCAAGGAGTTGCAGTGAGCATCAACCTTGAGACTGACCTTGATGCCGATTAACATAGGTGAAAAATTTTACCTTGCTCATTTTAAGTACACCAAGGAGTTAAAGAACTTACATTGTGTCATAATTTAAATGGTAATAATACTTTGTTATTAAGCATAGCATTCCCCATGTGGAACATCCTGTGTATTGCAGTTCAGCTTTTAAGGTCAATGATAATACAGCATCAGTGGGGAAATGGTAAACACCTGAAGCTCATTACAACTAAGCACTTGATCCAATTATATATGTTCAGTCAGGGTCACATTGCCCATAGTTGTTTTTCATTTTCTCACTTGTATCTGTTTTCCTGTGTCAGGCATGATCAGAAATACAACTGTGCTTCAACAAAGAGGGAAAAGAATGTTTTCACTGAATCATCATAGTAAATGGGAAAATAATGATGTCTGTCAAACAAACTACAATTACATGGCTTCAGTAACATATCCTAAAAGCTATAAAGTGAAAATGAAGCACAAAGTAATTATGTAATGTGCCTAATGTGGAGAAGGCACAGATAAAAAGTACAAGAAGCTGGAGTTCCTCCAAAGTGTGTGACCAAGCAAAAGGTTCTAAGGCTGAAAGTGGAGTAGGGAAAAGAAATGAAAACAGCCCAGAGTCTGAAATTCAATATTTATCCCAGAGGAAGGTGTGCAAGTTGGTAAAGGACGCATATTAGAACATTAGAAGTTTTTGACAACAATTCATTTGGTCCAACAAAACTTCCCAAATTCCTATTCAAGTAGTGTGTAGAAATAACTATTGAGTTTAGATTTGAACATCTCTAAGGTACTACTCTCAACTACAAATGTAGGTAGTTTATTCCATGTGTCCACAACTCACTGTCGAAATGCTTCCTGATGTTGGTCTGAAATCTCCCTTTAACCAGTCTCCACCTATGGCCTCATGTGATTAATTTTGAAGTAGCTGCTGGTATCCACTTTATTTTTACCTTAACTGATTTTGAACACTTCTGTCATGTCTCCTCTCATTCTATGTCTACTTAGACTAAAAATATTTAATTCTTTAAATCTTTCTTCATAGCTTATGAAGACCTGGAATGAGACTCATCATCCTCTGAACTCTCATCCCTCACACAATACGGAGATAAAAACTGTACACAGTATTCAAGGTGTGGCCTCACAAGCACATTATATTATACAGCTTAAGGAGAACATCTCTGGACTTGAACTCCACTGAGCGCATTATATAGCCCAACATTCTATTAGCGTCCCAAATCGCTTCTGTGCCTTGTCTAGATGTTGATAGTGATTAGGCTACCAGGACACCTAAATTCCTCCCACACAGAGCACTTTCTAACTCAGGACCTCATTGTGTATTTGTATCTAATATTTCTACTTCCTATATGTAATATTTTACATTTACTTATGTTAAATTTCATCTGCCATTTACCTGCCCACATCTGGATTTTGTTTATCTAACTGTATTGATTCTGCTACCTAAATGTTATCAGCTAGTCCCAGTAATTTTGTGTCACCTGCAAACTTTACTAGTTTATTTGTTGTGTGCTTATACAATCATTAATGTAAATTAAAGACAGCAGCAGCCCCAAAACTGATCCCTGTGGAACCCCACTTTTAACATCTAGGTGTGAACATTTCCTCAAATCACAACTCGTTTTCTGTTTTTGACCCAATTCTGCACCCATTTGCACATCTTACCCTGAATCCCTACCTCTCATAATTTGATTATTAACCTCCCATAGGATAATTTGTCAAAAGCCTTCTGAAAGTCCAAGTAATTGATATCAACTGCTCTATTGTATTATAAATTTTAGTTGCCTCTTCATAGAAGTCCAGCTTATTAGTAACACATGATTTCTGCTTTCTGGACCCATGCTGGCTTTCTGTCTTTATCAGCTGTTTTTCCATCTCATTCTTTATTAATGTTTCTATGATGCACGTTAAGCTTACTGGTCTATAGTGTCCAGGGTCATTGTGGTGACCCTTCTTAAATCCTGGGACAACGTTGGCCCATTTCCAATCCTTAGGGATTTCACCAGTCTTAGCTTTTGAAAAATACATGATAGAGGTTTGTATATTTAATCACTGATATCTTTAAGTACCCTTGGATATATACCCTGGAGATTTATTAACTTTCAGCCTTTTCAGCTGAAGCAGAACCTCACTTTTAGGATCTGTAAGTTACTTTAAACTTATTCTTCTCTACACTTACTGGCATATTGCTAACATCATCACAGGTGAATACTCAAGTAAATTATGAGTTAACAGTTTAACAGTTAGTCTCAAGTCTTTCTCTGCTGATTTACCACCCCACTATTATTCCTAATACACTTAACTTCTTCCTTGACTTTTACTACTAAAGTATTGGGGGGGGGGGGAACTCTTGTGGTCAATCTTAGCATTATCAGTAATATCCTTCTCAACCTGCCTTTTGGCAATCCGCATTTCCTTCTTGGCACAGCTCTCATATTTTCATATGCCCTATGGTTAACATCATTATTATTTCTTCTGTATTCCTTATATTGCTATCTTCAATAATTTTTATGTACAGTATTCAGTGTAGTTGATCTCTTGTTTTTAAATCACTTCTCCTGGCCTTGGGAATGAACATTTCCTACTCTGCATGTATTACCTCTTTAAATCAACTACATTGTTCCTCAACTGACTCAACATCAAGCAGTTCCTTCCAGTTTACCTTCTGAAGTCTTTGCCACATCTGCAAATTTTGCCTTTATGAAATTCAATTTAATGGCTTTGGTTTTTATTGATGTACTCTCCCAAAAAAAACTTGAGACTAACAATGCTCGATACATTGAGCCGAGAGGTAAAGTTACAGCTATATAAGACCCTGGTCAGGCTCCACTTGGAGTTCTATGCTCAGTTCCAGTCACCTCACTGTAGGAAGGATGTGGAAACTATAGGAAAGGTGCAGAGGAGATTTACAAGGATGTTTCCTGGATTGGGGAGTATACCTTATGAAAACAGGTTGAGTGAACTCAGCCTTTTTCTCCTTGGAGCGGCGGAGGATGAGAGGTGTATGAGATGATGAGAGGCATTGATCGTGTAGATAGAGGCTTTTTCCTAGGGCTGAAATTTTAAGGTGCTTGGAAGTAGGTACAAAGGAGATGTCAGGGTTAAGTTTTTATGCAGAGAGTGGTGAGTGTGTGGAGTGGACTGCTGGTGAGGGTGGTGGAAGTGGATATGACTGGGTCTTTTTAAGAGACTCCTGGATAAGTACATGGAGCTTAGAAAAATAGAAGGCTATGGGTAACATTAAGTAATTTCTAAAGTAAGGACATGTTTGACACAGAGTTGTGGGCCAAAGGGCCTGTAGTGTGCTGTAGGTTTTCTATGTTATGATCACTTGTTCCTAAAGGCTCAACAACTTCCATACTCAAAATTATATCCTAATTGTTACAGAATAGAGTATCAAATCTAGACAGGCCTCCCCTCTTGTTAGAGTATTTACATAATGGGTCAAAAACTAATTCAATAACTCAATTTACTGTAATCCATTAGTCACTGGGTTCTCCCACAATATTTGGGAAATCAAAGTCTCCCATAACTATAGCATCACTCTTAGAGCTTGTTTTTCTAATATTCTGATAGTTATTTATTAAAAACAATATAAGCATTAGTGGGTCTATAACATACACCCAATATTAGTCCTTTATCGCTATAGCTTTCAATTCTCACCTAGATATCTTCTCTAAGACTCCATTCATTTTCTGTCATATGCAGCCTCGTGTTTAAATTCTCTCTTAGGTATAATGCTATTCCTCCACCTTTATGATCTTGCCTATCTTTCGCAAGTATACCCTTTAATACTATGTTCATCACCACCTTTGAGGTCAGCCTGGTTTCAGTTATTGCTATTATATCATACTGATATATACTTGCATACAATCCCAGCTCGTTTATTTTATTCTTAATTCTTCCTGCATTTATAAACCATCCTTAGTCTATTACTGATTTTTTCATCCTATTCTGACTATTTTTATATTTTTGAAGCCTATAATCGATTTATATCCTAATATGTTATTCTCCACCATGTTGTTTAAACAGTTCAGCCAGGCCTGTGCTAAGTTTCCTCGCTCCCCACCGTTCCCTAATTTTAACAGTCCTTAACTAACTGAATGTTGCCTAATATGAGTGCTCCTCGGTTCAAATGCAATCCGCCCCCAAGGTACAGGTTCCAATTGCACTAAGAGGCTCCCCTATGTCCCTCTAACCTACACCATGATCTGAGGCACACGCTAAAATAAAATCTCATCTCCTGCATTTTACCTGGACTAGCGCGTGGCACAGGCAAAACTTCCGAGAAGCCCACTTTGTCAGTTCTGTCCCTAAACTTCCCACCCAGCTCTTTCAATTTGTCCCGCAGAACTGCCCTTACCTATAGTATTTGTTCCACCATAGACTGTGACTACTGAATCCACCCTGGCTCTGGCCAGTAGCTTTATCTACTCGTCCAGGGAGGTCTCTTACACGTGTTCCTGGTTAGCAACACACTGATAAATACCTGCACACCTGATTCTCAAACCACCCCTCCCCCCGACAACTGAGAACCCTACTATCACTGCTTCATTTTTACGGTTTAGGATTAGAGAGGGTCTCCACTGTCCTTGGTTGAATACTTCCAACTCTGGAGTTGATGCCCCAGACAGTGTGCACCTCCTACCCTGCGTTTCCTTCCCACGGACATCCACCTGCCTCTTTCTTTCTGGTCTGGAGTCTTAACCCGTGGCTCTCTTGCGATGCACGCTAATCTCCCTAAAAAGTATGTTTGAAAATAGAAGGCTGCATATGATATGGTATCCTTGTCTTTATTATTACTCCCGATGCAGTCTAACCTGGATTTCATAAAGCTGCAATGAAGGTGTTGTAATTAGTTTCTGTGAGAGAGATGGGCTCGATGAAGGCGAACCGCTCGCACTGTGTACGAAGTTCATAAACTGGCCCCTTACTCCTGATTGGGCACCCTCCATTACCCGGAAGCACTGCTGCTTTTCCGCACTCCGAGACCGGGATGGCGGTCTGCAGGACTACGTGTGGTGTGTTCAGGCGCCTTTTTAGGGTAAAGTCTCGTCGTTTTGTACTCGGGTTTGTCATGGTCGGAGACTCAGAGCCCCGACGCTCGAGCTGCGTTGAATGAGACAGACCAGTGTGTCTGCGGTGCTGGACCCCTTCGTCCTCTTTACTTGACCATGCAGACCTCGCTCTAAACAAGTTTCTCCCGTTTTCGATCTTCAATTAACTGCTTTTTCATTATTTCCCCTCATTCCATAACGCCCTCCAGTTGCCAAAAACAGTTTGCCTCCTTTCCAGTTTGCCCCCTTGCTTCATAATTCTAAATTACTGGAATTAATCAAATTCCGTGACAGTTCCCTCTATTCATTCTTTCTCGTATTTACTGCTGGGCTCTACAAATGGACTTCCTGCATAAAACACGAAATATGTGATCTTGCATTTCTATTTTTTTCTGTTCTGAGCATCTCTCCATTTCATTTCGTTTGCATCTGTCGATTTAAAAAAAAAATCCTGTAGGCAATTTTTCTTTACCAAATGTTCACTTTTTTTTTCTTTCCTCTCAAATATAATTTTCTCCGTGGAAATGGTATCATTTGAGAGGTGTTTAACTTACCAGGCAGAACTAATACAACATATCTGTAAATGTTTACAGTATTTTAAACAGTGGTGTGTGTCCAAAACAAATCCCTCAATGTTAACTATTTAATTTGAACAGTAAAATTAAATGTGTTTGAATGACAAAATTATTTTACTCGTATTGGCTTTCAGGTTGATGGCGTTCCACTTTTGAATTATACTGCCAATAATATGCTAACAGTATGCCTATGGTAAGTTTAAAGGTTTTAGATAATTAGATTTCTTTAACTTATTGGGATGAAATAATTATTAAGGCAGATATAAAGTGATAATACAAAATGTTTAAAGAGAAGGTAGTTCCCCTGATATCTGGGCCAACAGTTAATCTCAACCAATAGTAACAATACATTGGTCATTTATCTTACATAATGTTCCTAGGATTTACTTGCCAGTTTTGTGTTACATTTACTATGCAACAACGAGTTTCATACATAATTTATGATTATTTTGAGATGACTAGGAACACGATGAAAGGTTCTATATAAAGATGACTTTAAAAGAAGTCTTGAAATTTAGCTTTTGCAAAATTGTGATGCTGTTTAATATATTTTTGTTACAGTAGGAAAAGGTTACTGCCAATTTTTGCATCAAGAATTCATTGGGGATCTTCACACTATTCCACAGCTCCATCGGTAAGGATTCCCACACTTTTTGTTAGTGTTTTGGATGCTCTTTTTAAGGATCCGTGCTATATATTTTAAGTACTGATTTGCTGTGAAAACTCGAGTTACTTTTCAAATTCAGAGTCAGAATCAGGTTTAATCCCATTGGCATATATCATGAAATTTACTGTTATGCGATACATAAAACTGTAAATTACAGTAAGTACGTATTTACACACACGCTAAATAAGCAGTGCAAAAGGCGAGAAGAAATGTAGTGAGGTAGTGTTCATGGGTTCAGTGTCCATTCAGATTTCTGATGGCAGAGAAGCTGATCATTGAGTGTGTGCCTTCAGACTCCTGTACCTCCTCCCTGGTCGTAGCAATGAGAAGAGGGCATGCCCTGGGTGATGATGGATGTGGCCTTTTTCAGGTATCACTCCTTGAAGATGTCCTGGAGATGCTAGTGCCCATGATGGAATTAACTCCTTGCGGCTTATTTTGATCCTGTGCACTGCATTCCCCCCCATACCAGACGGTGATACAGCCATTTAGAATGATCTGTAAAAATGTGCGAGTGTCTTTTGGTGATGTACCAAATCTCCTCCAAATGAAATATAGCTGCTGTACTTACTGTAATGCTTCAGTCTTTGGAACTGCATCAAAATGTTAGCCCCACCATAGATCCTCCAAGATGTTGACACCCAGGAACTTTAAGTTGCTTACCCTTTCCACTTCTGATCCCTTGATGAGGACTGGTGTGAGTGTTCCCTCGTCTTCTCCTTTCTGAAGAGGGCACAGCCTTAGAACAGAGGGATGTTCATTTAGAATGGAGATGAGGAATTTCTGTAGCCAGAGAGTGGTGAATCTGGTCTTCATTGCCACAGGCTGGGTATATTTAAGGCAGAGGTTAATAGGTTCTTGATTAGTCAGGGCATGAAGGCTGTGGGGAGACGGCAGGTGATTGGAGCTGACATGGAATTAGATCAGCCATGATGAAATGGTGGAGCAGACTCAATGGGTCAGATGGCCTGATTTTGCTCCTATGTCTTATGGTCAGTGTTAAGTCCACAATCAATTCTTTGGTCTTACTGACATTGAGTGCAAGGTTGCTCCTGTGACAGCTTTATCAGCAGTTCGGTGGTTTTGTTAATGTGGGACAAAACTAGAATAAACCCAGCTGCACTTTTAAAGAACGTTGTATAATTTATTTTTTGTATTTTGAGAAACAAAATTAATTGGGTATCCTCTAGAAAACGCCAAATTATTTTTGCATAAGATATTTGAAGTAACATTTTAGCTGATTCCTATCTATATGTAACAAGGAAACAAGTCTTAGTTCTATCCTGTGTTTACCATAAACGTGAGCAAATACTCAAATACTTACTGTTCCGATATTCCTAATATACCCATACAATCTAATTTAAATGCTAATTCTCAACCCTGAATGAAAATTCCATAACCTCAACTTGTTGAAAAGAAGTTTTCTCTTGCCCTCTATTCTACTTGTCTAGCATTTCATCTCATCAACAGCCTCTTGTTTCTTTGCTTAGCATTTCTGAAGCCTGTCAGCTTTTACTTTTCATTTTTGCATAATTTTAAATACCTATTATATTACATCAAAATTCATTATTTTAACAAACATCTTTTAAAAATCTTTGCATTTTTATTTCACCTTTCTAGACTGCGACAGCACAATAAATTTCCAATGCATCCCTCTTACACCCACTCCCTACTTCTATATTTGCTTTTGTTTAAAGCTTAGTAATGCATGGAGCTCTCTGATAGATATTTGTTGAGGTCATATTTAATATTATCATAAGGTTAAGTTTTTAAAAATATAATGAAAGATTGCAAATAAGTTAAGACTTTATTTTGCTGTGAATTTCTGCCACAGAGTTCTCCTGCTAAAAAAGAGTATTTCTAGAAAAAAAGCATCACTTGAAAGTTGTTGCCAGTGAATTTCATGTAATGCTTTTTATGCCACCATCCTATATTAGTAATTTTCCTTTGCAATATCCTAATTTGATATTCGTTGCAAGTGTCAACCACTTCCTCTAAATTAATATCCAGTTTACAAGCAGACTCATTTAAATGAAAGATTTCAAAAGCTGACTGGAAGTCTTAAAAAAAAATGTAATCATATGCAGAAAAAATAATCTTTATTTTCAAATATTATTTAATCAATGTTTCAATACTTGAGTTTACTTAAACTAATTTGGATATTGTTACTTAGAAATAGCATACAGTTATATAACATTAGGAACAACAGGAATAATTCAACAAGTTAATCTAATTTCCCCAATATTAAAAAAAATCCACAGAACAGTTACCCCAGGGCAGTATATCATTTAGCATTGGATAGTGTATCAGTGGGCTATGTTAACTCTTTGGTTTGGCCTTGGCCTTCTCTTATGAACTATCTACACCTGCAGTCAATACTGTTACAAGCTGGTAATCAGAATCATGTTTCTCTGTTGAAGTTTTTTCCACCATCTTCAAATCCACATCACCACCTCAGTTAGTTTGCTGAAACTGATGAGGGATCACAACTTGTACCTTGGTCTGTGCAAAATAAATGACCTTATTGTAGACAAAATAAAATGAGATATTTCATGAGATGCTTTTTGACAGAAATGACAGAGGTACTCTACCATTCTCCCTACTAAGTCATGCTAAATAAAAATTGTTAGGTATTAGTTTATTTGCCTGCTTTGGAATTTGACATTACCTTTTAGAATCTGTCTGAAATAACTTATTATAATTTTTTTGATTTAATGTTCATTTAGATAATAGTAACAGATGACCCTGATACACTTTACAAGAAGATCTCTGTGTTGGTAAAAGGCCACGATAAATTGGTACTGGATAGCTATGAATATTTTGCCACACTTGCAGCTAAAGAGTTGAACATCACTGTTGACAAAGTGTAAGTTTTTAATTGTTCCTTAGAACACCTTTGTTATGATGCTCTAGACTTATACTAAGTGTAATCCAAATTCTTTTCCTTCAAATGCAGTTCAATAATGGGACAAGAAAAATGACATGTACTCTATCAGCTCTACAAATTTAATTGAGTGAACTTCCCTCACCATGTCTCAAATAGTTGAAGTGTTATACATAAATTATGGTGGGGAGTAAAAACACTTGGTTTTCAGTCAATCCATGTTTTCACTGAAACAAAGCCACATTCCCCTACCACTACTGTGCAATTGTTCATACTCATAAAACTTCATTTTGCAAATTTTCTGATATTCAAGATGCACTGGTATCACTTTTCAGCCTCAGGACTCAAGTTTTCGGTCCTCGAACCAAAAAAATGTAGAATCATTGTTACACAGCACTCAATTTTTTGATTTGTGTCAGGAGGAACCCTCCATGGAAGTTCTCCAGTCTACATCTTACTTCAGGCAAATCTTACCTCCAGTACCATCTTCAAAATCACCATCTACACTACCATTAGATGAATCACCAAGAGTCAGCTTACTGGAGTGAGATAGGACACCTTTTCGAGTGGTGCTGCAAAACAATCTCTTGTTCAGTGTCAATAAAACTAAGGAGCTCGTTGTCCACTTCAGAAAGGGGCAGAAGGGCAAACCTGCACTAGTCTACATTTGGGGGGTCGGCGATGGAGAAAGCCAGCAGCCCTGGCTGTTAACATATCACCTGGCCCTTTGTGAGCCCAGTACATAAATGCAATTACAAGGAAAAATGTTCCAGCATCTTTACATTCTTAGGAGGTTTGGCTTGTCATTGGAGACTCTTAATAAACTTCTAGATGTACTGTTGACAATATCCTGACTGGTTGCATTGTGGTCTGTTATGGCAATTCAAATGTATAGGAACATAAGAAGCTGCAGAGAGTAGTGGAGTATGCCGACACAAAACAAGCATTTCCTTCCCCGCCATGTCTTCTTTTCACTGCTATCATTTGTAACAGAGCCTGATGAGTCACACCACCGGGTTCAAGAACAGCTACTTCCCTTTGACCATTTTGTTCTTGAGCTAACCAGCAGGACAAGTGAGCATTGCACTAAAATAGACTTCATGGTTCAAGTTCTGTTTACTCTTGTAAAAATTGTGTATAATTTGTTTTTCTTGTGAACGCTGAGAGTCTGCAAAGGACTGCATTTAGCCAGCTCCATCATTGGCACAACCTTCCCCACTGTTTAAGATATCGTTAAGAGGCAGTGCCTCAAGAAGGCAGCATTCATCAGCGAAGGACCTTCACCATCCAGGACATGCCCTCTTCTCATTTCTAACTTCAGGATGAGGTACAGGAGCCTGGGGACACGAGATTCAGCAGCCACTGAAAATCTTGACCAACATGCACATAAAGCTGGAGGAACTGATGGAAGGTCTTGGCCTGAAACACTTCTGTTCCGTCGATGCTGTCTGACTTGAGTTCCTCCAGACTGTTGAGTCTGTTGCTCAATAACGCAGAAGTAGCTCCTTCCCCTCTGCCATCGGATTTCTGAATGCTTCATGAATCGAGAAATACTAACCAGCTCGTTATTTTTTTTTCTTTGCACTATTCATCTATGATGTATCTTATCGGAATTGTCTTTGCATTGCATTGCTGCTGCAAAAACAATTATCACATCAGACAAGATGGTGATAATAAACCTGATGCTGCTGCTGGAAGTTATTTTACTGGAACCTGTGCATATATACATGTACTTGATGTGGCAATTGACTCAATTTTGAATTTGCTATCAGGGTATCCAAGGTACTGTACTCTTTGACAAGGCCAACCTTATTTTCTTTCAACCTTAGTAGTACAAATGCCAAACTTTTAAATTCTAGAAAACTGTTCTTTTCCTTAATTCTTTTAAGACTCACTTTAACATCTTTTATCATTGTCAGTAAGTTTTTAAAAAAAAAAGAGATAAAATGTGGTTAATATTCTCCCGAGTTACCTTGGAATTTAAGGTCGTTAAACTAATGCAAGCAAAGTGCTTGCTTCCATTGGGAGGAAGGCAACTGATACTTGGATCACTGACAGAAAAAGCAATATTCCCATGACTTCATTACAGAAATATTATCTGCCATATATTTATCCCAAAATATATAGTTGCTTTTTACTTGGTGCCAGCTAAATTCTGTCACTGATGAAGGGTCTTGGCCCAAAACATCGACTGTTTACTCTCTTCCATAAATGCTGCCTAACCTGCTGAGTTCCTGCAGCATCTTGTGTGCGTTGCTTTGGATTTCCAGCATCTGCAGACTTTCTCGTGTTTGTGAAATCTCGTCACTGCAGTGATTCAAACAGACAAAATTCAAGTGTGACTCGTAAGAGAGAACTTCTGTAGGATTGAGCAAAACTCTTGTCAGGATTTACCAGATTGATGAAAACATTGTAGAAAGTGTATTTGTAATTATGCTCCATGGATTCCATAAAACATGGGACAATGTTTTTATGTACAACTTTTAGTTCTCCTCATCTGCAATATTTATTCTTTCTACAATATTACAAATCATGATTTTTTTGAATATTACAATGTAGCTGATAGAATGCACTTGTAAGGTCGATGTAACTAAATATAATTTAACATAACATTTGCATCTACTTTTATTTAAAGGTATGAACCTCCAAAGAAAGTTGATAGATTGACACTTCTCAAATCTGTTCACATTTTCAAGAAACACAGAGTTCAATATGAGATGAGGACACACTACAGATGTATAGAGGTAAGTAAGTAAAAGGCAAAATGGCTAGTCATAACATAGTAAATACTTTACGATAAATACTCAGCTGATGGATGAAAATATTTAAAGTTAAAATTATTTTTGTTACTGCTTTACATTCTGTTTTTACAATACTTGTTCCATTATCTAATTGGCACAGATTTTGCTTTACTGTTTCAAAATTTTGAATAGTCAGCCATGATTCTATTAAATGGCACAGGTGACATCAAGGGCCAAATAGTCTGCTTCTACTCATTGATGTAACTGATGTTATATCTGTTGGGAAAGCTCTTTATTTTTCATTCTTTACCCTCATGTTTGATACTATTTTCATAATGTTCCCATGGTCTCTAGATTATTATATCAATTCCTGCTATTGTTTGGAAGTATTCTGACCAGAGCATTTTTTTTTTGTTTTATGATTCAGTAGAATTTGATTATCTCAGGATTTCAAAATCCCTTTCGTTCATTATCTGGCTCAGGTGATAGTTGCTGTACTCCCTTTAAATTTATTGTTGGAACGTTTACCTAATAAATGTTGTGTGCTGTCTTTAAAAAAGGAGGAATCTTGCACTTTGCCTATCCTTTCTAGGTACCTGCTCATTAGGTATGATCACTTCATTAAAGCCCTGCCTATGATAATTCAGTAGCACAGAGACTCCTCAGTTCAACCACAGCTCTAGCCACTCAATGAGGTCAGTCATGAGCTGCAGTTTGACACACTTCCTACAGGTATGGTCACCATCTCAACATCGCCAAAACTACAACTGAAAGCATTAGAATTTGTACCCAAAACAGAGCATTTCTTCTTCATCAACAGTCACTTTCACTTGGGCTGCTCTATTCAAATGTTCTTCTCCATTTGCTAGGACTGTCAGGACCAAAATACAGATAAGCCTGATCTTAATTCCTTTTAAATCTTCTTTCCAGGATTGCTAGGACAGTTAGGGACAAAAGGCAAAAGTAATGTAGGAAAAAGCCCTGGCACCCTATGTTTAATGACCCTGGACAAAATAAAAACGTTGCTTCCTCAATTTTCTTTATGATAAGCCACTAGACCACTTGAACACAAATGTAGTTTCAAACTTTTTCTATCATGTAGGAATTTGGAGAAACAAGAAATCAACATTTTTTTGAATATACTGCATTTAATTCTGTAATGCTGTTGATGCTTTGCAGCAGTTCAACAAGCTACAAATATTTTGTTGATGATTTTTATTTGTACTCAGTATCTGAGGCTTCTCGTGTAAGTGCCCAACAATAATCAGCCACAATGTCCTGTTGAAATCTTTCATCATGCTCGTCACTGATTTACAGGGAAGCTGTCTAAACAGGAATGCAGAAAATGAATCCTTAGTGACATGTTCCACTTCATGGTGTTGTATGCTTGAAGCACGTCAACCTTCTGCACGTAGTTTGGTGCACTGTAGTTGCCAAAAAAAATTTCAAAATATCCTTGAATGCCTTCCATGTGATTTTTCTCCAGTCCCACGAGAAGAATTGCCTGTCACTGATGACCTGTTTGACTTGTGGACAAACAAAAATGCCTCCTTAATCTTGGCATCAGTTATTTTGACTTGACTTACGATTTGAAATAATAAATATAAGCAATTTTTAAAAAATGGTGCATGATACGGAAATTTCATGGTTATTTCCATGATCAGCAGCCCAAAACCCAGAAGATACACCCAAAAGTATTGAGGAAGCAAATACTTGGGAGTCCAGTGTAATCAGAATTTACGGTATTTCTTAATGAACCTAATAAATATTATGAATAATATTTCCTCCTTGCAAGTAGTCTTTTGATTGACAAAATCACTGGTACACATAATAGCCTTGTTCAGAAATGGATGTGAGTATTTTCTCAGCAGTTATATGTCAATAACTTTAACATAAGACATGAAAAAGTTTTTAAAATTAACTTGGGGTAAAGAAATAATTAAGTACTTTGAAAGTTTACCTTTGGGAGTCCATTCCTGTCTCTGTATTCACTATTCTAGAAATCCAGTGAAATTTTTTGATAAACATAGATTGATGAAGGAGAAATTGAGGTTGCACTTGGCACATCTTGGGTTCAATCCCGACTTTCAGTTACGCAGTCTTTGTGGATTTTGTGGTTTCCTCCCACGTTCCGAAGTCGTACAGACATAACTGGTCGCTGTAAATTGCTGCTCTTTTGTCACCGGCTAATACAATATGGTGGGCAACGAAGGAAAGGTGGGGAATCAGTGTGAATAGGAGCTTGATGGTTGGCATGGACTCAGTGAACCAAAGTGCATGTTTACCTGCAGTATGACTGAGTAAGTAGGTGTTTGTAAGGATCTTTGAGGATAAACTTTACGTAAGAAAACAGTACTGGGAAAAATAGAGGAACCTGAAATAAAAGGCCTGGAGAATACTGTACACCAATTGTCTTTCATTTGGGTATATTGTATAAAAATGGTGGGATTAAAATATCTAAAGAGTATCAAATTTAGAAGTGAAGAGTATATTAAGATTCCTGGCTGCTGAAATTTAAAGCAAGTTGTAGAAGTTCACTTTGGGAGGAAACAAACAACAGTGTGCACAGGTAGATGGAATCTATCCATGACCAAAAGTATTTATAAGTAGTTCAGTAACTGGTTAACAAAGAGAATGGAACTGGATTCTGGATTAATTTTTATTCTTCGTCTTTGCCAGCTCAAACATTTGACTGGAAGCACTGCTGAGGTATATCTGGAATATATCCAGCGCAATCTTCCTGAAGGAGTCGCAATGGAGGTGACCAAGGTCAGTCTTGTATTGATAATGGGGTTTCCACTATTTTTCTCATTTGTTTCTCAGAAGTCTGTAAATCTTTAAATGTCTTTGCTTTTTCAGACAATGTTAGAAAAGGTACCTCACCATCTTCAAGAACCTGTTTGGAAGACAGACCCTCCAAAAGATGAAGGAAAATCAGTTTGATATAACCAATGGAAATATGTATGAAACTTTATTTAATGAGCTATTACAATACAAAATAATAAAGTTCATTTATCAAAGTGATATATCTTCAAGTTGCATTATCTAGGCTGCAATGTTAAATAATAAAGGTAACATTCTTGAATTTCTCTGTTTGTTAAGACTACAAGACAGAAGGAAAGGATTTAGCAGCTAAACAAAGATGCTTACCCATATGTAATTTCCACAATGGCAAGCCATTTGAAGCTATATTCTAACCAATTAAGTAAATTTCCATGCATTCACTGTTCCACTCAGGGGAACAAGGCAGAAATTTGAATCTAACAAAACAAAGCCAATATGAAATGATCATCTCCACCCACTAGTAAGAGAAGGGGGCTTAGAGTAACATTTCAGATGAAGTACAGCATACCACTACTAAACTAATCACAGTTCCCAAGCTGGAAATAGTGCGTAAAAATATTTTCAAACTGCATG
Organism: Hypanus sabinus; assembly: GCF_030144855.1. Classification (NCBI taxonomy): domain Eukaryota; kingdom Metazoa; phylum Chordata; class Chondrichthyes; order Myliobatiformes; family Dasyatidae; genus Hypanus; species Hypanus sabinus. The sequence goes on from NC_082717.1 coordinate 39,557,970, forward strand.
AAAGTAGAGTTCATGATTCGTTACGTTAGAGATCTTCAACCTCACGAGATGTCTAGACATGATGCACAAGTAGTAGTTCATTCAAGATTTAAATGTGCATGAAGCAACAAAAAGCAATATTAACAATTTTGGAGTCCAAGGAGTTATAGGAATATACAGTATGGCTTGAAACATCTTTTCCAAATATTGTTGGTAGTCTAAACTAAATTTCTTTTGGCATCTTTACTATTTGCTGCTCTTTTTATCATCTCATTTTTTTATTTGTATCCCACAATAAAAATTTTAATAAATGATTTTATACGCACCCATCACTTGGCAGTCCACAATCATCTTTGGCCCCATCTTTGTGGTGGAGGTGACAGCACCAATCCAGGTCTATTTGTGAAAGTTGTGTAAATGTACCTAAAAGAAAAAGCACAATTTTTCTTTGTTTTCAATTAACTTCAACTATAATGTTAATAATTTTAAAAATCAGCAACAGTATTTGCCAAGTCATTTGAAATAGTTACATATATATTTTTTAGACTTCCAGAAATCCACTCAATACTTATTGTATGTGGAGTGTTTGATGGTTCTGGGCTTTAGAGGAATAAAGGTGGGGGAGGATCTCTCTGAAATCTACCGAATGTTAAAAGGCCTAGACAGAGTGGACGTGGAGATGACGTTTCCCATGATGGGGAGTTCTAGGACCAGATGGCATTGCCTCAGAATAAAGGGATGTCACAGTACATTTATTATCAAAGTATGTATACTATATACAACCTTGAGATTTGTCTGCTTACAGGCTCCCAAAAAAAACACAAAGAATCACAATAGAACCAATTAAAAAAGAGAAGACCTGTCAAACACCCAATGTGCAGGAAAAACAATCATGCAAGTAATAACATTCAGAACTGAAGTTCACGAAAGTGAGGCCTCAGTTCAGTGAAGAGACAAAAACTTTGTCCATTTGGAACGGAAATGAGGAATTTTTTTAGCCAGAGGGTGGTGAATCTGGAATTCTTTGCCACAGACAGCTGTAGAGGCCAGGTCATTGGATGTATTTAAGGTGGAAGTTGACAGGTTCGTTGGAGAGAAGGCAATAGAATGGGATTGAGAGGGAAATGGATCAACTATGATGAAATGGCTGAGCACACTCAATGGGCTGAATGGCCTAATTCTGCTCTATGTCCGATGGTCTAACACAAGTAACTGGGACTAGCAGGGAAGATGATGTGATTGGCATGGACCAATTTTAAAATATTAAAAATACACCTTTTCCCTGCTCAATCTTTTATCCACAAAATTATTCATCTAAAAACTCCTGTTGTCTTGATCAAAAGATATTTAATAAAACGGAGGTGACTTTCACTTTTAAGTGTGCCTTCTGGAGATAACAATGATAAATATGGCATTATATTTCCTGAATTATTTTGACATGCCCAATAGAAAGCGCAAACTTAATATTAACCTTCATGTCAAGGTGATTGGTGTTTGAAGAAGAGCTTACGAAAGGTTCAGAAAACTAGGTAATGAAAGATCTAGAAGATTATAAGGCCAGCAGGAAGGAGTTTAAGAATGAAATTAGGAGAGTGAGGAGGGGCCATGAGAAGGCCTTGGTGGACAGGATTAAGGAAAACCCCAAGGAATTCTACAAGTATGTGAAGAGAGAGGATAACGTGTGAGTGAATAGGACCAATCAAATGTGACAGTGGAAAAGTGTGTATGGAACTGATGGGGATAGCTGAGGTACTTAATGAATACTTTGCTTAAGTATTCACTACAGAAAAGGACCTTGTGGATTGTAGGGATGCCTTACAGCAAACTGAAAAGCTTGAGCATGTAGATATTAAGGAAGAGGATGTGCTGGAACTTCTGGAAAGCATCAAGTTGGATAAGTCACTGGGACCAAATGAGATGTACCCCAGGCTACTGTGGGAGGTGAGGGAGGGGACTGCTGACTATCTGGCGATCATCTTTGCATCATCAATAAGGATGGGAGAGGTTCCAGATGATTGGACGGTTGCGGATGTTATTCTCTTATTGAAGAAAGGGAGTAGAGATGCCCAGGAAATTATAGACCAGTGAATCTTACTTCAGTGGTTGGTAAGTTGATGGAGAAGATACCAAGAGGCAGGATTTATGAACATTCGGAGAGGGATAATACAATTAGGAACAGTCAGCATTGGCTTTGTGAAAGGCAGGTCGTGCCTTACAAGCCTGATTGAATTTTTTGAGGATGTGACTAAACACAATGATGAAGGTAAAGCAGAAGATGTAGTGTATATGGATTTCAGCAAGGCACTTGATAAGGTAGCCTATGCAAGGCTTATTGAGAAAGTAAGGCAGCATGCATGTGGATAGTGTGGAGGGCTGTCAAAGGTTACAGCGGGACACTGATAGGATGAAAAACTGGGCTGAGAAGTGACAGATGGAGTTCAACCCAGATAAGTGTGAGGTGGTTCACTTTGGTAGGTCAAATGTGATGACAAAATATAGCATTAATGGTAAGACTCTTGAAGGATCAGAGAGATCTTCGGGTTCAAGTCCATTGGACACTTAAAGCTGCTGTGCAGGTTGACTGTGGTTAAGAAGGCATAGGGTTTACTGGCCATCATCAATCATGGGATTGAATTTGGGAGTTGAGAGGTAATGTTGCAGCTATATTGGACCCTGGTCAGACCCCACTTGGAGTACTGTGCTCAGTTCTGGTCGCCTCACTACAGGAAAGATGTGGAAACCATAGGAAGGATGCAGAGGAGATTTACAAGGATGTTGCCTGGATTGGGAAGCGTGCATTATGAAAATAGGTTGAGTGAACTCAGCATTTTCTCCTTTGAGCGAAGGAGGATGAGAGGTGACCTGATAGAGGTGTACAAAATGATGAGAGGCATTGATTGTGTGGATAGTCAGAGGCTTTTTCCCAGGGATGGAATGGCTAACATGAGAGGGCACACTTTTAAGGTGCTTGGAAGTAGGTACAGAGAAGATGTTGGGGTAAGTTTTTTTTACAGAGTGGTGAGTGAGTGGAATGGACTGCTGGCGAGGATGGTGGAGGTGGATATGACTGGGTCTTTTAAGAGACTCCTGGACAGGTACATGGAGCTTAGAAAAATAGAGGGCTATGGGTAACCCTAGGTAATTTCTCAGGTAAGGACATGTTTGGCACAGCTTTGTAGGCCAAAGGGCCTGTATTGTGCTGCAGGTTTTTCTATGTTTCTATAAATTCACAGCCATGCAGCATGAAAATACACACTTTGCCCAACATGTTCACGCTGACCAAGTTTCCCATCTACATGTGTCTGGCCTATACTCTTATAAACTTTTCCAATCCCGTGTAGCTGCCTCAACCAATTCCTCTGGCAGCTCTTTCCATATCGTCATCTCCCTCTGGTTGAAAAAGTTGCCTCTTGGATTCCTATTAAACCTTTCCCCTCTCAGCTTAAACCTAAGCCCTCTAATAATTAATTCTCCAGTCGTGGAGGATTAAAAACTGTGGGCAGTGACCCTACCTATGCAAATCATGATTTTATACACCTTGACGAGATCACTCCTCGTGCTCCCACGCTCCAATAAAAAGTCTCAACCCGCAAAGCTTTTGTGTGCCACAGTCCCCAAGGAGACATTGGATTGCGTAGTGGGAAAGAGAGCTTAAAAGTGAGCAGGGTACCCGGTACATTTTTTGTGCCAGTTGTTGAGCAGACATTGAAGTGTGTAGATAGAAAGAGTTTAATAGAAGCGAACAGGGAATGGCACATTTTGTACGCTAAAGTTTTTGAGAAGATATTGGAGTGTAGATTTTTGGATCATTGGGCTCTCTTCCAGGTAAGCTGAGACCCGTACAGAAGGGAAAGTTTGCACATGAATTGGGAAGGTTTTCGAGTGCTGCATGGTGAGGTGGGTGGGGAAGCGGGTTTAAACTGAAGTTGCAGGTGGATGGGAACCAAAGTGCCAGAACAGATAGTGGAGTCGCTGTGGAGAAAAATGTTGTTAACCCTAGATTTAAAAGTCTGGAATCAAAAGGTTGAGCATGGTGGCAATGTTCTGAGCTACATATATTCAAATGCAAGGTATTGAAGGGAAGGTGGATGAGTTTAGGGCATGGATCAGTACATGGAATTATCACATTGCAGTCACTAGTGAGACTTAGTTGCAGGAGGGGCAGGACCATCAGCTCAATATTCTGGGATTCCATTATTGCAATGTGATAGAGCAAGAGGGATTAAAGGGGGACAGCTGGCATTACTCATCAGGAAAAATGACAGGACAAACTGGAGAATTCATCTTGTGAGGCTTTAAGGATAAAATTGAGAATAAATGAAGGATAAGAAAGGTATGACCTTTGTTAGGATTACCCAAGAGTCCGTTGGATTTAGAGGAGCAAATTGGTCGAGAGATTAAGGTCTGTAGTGTTACGAACCCCGTAACTGGGTCACTTACCAGCAAAGATAGAGAGGTCCGTTGAAGTCTGATGGTACTATTTTTAACAGTATTTATTGATCAAAATACACAAAAATAATATCAATGCAAACATACAGATAATATACGTCGTCAATACTAAATCTAAAAGCGCGGGTATAATAATAATCAATAAGAAATAAGCTCTATCGTTGCCTAGGGGATAATGTATTGTCCGATGGAAATATAAAAGTCACTCAAGTTCATTCAAGCTACAGCTTTTTGGTTGGAGAGAAAGACGAGTTAAAACTTGCCCAGTCCTTTTATGATGTCAATCCTTCAAGAGTCGTTGGGAGTTGATTTCCCCGTTGTTAGCTAAAAACTGTTCTTCCGTGGTAAAGGCACAACGATTCCGGGGCAAATGGAAAAGGACGCACGTGGCCTTCCCACTGGCTTTTGCTGATACGGGATCGCTAGCGTTTCTTCTAGTGCGTCTGAGGGGCTGTTGAGATGATGCAATCCCTCCACCAACCTCCCCCTCGGTTCATTGCCTGGGGCGTCGATGCATTGTACAGGATGCAATACACAATTCCGTCTCCAAGAGACAATAGCCGGTATCAATGGTTCCGCCTTTCGGAGGCCAGGACACATTCCAAACTCTTTGTGGATTCTGCATGTCTTTCTCTCATTTCCTGGGTCTCCTGAACTGACTTAATAGTGATTGTGCGATTCTCACAAAGGAGGGGGCTACCCCGCACCCTTTGGCCCCTCAGAGCTGTGGCACATTCGTAACAGAAGCAAGAAACATAAAGTCGTGAAAGTAGGTGATCTTAACTTTCCTTATATTGACTGGGACACCAGAAAAATGGGCTGATAAATGGCAGATGTAATTTAATGCAAATGAGTGTGTGGTATTGCGATTTCAGAGGACCAACCAGAGTAAGTCTTACATGATGAGTGGTAAGGCACTGGGGAGTGTGGTACAACAGAGGGACCTGGGAATAAAGATCCATAATTCATTGAAAGTGGCGTCCAAAGTAGATAGGGTCATAAAGTAAGCTTTTGGCACATTGCCCTTTATAAATCAATGTACTGACAGGAATTGGGATGTTATGTTGAAATTGTATAAGATATTGTTGAGACCTAATTTGGAGTGCCATATCCAGTTTTGGTCACCTATATACAGAAAGGATGTAAAGAAGATTGAAAGAGTGCAGAGAAAATTTACAAGGAGTTGTCAAGCGAGGGCGAGTTACAGGAACAGGTTAGGACTTCATTCCCTAGAATGTATGAGATTGAGGGGAGATTTGATGGAGGTATGAAAAATTATGAGGGGTATAAATAGGGTAAGTGCAGGCATTTTTCACAGAGGTTGAGCGAGACAACAACTAGTAGTCATGGGTTAAGAGTGAAAAGTGAAATGTTTTAGGGCAACATGACTGGGAACAATTTCACTCAGAGGGTGGTGAAAGTATGGAATGAGTTGTCAGCATAAACTGTAAAGGCCAGATCGATTTTAATATTTAAAATTAATTTGGATTCATACATGGATGGGAGGATATGGAGGTCTATGGCACAGATGGATGGGAGGATATGGAGGTCTATGACACGGATGGATGGGAGGATATGGAGGTCTATGGCACAGATGGATGGGAGGATATGGAGGTCTATGACACGGATGGATGGGAGGATATGGAGGTCTATGGCACGGATGGATGGGAGGATATGGAGGTCTATGGCACGGATGGATGGGAGGATATGGAGGTCTATGGCACAGATGGATGGGAGGATATGGAGGTCTATGGCACAGATGGATGGGAGGATATGGAGGTCTATGACACGGATGGATGGGAGGATTTGGAGGTCTATGACGGATGGATGGGAGGATATGGAGGTCTATGACACAGATGGATGGGAGGATATGGAGGTCTATGGCACGGATTGATGGGAGGATATGGAGGTCTATGGCACAGATGGATGGGAGGATATGGAGGTCTATGGCACGGATGGATGGGAGGATATGGAGGTCTATGGCACAGATGGATGGGAGGATATGGAGGTCTATGGCACGGATGGGAGGATATGGAGGTCTATGACACGGATGGATGGGAGGATTTGGAGGTCTATGACACGGATGGATGGGAGGATATGGAGGTCTATGGCACGGATGGATGGGAGGATATGGAGGTCTATGGCACAGATGGATGGGAGGATATGGAGGTCTATGACACAGATGGATGGGAGGATATGGAGGTCTATGGCACGGATTGATGGGAGGATATGGAGGTCTATGACACGGATGGATGGGAGGATATGGAGGTCTATGGCACGGAAGCAGGTTGATGGGACTAGGCATATTAATGGTTCGGCACAGACTAGATGGACTGAAGGGTCTGTTTAGTGATGCAGTGTTCTAAGACTCTCTCCATAATGCAATCCATCAAGTCCTGGCAACACCCTTACAAATCTCCGCTGCACCTTTCAGCTTAATGGCACCTTTTCTACAACAGGATGGGCAAAGTGGAATATATTATTCCAAACTGGATCTCACCGATGTCTTGTGCAGTACAAGTGCAATACAACATCCCAACTTCTATACCATTTACCCCGACTGATGAAGGCCAGCGTGCCAATTTCAGGGAACCATGTGCTTTTACACCTTGATGTCTCTGCTGAACATCACTCCCTACATTTCACTGTGAATGTCCTACCCTGATTTGTCCTCACACGTTTGAATTAAACTCTATATGCCATTCCTCAACCCACTTACCCAGATGGTCAAGATGCCTCTGCAAATCATGATAACCATCTTCGTTGTCAATGATACCACCAATTTTAGTGTCATCTACAAACTTAGTACATTCTCATTCAAATCCATTTATACAGATGACAAATAGCAATGGGCCTAGCACCAAGCCCAGGCGAAAAGTATTCATGATGGGCCTCCGGTTCAAGAAACAACCTTCCATCATCTCCTTCTGTTTCCTACATCAGGCTAATTGTGTATCCAGTTATCTAGGTCTGCCTGATCCCAAGCAATCTAACTTTCTGTAGTATGACTTCTGAAGTATTTTCAAAGTTCAAAGTAAAATTTATTATCGGAGTACATATACGTCACCACATACAACCCTGAGTTTCCTTTTCTGTAGGCATACTTAACAAATCAACAGAACAGTAACTGTAAACAGGATCAATGGACAACAAATTATGAACATGTAGATATAGGAGAAAGGGGAGGAGGAGGAGCACCAGGGGGAGGTGATAGGCAGGTGAGAAGTAGTAAGAGACCAACAGAGGAAGATGGGAGGGGGGAGGGAATTTTATTTTTAAACTGGAAGGAGAAATCACCCAGATGGACTATAAGGTGTTGTTCCTCTACATTGAGGGTAGCTTCATCATGGCACAAGTGGATGGATGTGCTGAAATGGGTACTGGGAGAAGGAGCAGAAGTACTCAATGAAGCGTAGTGATAGTCATGGGAATTGGTGGATTTATAAAAGATGTTGGTCAATGGGTTGTCTCCAGAGATGGAGATAGAGAGATTGGGGGTGGGGGGGGGGAGTGTCAGAGTGGACCAATTGAAATTAAAGGCAGGGTGGACATTGGAGGCAAATTTGACAAAATTAATGAGCTCAGCATGGGTGCATTAAGCAGCACAAATGCAGCCATCAATGTAGTAGAGGAAGAGCTGGGGAGCATTACTGAGAAAGTCTCAGAACATTGGTGTTCTACATAGCCAACAAAAAGGCAGGTATAGCTGGGGCCCATGGCTATCCCTCACATCTGGAGAAAGCATGAGGAGCCCAAGGAAAAACTGCTGAGTGAGGGCACCAGTTCTGCTAGGTGGTGGTGGTGAAGGGCAACTGGTTGGTTCTTTTATTGAGAAGGTAATGGAGAGCTTTAAGGCCTTCTTGATGGGGGATAATTATTCTTTTATCAGCCACTTCCTTCTCAAGCTTTCCCTTAAATGCAGCTTGCCTTATCCTAGACAAACATAACACTGGGCAATTGTGAATGAGCATGGAGGCTGGACACTTCTTATGGCATCCATTCAATTGACTTATGACCTTCCTTTCTTTAAGACTAAAATGGCGTGCTGGCTTCCTTCAAACACATAACTCAGCTTCAGAAATGACCATTCCACTTTTAACTATTCTCAGAGGCTTGTTTGTTGGCTGCCTCTTTAGAAACATCCCTTGAGGAGCTGCCTCACATTCTCATGCTCCATTTCCCTGGTGATGCCAATTTTACACACTCCCTTGAATATTTGACTCACATTATTAACTCACTTCTCTTGAATTCTCTCAACCACTTCAAAAAAGTACTGGATCAAAATGGCCAAAGTTTTTTTTTCATCATTGTCTTAAGAAACCTTATCCACAGTTCATACCACAACCAGGCTTACCCTGCCATATCCCCAGTAGGAATACCACCTTTTTGCCCAAAATGTTGTCATGATTTTCCATGTTCTTTCCTGGACTTCAGTGATGCTATATACCTTAATAAAGAACTTTGCATAGTCCACAGAGAGGATAAGTAATGGAATATTCTTATACTAAATTTACTGGCATAGTTAACCATTCTACCCTCCTCAACCAAAGAATCCAGTTGGCTCTCTTTCATATCATTTTTGAAAGTGACAACATGCTTCTCAAATTGCCGAATGTTGTCTGTCTTCCTTTGGTGTGAGTGCAATATTATCAATCAAATTAAAATATATATTTTTTACCACAGGCAGCAGGTCCCAAGGTAAACAGCGGTGTCTGATACAATATACCTTATTAGGCTTGGACTACTTTTAAAGGGAAATCATTGCCACAACAATATAAAAACACTACCAAAAAGGGTTTGGTAGTCAAGAACTTCCCAGTGGCCAAATATTTTAATTCAGATTCCCATTCTGACATGTTGGTCCACGGCTTCCTTTTGTGCCAAGAGGAGGCCACCCTTAGGGTGGATAGCCTCCAACCTGATGACATGAGTATCAAATTCTCCTTCCAGTAATTTTTTCCCTCCCCTCTTTTATTCCCCACTCTGGCCTTTTCCCCTCTTTTCACTTTCTCCTGGATCTCCTTCTCCTTTTCCCCATGATCCAGTCCCCTCTGCTATCAGATTCCTTCTTCAGCCTTTCACCTTTCCCACCCACTTTCTTAGACCGGAGCCCCATCGTGAGTAGTATTCCCCTGGGCTTGGTGCTTGACCCATTGCTGTCTGTCATTTGTATGAAGTTGATAACTTTAGCTAGCTTCCTTCCCCTCCCCCACCTTCTTATGCTGGCGTTTTCTCCCTTTTCAATCCCGAAGGCGTATCTCGGCTCGAAAAGGTCTGTTTACTCATCTCCATATATGCAACCTAAACTGCTGAGTTGCGTGTGTGTGTGAAGAGATTCTCAGACCCCAATTTAACTCAGAAAGCACCACAGTTAATGCAAATCACAACGGGTTTCAGCTGAAGACTTCATGGAGCGTACAACAATTACTATTCCAGGCACTCAAAACATCGCGATATGTTTTGAATGTCGGAGGCCCCTCTCCGACACACAGACACGCTCTACTGGGGTCAGGGCAAAGGCGTTCTAGGTGCTTTATATTTGCCTCCGCAGTGCCAGTGCAACTAAACGTTTTCTTTAAAGACCTGCACTGTTTATTTCTTTGGACTTAGATGACCTTCAAAGTCTCAATGATATCACTTCCAAGTTAATGGTAAAATAGCGAGGAATATCGCAACTCAAACAAACTTATCCGCCGGAGTCCCGCCCTTCTAAGTACTTCCCCAATCTGATTGATCGTTCACAGTTGCCGCGCCTGCTCCGAAACTCTGGCTGGTGATTGGCTGATGCTGCAGTCAAACACACTACATTACCATATTTTTCAGCCAACGGAATACAGGCAGAGGCAAGTCAGCCAATCGTGTGGTGGCATATTGGGAGGTGGTTCAGCTTGGGCAAAAGCTCTAGGAAACGTGTGGCCATGGGGAAAAGGAAAGGTAGCAAAAGGTCGGAGATCATTAGTACTTTGAGCAAGAAACAGAAAAAGCACCTGAGGGACTTTGGGGAGGAACATCCCTTTCACGATAAGTAAGTTAACTGTACTCTATTTAATCCATTGAAAGATCTCAACCCGAAAAATCAACTGCCTGTTTCACTCTACAGATGTTGCTTGATCCGCTGAGTTTTTCTAGCGTCCTGTTGATAACTGTCTCCTATTTGTCTGCTGGGGAACAATCTACTTTTGAAATCGGGTTTTATCACTTTCTGCATACGACGTAATACTAGTGATTTTCTGCCGGCATATTTAAGTGCTGTAAGAGGTCCAAGGTTTGTTGCGATTTTCTGACAGGCATGGTTGTCACGTGTCAATAATTGGTCGCTGATCAAATGTTTAAATTTCTCTTTGAGGCTTTGGACTTGTTGGCAGCCCTGGGATTGATTGTCCATTCCTAATTTTCCTTAGAAATCTGATGCTGAGTCAATTCTTTTCTAAGATGCTCTTATAATATTACAAACACGAGAAAGCCTGCAGATGTTTCTAATAATACTGATGACCTTTTTGTAGTTTGGTTTAGTATTATATAACAAAATAGTGCAAAATGACTCAGTTGGGATGGTATGAAACTTGTCCATTGATTATTGGTGTTTAATCTGCCATGACTGTGTTGATCACTTTGTGTTGAAACTGTACACATCTAGAGAAGTTAAAGTGTATCAGAATCAGGTCTATTATCACTGGCACTTGTAGTGAAATTTGTTAACTTAACAGCAGCAGTTCAATGCAGTACATGATAATATAGAAAGGGGGAGAAAAGTAAATCAATTACAGTAAGTTTATTTAGATTAAAATAGAGTGAAACAGTAATAATAAAAAAATTAGGTAGTGTTCAAAGATTCAATGTTCATTTAGGAATTGGATGGTAGAGGGGAAGAAGCTGTTCCTGAATTGCTGAGTGTATGGCTTCAGGCTTCTGTATCTCCTCCCTGACAGTAACTATGAGAAGGGAGCATGTCCTGGGTTACAGGGGTCCTTAATAATGGACGTCACCTTCCTGAGGCACTGCTCCTTGAAGATGTCTTGGGTACTACGAAGTCTGGTACTCAAGATGGAGCTGTCTAAATGTACAACTTTATGTAGCTTCATATCTTATACTCTTAATTTATACTTAGAGAAACTGGGGGAAATAAGAGAAAGGTCTCTAACTTGTAAATTGCCAGTCTCTTGTACACTTTAAATTTGAATTGCAGTTGCTGTTGTTTTTTTTTGCGTTTTTAAAATTTCCATGGGGGATATGTTTTATTTATTCCAAGAGCAACAATTTGGCTGTACAACTGTTGGATTCATCAGTGTGGAACATGAATTGCTGGGAGGAGAGATGCCTTTGGCTAGTTTTAACTTATTGGGTATTATTTTACAGGGTGTCTGACAAAGTCGAACCAACTCAGATTGTTGAACTGGTGAGTTTTGATTAACTGATGTACCTGCCATTTCTTATCAAAGACGATGCTAAGTACATGTTGAACTTAATTTACTCTCGTATGCAGTTACAGAGTCACAACTTATCAGGTCCTACTGCAATTTTGATAGAAGGAGGCTACTGCATATTCCAGTAGGACCTGAGATCAAGTCACCAGATGCCTTTGAATCATTCTTGCATGCTTCCCTTCATCTGTTGTTCCTTAATGGCTGGAGAGAGCAATTTTGACATAGATTGGTGTCCTAGCTTGTGGTGAGGAAGTTCAGAGAATGTTTACTGGACCAGTGCTTGGTATGGGTGGGTGGTTTTGTGAGGAAGGGTGGGACAGGCCAATGAATCAAGATGAGTTTATGTCCTATGCAAGGTTCAGTGAGGTACAGAAACCAGTGGAAAAATAAAACTTGCTTGTAGCAACATCCCAAGCAAGTAGATTTGGAAAACACTTAACATAAGTGTTACATATGTTATACATGATAGTGACATTGAGTCAAAAAAAGACATTTGTACAAAAGCATAATTTGAATGAAATGTACAGTAATGCAAAAGGTGATCCATTGTGTTCATTGCTGAGGTAGGATTGCCGATGTTCAGTTCAAGAGCTGATTGTCGGGACATAGCTGCTCCTAGACCTGGTGGTGTGGGACTTCAGGCTTTTGTATCTCTTGCCCTAATGTGATAGTGAGACAGATCTGACCTAATTTCCTGGGCAACATTCTTAAAGGAACATTGTGCAGAAAAAGACAGCATTGAAATGCATCACCTGCATAACTGTCATCTGCACCTGAAAGTAACTAGTTGAAAGTGTGATTCATCCCAGAAATGTTTACCATTGCAATTTGCTCAAGAAATTCAGTGTTATTCTGTAAAGAAATATTTTTGTGCATTATGTTCCTCAAATGATTCTAGATATATCTTCTTCCCAATATTGGGAAATTGTTGTTGATGCACAGAGTTTTCTTTTGTTAAATGACTTCATGTGAAATATATTTTCAGTCTGATAGCTCAGAACAGTCTGATTCAGAAAGTGATTCAGAATCTGGCCTGGAACAAGTAACTGCCTACCAAAACCTATGTTCCACCTTAAAAAATACTGCTTCAGATGAAAGTGACAGTGAAAGTGAACTTGAAGGAAAGACCGAGGATGATGACAATGAGAGGGAAGACTTGGAAGAGGACATAGATGAAGATGTTGCTAGTGGAGTTGAAGATGAAGATGGCCAAGGAGAGGGAGGTATTTACTAGTAATTTATACATAGTTTTGCTTATTATATGTCTGAATATGAGGAGAGCCCATTATGAAATTTCATTAGAAAAAATCAATATAAAGATTTTATTTTCTGATGTTAATTCATAGGCTACTGCAACGCTAATTTCATTTATTTCTTCCACGGTTTTTAAAATGTTTTAACAGGTGCATTGAGTGATGCTGAAAACAAAGACAGTACTGCAGAAAAAGAGCTTGAAAATGATGCAGTGATACAGGATAGAAAAAACACTGATGACCTGGAAGCTGATTTCACTGACGTAAAGAATGAATCCAAATTCTGTCTTGAAAGTAACTACAATGGAGATGAAAATGAAAATGCGAATGAAAGTGAGGTTTCTTACACAAACAGTTCAGAAGGTGAGATCTTCATTTATATTTCTTTCTGTGCTCGCTGCTGCTATTAAATAGAAGGCACAGGTGCTTCAGGATTTGCACCAGCAGGTTCAAAAACAATTACTACCCCTCAGTCATCAGGCTCTTGAAGAAAAGGGGATAACTACACTCATTTGGGACTCTTTTATTTTGTTATTTCATGCTATTTATTTATTGCTGTTATATCTGCATATGCACAGTTTGTTGTCCATTGATCCTGTTTACAGTTCCTGTTCTATAGATTTGCTAAGTATGCCTGCAGAAAAAGAATCTCAGGGTTGTTTGTGGTGATGTGCATGTATTCTGATAATATTTTTACTTTACTTAGCATTCCATAGTTCTTTGTTTTAGTCGTTGTCTCAAGTACATCTTGTTCTACACTAGCAATGAAAATTGAATGTGGTGAATAAATATTGTTAATGAAATACCTGTTTTGTATTTTAGAAATACAAAAGGAACTTTGTTCATTTACGTATTTGAAGTGTGGTATGAGCTTCCAGAAACAATGACACTGGCGCTTTCTGTCAGATTCATCCAATGTGTGTTGTTATATTTTTTGTTTAATAACAAGCATGGGTATAAATCCACAACTAGAGATACTTCCTCACAGCTGTGCAAGGATTTTGCCTGTTCTGCTTGGGTTTCTTCTACGTTTCCTCCCACATTTGGGGCGCCGTGGTAGCGTAGCAGTTAACGTGACGCTGTTACAGCTCAGGGTGTCAGAGTTCAAAGTTAAATTCAGATATAGAAGTTTGTACGTCTTTCCCATGAGTTAGTGAGTTTCCTCCAGCACTCCCACATTTTAAAGATTTACCCATTAGTCATTGTAAGTTGACCTGTAATGAGGCTAGGATTGTGGGCTGCGCAGCCCATCGGGCCAGAAGGGCCTGTTCTGTGCTGTATCTCTCAATATTTAAGGAAATTCCCAAAGACAAATAGCTTAGAAGGTTAATTGACCACTGTAAATTGCCTCAAGTTGTAAGGGAGTGCTAGAACCTGAGGAGGCATTGAAAATTTGGCAAGAATAAAATAGGACTATTGTAAGTTAATGTAAATGTTTGCTTAATAATGGGCAGAGACTTGTTTTGGTTCATAGGATCCTGACTCGATGACTGTGTTGGTAAGGTAAATGGGTTACATTTCACATAAACAGTTTTGTCAGAATTGAAAATGTCAGTGAGATTCAGATTCAGGTTTATTTATTACGTATACACTACATGGAAACTTACAGTGAAAAGCATCATTTGCATTAACAACCAACAAGGTTGTGCTGGAGGCAACCCACAAGTGTCATCTCATATTCTGTTGTCAAAGTGGCATGCCCACAATGCTTGGCAGAACAATAGAACCCAACAAAACAACAAGAAGCAACAAAGCAGCAGAAGCAATCAAGCCCCTTTCCTTCCTCCCTCCCACCCACACTCATGGGCAGTCCTCCAACTCCTGGTTAGGCCTCCAGGATTCATTCTCCAGGCTTCGGCCATCGGGGCTTTGACTTCCGGTCAATTTAAAAATGTGGGAGGGAACAGTGTATCCATTTATGAGAATGTGCAAAATATAAGTTACCAAGAAAACAAAAGTGGCATTTAGTAACGTGGAACTTGCTAAAATACAGTAAAATAGAATGAATGCACTGAAGTAAGTTAGGCATCAGGGATAAGGAATTTGAGGGTTGTGTGATGGATTTAGTTAAAGGGAGCAAGCACAGGTTAAATAGACTCGAGCATTAACTGGTAAAGGACTTTTGCTGTGCAGTATATTTTTATACTTCAGTCTAAAACGCCAGATGTTTCTGTATTTTTACATATAAGACCATTAGATATAGGAGCAGAATTAGACCATTTAGCCCATTGAGTCTGCTCCTCCATTTCATCATGGCTGATCCATTTTACTTTCAGCACCTCTCCCTGTATCCTGTCATGCCCTAACCAGTTAAAAATCTGAAAGTGTATATTGGCATGAGTTGCAAATCTTTTTCCATGGAGAATGGAATAGAAATAGGGGCCTGAAAGAATTCTACCTTTTTATTTAAATAAACTTGAAACCAAATGGTTCTTTCTGTCTTTAAAAGAAAATCTATTGCCATGAATGCCTTCTTTTAGTGCTTCAGTGCATATTTTTGGTGATTTAACTCAAATCTTCAGATTTGTTAATTCGTATTATAAAACTATTCATACAGAAATTGAAAATGAAATACAGTTGCAAGAAAAAGATTGTGAACCTTTTGCAATTACCTGTTTTCGTGCATTAATTACTCAAAATGTGGTCTGATCTTCATCAAAATCACAATAATAAAAAAAAATCTGCCAAAGCTAATAACACAAAAACAGTTGTACTCCTTCTCGTCAATACTGAGTACACCATTTAAACAATCACAGTCTAGGTTCAAAAAAGCATGTGTACCTCTGGGTTAATGCCTTGTACAAAAGCAGTTTGGACTCAGGTGTGCCAGTCAGTGAGATGAGATTGGTTGTGTGGTTTGTAGAGGTGCCCTGCCTGAATAAAAAAAAGACACACAAAATCAGGTTACTGAAACAGCGTATTCTTCTCAAGAAAGATCTGTTTATATGCACCATTCCTCGATCAAAACTTTCAGGGGGGGGTGGAGTTTCAAGATGGCGACGTAGACACCTGCCTTTTAGGCGCTCTTCATTTTTTAAACCATAATCACCCTTTAATCAAATCTTTTCGTATTTAATCATATGGGTTGATACTTATGATTTTTTTTAAACTTTCCTTGATTTAATTTTTTCAAACTTAAAATGGCTACAGCTAAGAAATCGTCTAAAGAGCCTTTATCCCTCGAGGCAATTTCTAATCTTCTGGATATTAAACTGGATACTAAACTAGCAAGTTTGGAAAGTAAACTTACCTCAAATGTCTGAGCTTGAAGAAGTTGTTAGATCGCTTGATACCAAGCTTCAGTCGCAGGCATCAGATATTCAACGGCATGAAGACAAGATCGCGACTCTTGAAGAGTTAATTTGTCAAAAAGTACGTACCATTGAAACACTGGAGAAAAAGGTACTGTTGACTGCTCAAATAGTAGAGCATTATAAGTTTAAAATTACCGATCTTGAAAACCAATCTCGCAGACAGAACTTGCGAATCATTGGACTGCCTGAAAATGTTGAGTCTGGTGACTTAATTGATTTTTTCACTAACTCACTGTGGGAAGTTTTTGGCGCTGATGCTTTGAAAGTTAAACCTACTATTGATCGCGCCCACAGAGTTTCGAGATTCTCGGCCTCGAGTGACAAGCCACGGGCTGTGATTGTTCGCCTTCATTATCCTCGGGAGAAAGAGCTCTTAATCCGTTTAGCTCGTCAGTAAGGTATGATTTTTCACAGAAACAATACGCTTCATATTGTTGAAGATTATTCGTTTGAAGTGATGAGAGAAAGAATCGCTTTTAAACCAGTGATGGCAGAGGTTCATCAGATCGGACTTAAACAAGCTTTAAGATACCCAGCGAATCTCAGAGTTACTTTGGGTGACGGCAGCCTGCACTTCTTTATAACTCCGACAGACGCGAAGAAATTCCTCGAGGAATATCGATCTTCTACCATAAGTTGAACTATGTGTTATGTTGAAGAATTTTTGGAGAGAAGATGCCATTTCGTTTTGGGCTTTAATTCATGAAGCCGCGTTATAGCTTTTTACTTTGGTCTGTAGACCTTTTTTTTTTATCACGGTTATAGATGCTATTTCAATTTTACTATAATGATTTTTTTTAATTCTTTTTCTCTGAATTGTGTATACACATATATACTTTGTATTAAGATCTAGTTTTTTTAAGATGTCGTTTCTTCTTCCCATAAGACTTTGCTTTCCATGCTTGTTTATTTGTCTGCTTGTACTTGAATATGGGATGAATGTTTTGGATTTTTAGACCTTTTTTGTATTGTAGTGATTATTGAATCCTTTTTCCATTCTATTTTGATGATTTTTTTTTACTTTTTTGATCGATTGGAGAATTTACATTTATATTTTGTAATATGGTTTTTTCAAAATGTTGTTCCTTCTTCCCATAAGTCTTTGCCTTTGGAATATGTCATCTACTTGTATTTGAATATGGGATTTTTCTTAAAGGCATATTACACTTTTTTAAAACTCTAATGTTTATTCTTTTTTTATTAATGATTTCTTGCTTTATTATATTTTTTTTCTCTTTTTGATTGATATATCTTATTTTTCTATCAACCCTTCATTTAAACCTGGGTGTTGTATAGTCTCTTTTTACCTTTTCATGGAGTTGCCTTCTTGAGATGGGGGTAATATTAGTATTAGTTTGTGCACCTGCCGCTTGGCTTTTTTTCGAGGGTTTGGGGGAGGGGGTAGGGGTCTTTTTTCACGCTTTTGCTTTTTATTTTTTTGCTTTTAGTTTATGGGCCGACTTTAAATTATTAATATTGTTGAAGTGTCATGTTCTCCGGTTGCTCCTGAATCATTTCCCCTTCTTCCTGAGTTATGGGTTATGTGTTTTTTTAACCTTTTATGATATATACAATTAATATTGGCATGATGGATAAGTCTATTAATTTTATCTCTTGGAATACTAATGGTTTAAACCATCTGATTAAACGTAAGAAAATATTTAAAGTATTCCATAGACTAAATGCTAATATTGTGGCGACCCATTTCCTGGCATATCCGAACCGGCTCACAATTAGATAGCCTACGGGGGTTTGCGAGCACAGAGCTTTGGAGCCTCTGCGCCACGGGGGGCAGGTTGAGGGAGGTTTAAAAGTGAGGCTGAGGATTTCGAATAAAGTTTTCTCCTTCGACTGCAGTTACCGACTCCATGTCGTAATTTTAGTGCACCGCTACAATTGGTGACCCCGATGGTCCAAACGATTTTTGGACCAGAAATGACCGACGCCGCCTCTG
This sequence comes from Hypanus sabinus, assembly GCF_030144855.1. Taxonomy (NCBI): domain Eukaryota; kingdom Metazoa; phylum Chordata; class Chondrichthyes; order Myliobatiformes; family Dasyatidae; genus Hypanus; species Hypanus sabinus. Next base: position 39,576,343 of record NC_082717.1, read on the forward strand.
TTCATGCGGTTTTGTTGAAACTGCCGGGTTTCTGGACACAGCGACCAAACCTATGGTTCCAGCAAGCCGAAGCCCAATTCCACGTTCGCCAGATCACCTCAGAAGACACCCGCTACTACTACGTGGTGAGTTCCCTCGATCAGGACACAGCGGCCCAGGTCGCGGAGTTCGTACAGTCGCCCCCGGCAGACGGCAAGTACACGGAATTCAAAGCCCTGCTCCTCAGGACTTTCGGACTCTCACGGCGCGAGCGGGCTGCCCGTTTACTGCACCTGGATGGTTTGGGAGACAGACCTCCTTCGGCTTTGAATGAGATGTTGTCTCTAGCCGACGGACACACACCCTGTCTCATGTTTGAGCAGGCATTCCTGGAGCAGCTGCCCGAGGACATACGCCTGCTGCTGTCCGACGCGGATTTCAGTGACCCCCGGAAGGTGGCAGCCCGGGCGGACTTGCTGTGGAACACCAAAAAGGTGTCCATCGCTCAGATCTCCCAGCCACGCTCCCAGCAGCAAACCAGTCCAGGCTCAGCCGCAGAGCCCGCCAACCCCCGGCCCAAGGAACACTGGTGCTTCTACCACCAGCGGTGGGACGCAGAAGCCCGCCGTTGTCGCCCGCCCTGCAAGTTCCCGGGAAACGCCAGGGCCAGCCACCGCTGATGGCTATGGCGGCTGGCCATCGGGATAGCCTCCTGTATGTGTGGGATAGAAGGTCGGGACGCCGGTTTTTGGTCAATACTGGTGCCGAGATCAGCGTTTTACCTCCGACGAGTTACGACACCCGCAGCAGGGCACCGGGTCCCCCCCTGAGGGCCGTGAACGGCAGCACAGTAAGGACCTATGGCACCCGTCAGGTGCAGCTACAGTTCGGCTCCAGCCAGTTCACGTGGGACTTTACACTGGCCGCCGGAGCCCAACCGCTTCTGGGTGCGGATTTTTTGCGGGCTCACAGCCTACTGGTCGACCTGCCCAGGAAGAGACTGGTACACGCCGAGACCTTTCAGACGTTCTCCCTGGGTGCAGCCCAGTTGCCAGCCCCTCGCCTCGGCTCCATCATGCTGTCCGACAACGACTTCACCAGGGTCCTGGCGGATTTCCCATCGGTTCTGGCACCGCAGTTCACAGCGGCCATGCCCCGACACGGCGTACAGCACCACATCCCGACCCAGGGACCAGCCCTCCGCGCCCGCGCTCGGCGGCTTCCCCCGGACAAGGTCTGACTGGCGAAGGAGGAGTTCCAGAGGATGGAGGACTTGGGGATCATCCGGCGGTCCGACAGCCCATGGGCCTCCCGCCTGCACATGATGCCCAAAGCGACGGGAGGCTGGAGACCGTGCGGCGACTACCGCAGGTTGAACGAGGCTACCACACCGGACCGCTACCCTGTGCCGCACATTCAGGACTTTGCAGCAAACCTGCACGGCGCACGGATCTTCTCCAAGGTAGACCTCGTCCAAGGGTACCATCAAATCCCGATGCATCCTGACGACGTCCCCAAAACGGCTTTCATCACCCCGTTTGGCCTTTTCGAGTTCCTCCGCATGCCGTTCGGCCTGAAGAATGCCGCACAGACGTTCCAGCGGTTAATGGACGCGGTGGGACAGGACCTGGACTTCGCGTTCATCTATTTGGACGACATCCTCATAGCCAGCAGCAGTCGTCAGGAGCATCTGTCCCACCTCCGTCAACTCTGCGCCCGACTGAGTGAGTACGGTCTTACAATCAACCCTGCCAAATGCCAGTTCGGACTCGATACCATTGACTTCCTGGGCCACAGGATTACTAAAGACGGGGTAACCCCTCTGCCCGCTAAGGTAGATGCGGTCCGCCACTTCCCCTGACCCACCACGGTCAAAGGCCTTCAGGAATTCGTAGGTATAGTCATTTTGTACCACCGTTTCCTCCCTTCAGCTGCCCGGATCATGCGCCCCCTGTTCGCCCTGATGTCGGGTCCGAGCAAGGACATTACCTGGGACGAGGAGTCCGCCGCCGCTTTCGTTCAAACGAAGGAAGCTTTGGCGAACGCGGCAATGCTAGTACATCCCAGAATGGACGCCCCTACCGCCCTCACAGTGGGCGCATCTAACATGGCAGTCGGTGGGGTGCTGGAGCAACTGATTGCAGGTTGCTGGCAACCCCTGGCATTTTTCAGCAAACACCTGCGGCCACCCGAGCTCAAGTACAGTGCTTTCGACTGGGAACTGTTGGCGCTCTACCTGGCAATCCAGCATTTCAGGTACTTCCTAGAAGGTCGGCCCTTCACCGCGTTCACGGACCACAAACCGCTTAGCTTTGCGTTTACGAAAGCGTCCGACCCCTGGTCATCCCGCCAGCAGCGCCACCTGTCCTACGTCTCTGAATACACGACAGATGTCCGGCACGTCTCGGGTAAGGACAATGTCGTGGCGGATGCGCTCTCTCGCCCTACCGTTCATGCCCTTTCCCAAGGGGTAGACTTTGAGGCACTGGCAGAGGCGCAGCAGGAGGATGAGGAGATTCCGAGTTACAGAACCACAGTCTCCAGTTTGCAGCTCCAGGACCTCCCCGTAGGCCCGGGTGAAAGGACCCTACTCCGTGACGTCGCCACCGGCCAGCCCCGTCCAGACAGCCTGGCGGCGCCGGGTTTTCGACTCCATTCATAACTTGGCGCATCCCTCCATCCGGACAACTGTCCGGATGGTTTCCAGCAGGTTCGTTTGGCACGGACTCCGCAAACAGGTCAGTGAATGGGCCAAAACGTGCATGCACTGCCAGACGGCCAAGGTGCAGCGGCACACCAAAGCCCCACCGCAGCAGTTCCATCCCGCCCACCGGCGTTTCGACCACATTCATGTGGATATTGTGTGCCCCCTGCCAGTGTCACGCAGAGTGCGACACCTCCTGACTATCATGGACCGGTTCACAAGATGGCCAGAGGCGGTCCTGCTCACCGACACCACCTCCAAATCTTGAGCCCGAGCCCTGATCACCACCTGGATATCTTGCTTTGGTGTACCGGCCCACATTACCTCCGACAGAGGCGCCCAGTTCACCTCCAGCCTGTGGTCGGCTATGGCCAGCCTTTTGGGGACTCAGCTGCACCACACAACTGCCTACCACCCACAGTCGAACGGGCTAGTGGAGCGTTTCCACCGTCACCTGAAGTCGGCCCTCATGGGCCTCCTGCGAGGAGCCAACTGGGCAGACGAGCTTCCCTGGGTCCTACTCGGCATCCGCACAGCGCCCAAGGATGACCTGCACGCCTTGTCGGCTGAGTTGGTATACGGCGCGCCCCTGGTCATCCCCGGGGAGTTCCTACCAGCCCCACAGGGGCAAGAGGAAGAACCCGCAGCAGTCCTGGGCAGACTACGCGAGAAGCTCGGTAACCTGGCCCCCATTCCCACTTCGCAGCACGCTCGGAACCCGACCTGCGTACCCAAAGACCTGCAGAACTGTCAGTTTGTGTTTGTACGAAGGGGCGGGCATCGGCCACCGCTGCAGCGGCCATACGAGGGGCCGTTTACGGTGCTCCGGAACAACGGGTCCACGTTCGTGCTGGACGTTGGGGGGAAAGAGGAGGTTTTCACGGTGGACCGCCTCAAACCGGCCCATGTGGACCTGGCACAGCCAGCCGAGTTTCTGGCACCTCGGCGCAGAGGCCGACCTCCCAAGCAGGTTCTGGCCCAGACTGTGGACATTGGGGGGTGTATCGCCGGTTCTGGGGGGGGTTATGTGGCGACCCATTTCCTGGCACATCCGAACCGACTCACAATTAGATAGCCTACGGGGGTTTGCGAGCACAGAGCTTTGGAGCCTCTGCGCCACGGGGGGCAGGTTGAGGGAGGCTTAAAAGTGAGGCTGAAGTTTTCGAATAAAGTTTTTTCCTTCGACTGCAGTTACCAACTCCGTGTCGTAATTTTAGCGCTGCGTGTAGCACACCGCTACAATATTATTTTCGCACAGGAAACCCATATTAGGAGAGAGGATAAACAACGCTTTTTTAGATTCTGGAAGGGCCAACAATTTCACTGGAATTTTACTGCCAAAATTAGGGGTGTGTCTATTTTTATAGACCCCTCAATTTCGTTCACACATCATGAAATTATCTCTGACCCACAGGGCAGATTTTTGTTGATTGCTGGTTCACTTTTTAATCGAAAAGTGGCTTTAGTTAATATCTATGCTCCAAACTTTGACTGCCCTGAATTTTTTAAACATTTATTTACTTCCCTCCCTAATTTAAATGAACATATGCTGATAATGGGTGGAGATTTCAATTGTTGTTTAAATCCTTCGATGGATAGATCTAAACCTATTTGAACTCTTCCGAATAGATCAGCCTCAGTTATTAATTTCTTTATGGTTGATTCGGGAATTACTGAAATATGGCGCTTTTTGAATCCTAAAGACAAACAATTTTCGTTTTTTTCACATGTATATCATAGTTATTCCTGAATTGATTATTTTCTTATTGATCGTTTATTAACAGACGTTATTGATTGTAAATATGATTCTATAGCCATTTCGGATCATGCTCCTTTGAAGTTGTCTATTAAGGTGTCGGATTCCTTCACTAGCTCAAGATCTTGGAGACTCAATGCTACTTTGCTTCAAGATCCAGAATTTATCACCTTTATAGAACAACAAATTGACTTGTTTTTTCCAACAAATTATATTGAAGAGATTGACAGAGGAATACTCTGGGATTCTTTAAGGCTTTTATCCATGGACAAATTATCTCATATTCCGCTGGTAAAAGAAAACAAAGGTATCTTGATATAGCTACGCTGGTGGATAAAATTAAAGAAATTGATAAGATTTATTCCATGACTCCTACCAAAGAACTTTATAAGAAGAGAGTTGAGCTTCAAATGGAACATAGCTTATTCTCAATTGAAGAAGATAATAATCAAATAATTAAGACCAGGGCTCAATTTTATGTTCATAGTGATCGAACTGGTAAATTATTAGCTAACCAATTAAAAGCTATTTCGACTAAGCGACAAATTATTAAAATTCGTAAACAAGATGGTAATTTGACTACTGATCATAAAGAAATTAATAAATCTTTATATCAATCAGAATCTAATGGCTATCTGTCTATGATGGATAATTTTTTTAATAATTTGAATATTCCCAAACTGACAGATGAAGATCGGAGTTTGTTTGATGCTCCTATTTCTATGGCTGAAGTAGGAGAGGCTATTTCATCAATGAATTCAGGGAAAGCCCCTGGTCCTGATGGTTTTATTATGGAATTTTTTAAAACTTTTTCTTCTTATGTGAAATTTTTAATGATGCATTTACTAAGAAGAGATTACCTCAGTCTTTTTATGAGGCTACTATCTCTCTAATTCTTAAAAAAGATAAGGATCCTACCTTATGTGCATCCTATCACCCTCTATCGCTATTAAATGTAGATTCTAAGATTCTTACAAAAATTTTAGCTATTAGGTTAGAAAAGGTACTGTCACAGATTATTTCAGAAGATCAAACTGGTTTTATTAAGAACCGGTACTCCTTTTTCAACGTTAGAAAATTGATTAATTTAATTTATACTTCTTCACCCAGAACCCCAGAATGTGTCATTTCATTAGATGCTGAAAAAGCTTTTGATAGAGTTGAATGGACATACTTATTTAATGCGTTAAAAAATTTTAATTTTAGTTCTAAATTTTTATCATGGATTAAACTAATATATTATAAACTTGTTGCTTCTGTTCTTACAAATAATCAGAGATCCTCTTTTTTTCAATTATCTCGCGGTACGAGACAAGGTTGTCCTTTAAGTCCTTTATTATTATTTAATATTGCATTAGAACCTTTAGCTATTGCTATTCGTGAATCACGTAGTATTTTTGGTATTTTTGGTATTACCCGTAATGAGAAGTTATGTAAGTTATCACTATATGCTGATGACTTGTTGTTATATATTTCTGATCCTGATAGGTCTATTCTATCCTTGTTGGTTCAGTTTGGTAGTTTTTCTGGTTATAAATTAAATTTAAATAAGAGTGAATTATTCCCTTTAAATGCGCAAACTTTACTGAATAACAGGGTACCATTTAAAGTTATTACTGATAACTTCACTTATTTAGGTATAAAAATTACCAAGAAACATAAAGATTTATTCAGATTGAATTTTTTACCTTTGTTTCATCAAATTCAACAACTTACTACTAGATGGTCTCCCTTATCCTTATCATTGGTTGGTCGGATTAATGCTATTAAAATGATGGTTTTACCGAAATTTTTATATTTATTTCAAACTTTACCAATTTTTATTCCTAAATCTTTTTTTGACAACATAGATTCAAAAATTTCCTCATTTTTGTGGCAAAATAAAAAACCCAGGTTAAGTAAAAAGCAGTTACAGAAACCTAAAAAAGATGGTGGTTTAGCTTTACCTAACTTTAGATTTTACTATTGGGCGAATAATATTCAAAACTTAATATACTGGAAACAAGATTTGGACTCACCATTATGCCCACAGTGGGTAAATTTGGAATGTAATGATGCACGAGGATATTCTTTATTCTCCGTTCTGGGTTCTTCTCTTCCCGTTGATTTAGTCAAGTTCAATAAACAGATATCTAACCCAATTGTCAAACATACATTACGAATTTGGTTTCAATTTTGTAAGTTTTTCACTCTGAGAAATTTTGTTCTTGATAGCCCTATCTTATTTAACTTTTTTTTTAAACCCTCCTTAATAGATCAAGCCTTTAGCGTATGGAAAAGGAAAGGTATAACATGCTTTTGTGATCTTTTTTTTTGAAGGTAGTCTGATGTCTTCTGACCAACTTTCTAATAAATTTAAGTTACCTAAAACTTATTTTTTTTAGATATTTACAAATCAGAAACTTTTTAAATAAAGTTTTACCATCCTTCCCCCATTCAACTCCGATGGATTTTTTAGATACAATTTTTACCTTGAATCCTTGTCAGAAGGGTTTAATGGCTCTTATTTATAATATGATCATGAAGATACAACCAGAAATGTCATGCAGAATTAAACAAGAGAGAGAAAAAGAGCTTCATTATGCTATATCAACAGAAAAATGGGAAAAAATTTTACAAGTGGTTAACTCTTCTTCTATATGTGCTAAACATGCTTTAATACAATTTAAGGTGGTACATAGAGCCCACATGTCTAAAGATAAGCTTGCTCGATTCTACTCCCATATTAACCCTCAATGTGACAGATGTCACTCGGAAGTTGCTTCATTGACCCACATGTTTTGGTCATGTCCCACCTTATATAACTATTGGAAGGACATATTTGCTATCATTTCCTCAGTTTGGAATATTGATTTACAACCCCATTTTATGATCGCCTTTGCAACTCTAATGGCTAGAAGGTCTATATTACAAAATTGGAAAGAAGTAAACCCTCCTACCACGTTTCAGTGGTTCTCTCAAACTATTTCTTGTTTGAGCTTAGAAAAAATTAGAAGTACTATTTTTGACCCATCAATTAAATTTGAAGAAACTTGGGGACCGTTTATTTGCCATTTTCATATGAGTTAATTTGACCTCTTCCAGATCTTTTCTCTTTTTATCCTTGTTCTGGTATGGAGTTCCGGAGTTCTTGACACTATCATGTATATATAAACTATTATTATTGCCCATGTTAGTTTAGGTTTATTGTTTTATTTCAACATATATTTTTTCTTGTATTTTTTTCTCTGTTTTTGTGATTATCCTTTTTTACATACAATTAATACAGGTTTGATTGATTATTTTATGATGTTCCTTGCTGATATTTCAATAAGATATTGATATCTTATTACTAATTTAACTTCAAGCCTAGTGTATTTATAACCTATTCAATATTATGTTATGTTATATTTTTTTATATATGAAACTTAATAAAAAGATTGAAAAAGAAAGAAAGAAAAACTTTCAGAGGACCTTAGAAGAAGAATTGTAGAGATGCATGAAGCTGGAAAAGGCAACAAAAGCATGTCTAAAGACCTGAGTGTTCTTCAGTCCACAGTAGGAAAAATTGTCTACAAATGGAGGAAACTCTGTACTGTTGTTACTCTCCCTAGGAGATCACACCAAGAGCACAAGTTGCAATGCTGAAGGAGGTGAAAAAGAACCCAAGACAGCAAAGGACCCGTAGAAATCTCTAGAACCTGCTAAAGTCTCTGTTCGTGTGTCCACTATAAGAAAAACACTGAACAAGATGGTGTTTATGGAAGGTCGCTATGGAGGAAACCACTACTCTCCCCCAAAAAAAAGCATTGCTGCACATCTCAAGTTTGCAAAAGACTACCTGGATGTTCCACAATGTTTCTGGAACAATGCTCTGAACAGTTGAAACAAAAGTTGAACTTTTTGGCAGAACCAAAATCTAATCCCAACTGTGAACTGTGTATGTTGGAAGGAGCATCATGGTTTGGGGCTGCTTTGCTGCCTCAGGGCCTAGACAGCTTGCAATAGTTGAGGGAACAATGAATTCAAAATTGAATCAAAACATTTTACAGGACAATATCAGGGTAGCAGTCTGTCACCTGAAGCTTCATGTTAATACAACAAGATGATGATCTGAAACACAAGAGTAAATGAACAACTGAATGGTTTAAAATGAAAAAAAAATTATGTTTCAGAATGGCCAAGTCAGAGTCCAGACCATAACCAAATTGAGATGCTGTTGCATGGCCTGAAGAGGCTGTTCATGCAAGGTATTCTAGAAATACTGATGAACTGAAACAATTGTGTATGGAGGAATGGTCTAAAATTCCTCCTCGCTGTTGTGCAAGTCTGATCAGCAGCTATAGGAAACATTTGGTGGAGGTTATTGTTGCTAAAGGACATTCTACCAGCTATTAAATACAAGGGTTCACATACTTTTTCCAGCCTGAGGTGTGAATGATTAAACAATGTGTTGAACAAAGCCATGAAAAGTACAATTGTTTGTGTGTCATTAGTTTAGGCAGACCATGTTTGTCCTATTGTGACTTCGATGATCAGACCACATTTTATGCGTAATTAATGCAGAAAAGCAGGCAATTGCAAAGGGTTCACAAACTTTTTCTTGCAATTGTAATTAATTTATGATGGAGTACAGATGGTATCCGTTGCAGTTGTTCATTTTGAGGTTTTATGTATGGAACTGGGTCATTTTGAGCTGCGTGCATCAATCATTAATGATGGCAGATTAATAATGCATTTTGCATCTGGAGAACAGCCACAGTAAATTAATGATGTCTAAGTACCAGCCTCAGTGTATGAGCTGAGTAGCACAAAATTCATTGCTGAATTGTGGAATTTTTTTTGTCTGTAATTAGTTTTTTTGTAACTTTGTTTACAAAGACTGCACTTTTCCTTTTCAGATCCCTTTAAGCAGCATGTGGACAGAGAAATAGACAGCAATGATGTGAAAACCATAACCCAGACTAAAAGTACAATGCAGTGTAAGGTAATTGGAAGCAAGCTATTCAGGTTTTGACTTTAAAAAATTGTTTCTGATCCTTGAGTTTATTTTTGAAAAATATTTTACTAATACTAGGGTCAGATGGCTACAGATGTTTGCTACATGTCGCCCTAGTGAATTATGGGTTAGGATGAACAATAGATTATTTCATCCTGATGTCAAAGTGCTATGACTTGGCTTTGGTAATTAATATTGTACCATTATCTACAAATAATTTTTACTGATAATTATATTAGAAGGTAAAAACAGATTTGACATTTTTTAATAAATACATAATATTAGTTTTACATACAAAAGTGAATGACACTCCCTTTACCAGCTATTGATGATCAGTTGTCATCCTTTTTCCAAACTGAGCAAATATTTATAATACTGTGCAAAAGTGTTTGGCACCTTAGATTTTTTATATAAATTTTATTTCAATTTTTTTGACTTCTGCATCATTGTGTCGGTAGAAAAGAGCAGGTCTTAGATTTCCAACCATTCATTTTCTAAAAAATTAAATATTAGAGAATTTTAAAAAATATTGTTACGGAAAGTAACATTTATGTAATAGCCCACTTCAAATAAAAACTTGATTACTTTGTTATTATATAGCCAGTGCATGATTAAACAAAGATAACAGGTGCTAATGATAATGACATAATGAGTTGAATTAACTAAACTGATAACTGAAACAAGTGTAGAAGGAATCAAACTGGGTAAAGGACAACCAAACTACAATGTGAGGATGTGGCAGATGTGACAGTTTAACCTTCAAATAATCAGTTTTTACACCATCGCAAAAGTAATAGCAGCAAGACACAAAATGGTCATCGTGCATCAACAATGTTTCTCCCAAGCAGAAATTTTGCAGCAGACAGGAGTTTCAAGTTATACTGCCTAAGCTCTTAGAAGAAGCACAAGAAAACAGGCATGATTGAGGACTAGAAACGCAGTGGTCAGCCACAGAAACTGAGTGCAATAGGCAAGAGATACATTAAACTGACATCTCTTTTAAATCAAAAGAAGTCCAGCACTGCTTTGAACTCATGGAGACCATTGGAGCCCAAGTATACCCCTCTACGTTCCAGAGAAGTCTTGTCAGAAGTGGTCTTCATGGAAGTTCCTGGCAAAAAGCCATTCCTCCAAAGTAGAAACAAAACCAACGGACTTACCTATGCACAAAAACACAAGGACTGGGCTGCTGAACAATGTGGCAGCAAGTGCACTGGACTGATGAGTCAAAATTTGAAATTTCTGGCTCAAGCAGGAGGCAATTCATCTGTGGAATTTCTGAAGAGCTCTATGTGGATGAGTGTCTGCAGCCAACAGTGAAGCACAACAGAGGCTCCCTGCAGGTTTGAAGCTGTATTTCTGCAAATGGAGTAGGTGATCTGGTTGGAATTAACAGAATCCTCAGGGCTGAGAAGTACAAGCAGATTCTCATCCTTCACACAATTTCATCGGGGAAGGCGCCTGATTGGTCCCAACTTCATTCTTCAGCAGGACAATTACCCCATACAAGATCATAAAGAACCATCTTCAGCAAAAGAGGAGCAAGGAGTTCTGCAACAGATGATTGATCTCAACATCATTGAGGCTGTCTGGGATTATCTGGAGAGACAGAAGCAAGCGAGACGACTTCTGCAAGTCTGCAGAAGAACTACAGGAAGTACTCCAAGATGCTTGGAACAACCTACCAACTGATCTTCTTATTAAACTGCATAATAGTGTACCTAAGAGAACTTAATGCAGTTTTAAAGGCAAAGGATGGTCAGACCAGATAATGAATTGATTTTGTTATCTACTGTGTACTCCTCTTCATAATTTTTTTGATATTTAGTAGCTTTACATTTCATTATTTTTGAAGGAACCTTTGCTGTATATTTTTTCTTACTTATGCTTAAGACTTTTGCACAATACTATATGTATTTAATTAATTAAATAACTTTGAATTATAATTCTGTTACAAGACTTAAATGTGCTTCTTTTGAAAACTTTTAATAAATGTCCAAATATACTTAGAAATTTTGTTTTATATGTTTCAAAAGATGAATACAATTGCAATCACATTAATATTTTATTTTTGCAAGTGGACTACTCTTGGACGCCTCGTATGGTCCAGTCCTCTGTTAAAGGAGACTTCAATCAAAGACTTATCATGTGAATCTTTGGAAAATCTTTATCTTCAAAAACCTCTTGAAGCAACGTGGCCTAAATTAAACAGTCGGACCCTTGCAAAAGTCAATCAGCAAGAATTCTTCACACCATTACAACAAGGACTATTCTCTGTAATGAATGCTTACAAAGACTTGTATTATCCAGAAAGGACAGCTACTCAAAATGGAGAAGAAGTTCGCCGCACCTATTGTTTACATGTGATAAATCATGTATTGAAAGCAAATTCACAAGTGCTAAATAACAACACAAAGAAAAGAGACAGGAAAGCAGATGTTGATGATGATGATTTGAGGGATCAGGGACTTACAAGACCTAAGGTAAGGAGTATTTCAACATGACAACAACACCTGTGTTCCTGCACATAAATTTGATATATAATATAGAATTCATGACTGCATAGTAAATTATTAGAGGATATCAGTAACACATTTCTGTGGAACTATAGCTGAGTCTGCTTTGAATGTCTGATGAATTTATTATGTTGTATATGGTCAATGATGGCAATGTCATCAGGAAGGGATGAGCTTACTACAAGTCTGTTTTTAGAGTAAATGCCTCTGGAGAGGCTAGAGATAACTGGAGATTCTAATGAGCACACTTGATGCTGAGTGGTTCAGGTATTGGTATAATTGAAAATTGGGCCATTGGTATCATGTCTGGCTAAAAAAAACTGGCTAAAAAACTGGCTAAAAAAAACCTTGTGTCTTAGAAAAGTAACATTTCAGTGGCTACTATCAAGTCTTTAATTATTGCTGCTAACTAACAGTCTGTTCTGCCATAATGAAGGTCTTGGCAAAGCTACAAAGAAAGTATAAGTGAGACTTTTTCATTATGTGTGTGACTAAGAGAATTTAATGCAGTTTTAAAGGCATTAGGTTAGGTTATCTCCACAACAAAAGACTTATAAGATCAACCTAGTCTTTCATTAACTGTGAGTGCTTGGATGTGAGCTCTTCCATAGTAACTATTCAAGTACATATTCTATTGTTTTGAAAACCAGCAGTTCAAAAGAGATGTTGAGAAATGGGTTGTCTGCTAAGTATTAGAGAGTGCTGAACCAACCATGGTTAACCAAGGAGATTTGGTGAATATTAGAGTTGAGAATTTAAAAAAAAAATGTGTATGTTGAAAAGTTGGTGATAGATCTGAAGATATTGATAAATTTAGAACCCAGCAAAGAAGGACAAAAAATATCAATGAGAAAAAAAATAATGGCAAAGTAGTAAGGAATACAGTTATGGCTATCAGTTTCTCTTAACGGATGGAAAGGAAGGAAGAGATCTGAGAAAACATTATGTCCATTGAGAATGAGGTGGGAGAAATAGTTAGGAATATTAAAAGAGCAAGGAAAAACATTTTGTATTAGTCAAGTTTATTGTCATTTAACTGTACACATGTATACCATTAAATGAGACAACATTTTTCCAAACTAGGGTGTAAAGCACAGTAGTACACATAGCAAACCTTATAAGATAAAATCTACAAATGAATTACACCTATATATACAAAAGTAAAGTGTATAAATTAGATATTGTAAGCTACAGAACAGATTAACCATTGAGACTTTGAAAGTGATGTGGCAGGGAGTCCAGAAGCCATGCCAGATAGTAATGTAGCTTGTCAGGATGTTCTCAATGGTGCTCCTATAAAATTCAGTTAAGATGGGACAGAGAGAGCCTTGCTTGCCTCATTCTCCTTAGGAAGTGGAGGTGCTGCTGTGCCGCCTTGTTCAGGGAGGTAATTTTAAGGGACCAGGTCAGGTCATATAGTAAAAGATGCTATAGACTATCCGTTAATGTTGGATGATGCTCGGAAGGAATTAAACACCTACACCAGTACTAGAAAATTTATATTAAGCAAATGAATTGGGCGAAAGCCAAGTAATCTCTTAATATGGATTTTTGCAATCAACAATCAAAATAGAAAAATGAGTGGCTACTGAGATTATGGATGAATTGGCTATAGTAGTGGTCACCAACCTTTTTAAGCCCAAGATCCCCTACCTTGGCCTTAGTGAAAAGCAAGATCGACCCCAGATCGATTAGTTACACGCATGCACACCAGGGCAGAAAACACCAGAATTAAAACCATGCAACCCGGAAGTAGAAATATTGTATAAACACCAGGGGACCAGGGGTACCCACCCTTTTTTTTTTGCACTGCGGACCAGTTTAATATTAACAATATTCTTGCAGACCGGCAGAGGAAGAGTGTTAAACACGATGGGAATACACCGATACTCAAAGCAGGTTCCTTATGTCCAGTCTATTCTGCAATTTAGTTTCCGTGGCTCTCGGCACTTAGCTTCTGTCCCGCTTGCTCACGTTTTTTCCGCTCAAAAATCTCAACGTGTTTGTCTTTAAGTGCAGGGTGCTTGGACTCAAGGTGACAGAGCAGTTTTGAGGGCTTCAGCCTTTAAGCCTCCCAGCCTTCACTGCAGCCTCCCTCCCGCCCGCCAACAGACGCCTTGGCCAGGTGCGGCTGGTCATGGATGGGGTGAGAGGACAAGGTCAGGGCCGGTGGTTGCAGTCCAGAGAGAGCAACCAGCCGAGCGAGGAGTGCGACAGGACGTCGTCCCCCCCCCCGTAGGATCTATCGGCTGACAAAAGTTTGTTTCAGTAGATCGCAGTGCGGTAGCTGCTCTGATACTTACAAAACGCTGAGCCTGAATTAGGTCATCTGCAAATATTTTAGCACCGGGTTCCCCAGGCACATTTGGTGCGCTAAACAGGTTCAGAAGTGGCGCCCTTCTGTCTGAACTCCAGGCAAGTACCAACGGCGCTTCCCACCGGCCGCGTGAGGCCAACCAATGATCACTGGCACGAGGGTATCATTGCGTTTAGGCGACTGATAACCTCGCATGTATTCAAGTTCAACAGTGGGCGTGACAGAGAATGAGGAAAGGTGCAGCTACCTCATATCGTTTCCTTGCAGCCTGGTGGTTGGGGACCACTGAATTACACTCTGTAGTGCAGGGGAGCTACACGCATGCGCACTGGGCAGAAAGAACGGAACTCCTTGTTACTTCAGTGTGACTGTCTCTACTCCTAAAGATGGCATTGGCCTGTAAACTAATGTGCAACTTTTTCTTTTACATTTGGTAGAACATTTTTGTGCCAAACCCCTTCAAATTTAATACATTCATAATAAATAAATGATGATTTCCACTTCATGTAATGAAATATTTCAGGTAAATGTGTTAGCAACACACCCTGACGAAGGGTCTCGAGCAGAAACGTCGACAGTGCTTCTCCCTATAGATGCTGCCTGGCCTGCTGCGTTCCACCAGCATTTTGTGTGTGTTGCTTGAATTTCCAGCATCTTCAGATTTCTTCGTGTTTGCCAGGTAAATGTGTTAAAACGCTTTTAGATATATATCACAGTAAATGTCAGGCCTTGGACTTTTTTTCAATAGGGAAGGTAACGACCATCCTTGTTTCTTCCATCTAGCTATTGAAGCTGTTGGGGAGAATATTGCCTTATCCATATATGTATTGATCACCACTAATATTCTTTAAAAAAATTCATTTTCAGGTTCTTATTGTGGTGCCATTTAGAGATTCTGCTTTAAGAGTGATACAGACTTTGATTAGTCTTCTTGATGCAAAAGATAAACTGGAAATAAGCAATAAAAAGAGATTTAAGGATGAATATGGTTCTGATCCAAATGACAAACCACCAAATCTAAAACGACCTGAAGATTATGAAGCTGTCTTTTCAGGCAATATTGATGATCATTTCCGAATAGGTAACTTTATTGTGTTTGTTAATAGATGAGAAATTATTGAAGACTGTTATCCTGTTCTGAGTACATAACTATCCTGGAAATTAATGGGATTTCATTGAACTCTTGGTTGACTCTTTGCCCTTTTCAATAATTGCTCCAAAGCACTGTCACTAAAAAAGTAAAGTTTGTAAATTCTTGTCACCTGAAGCAAGAACAAATCTGCCAATACAATTTTTTTCATCTTAATTCTCAAAACTTGGATCATTTTTTCAGCTACTGTATATAATACCTAAATCAATGTACTAGTGTAAATGAACGTGCCAACTGGTTATAATAGCCATTTACGGTGTTTCAGCTTTTAATCGTAAACTTTCTACATCCATATTTTAAACATAACTGATAACAATGTTTTTCCAGCTGGATTAAAATAGGAATAGGACAGTATTAGGCACTGGAGTAAATTGTGCTTAAAGCAAGCAAGAGTAGAGAAATCTGTTCCAAATATAGATTTTATAGCAGTAATTTTTTCATGAGTCTGCTCTTAAAGTAGATTCCCTGATCTCTGAATCCCTTTTCTTTCTTCCAGAAAGAAGATAAACTCATTTCTAGCATTATACTTTCTCTTCCTCTTTCCCACCATCCCACCCACAACTGATTTACATTTCTGCCTGCCGTTCATCTCCCATTTCCCTCGGAACAAAATTGAGAAGTTGTTAGTACAAGGAAACATAGTTCTTTCCTGCAATTTCTTATTTCTACAGTGTTCAGTCTGTATTAATTTTGTAGATCAGTATGGAATAAACATTCAGTTGTTTTATGTAGTTCAGGAAGGAATTTTGTGGCCTGTTTCTAACAACATTATTCGTTGCCTTGTATCTATTAAGCATACACTTAGCAGAAGTTTGGAAATGCTTGCCTTTCCTGTGGCTCTTGTTTGGAGAACAAGGAGCACAGCTTTATTACACTGAATGGATATCAGGAACAGGGCAAATAAAAAGTAAATTGAATATCCAGTTAATTTAGCAGAATTGGTGTAGGACTCTGGTATTTAAGTTTGATATCCTGCAAATATTATTTAATTTTAATGCAAGAATATCTCAACTTCCTGGAGTCATACAGCAAGCATGTCCACCAAGTCTGTACATTTACACCATTTCTAGCCTAACCCTACTTTGTTCTTGCTGCAGTTGCATTTACTTCCCCTCCCTGTATCACCTAGACCAGGGGTCAGCAACCTTTACCACTGAAAGAGCCACTTGGACCCGTTTCCCACAGAAAAGAAAACACTGGGAGCCGCAAAACCCGCTTGACATTTAAAATGAAATAACACTGCATACAACGTTTTGTTTTGCCTTTATGCTATGTATAAACAAACTATAATGTGTTGCATTTATGAAATTGATGAACTCCTGCAGAGAAAATGAAATTACATTTCTGCATGCAACAAAAACATTTTGAACTCCGAAAAAAAGACGTTGGGTTGAAGGTTACTTTTAAGTAAAATACTCAACGTCTATTTGAGTCCTTCTTGTATTTATGAAAAACGCCAAACTTAAATTTGCCGCCAGCAGCAAACCAAAAATAACGTCAGCCAGCTGTCAACCTGAAAAATAAAAGGACTATTTCACTGAACAATGAAAACATATGAATATACGTAAAATAATAGGCAATTAAAATATTTATCATACTTGTTCAGGTTGACTCACACCTGACAATGCAGTCGTATTTAGTAGGGATGGATCGATGCTTAGGGGAGTGACCGGGAAGGATAATGTGTTTTTTTCCTCTCTGAACTCACAGAAGCGTTTCCCAAACGATGTTTGCATTGCGATGATTGCAGAATGTAAATACTCCAAATTTATCATGTCGTGACCTTGTTTGAACTCTCTCAAATTGGGGAAGTGAGACAATGTGCCTTTCTGTAAATCTCTGGCAAGCAACGTCAACTTGCGCTCGAATGCCAAAACATCCTCCAACATGTGCAGGGCTGTACGTCCTTACCCCGTTGAAGAGCTGTGTTCAGCGTGTTCAGGTGCGCTGTCATGTCTACCATGAAGTGTAGCTTTTCCAGCCACTCTGGCTGTTCCAGCTCAGGAAAGTTGAGCCCTTTGCTGCCCAGGAAAGTTTTCACTTCTTCCAGACACGCGACAAAGCGTTTCAGCACCTCCCCCCTGGACAACCATCAGACTTTGTTGTGCAGCAGGAGATCAGAATATGCAATTTCCAGCTCGTCCAGTAACAAACGGAATTGACGGTGATTTAAACTTTTTGCCATTATTTTATTGACAATCTGAATGACAACATCCATTACTTCTGTGCATTCCGGAGGAAATGTTTGAGCGCACAGTGCCTCTTGGTGCAAGATGCAGTGAAAAGTCAGCAGCTTTCTGTCCAGCGACTTCTGCAGTAAAGCCACAATTCCCTTGTGCGTTCCCGTCATATTCGGTGCCCCCATCAGTAGCTACTGACACCAGATGGGTGGTCTTTATTCCTTTGGCTCTTAAACAATTCAAGACAGCCTCACAGATGTCCTCCCCCTGTGTTTGGTCTTTTAGAGGTATCAACTCAATCAGTTCTTCCTGTGGCCCGGCAGAGTTTACATACCGGCAGAACAACGCTATTTGTTCAATATCACCTTTGTCTTTAGACTCGTCACAGGCAATCGAGTAGGCCACAGCTGAATTGATGTCTTTAATTTGCTGTCTTGTGATGTCTTCTGCCATTTTTATGGTTCTGTCTTTGACAGTCTTTGCAGAGAGGGGCATATCCCTGATTTTCTGCACAATTTCACTCTTGTTTTTAAAGTCCGTGAATAGATGTTCTGAAATCTTAATGAAAGATTCTTTTATATATTCACCATCTGTAAACTGCTTCCCGTGCCTGACTATTTCCTGAGCGGCAATATAACTGGCGTATGTCGTTGATTTTCCAGACTTCATCCATTTCTGGAAATGATTTTTGCTCAGATCAACCTTCCGCATCAGTTCCGAAACGGCTTTTTTTCTCTCATCTCCATCCGGATATTTTTGAGCAAAGGCTGCGTGTTTATTCTGGAAATGCCTTGCGACATTTGACTTTTTGTTGTTTGCTAGTTTCTCATTGCATATTAAGCATACCGGTAAACCAGTCTCGTCAACAATGAAAGCAAATGAATCTGTCCACGTATCATTAAACGTTCTGTTTTCTTCAGTCACTTTTCTTTTTTTAGAATTCTCCATAGTTGGCTTACCTTGGATCGAAAAATTAAAGAAATCGCGCACTGGCGGGTGTCAGGTATTGGCAGTGGTGACGTATATTAATAGCGATAAAAACACGTTGTAGCGGTGTGCTCACGCAGTCAGTAAACTGCAGTCGAATAACTTTATTCGAACTAAACAGCCTTGCTTTTAAGCCTCCCTCAACCCAGCCCCCATGGACGCAGATGCTGCAAAAGACGCGTACTCACAAACCCCCGTAGGCTATCTCCCTTAGCCGGAATGCTGGCTAATTGTGAGGAAATGTGTCGCCACACTTAGATTGTACAAGATCACCATAATCTTCAAATTTAGAATTACATTTCAAAAGCTAACAAACTAACATAAAATACATTTTAATTAAATACTGACCAATTATTTCCCAAAGCCACAGGGAGCCGCAGCACAGAGGTGAAAGAGCCACAAATGGCTCGGGAGCCGCAGGTTGCCGACCCCCGACCTAGACCAACACCCACACCTGGTTCAGCCACTAACCTGCAATTTACAGTCAACAAGTAACTTCCTAATCAATTTATCTTTGGACGAAACCAAAGCCCTTAGATACATATGGACACAGGAAAAATGTGCCAACACCATACACAGTAAAGTGGAGGCCAGGAGTGAATCTGCCTCACTGGAGTTGTGAGCAGCAGCTCTGTTAGATGTGCTGCTTTGTCTCTTAATATTTGATTCTTTCCAGTTAGATGTTCAAAACATTTCTTGTTTGCATTTTAACAATTTAGTTTCTTGCCTTTTTGACTGCAGTTACATAGGTTATCTCTTCTGCCTTGCCAATAAATCATCTTTATATCACTTTTCACTTTTCTAAATTGTAGGGCTAAAGGTTTTTGAGTACACAGTGCTGTGATTGACTGAACCAAATTCACACCAACTAGGTGTCCCAAGGACTGTACACAGAATAAATATATTTGTAGTGGTATTGAGGGGTGAAAGTGGAGAGCTTCTTCAATATTTATAAATTAATTTATGCCTGTTTGTTTCTATTACATAGGGGTGGCCATCCTTCGTAGGAGTATAAGATTGTATGCACCATTTTATTCTAGCGACATCATCATTGCTTCTCCACTGGGCATGCGAACAATTGTCAAAACTGAAGGCGACAAGACGGGGGACTTTGATTTCCTTTCCTCCATTGAAATCTTAATTATTGACCAAGCTGATATTTATCTTATGCAAAACTGGGAACATGTTGTGGTGAGAAGTTCCATTCAACATTCCTGTTCATTCCTGTTCGGAGGATTGTCTGAAAAAAAAATTTCACAGTATAATTTATCCCAAGTATGCATTTTCTTAAGGGTAAACTAATAATTCTGAACATATTTTAAGAGTTGGCATGACAGCTGCTGAAGTTATAAAGGGTGATGTGTTGGGTAACGAAGTTTTTTTTAATTGACTGTTACTCTTCAAATATTAAAATTCTTAAAAAGCACGATTCCTTATTTCAAAATTTATGCTATCTTATTTGAAGATGCTCTGTTTAGGAATTTGCTCTGTTTAGGAAATAAAACAAATATATAATCTCTGGTTTGTGCAAAGAACTGGTATTTTAACGGAATTATGTTAAATCTGAATAAATTAGAGAAGCTTTGCTTGTCTTTTTATGAAAAACTACCAAAATATGAATCACCTAATTTTTGAAAAGTTTTAAGTCAGTTCAGAATATCAACTACTCTCTAGTGTAGGTAATGCTGACCTTTATCTGACATGAATAGGTATATTAATCTATTACTTTTGGTGTAATAATTTGCTTTTGGATTTTTATAGGCGAAAAAAATCAAAGCTTCTGACTTTTTGTAAAAATCCACATTCTTCAGTCATATAATTCTGAGAGCATTTGAATCTCTTGTGATTCCAATACTACGGTTCTTTCTTAATGCCCCAACAAATTTGCGTTTATGTCAGAACACTGAATTCAGTGGAGTTCATAACATTTTGTTTTGCAGATGATTTCTTGTGTAGGTTTAATTATTTTCAGCATTATGTTCTCATTTCTTGCAGTTCCTGCTGAAAAATCTCAACCAACAACCTCGTGAACCACATGGAGTAGATTTCTCTCGTGTGCGTATGTGGAGTCTGAATAGTTGGTCCAAGTATTACAGACAAACTTTGATCTTCAGCGCGCTTCAGAATCCACAGATTAATTCTATTTATAGTAAACACTGCTTCAATTATAAAGGACAGGTTTGTTTATCATGAACATTTTTTAAAAATTGATTTATTGCGAATTTGAGATTTTTCCATAGTTTGAGTTTAATGCAAGTTTCAGTTAATTGAAGTCATGCATAAATCATATCACTTCATTAAGGTTAATTCAGTTATGCATATATAATGGCTTACATTGATTGTCTAGTTTTGCTTAGTAGCTTATGGCTATTCACATTGTATCATGTATTTATGCTTTGCTATATTTGTGTCACTGTAAATATGTGCATTGCATTATCTTAAGGCTTCACAGCTTTTCATACCTTGCCCTTAAAACCCAACAAAAGTTTTTATTACACAATTTTTCTAAATTAAATTTTAGTTGGTCAGCAGGATAAAGGTCATAATTCTTTTCCTATCTTTTAGGTGGCTGTGAGGAACATGCCTCAAGCTGGTTCCATTTGCCATGTTGTTGTGCAGTTGCCACATGTATTTCAGCGAGTGGATGCCTCCAGTTTCACAAGTTTACCTGATGCAAGGTATTCTGTTATGCTGGAATTCCAGTGTGCAAATTAAAAAAAAAGCTGGATCAAATCTGAAATGTCTTTAATGTCACACTTCTCTTGCGGGGGGGGGGAGGAAGTCTGAGAGGAAGATTATTATTGTCAAGAAGTAACAATCGGAGATCAGTTGAATGCTATTTCCAATTCATGTACATAAGATCAATGCTACCAATATGTGGTAGCAAGTAAAATATTCTCCACTTCACCATAATTAGCAGCACAATACCATTCTACTTATCACAACAGGTGGACTTATCTTTGAGTAGATGGTGGTTTTTTTTTTTGGAAAATTAAGAAACAGTCTGTAACAAGCTTAAGTCTGAGCCTGAGCAAACTCATTTCACTTGGGGGGGGGGGGGAATGGTTCTCTACTTGTCTGTTCTCTGAGGTTGGTGGCATTCTCTCTTTATTCAAACAATGATTCAAGATCCACAGCTGGTTTGAGGCCTAGCTGGTGTGAAATCAAAGGAACAGTGGAGGTGTTGTCTTTCAGGTAACCCTTAACCTGCAACATTGTTAAACACTGGGAAAAAATTCTCTGAAGTCAGAATCATGTTTATCACTGATGTGTATGATGTGAAATTTGTTCTGGCATGATTACATGAACTGCAGATGCAATATTTATCTCTCAGAAGATTAATAACAAGCTGAGAATTTTTTTGACCAAATCCAACATACTTTTTTCTAAGTTGCTAACATATCTTTTGTAATTATTTGACTCCTAGTTATTTGTCTCTGAAATACTGTACAAATGAACTTCCCTTAACAGGTTGTATTCTGATGTGCTAGATTGGAAAAATTACTGTGAAGTAACACTGATAACCATAGAAGGTTCTTCACATTTGAAGATGAGTATCAAAAGATTTAAAAGAATAAGAAAGTTTTGACACACTCAGATGAACCCTAGAATTGCCCCATAAAAGCATTTAATTCTTTTTTATATGGATCCAAAAAGTTCATCTTCATTACACAATTGACAAAAATTGAGAAAATCTAAGGGAAGTTTTTAAATGAAGCGTGTTGTACAAAGTGACCATTTATAAAGCATTGACAGAGCATTTTCTATGATAGAATTGAAGTAAGTGTGATGGACGGCAGTGAATTCTATAGAGCTGTTACTGCATCAGCTTTGTTAGGATATCGGTTAATGTAATTTTGCAACAAACTGTTAAGTAAAATAGTCTGTAACATGTAACTTTGATCAAAGTTCTCTGTAAAAGAAATTGATGTGCAAAGTTAGTAAAGTTATAAAGGCCTGACTTTAATTAAGGAAAAAGCATTTGATGCAAAAACATCATGATGTAATTCCACTAGTTGAATTTGAACTGTGTTAAATGGAAACATTAAGCCAATTTAGTGAGATTCCCAAAGAGTATTGTTGCTGGCACTTCGAATGCAAAATTTTAATTTAACCTCTTAGATAGGAAAGATTTAGAGGGACATGAACCAAACACAGCTGATAAGACTTGCTCAGAAAGGCACCTTGGTCCTCATGGTTGAGTTGGGCCAGAGGAGCTGTATCCATGTTGTGTAACTCAATGACTCTTCAGATGTGCTCTAATAAAGTTAAAATTGTAATGTTGAATATGAAATCTTGGAATACTTGAGTAAACTTGATTTTTTTTTATCCCTCAAGGTTTGAATTTTTCACCAATAAGATTTTACCTCAATATAGAGAAGCTGTTATGTCCCACACATTAATTTACATACCAGTCTACTTTGATTACGTGCGGCTCAGGAATTACTTCAATCGTGAAGAATTGAGCTTTTCACATATTTGTGAATACAGCAAAAAATCCACTGTTAACCGAGCAAGACATTACTTCCTTCAGGGAGAAAAATCTTTCCTCCTATTCACGGAACGGTTCCATTTTTATAAACGGTGAGAATCCTGTAAGAGCATTTTGTCAATTATGTAACTAGATTATTAATCTGGAGTGCAGTACTAAAATCTTCCATTGAAAACCTATTCCAATGAGTTGGAAATTTAAATTTAATTAAATCAGAATTACAAAGGAAGATTCAAATGTTACTGAAGATGAGGAAACACAAGGTTAGTTGTTATATAAGCCCATTACCATTATTTACAAGCTTTCCCATGTCAAAAATCGCTCTGGGAATATCTTGACTGCTTCGGCCATAGTAGTTCAGAAAGAAAAGATTGCCATCATTTTCCTGAGGGCAATTATTAAAGGGTAGTAAATTCTTATCTAAAGAGCATCTTAAGTTGCAAGATTTCATAGCTTTCACAGATGATTTTTAATTATCAGCATTTTTTTTTTCACTGACCTTTTGAGATGGCTCTAAATCTTTGAATTTTGGTATCCATCCTTCCAATAAGCCATTGTACCTAAATCATTTGACAAGAATATTTTCTTAGATTACTTTTTTCTTGATCACTTTCAGTATTTGATTTTTTTTTAATTGAGTGAGAGCATTGAAACAGGACCTTTTATTGACCAAGTCCTTGCTGACTATTCCTTTCCACCAATCTGACTATAATCACATTTTATTCTCCTCACACAAATGCTGGAGGAATAGAATATAAGGATCTGCCAAAAATGGCATTTCCCAGTGTGAGGCCACACTTCACCTGGGAATCTTTTGGTGATGTGTGTTGCATCTAGTGCTCCCGATGATTTGTCGAACACCTCCGTTCCATCCGCCAAAAGTGCAATTTTCCATTGGCCAACATTTTAATTCCTATCCAATATGTTGGTCCATGCCTTGTCTTCTGCCATGATACGGTCACTCTCAGGATGGAGGAGCAATACTTCATATACTGTTTAGGTAGCCTCCATTCTGATGGTATGAACATTGATTTCTGTTTCTAGTAATTTTTCCCCTCCCCCTTCCCTCTTCTTTTATTCCCCATTCTGTCCTCTTACATCTTCTCCCCACCTGCCTATCACCTCCTTCTTGTGCCCCTCCTTCTTCCTTTTCTGCCATGGTCCTTTTTCCTCTTCTATCAGATTCTCCCTGCTCAAGCCCTTTTCCCACCCGCCTGGCTTCACCAATCTCCTAGCTAGTCCTCCTTCCCCCTCCCACCTTTTTATTCTGGCATCTTCCCCCTTCTTTTCCAGTCCTGAAGAAGGGTCTCAGCCTGAAATGTCATCTGTTTATTGACTTCCATAGATGGTGCCTGACCTCCAGCATTTGTGTGCTTGCTCTGTATTTCCAGTATCTGCAGAATCTCGTTTATTATTCTCCATACATTCCCATCAGTTTCTTCCAGAATTTACCATTCACCTACAGACTAGGCACAATTTTCATCAACTCTCCTAATGTGTATCGTTTTGAGGTTTGAGTAAACTGTATCACCTAGAGGAAAATCATGTGGACAAAGAAAGAACATGCAAACTCCACACAGCCAGCATTTGAGTCATAGGAGCTGTGAGGTAGCAGCTCTACTAACTACATCAGTAGGTTTCTTTTAAGTGTAACTTTAATTTGGGGGTAAATTCATGTTGAATTGTTTATACCAGGTTAGCAGTCTTGCACATTTTTAAAACCAAGTTTCTAAAATACTCCCAAATTGCAAAAGTTAATGGCAGAATTTGTATTATAATTACATATGTGACTTTGAGCAGAATTCTCAGCAGGGTCCTTACAATAGTTATCAAAAGATCTGGTTTGTGCTTAAGAAACCGTTTGCACCTAAAATGGAAAATAAACACAATGAAGCTTTGAGAGCTTGAAGTTGTCCTAAGTGTTGTAGTATATAAAATCAATTATGTGTATACTTAAAGAACTTCACCTGTAGTAGGTTGGCCAAGCAAATATTACTGTCTTAAAAA
Source organism: Hypanus sabinus (assembly GCF_030144855.1). Taxonomy (NCBI): domain Eukaryota; kingdom Metazoa; phylum Chordata; class Chondrichthyes; order Myliobatiformes; family Dasyatidae; genus Hypanus; species Hypanus sabinus. Next base: position 39,601,409 of record NC_082717.1, read on the forward strand.
TAATTTTGCAGTTGGTTTTTCATTCACTGGAAGTATACATGTTATGTTTTTATCACAAATATGATCATTAAACATTGTCATTAAATAATTTGAATTTCATTGTAGGTACACCATCAAAGGCATCAGGCATCTTATTTTCTATGAACTTCCTACATATCCACATTTCTACAGTGATATCTGCAACATGCTGAAAGCAGAAAATAGGGGTGATGAAGCATCTTGGACTTGCACTGTTCTGTATTCCAAGTATGATGCTCAAAAGCTGACTTGTGTGGTGGGAGCAGAACGGGCTGCCCAGATGATACAGTCCAATAAATCTGTCCATTTGTTTGTGACAGGAGACGACATGTAGGATAAACTTGACTGATAAAAATTTAACAGTTCGTCATGGCTAAAGTCAAAGTTATGTCAAATTTAATATTATAAAAAAATTATTAGCCTGTCATTCTATTGCTGATTATTTATAAATCTTTCTTTTAATATCAGGAATACACATATTATTGTATCTTCCAATTTGTAAATAATATTTTAATGTTAAGTACAAAGCATAGTGCTTTTGCTGGATTCCTAAGGTTAGGCAAGCAAAAACAAACAAGCAGAAAAAAACTGAAATAAACTGCAGTTACTGTTTTATAGTTTTCTACTGTGCTTTTCTTTTGCAAATATACAGTTTCATTCTCATTTTCACTGGCTATGAAGAAGTCTGGATTTCTTGAGTTGTGAAAGCTGCAGTATAAATAAATATCAGACTTTTCTTAATTGTATAGCTGTTAATCTTTTGATTTCAGTATGTAAAATTTCTATTGTTCATCCTATTTTTGTCAAACTTGCTAGTTAGGTTTTTTGCATGCTTTTAATACAAGTCAAAATTGTTCAGTTTTTGTGAAAGCAATTTTTGGAACTTTTTTCCTGTATGTGTTATTTTACTATAAATGGGATCAGCTGTTCTCTAAGGTTCATTTATTATCAAAGTATGTATACAATATACAACTCTGAGATTCTTCATCTCTAGATAGCCACGAAACAAAGAAAAACCATGCAGGTCTTTTCAAAGAGGACCAGCAAACCCAGTCCTCCCCTCATCCCTGAATATATTTTAAAAAATGACAACATGATCATCAACCCCGCACAGAATGAAAAGAAAACATTGGCCCAAATACCCTCTCCTCACAGGAAATACATCAAGAACATTGCCCCCCCCCCCCCAAATCTCCCTCACACCCTGCACAAAAAACTAACAAAAATGCAACAAGAACATCAACCCCCCCCCCCCCCCCCCAGCAGAGTGATCCCATCAGCAAATGAAAGGCAGGTAGTTGGTGCTCACCTTCTGCATTCATCTAGTTACAATCTTCCCCGTCACTTTAATCAGCAAATAATGGAAACATTAATTGGCAAAATGGAGTCCAATATTGGCTTGCGCTCGCTGCGTCCCGGAATTTTTTTGGAGCCAGCAAAGCACTCTTTTTAAGAAGATAAATTTGCATCCAAGAGACTGAATTAAGTATAAGAGTGTTTTATGGTTCAGTGCAATTTTTATTGATTTCAGCTGTTTTTGTATTGTTAAGGACTAGCTCCTGACCATAAAACACATTCTCAATCGATAACACACTGTGATTATTTGATTGACTGTTAATCTGAGTCATTCAGTAATACTTCACTCAGACTTGATCTCCATGTAAGGAAATGGTGGCCAGCTTCTTAAAGATATTTCATGTTTTTGTGTAAACAGTTCTTTGAGACTACTGATGGGTTAAAGTAGTCACAAATCTTGAGGTACTTTGACACCAGACTTTTTGAGAAATGATCACACTGCCAAGAATGAATTAGAAGCAATGATGCAATAAGCTTTAACCAAAGCTCTAAATTTGTTGTAAACTTATTGTTCACTTTAATTTGGAAACATTATTGATGGCGAAATCGTAGTGGGTAGAATTAAAATAAATTAATAAAGTGTTATATTTGATAACAAAGTAATGAGATTATCAAAGGTGGCTTGCAGGTATTGGTGAGCAGCTTGGAAAACAATACCTAGGAAAAGAAGGTAACTGATACAACATTGGCATTGTACAAGGTATTTAGGGAATAATGAACCAGAACATTGGTGGGTGTGGGGGAGGGGAATAATCTTTCAGAGGATTAGGAGGGGACAATGACTTGTGATGGAATGTCCAACTGGTGCATGCTGTGAACTACATCATTATGTTTAAAGATGTGAAGTGGAGGAGGGTGTGGGATAGTGGTGGAGCACAGTACGGGTGCATTGGAAGCATTGGATGGAAGAAGCAAATTTTTCACCAACCATTGCTGAAGGATTAATTGCATGAGGAATTAAAAGGAATAGGCAAAATTAAGACAGATAATTTTTTAGAGAATGAGAGAGGCTTGTGATAATCAGTGAGCTTGTGATGCATTTCATGAAAAATACTTGAATTAAGCGAAGTTCTGGAAGGGACATGTCAGAAATAAGCCAAGTTATTGTTGCTGATGAAGAAGAAAATAGTAAAAGAATAGAACAATAGGCCTCAATGCAATGTGAAAGGTCAAGGAGGGGATCAGTATTCAATATATGTATTGAAGGATGGTTGGGTATGGAAGCTGCCCAGGTTACTTTGGTAATATGTATCAAAGTGTTTCAGCTATTCAAGGTCGGGCAAATTCTGCTAAATTAAAGACCTTGGAGACGCTCGGGGATTTGCTGCGTTGCATTTCAAAGCTTAAGCAAAATACTGACACATTTCAATTGATGTGATGGTTAGTGATAGTAAAAGATGTTGCCAGAAAAAAACTCAAGTAACAGAATATGATGCTCGGGTTAAATCAGTGGGCTGCTGCATGGCATAGCTCAAATGGCTGGAAGGGTCTACTACATGCCTTATATTAATAATTAAAAAAAAACATTTCGCCTTTGAGTTTTCTCTACTATTTATCAAGACCAAAGAAGGCACCTCCCCCCTCCCAAATCCACCTCAGCACCATTTTCCTGCATTATCCCATACTCTTTGATTCTCTTAAAATGAACTCAGTGACTGAACATTCCTGGATTAAAAGGTTCACAACAGCTGCATGAAAACAAAATGTCCTCATCTGATCTTAAAAGAACTACCCAATTTGATACAGGGAGATGTGGAACTCTTGCATCCAGGTGTAAGGGAAACCAAATGTTCAGCTGCCCTGATTAACCAGAATCCAGTGTACTTTTATTGCCCTTAACTCAATGTTTGCAGTTCAATGAAGATTTGCCTAATTCCTTGAATGAGGGTTATCCTAACAAGAGAGGCTACATAGTTGGGTCTCTACTCCCTGTACTACGGAATTTTTTTCCAGGACTTGACTGGGTAGATGCAAGGTAAGTCCTATAAAAATTCTGCAATTTAATTAATGGTTCCATTTAATATCAGAAATGTATACAGTACACTGCACAAGATTCTTGCTCTTTGCAGACACCTATGAAAACATGAGAACCCCAAAGAATAATGACAGTAAAATGTTAGAACCCCAAAGCCCCCGAACCCTCTCCCATGCACAAGCAGCAGCAAAGAATCAACCGTTCTCCCCACACCCACCTTTTTCAGCAGGAGGTATCGGCACCCACCACCCACTGAGCAAGCAATGGTAAAGCCCCCAAGGACAGACTATAATCTGCAGTCCAACAAAAATTTATTGTTCACCCAACAGTTGGACATGCCTAACATGGGACAGAAAAGTGTTGCCCCTTTTCCACAGCGAGAGGGGAGACCAACAAAACAAAACTCGCTGATTATGATATGATGTTACAGTCTGCTGTGTCACTTTTATTCCAAGTTCTCCAACTCAAGAATTTTCAGCAACTCTCCCCCACCATCGAGAGAGAGAGAGTGATCGCCTGAGAACAGAGGCCTCTGACAGCCAATCCACTGTTCGTAATGCTCCATTTCTCCTACAACAGCTCAGTCAGTGACACTGCCATGAAATTGGTTCATTCAGAGGGTGGCAAGGCCTCACCCAAAGGCAAGCATCTTCCAGCCTGCATCCTGGGGTTATCAAGAAATGGCTGGTTGGGAAGCTCTAGAAGCAGGAACCGCTGTAGATCATGGACTCCCCAACAGATTATTCACCTTGGAAAGGAAAAAAAGAGACATTAAAGGGAAGAAATTAACCTGTTTTGCAGATGAGCTTGAAGAAGCCACCCTCTGACGACATCTCAGCTCTTACCTTCACCCTGTGGGGTAAAATCAGGGCTGATTTATTGTCCCTCTCAACCCCATTCTCCTGTCTCTCTATAATCTATGTGCCCTTACTAATTAAGAACCTATCAACCTCTGCTTTAAATATACCCAATGACTTGGCCTCCACAGCTGTCTGAGGCAATGAATTCCATAGATTCACCAGCCTCTGGCTAAAGAAATTCCTTGTCACCTCTGTTCTGAAGGAATGTCCTGTATTCTGAGGCTGTGCCCTCTGGTCCTAGACTTCTTCACAATAGGAAACACTATCTAGGCCTTTCAGTTTTTGATAGGTTTCAATGAAATCCCCAGTATAGGCCCAGAGCCTTCAAAGCTCCTCATACATTAATCCTTTCATTTCTGGGATAATTCTCATGAACCTCCTCTGTACCATACAGTCTGACAAACGCCTTATAAAGCCTCAGCATTATATTCTTGCTTCTACAGAGGTGCTAGAAAGTTGTGAATCCTGTAGAATTTTCTCTATTTCTACATAATTGTGGCCTAAACTGTGATCAGATCTTCACAAGAGTCCTAAAGCTAGATAAAAAGAATCCATTTTCAGCAAGACATCTAAAATTTTGACAAACTTCTATAGATGTGTGGTGGAGAGTATATTAACTGGTTGCAACAGTCAATATACTCTCAGTATGGAAATATAAGTGCTTTTGAATGGAAAATCCTGCACAAATAGGAAAATAGTTAAAGTCTTCCCCACCATTGAGAAAATCTCTCCAGATTAATTTATTTCAATTATCATTAAGCACATCTGCATGGAGTGCTGTCACAGGAAAGCAGAATTATTCTTCAAAGAATCCAACTATCCAGGTTATGCACTTTTCTCGCTGCTGCCATCAGGAAGAAGGTTCAGGATCCACTCCACCAGGTTCAGAAACAGTTAATACCCCTCATCCTTCAGGGTCTTGAACCAGAAGGGATAACTTCACTCACCCCATCACTGAATTTTTCTCACAAACTATGGACTTACTATTAAGGATTCTTCATCTCATACTCTCTATTTATTCTTTGTTTATTTATTTTTGTATTTGCACAGTCAGTTATATTTCACACATTGGTTAATCTCCTGTCCTGTAAGGTGCAGTTTTTCATTGATTTTATTGTATTTCTTTGAATTACTGTGTATGCCCACAAGAAAATGAATCTCAGGGTTGTTCATTGTAGTATTTATGTACTTCGATGAATTTACTTTGAACTTTTCAACTTTATTTCTTCAATCAAAGTGGATGACCTTACAGTAACATATTCCCAACCACTGAAGTCAAGCTAACTGGCCTAAAATTTCCTGTCATTTGCCTCCCTCCCTTCTTAAAGAGTGGAGTACACTTGCGATTTTGCAGTGCTCTGGAACCATTCCAGAATCTCATGATTCTTGACAGATCAGTGCTTATGCCTCTGTAATCTCTTCAGAATCCTGGGTGTAGCCTATCTGGTCCAGGTGACTCACCTACCTGCAGACCTTTCAGCAACTACACTCGCCTCTGCCCCGATACTCTAGAATTTTACTGAGATAGCTCAAAATGTCAAAGGTTTATTCACTTCCATATATGCTTCCTGACCTGCTGAACTCCTCCAGCACTGTTTGTGTATTGCTCCACCTATCATCTGGCAGCTCTGGCTCCACCCCTTCCCTCCTCTTTTATAGCCTGGTTTTCTTTCCTTTATCTTTCAGTCCAGATGGATGGCCTTGACTCAAAACATCGGCTGTCCATTTCACTACCTGATCTACTGAGTTTCTCTTGTGTTTTGTGTGTTGCTCCATATTCCAGCATCTGTAGTCTTTCGTGTCTTCAAAGATGGGGCAGTATTTTGTTGACTATGGGAGGAGTTTCACGGTAGGGTTTATTTTAGCCCGTGTGCTTCAAACTGTAATGCTATTTGAGATTCTGATGTTGCTGCTTAGGGCAACTATACTAAATACTAGCAGTGTCTGGGCCAAAAAAAAAATCAGCCTTTCTGAGATTCAGAAAAGATAATTTGAGGGAATGGGGAACAGTTAAAAAAATACAGGGTTTCATCTGTTAATGATACTTCCACAATGCTATTAGTTAAAGGAATCTAGGATTTGACCCAATGATAATGAAGACATGAAAACAACACTCTAGATTAGATATTCTTGTAGAGCAGATTGCTGTTTGTGATTGTGGTTGATTTTTGCCATTTTTGGAGAGTATAACATGAATATTTTGGAATCAATTTAAATGTACTGGCAAATGCGTCTGATGTTGATAGCATTATAGCTGCAGTGCTCCAATTGAAGGTGGAAGTTGAAATGACCAATAAATGCTGCATTCCGCTTGATTAAAGAAACATGTATTCCCAGATCATTAAAAACATTTGAAAAAAAAGCACAGCAAGCTATTTACTATAATTTTAATATTGGTAGGTTCAATGTACAGATGGTTGTAATTGCCTAAATATATACAGGCTTAAAACTAAACTTCCCTACATTAGACAAACAGAACTGGGTTAGAATAAGTTCTGATTTGCAAAACAATCAGATGACTCAAATGACATTCCAGTTGTGGTTTTGTCATTGCATTATTCAGATCACCTGACTGTAACTACAAACTACAAGTGGGATTGGTGATTGCAAGAGAACTATGGAAAGCCTTTCAATCCAGCTGTTGCCTGAACACCCAGGGGAATATTTTTATAATGGATCCAATTCAAACATTGAAAATAAACACCCTGATATTAAATGGTTTTGATGCTCCTTTTTAACACTCCCTATAAAATTAATGTCACTGTAGCCTGCAGCAAAGAGAATGATTATGTTTAATTATTCTGTATGTTCATTAAAACAATATCATGTTCACATTTTACACTGGAGAAAACAAGGATTAATCTAAATACAACAGAATAGAGATAGCCACCTGCACTTATCCGCAAATTATTGAAAACCTGAGTGATTAATTTTGAGTTGTAAAATTAATGCATAACAGACTTTTTCTCCAGAAAGAGTGATTTATAAAATAGTTTTCTGAATTTGTGGTGTAGCAATGATTAATCAATTGTCACTATTTGTATTCTAATTTACATTTTGGACAAACCTTTTGTTTCATAGTATACTGCCAATATTGCAATGCAAAAGAGAGCATGCAAAATTAACAAGCTCTCAATGTTGGAAATATGAAATAAAATTTATATCTTTGGCAACGTTCAGTCAGTCCATCAATATCAGTAAAGAAAAATTATCTTCCTATGTTTGGATGTCCACAGTATTTCAACTGCACCCTAAATAATTGCCTTGTATAAAGTCAAAATTTCTTTCTGTCTTAAAAGTTTTGTACACTATTTAGTTTAATAGATTTATCTTCTTGTGTCATTGTAATAACTTATAATAATTGATTGAAAATGAAAGAGAAAATCATATTTTAATTGAATTTATCATGTAACTTGGAGTAATGCATATTGTTATAAATTAATTCACCTTTGAGATCTCTGATTTGAGTCCTGATGCAGGGTCTTGACCTGAAATATCAACTATTTGCCTCTTGACCTGCTGAATTCCTCCAGCAGTTTGGTTTTTTTTGGTCCCAGTAGTCTTACTTGTCAGAGTTCATGTTTCAGGATGGAGGTTTCTCTCTCATTTGTTGTTCTGTTCAAAATAACTGAAATATGAGCAAAATTATGTTTCTTAGGGTCAACTTTATGTGCTCCAATACCGTTTTTCATAATGCCATTATATTTTACAGATTGAAACATTGGCTTGTCATTTATCCTCGAACCAATCACCTTTTACTGAATAAATCGCATTTTCTTTTGATTTTTTAAGAGAAGTATAAATTCTCACAATTAGTGGATTTCTTCTTCAGTCTGTGGACTGAATCATTTATATAATCTTTGCAATAATTTAAATGAAATCTTCCAGTCAGATTTCAAGCATTGATTCAAGGCAGATGTTCATAACTATAACCCAATACTCACATCTTGACAACTGAAATAATGTAAAAATTGTTGCGGATTTTATCCTGAGATGTATTTGGATTAGCCTAACTTCATTTGCAGATATTTATTATAATGCTACCTTTGTTTAATGAAAATGTGATTTTTTTCAGAAGAAAATGTTAGATTTGATATTTATTAGAGCTACTAACTGATTATAAGATAGAGACAGACTATAAATTTGAGAGAAAAAGAGAAGGTAGAAATAGTTAGAATTAACTAGCTTAATAAACTGATTGATACGAGTGTGATACTTGGGCAATGCTCTGTAACTTTTTCAGTAAAGCTATTTAGCTTCCCCTGAAACCTTGAGTAGTACAGTACTCTAAATATGCTTATACATACTCTGGTGCCTTAGCTGTTGTTGAAGTTTAAATGGATATCATATTATTGTGATATTCAGGGATGTTTTGTCAGTTGCAGTACATTATAGCCAATGACATCCCAAACAAAGAACTTAAGAAAACTTTCTTAAGTCATACTATCAGATTTGTTGCTCTTTCTTGAATTCCATGTAAGATTTATATGGCCAGAGGAATGTTTAGCAGTAGATTAGTAGTACAGCAAGGCAATCAGCTAATTCAAAAGAAGTGCGCACAAGAAGAAAGGAGAACTAAAACAAGATGGCATTTTTCATAAATTTAATAATGAAAATATAAAAATTATTAAACAAGATTTAAGACAGTGACTTAGAGCAAATATATAACAGTTGAAACTGATCAGAAATATTAACTTCCAAGCAAAAATATTAATATTAATTGTACCATTATAACTTTTAAGCAGTGCTTTGCTGTTCAGTAATCGACAAGCACTATTTATGTTATACATAAAATATATTTAATTATGTAAATTCTAACTGATCCCAGTTTTTAATGACATTCTGGTTTCTGGCGTTTGGTTATTATCATTTGTAAAGTATTATCCTAGGGTAATATTTCTAAAGTTACAACATGTAATAATTTAGCTGTAAGACCAGAAATCACTGTTCCCTCTAAACTGCGTGGGTGCATGGCTGTGTCGTAACTGAAATGCTCCCATGCACATAACCTTTGTAGCTGCACAGCTGGAATTTTCTTCTATGTAATGTGCATATGATGTGTATAAAGAAATGTGTGTAAAGATTTCCTGCTCAGTGCAATGGATGGTCCATGCAGCTGTAAAAAAACTAAAGGGAACATTGCCAAAAGTGATTCCAACTTAACAAATTTTGGAAAATCTCATAAAATAATAAACAACACAACAGTGAAACCTGAGTCTTAAAAGAAAACAGAATCACAACATCTTTTATTTTAGCTCTATTGTGGCCAGCTACTAGCAAATCATTATTTCAGTAATTTAGTATGATTTTATAAATAAGAGCTGTGCAACCCGATTTTTTTCTATGTACAGTTGTTTGGCAGCCAGGTGATAGACTTTGTGGATGTGCTGGTGAGCCTGCCAAATTTTTTTCTCTCTGTTTTGCAGTTGCCTCTGTGTATTGTTTGTAGATACAAAGGCAAATATCTAAGCTTCATTTGTAATGAACGCAAATGTTATTTGGATGCAAGTGAATAAATAATATGCCAACAATGATATCTAATCTGTAATGAAGAATTACACTATAAATTCACTAGTAAAATATTAATACACAACATATTTTTCAGTGATTTATTAATACTGTGCATTTCATTATGAACTGATACTAATGTTGGATACAGTACGAGAGAGATGTGAAAATATAACTGTTTAAATTATGATCAAAATATGCTCTTTCTCACTGGTTTTGCATAATAAACTACTTGTTGATGAAGGCTGCCACTTAATGCAGTTTAAGCTGGTGTGCAACTTGAATAATGCATGACCTGAATAAGTACAGAATGTTACCATAGCAATGGCAATGTTGATTTAATTCAATGAAATAGAAACATTATTATAAAGAAGCTTTAACAAGTGTCTACTTGCATATTTTAATTCTTACACTGCCTCAGTGCCTTAGGAAAAATACCAATCAGAATTTTGGGAATGAAAATGTACTTATGTTTACACACGTACACTTCAGAGTCCTTAAAATAATTGTAGAAACTGTAGCTTAGTAGATATTTGTAAAGTGGTATCTATGCTTATGGTTTTTAAAGTTACAACCTGTAATAATTTGACACCATGCTGTCAATTTACACACTAGAAGACTCCGCAAACAAAAATTATATAGTCAGTTAATGTGTTTTAGCAATTTTGGTTGAGTGATCAGTAATTAGCCAGAATTCTGCACTTCCATGCAATGCTTCTGAATTGGAAAGTTGAGTTTTGGTGTAAAATGTTAGTTTTACTGCACCAAAGTGTAATGATCAAATCACTGAATAGTTTATCCTTTCCTTCCTATTTTAACTAACATTAGTATTTATCTAGTTATCTGGACAACATACTAATCTCATGATGTCAAACGTAACCAAGTACAATAATGGCAAATGGGTTGCCATAAGTTTTGGGAGCTATAAATGTTTTTTTATTAATCCTACTCAGTCAGCTGAGTTCTTGGGGACATCTTTTTTTTAAAGAGGATACATGAGGGTAATAGCATCATTAACAAAAATCCAGAGGATAAAAGGGACTGACCACTATTCAAATGAAGACAGTGTTTTTATCTTGAATAATTCTGTGGTTTGTTTAGAAATGCTGTGCCATCATTAAAACAAACATTTCCAAAATTGCTTCTCTGCTTGGATCTGGACAATGTCCTTGAATGTATTTCAAGACAATATTTCCAGCAGATAATTGCCAGGCAATAATTATTTTCATGAGACATAAGAGACTGCAGATGCTGGAATCTGGAGTAAAAAAAATCTGCTGGAGGAAGTTAGCAGACCAAACAGCATTTGTAAGAGAGAAGGAATTATTGATGCTTTGGGTCAAGGTCTTGTATCATAAGAATCACAAGAATTGTCTATATTTATGAGAATGCATAACTACCTCTTCAAAACGTTCACTTGCAATATTATCACTGAGTGTCCACTACCAACATCCTGAAGTAGTCATTCTTGACTAGATTTTCAGTTGATCTAGTCTCAGCAATGTTGCAGTGATGGAATGATTTGGAGTCTCTATATTCTTTGGCTCCCCAAAGATTTTACATGTCCTACAAATGTAAGGGGTGTGAGAGATTACTCTTTTTTTCTTAAAATGTATAACATACATGAAGCTCAAAGTACAAAGGATCTATGAACAGTCTGGGGAAAAAATTGTTGTTTGTATATATCTATATTGAAAAATATAGCTGGAAAATGGGCTGAAAATGGCAGATGGCATTTAATGCTAACAAGTGCAAGGTTTTGCACTTCGGTAGGACCAACCAGGGTAGATCTTACACAGTGAATGGTAGGGCACTGAGGAGTGTGGTAGAACAAAGAGATATGGGAATACATGTACTGTACATAATTCATTGAAAGTGTTGTCACAGGTATATAGAGTCGTAAAGAAAGCATTTGGCACATTGGCCTACATAAATCAATGTAGTGAGTACAAAAGATGAAATGTTTGTTGAAGTTGTACAAGATGTTACAACTAATCTGAAGTATTGTGTGAAGTTTTGGTCACCTACCTACAGGAAAGATGTAAACAAGATTGAAAGAGCAGAAAGAAAATTATTGCCGTCTCTGGAGGACTTGTGTTATAGGGAAAGATTGAATAGGTTAGGTCTGCATTCTTTAGAACATAGAAGATTGAGAGGAGATTTAATAGAACTATACAAAATTATGAGGGGTATAGTTGGGTAAATGCAAGCAGGTTTTTTCCACTGATGTTGGGTGGGATTCCAACCAGAGGTCATGGCTTAAGGGTGAAAGGTGAAAAATTTAAAGGAAAACATAAGGGGAAACTTCTTCACTCAGAGGTTGTGAGAGTGTGGAATGAGCTACCAGTACAAGTGGTTCATGCAAGCTCGATTTCAGTGTTTAAGAGAAGTTTAGATAGGTACATGGATAGTAGGGATATGGAAGGCTTTGGTCCAGGTGCAGGTCATTGGGAGTAGGCAGTTTATATGGTTTTGGCATGAACTAGATGGGCTGAATGGCCTGTTTGTGTGCTGTACTTCTCTATGACTCCATCTAGGGTCAATCTTATACTGTCAAAAGCTATCAAGGAGATTAACAGCAATTGTTGGATAAAATGACAAATCTCAGTTAAGCTTCTAAAACTACACCAGAGAATAGTTTCATACCCCAAGTAAATGCTTCAAATGTTACTGCCTCAGATTGTTTCACATAACCTATGGAATCATTTTGACAAGTTTACAATTTTTAATGCTATACCTGACTAGTCCAATAAGCCCACATTTGGTGAAGGGACTTGTAGTTAATACCTTCTGGAGGCTCCTTCCACACTGAAATTCTTGCCTTGCAGAGAGGTAGTTGAGAAGGACCTTGTAATGACTTTCCCTGTGTGACTATTGTATTTCAATTGGATTTTTCTTCAGGATGATCATTATCATGGCACTCTAGGGTGTCTGACATAATTTTCCTCTTCCCAGAAAGAACTTGTGGCAGAGGTTCTTTTCCACCGGGTTTCTGAACTTCAACCGGGATACCGTTTGCTTCCCTGAGGCAACACAGTTTTTCTTTTGGACAGATAACCTTTGCAATCTTTTTGCTGGGGTGATGGTGTGACAAGATTGTTACTATGTAGTAGGATAGAATCAAAGATACATCTTGGTGGCCAAACATTTTGATTCTGATTCCCATTCTACCATTTCAATCCATGGCATCCTCTTGTGCCAAGATGAGGCCAAATTCAGGGTGGAGGAGTAACACCTGAAATTGAATTTGGGTACCCTCCAACCTGATAACATGAATAACTGTTTCCAACACTAGAAATTATTGGAATAAGTATGCCTCTATGAATAATAGAATAATATTTGCTCTGATATAAGCCATACCCATTCCTGTAGGTGAAGCTAATATGGTCATAATCAATTGCAATAATGTCATGCCTAATGTCATGTGTTCAACAAGATGGATTCTCTATTGGAGAGCTGACAAAATTATGTACAATATATTAAACTGCATAGATTTCGCCTTCCGGTAACAAACTTTCTCCTCCCCCACCTCCTCTATTCCCCACTCTGACTTTTTAGTTCTTCTCACCTGCCTATTACTTCCCCCCAGGTCCCCTCTTCCCTTCCTTTTTTCCTGTTGTCCATTCTCCATACCTATCAGATTCTTTCTTCTCCAGCCCTCGACTGATTCTGCCCACCTGGCTTCTCCTATCACCTTCCAGCTAACCTATTTCCCTCCCCGCCCCACCTTTTTATTCCGCTGTCTTCCCCCTTCCTTCTCAGTCCTGAAGAAGGGTCTTTGTCCAATGCGTCGACTGTTTATTCTTTTCCATAGATGCTGCCTGACCTGCTGAGTGTATTTTGCTTTGGACTTCCAGCATCTTGTGTTGTCATAAACAGAGTTTTAGTCAAGGACTTCTTACTGATTCACCATTATGAAGTGTATTGTACTGTACTTACCTTTTCAGGAACCTTTTTAATAGGTTTACAATAACAATCCTAATGGTGTACATTATGGTAGAACTAACAGATCATTGTAGAATATCCAATTTTTGTTAATGTTGAGCTAGTGTTACTAGGTGTAAACTACAAATAATTAGAGAAAGAGAATTCTTTAATGATAGCCTATGTAGGTATTATAGTAAATTTGCTACATCCTTGATATTTACTTTCATTCACATTTCAGTGCCTTACCTATTTTAATTCTGAGCACCCTAATTAAAGTTTCATACCACATTTTAATATTTTACAAACTTTGAACTAACACTCTGTGCAGTTTAATATATTGTACATCATTTTGTCAGCACTCCAATAGAGGATCCATCTTGTCAAACACATGACATTAGGCATGACATTATTGCAATTGATTATGACCATATTAGCTTCACCTGCAGGAATGGGTATGGCTTATATCAGAGCAAATATGTAGCTCTATTATTCACAGAGGAAATTTATTCCAATAATTTCTGGTGTTGAAAACAATTATTCATCCAGTTGAAATGGTTAGCATGGCCAAATAATAAATGATGCAACGTATTATTTAAATATACTGAATAAAATACATATGCAAGAAAACCTTTATATTGTGTGCAGACAGTAAGTCAATGATTTGTTTAAATGTTGTTGGCCATCTGACACTAAGTCTAGCTCTGCGGCTCAGAAAGGAAGTGGGGAAGAAAAGGAGTACAGTGATAGGGGATTCCATAGTCGAAGGAGCAGATAGCAGATTCTGTGGATGTGAAAGAAACATCCAGATGGTATGTTGCCTCCGAGATGCCAGGGTCAGGGATGAATCTGATTGGGTCCACAGCATTCTGAAGGGGGAGGGTGAACAGCAGGAAGTTGTGGTACATATTGGTACCAACGATATAGGTTGGAAAAGTGAGGAGGTGTGATTTGGCAGATGAATGCATGGGTATTGAATTGGTACAGGGGACAGAATATCAGACTTCTGGGTCATTGTGATCTCCTCTGAGCAAGGTATGACCTGTACAAAAATGACGGGTTATACCTGAACTCAAGAAGGCAAATTTGCTAGAGCTGTTGTGGAGCGTTTAAACTAATTTGGCATGGGGATGGGAACTGGTGTGATAGGGATGAGGATGGGGTATTTGTTATTTGAGTCAAAACATTGTGTAATGGAAACTGAGGAAGGACAGGCAGATGATAGGGCAAAATTGCAGTCAATGAGATGAGTTAAAGTGTAACATAGGGGAAAAAATCAAAAAGGGTGATGAAAACAGGCTGTAAGTGTTTTATTTGAATGCTTGCAGTATACCGAATAAGGTAAATATCTTGTAGTGATTGGCAGGTATGATGTTATGACATCGGAGTCATGGCTGAAAGAAGATCACAGTTGGGAGCTTAACATTCAAGGATACTCATTATATCAAAGGACAGGCAGGTAGGCAGATGGTGTTGGGTAGCTTTGTTGGTAGGAAATAAATTCAAATCCTTCGAGAGAGGTGACATAGGATTGGAAGAAGTAGAATCCTTATAGTCAGAGCTAAGAAACTACAAGGGTAAAAAGACACTGATGGGAATTACATACAGGCCTCCAAACAGTAGCCAGGTTTAACATACAAGTAACTAGGCTGTGTGGTAGAAAGGGAGATAGAAAAGGCTATGTTACGATAATCATGGGAGATTTCAATATGCAGGTAGATTAAGTAAGTCAAGTTGGTGCTGGATCCCAAGAGAGGGAATCTGTAGAACTCCTACAACATGGCCTTTTCGAGCAGCAAATGGCAATTCTGGATTGGATTTTGTGTAATGAACCAGTTTGATTAGGGAGCTTAAGTTAAAGGAATCCTTAGAAGACGTGTTCATAATATAATAGAATTCACTCTGCTGTTTGAGAGGGAGAAAATTAAGTCAGATGTATCAGTATTACAGTGGAGTAAAGGGAATTACAGAGGCTTGAGAGAGGAGCTGGCCAAATTTGATTGGAAGGGATACTAGCAGGGATGATGGCAGAGCAGTAGTGGCTGGAGTTTCTGGGGCAATTTGGGAGGCACAGGATAGATACACCCCAAAGATAAAGTATTCATTGCAGAGGATAGAATATAAGAACAAGGATGTCATGCTGACACTTTATAAGATCGGACCACACTTGGAGTATATGAGCAGCTTTGGACACTTCATCTAAGAAACGATGTGCTGGCATCAGAGAGGGTTCAGAAGATGTTCCCGAGAATGATGCCAGGAATGAAAACGTTAATGTAAAAGTACATAAAATTATTAATGGCATTGACAGGGGAGATAATCAGAATCTTTTTCCTGGGTTAGAAAGGTTAAATACTCGAGAGCTCAATCCTGAAGAAGGGTCATGGCCTGAAACATCATCTGTTTACTCTTTTTCCATAGATGCTGCCTGACCTGCTGAGTTCCTCCAGCATTTTCTGTGTGTTGCTAGAGGGCATAGGTTAAAACCAGAAAGGGAAATTTTGCAAAATTACTATCTCACCAATCTATGTTTTCGTCCAGGTGACATACACACACACACACACACACACATATATATATCTATCACAAACGGCAGAGGTCCCAGCATGGATCCCTACGGAATACCACTAGTCAAAAGCCTCCTGCCAAAATAAGAGCCACAGTCCACTACCCTCTCTCTTCTGTGGGCAAGCCAATTCTGAATACAAAGGGCTGGTTCACTGTGGACCCCATGCATCTTAACTTTTGGATGATTTCCAATCAATTTCCAGTAGCATCGATAGTACTGCTAATGCTAATTAAAACATAGTATATATTTGCCATTTTTTAAAAACAAGAAACGAAGGAACAGCAAAATGGTAAATTAAAACAATTGGTTATCTAACATTTTTCACAAAAAATCTTGTTTAAGCTAAACTTTTTAAAAAGCATGTGGATGGGGTACATTTTGGGACAGCTCCAATTGTAGCAAAGAGTCTAGTTCTGATTTGTATATTCTAAGTATGAATTTGATATATGTCGTGGTTTCTTGGTTGGAATTTGCTGCCCCTACAGAAACTGAAGGTTAAATACAGTCCATGTTGGGTCACTGCCCAGCTTTGTTTGCCACTCAGTGAGGACGTAAAGAGCTAAAGCCAGAGGGAACTGATGCTAAGCAATGTATCATAATCGCAAAACAAGTAAATATACAGATAAGGATTAGCTCTAATATGGCATATTCCAATAATACTTTTCATTAAAATTAAATAGTTTTCAAAAAAGATGACACAACCAATTTCTCAATCTGACCACTCTGTGTAATTATAGGATGTTGTTCTTCAATTCCTGTGATTTCAAACAAGAAATCATGCATTTTCTTAAAGAAACAATTTAGAAGAACCAGTGCTGAATCTCTTTGTACACTTCAGCAGATTCAGTTACAGAACCCACAAAGACTATCAGGGTAGTCAGGATATGTATCATTTAACAATAATAAAGAATATTAAAATACTTTTCAAAAGATATAAACTGCAACAAAAGTACAACTTTATGTAACAATGGCATACCATTGATGTAAAATAACACAAGTGACAAAGAACAGAGGTTTGTTTAATATAGAATTGATTGGGGTGTGGAAAATAATGTGCATGTAATGCAATAGTTCACATGTATTTCAAATACAGAGCATCAGTTGTGAATATTGGACTTATTTTCAATTTTTTAATAAATAGAAATGACATGAAACCCGGGAAAAGACTCTGGCTATCTCCCCTATCAATGTTGTTCATTATTTAATATATTTTAACAGGTCGCCCTTGGCCTTGGACACAGCAGTGAAGACAATCTATGTTTTTTACAACCTTCCATTTAGTTAATACTCCAGGCAACATCCTGGTGAACCACTTCTACACTCTCTCCAAATGCAGCTTATCCTTCTCATTGGATAGTAACCAAAACTACAAACTGTACTTCGAATGTGGCCTAACCAAAGTAACCATCCTGGGAATTTAAATGCTTTTATTATAATATAAACAGGTCCAAGCCCTGTAGATTTCAGAAAGAGATGCACTCAGCTTCACAAATAACTTCTGTAGCAGGTTGATGAGGATCCTGGGCAGTTCAAAGATCTCTTGCTCTGGATATCTAAATTAAGTTCTAATTAGGCAACTTCGAGGTCAAAAATAAAAAAAAACAAAACTTACTAATACAGAACTTAATTCTTCAGCTACCAAGCTTTCCTAGTCTGATTGCCAATATTTACTTATATCATGGAATAAATATATGGACAAAATGTAGCAAATGTCAAGACTTCTGGATTGCCCAACGCACATTGCAGCTACTGTAGTATTTTTGGTGTATTACTATTATAAGGTAGAAAATTTAACAAACAAGTTCAGTACATCAAGCCCTTGAAAAAAATGAATACAATAATGAGTAATTAGTTATGTTGATTGAGGGATAAATGTTGCCCAGAGCACCAAGTATAAGTTTCCTGTCTTTCTACAAAATGGTGTTAAGTGATCGGTTACATCTAACTACCTAACTGACTGACAGAGTAGCTGTGGCCTCAGTTTATGCAGCATAGACTGAGAGAGTATTACACATGAGTGTCAGTTTCCCCTTCTGGTTTGTTTGATTCAAGTTTTCTAATTTACAGGTTAGTGTGTTAAAAAGTGCTTCGTAAGGAATGCTGCAGAATTGTTCTGTACTGCTGATCCATTCTAATTGCTGATTAAGCAAAGTCTCAATGTTAAAATTCTCATCCTTTTTCTCAACTATATCTGGTGGCTTAGGCCTTTACTAATTTTTGTAATCTTGTACAGTCTAGGAACTATTGAGGATGTGTTTGTTTTGCCTTTTCCTTCATCCCCGAATTGAATCTTTGCACCATTATTACCTTGCCCCTTTAACTGCCAAAACTCCAGGTCTGCAATTCCATTACCTATTCATCCACCTCTCTTTCATTCTTCCTTTAAACTAACCTTTCTGACTAAGCTCTTTGTCATCTGCCATAATATCCTAATTTGTTTTCTGTGGCTCAGTGTCAGACTTCATTGCATAATGCACCTAGAAAGTGCCTTGGGACAATTTTGCAACATTAAATGCACTACTTAAATGGAAACAAAACTCAAAAAACTGGATATATTCCAACAGATGGGAACCTCACTGTATGATTAAGTATCAATCTAGCTTTATAATTATCATTGCCATGCATTTGATGTAACAGTTCATTTGTGATATGTCTCTGGAGCCAAAGTGAATTCGCATAATAGATTCTAGTATCTCCTCCTCCACCTTCAAGGCTATTATATGAGAAATAGGTGCAAACCCTTTCAGTCTTTTGCACCATTCATCAAGATTTCACTGCCATTTTTCAGCACCATCCCAGTATCCCTTGATTTTCATAGTATCTAGCAATTTATCAATCTCCCTTTTGATTGAACCAATTCACAATGCTTAAAGAAATGTAGACAATTCATCCCATCAAACCTGCTCAACTATTTTCAAACTCAGTTTTGATAGAACCAAGGATTCAATACACACAGCTTTCTGGGGCAAGGAATTCAAAGACTTAACTCTTTGAGAGAAGAAATTTCTCTTCATCTCAGTCTAAATCAGGCATCCCTTTATTCTGAGAATAAGCTCTCTGGCCCTAACATTTTCAAACCCTCCCAGCATTTACCCCCTTTTTTCAAACATATAAGGAGTAAAAGAGAGGCAAAAGTAGATATCAGATCACTGGAAAATGACACAGGAGAGGTAGCAATGGGGGACAAGGAAAAGGCGGCAGAACTAAATAAGTACTTTGCATCAGTTTTTACTGTGGAAGATGTTAGCATGTCCCAGAAGCTTAAGAGTGTCAGATAGCAAAAATGAGTGTAGTTGCTATTACTAACGAGAAGATGCTTGGTAAGCAGAAAAGTCTGAAGGTAGATAAGTCACCTGAACCAGATGGACTATACCTCAGGGTTCTGAAAGTGAAAGATTGTGGAGGCATTAGTAATGATCTTTCAAGAATCACGAAATCTAGGCATGGTTTTGGTACACAGGAAAATTGCAAATGTCATTCCACTTTTGAAGAAGGGAAGGAGGCAGAAGGAAGGAAATTATAGGCCAGTTAGAACTCAGTGGGTGGGGGCACGTTGGAGTTGATCATTAAGGATGAGGTTTTGGCACATGATAAAGTAGGCCAAATTCAGCATGGTTTTCATTAGGGGAAATCTTACCTGACAGATTTGTTGCAATTCTTCAAGGAAATAATAAGTAAGAGAGACAAAGGAGAATCAGTGGATGTTGCGTATTTTGATTTTCAGGCAGACTGTAACAAGGTGCCACACAAGAGGCTGCTTAACAAGAGTCCATAGTATCACAGGAAAGATACTAGCATGGATAGAACATTGGCTGATTGGCAGGAGGCAAAGAGTGGGAATAAATGGAGCCTTTTTCTGATTGGCTGCTGGTGACTAGTGGCGTTCCACAGGGGTCGGTGTTAGGACTGCTGGGATTTCCTACAGGTTAACTTGCAGACTGAGTTGGTGGTGAGGAAGGCAAATGCAAAGTCAATATTCATTTCAAGAGGATTAGAATATAAAAGCAAGGACGTAATGCCGAAGTTTTATAAAGTACTGGCAAGGCCTCACTTGGAGCACTGGGAGCCGTTCTGGGCCCCTTACCTTAGAAAGGATGTGCTGACATTGGAGAGGGTTCAAAGGAGGTTTGTGAAAATGATTCCAGGCATGAAAGACTTTTGAGGAGCATTTGATGGCTCTGGGCCTGTACTCACTGGAATTTAAAGAATGGGGGGGGGGGGTTCTCATTGAAACCTATCAAACATTGAAAGGATGAGTTAGAGTGGATGTGGCAAGGATATCCCCTATGGTGGGGGAGACGAAGATCAGAGGACACAACCTTAGAAACATAGAAAATAGGTGCGGTAGTAGGCCCTTCGGCCCTTCGAACCTGCACTGCCATTCAGTATGATCATGGCTGATCATCCAACTCAGAACCCTGTACCTGCTTTAGAATAGAGGTACGTCCATTTAGAATGTGCCAGGTCATTGGATATATTTCAGGTTGAGGTTGATAGATTCTTGATTAATCAGAGTGTGAAAAATTAATGTGGAGGCCAGGTCATTGGATGTATTTAAGGCAGAGATTGATAGGTTCTTGTTTAATTAGTGTGAAAGATTATGGGGAGAAGACAGAAATATGGAGTTGAGAGGGAAAATAGATCAGCCATGATGAAATAACGGAGCACACTGGCCAAATTCTGCTCCTATCACTCATGGTCTTATGGTCTGTCAAGCCCACTGCAAACCTATGCTTCAGTAGGATTGTTCATTATTCTTCTGAACTTGAATGAGTACAAACCCAACCATTTCAACATTTCCTTTCAAGACATTCCCACCATACTTGGGGTCATCATGTTGTACCTTCTCTGATATTAAATAACAAGCCTAAATTTGTTCACACTACTCTTAGTGTAGTTTCTGAAATATAAGTACAGTAAGGCTATTTGTACTCCCCCTCACTGAAATAAAAGACAGCATTCTCAATCACCTACTGAATCTAAGCACTAGCTTTCTGTCTGAACTTCCATAGTCCTTCGAGATTCAGATTTCTGAAGATTCACCACTCTTTGACTGAGGATATTTCTCCAACGCTCAGGCTGAAATGGCCTATAGTTATTCTGAATTTGTGACACTCAGTTCCAGAGTCATCAGCCAGGCAAAACATCCTCTTTGTAGCTGTATTAACTCTGTAGGTTTCTATGCAATCACTTCTCATTCTTCTAAATATTAGAAAATATAGGCCTAATCTATTAAATCTTTCCTCATGTAACACCCAGCTTTTTTAGACATCAATGTTACTCAGTGTCTCATTATTTAAAAATATATTCTGTTTTCTCCTTCATACACCAGAGGTGAAAAACTTCCCATTTCCAAATATCTCATTGAAGCCCCATTCACACTCACAATTCCAACTAGTTTTGTTGGTTCAGCAAACTTGGAAACATGCAGTTTTGATTTCTCAGCTAAATCATTGATTTTGATTATGAATAGCTGGGGTTCAAGCAAAATAGCTAATGGGGAAATCAATGAATGTGGTGTATTTAGATTTTTCAGAAGAGTTTTGTTAAGGTCCCATGCTAATAAGACCATAAAACATAGGAGCAGAATTAGGCCATTCAGCCCATTGAGTCCACTCTGCATTTCATCATGGCCAATCCTGGATCCAATTCAACCCCATACGCCTGCCCTCTCACCATATCCCATGATGCCCAGACCAATCAGGAATCTATCAACTTACAATTTAAATTTACCCACAGACTTTGCCAGATTTACTGCTCTCTGGCTAAAAGAATTCCTTTTTACTTCTGTTCTAAGAGGTTGATCTCCAATTTTGAGGATGTGCTCTCTAGTTCTGGATGCATCCACAACAAGGAACATCCTCTCCACATCCACCTTATCTAGTCCTTTCAACATTCGGTAGCTTTCATTGAGATCACCATGCATTCTTTTAAATTCCAGTGAGTGCAGGCCTATGCCGCTAAACACTCTTCATGTGTTAACCCCTTCATTCCCAGAATCATCCTCATGAACCTCCTCTGGACTCTCTCCAAAGACAACATATCCTTTCTGAGGTAAGGGGCCTAAACTACTGACAATACTCCAAGTGCAGCCTGACTAGTGTCTTATAACACTTCATCATTAGCTCCTTGTTTTTATATTCTATTCCTCTTGAAATAAATACCAATATTGCATTTACCTTCTTTACAACAGATTCAACCTATGAATTAACCTTCTGGGAGTCTTGCATGAGGACTCTGTACCTCTGATGTTTGAATTTTCTCCCCATTTAGGTAACTCTGCACTTTTGTTCCTTTTACCAAAATACATTCTCATACATTTGCCAACACTGTATTACACCTTTTCTGCCCATTCTTCCACTTTGCCCAAGTCCTGCTGCAATCGCATTGCTTCGTCAGCACTACCTACGCGTCCACTTACCTTCATATCATCCACAAACTTCACTACAAGGCCTTCAATTCCACTACCTAAATCACTGACAATGTGAAAAATTGTATGAGGCCTATCAGCGGCATTAACAGAGCTCTATGAAGAGGTATTTCTTGCAGGTCAGTGGCAGTTATTTAAAAAGAGAGCTTCAAAGGCATTTATCCTTAGTACGAGGCCTATCAGCGGTATCAACAGAACTCTATGAACTAAACAAACGTACAGAAGGGATAAGCAGAGCAGCCACTTTCGGGAATAGGCCAGTGGCGAAGGTAGATGGCTCAGAAGAGGCATTAGCTCTGTGGAAAGCGTCTGTTAAGGTTTCCTTTTTGTTTCTTCCCTCTCTTCTGTACCATTTAAATGGCTGCAGTGTGCTCTTCGTGCCGGATGTTGGAGATCTAGAAGACACAGAGTCTCCTGGGGAACTACATC
Organism: Hypanus sabinus; assembly: GCF_030144855.1. Classification (NCBI taxonomy): domain Eukaryota; kingdom Metazoa; phylum Chordata; class Chondrichthyes; order Myliobatiformes; family Dasyatidae; genus Hypanus; species Hypanus sabinus. The sequence continues at coordinate 39,624,478 of NC_082717.1, forward strand.
TGTGTGAAGTGCATCCGGCTGCAGCTCCTTGAAGACCGTGTTAAGGATCCGGAGCAGCAACTGGGTGATCTTTGGCTTGTACAGGAGAGTGAGGATATAATTGATCAAAGTTACAGGGAAGCAGACAACTCGAATTTGTAGGAGGCGAGTAGCTGGGTGACTGTCAGGAGAAATGGAAATATGCAGTTAGAGCAGAGCACACCTGTGGCCATTCCCCTCAAAAACAAGTATACTGCTTTGGATACTTTTGTGGGGGATGACCTCTCAGGGGAATGCCACGGTGACCTGGTTACAGACACTGACCATAGGTCCATGGTGCAGAAGGGGATGAGAGAGAAGAAGGGAGTGATAGGGGACTCGATAGTGAGGGGGAACAGACAGGAGATTCTATGGGCGTAAATGAGACACCTGGAAGTTATGTTGTCTTCCAGGTGCCAGGGTCGGGGATGTCTCAGATTGTGTTCACAACATTTTGGAGAGGGAGGGGGAGCAGCCAGATGAGCTGTTCATCTGAGAAGGAGGACCTCTAGGGTAGTAATTTCTGGATTGCTGCCTGTACCACATGCCAGTGAGGATATAAACAGGATGATTTGGCAGATAAATGCGTGGCTGAGAAGCTGGTGCAGGGGGTAGGTTCTTCAGGTTCTTATATTATTGGGATCTCTTCTGGGGGAGGTATGACCTGTTCAAAAGTGACGGGTTGCTCCTGAACCTGAGGAGGACCAATATTCTCACAAGCAGGTCTGTTAGAGCTATTCAGGAGGGTTTAAACTAATTTGGCAGGGGGTGGGAACCAGAGTTAAGGGACTCAGGATAGGATGGATGGTAAAAAAGTAAAGATGCATGCAGTCAGACTGTCAGAAAGTGATGGGACTTAGTTGCAGCCAATGGGTTGAGTATCAAATCATTAGGGATGCAGAATCAGAAAGGATCAGAATCAGAATCACGTTTATTATCACCGGCACGTGACATGAAATTTGTTAACTCAGCAGCAGCAGCAGTTCAATGCAATACATAATCTAGCAGAGAGAGAAAAAATAATAAATAAAATAAAACAATAATAAATAAACAAGTAAATTAATTATGTATATTGAATAGATTATATATAAATGTGCAAAAACAGAAATACTGAATATTAAAAAAAGTGAGGTGGTATCCAAAGCTTCAAAGTCCATTCAGGGATCGGATGGCAGAGGGGAAGAAGCTGTTCCTGAATAGCAAATATGGTACTCAAGGTGTTGCATCTAAATGCGCGTAGTATAAGAAATAAGGTGGATGATCTTGTTGCAATATTACAAATTGCCAGGAATAATGCTGTGGCCATCACTGAATCATGGCTGAAGGATGGTTGTGGTCGGGGCTCAATGTCCAAGGTTACACATTACATCGGGGGGATAGGAAGGTAAGCAGATGGGGTGGTGTAGCTCTACTGGTAAAGAACGGCATCAAATCAGTGGAATGATATGATATTGGATTGGAAGATGTGGAATCCTTGTGGGTTGAGTTAAGAAACTGCAAGGATAACAGGACATTGATGGCAGTTATACAGTTATACACAGGAACTCCCCCCCCCCCAAAAGTCGTTGGGAGGCAGACTACAGGTTACAACAGGAAATAGAAAAGGCAAGTCAAAAGGGCAATGTTATGGTAGTCATCAGAGATTTTAACATGTAGGTTGATTGGGAAAATCAGGCTGGTAATGGATCTCAAGTGAGTGAGTTTGTTGAATCCCTAAGAGACAGCTTTTAAAAGCAGTTTGTCCGTTGAGCCCACTAGGGGATCAGCTATACTGGATTGGGTGTTATGTAATGAACTAGAGGTGATTAGGGAGCTTAAGGTCAAAAGACTGTTAGGAACCAGTGATCACAATATGATTGTGTTCGACTTGAAATTTGATAGGGGAGAAAGTAATGTCTGATGTAGCTGTATTTCAGTGGAGTAAGGGAAATTACAGTGGGATGAGAAAGGAGTTGGTCAAAGTAACTTGGAAGGAGCTGCTGGCAGGGATGTCAGCAGAGTGGCAATGGTGTGCATTTCTGGGAAAAATGAGGAAACTACAGGACATGTGTATTCCAAAAATGAAGAAATACTCAAATGGTAAAAGAATACAACCACAATTTACAAAGGAAGTCAAAGCCATTGTAAAAGCAAAAGAAAGGGCATACAACAAAGCAAAAATTAGTGGGAAGATAGAGGATTGGAAAGTTTTTAAAAAACTACAGATAAGCCACTAAAAATCATTAGAAGAGAAAAGATGAAATATGAAAGAGAGCTGGCAAATAATATCAAAGTGGATAGTAGAAGTTGTTTCAAGTTTGTTAAAAATAAAAAAGAAATGAGAGTGAATGTAGGACGACTAGAAAATCAGGCAGGAGAAATAATAACGGGGAATAAGGATACGGCTGATGAACTAAATGAGTATTTTGCAACAGTCTTCACTGGGGAGGACATTAGCAGTGTGCCTGCTAATTTGACATTAAATACTTGATATGCTGACTTCCACTGTCCTCTTATTATGTTCCATTTTAGGGCCAGATTTTATTACCTTTCCATCAAACTTTTCATCAGTTTGGCAATTAAAATCTGAGTGGACCTTGAACTAATTTTTAACTCAAGGGAAGCAACCCAAAGTGGGAGCTATTAATGGATCAAGGATATTTGTGGGGTTAGAGAAACAATAATGTCCCTTCCTCACCCTATGTGGAATTGCATTTACCTATATCACTCTCAAGCACATTATGATTGTACCTGCTTTTGTGCCCAATCTTTACCTGTTCCCTCCCCTCCTAAATTCCAGCTGTATTTACCTTTCTCATTTTAGTTATACAGAATGTTCTCTTTCTCACTCCCATCCTCAGCTCCTACTGTGATCCAATTGTACTCGTCCCTCTCACTCATATAATTCCTGCCTTTGCCCCTGTTTCTTGCACACTCGAATATGTTTGCACCTACCATTCAAACTATGAAGGTGCATCTCTACCAGCCTCTCATTTTGGCAATGGGCCTGCCTCAGCTTCCTCACACTTTCTGTGCCATATCTATTTCTCTCACTCACTGACAGCGTTATCAGCCTTCTCCCTTGCAGTAAGTTTTTCGGCTCACTTTTTGATCTCTCATGCACTGATTGTTCCTGTCCCCGTCCCCTTTACTCAAGCACACTTCCCCCTTTCTTTTGCATACTGAATCTACAAAAGTCTCACTCACACTCAATGTGCCCACTCCTTTCTCTCTCACATAAGCAGCAGAACTACCCCATCCCTCACATTCTCATATTGTGCCTATCTCTATGTCCCTCACACTGACAGATGCACCTGCACCTTCCTCCCGCTCCCTGTTACCCTCACACAAGGAGTGGACGTGCCCACGATTGTACCTGCCCCAGTCCCTCGCACACGAACCGTACCTGCACCTGTTTCTGTGGTTTCCAGCAGGGCGCTGCCTTTCGCTCCAGAGCACGCGCGTTTTACTCGCGCGCACGGAGCGGCGTGAACGCGCCTCGCCTGGAAGGTTCTGTGTGCGTGCCGGTGTCTGCTCCCTTCCCTCGTCCTCTTCCCTCACCTTTTCCAGCAACCGCTCCCCGGCGCGGTGGTGGCAGAGTCCGGCTGGATGGATCGTCAGCATCATGGCGATTGATGGTAAGTGGGCCGCTCGAGACCCAGCGCCCCAGCTCTGCTTGGGCCTGGCTCGCACCGGATTGCGGGCCCCAAAGTGCGGGCGCCGCCGGCTCTCGGTGAGCCGCGACCGGGACTAGGCCCGCAGCCCACGTTAGGGTCTGCTGCCTCGCCGCTCTCCGCGGTGCTGAAAGCTGCGCTGCATGTTTAATCCGGTTAGTTAGTGACACGCTGGGCATGTGGATCTGACTGTGGATGTGGATAGTTCCCTCCCCCGCCCTACATCCCCAATCTCACTGAACGATACCCCAGGTGTCTGTCGCTGCTTCCCCCGGTGCCACTGCTTGTCACAACAAATTTCAGAGCTCGATTCCCCGGGAACGTTTAACACCAAGCATCAGCACACGTCGCACCAGATGTATCCTCTCTCTGAGCGTCATTATCAGGTTCAACGAAGAACCATGCGAAGGCAGTCTCGTGTATGGCGAGGCCACCGTATCGCACGCTTTGTCACTGTTGTAAACAGCCTCTGTCAGCTTAGTTACTACATCTTATATTCATGATCAGTCTTTGCCTTCTTTCAGAATCAGAATACCCATCTTGGGCCCAACATATTGATGCAATCACCAAGAAGGCAAGCCAGCGTTTCTACTTCATTAGGAGTTTGAGGAGATTTGGTATGTCACCAAAGACTCTTGCAAATTTCTACAGATGTAGGTGGAGAGCATTCTGACTGGTTGCATCACCATCTGGTATGGAGGCTCCAATGCAAACTCTAGCTTAGGCACATGTGCATATCAATAAAATATGCCATTTTTTATTGGTATCTTCATTTTAATTAGAGTTCTAATTTTTTTGGTAAGATCTATTTGATAAGGTTGTATTTATTATAGCTGGGCCGGCAGACCACTTGAGTTTATAAAGTCTACACTTGAGTTAGTTTGCGGTAGGACTGTAAAAAATCACATAGAATATGCATCACAGAAATATGGACAGTAGGCTCAATGGATCTATATTGGGTTTTATGCACCAAGCAAATCTACAGAAGGGATAGATTGCAGGGAAATAAGTGGAAATAGGGGATTGATAGGAGCTACTAAATATTTGATAGTTGAATGGCCTTCATGTTATAAAGAAAGTTGAAAAAGGAAAAATGAAATATCCTTTCAACCTTCTATTCCTGTCTAGCCTCTTCTTAAATATGTTGTTCACTGTAACCACTTACTGAAGTAGCAAGTTCCACATTCTTATTACACTTTAGGTAGAGAAATTTGTTCTGAATCCTTTATTTGACTTCTTGCCATCAAATATTGATGATTTCTAGTTGGTCTTTTCTTCAAAATGAAAATATTTTCTTTGTATTTTTTATCAAGGTCTTTCATACTTTTATGACATGCCCTTTATGATACTTGTTAGCTTTCTTTTTTTTTCAAGAAAGAAAATCCAGTTTTTTCATCTTGCCAGAGGCAGGTACATTAACAACATTTAAAAGCCGCTTGGATAGACACATGAGTAGGAAAGGTTTGGAGACAATGGATCAAATGTACACAAATAGCACTAGCTTAGGTGGGAATCTTAGTCAGCATGGACCAATAGATCTGAAGTGCCTGTTTCTGTACTGTATGGGTCTCTGACTCTACCTTTACCTGATATATTTGGATTTCTGAGCCATCCTTCTAAATCTCTGCACCCTTGCCAATGCCTTGACTTCACTCTAATTGTAGTTAACCAAGGATTGTGAACTGCAATTAATGTGGTTTGGCATAACCTCCCCACTTTTAATTCTGTCTCTCTAGAAATGAAGACAAATGCTTTGTTTGCTTTGTTTATGGCCTGGCCAACTTGTGGCACACCTGTTAATGATTGGTACATTTGTATTCAGAGATCCTTTTGTTACTCCTACCCAATCACACACACATTTTCCAAATAATAAATCCATTCTTCCTTTCAATGTATATACCTGCATTTATTGAACTTCATTTGTCATCGATTTGCCTATTCTGCATTTATTCCTGTAATTTTTGCAGTTCTTCTCAATACGGAATATGAAGTCCACAGCCCAAGTTTAATATAATTCATAAATTTAGCAAATGTATTCTAGGTTCCAAAATTTAATTGTTAATGTAAATTGCAATAGCAGTGGTTACAGCATCTATTATTGTGCAATACCACCACCCACCTCCTCCCACTGTGAATTGCTTCTATTCAATCCCACTCTCTGCGCTTTCCAACATGAAACGAGGAAGCAATTAATTCTGTAACTTGTCCTCTGACCATTATTATGGATATCATAAAAAAAGTAGTTTGAATAGCTAGATAACTCATCTGCTGCATTAGCAATGCTGCTCCTAATTGCTATCTGTTCAAAAACATCCAGTAAGTTTGATCAAAAAGATTTAAAAATTACTGCTGAATTTTTGTTATTATATTGCAGGGATACTATTGTAGTTATGGTATTGTAGATTTCTTTAAAACAAAAAGAAGCATAGTATAAATAAATAAAATGGAAAAGACTTGTTACATTTAGTAATAGAATATATGTGCATGGGATATATTAGTTATCATATGACAAAAGTGATTATTACAACATACAAACAGGAGGATGTGTTTTGTTTTGTAAGTTGCCATGATAGAATGCTGATCAAGTATTCTATATTTTACATGTTAATTTTTGTTATGCTATATTGATGCTGACTTATAAGAGTTTTCACTACACTTAAATTCTTTTTGTTAGCACCCACTGACATGATGTATAATTATTATTTTGCCAGTAAGCTTTGTGGACATTTATTCAAAATGTCATTCAATATTTTAATTATATGGATTTAATTTTAATCACATATAATATAGAGATATATATTACTTTCAAATGTGCCCCCACTTTACCTAAATCTGTAGTCATAAATCTTTTTAGGTATAAGAAAATATGTATGAACTCTTTAGATTAAGACATTGCTGATTGTAGATTTTAGCTTTCTTTGGTATGCCAGAAAATTTGAGACTAAAGCTGAAATAAAACATATATACTTATGTGAGCATTATATTGCTAGACAGTATATTGATCTGGATTTTAGTGAGACTACCTCTTTGATTTAAATAATTTAAAATCTACTTCCCAGGTCACAATATGCTATTCATTGATGTTGGCCAAGAAGACATGCAGCCAAACATCATATATCAATATTGCACTGAAATTGGCCATGAGAATATTTCAGGGAAGATTTGTTTTCTTTTCGTCATTCTTGAGAATAAGTGTCTGTTCCATTAAAAAAAAACCCTTAATTGCAATATGATTGGCATTAGAATTCAGTGACCTAGAAATTCAATCACTTGACACAGGGCAATTATTTTGTTAGTAAGGTTGATTGTGAAACGAAATCAGAGCATAATGGATTTATTTGATAGAGGTAACTTTTTTGACTGCCTGTCAATTTTTATGTCATTTGGTCTACACGTATGTGTTTGTATGTGGAGGATGCAGCATGCCCACAGTTCTACCAATCTGTGTGCAATGCACCATTGCTAGTTTCCTTGCTAAATTGAATGGAACAAGTATAATTAATATTTAATATGGATCATACCCAGTAAAGGAATGTCTCCTATAACTGATCTGTTTAAAAGGGTCACCAATTATTTGCCGGTTATAGGGGGAACAGTGTGAAGTAGTGTTCACTAAATATGGACCAGGATTACAGACTCATCTTTATGCAAGAGCTAAGCTTAAGGTCAAATTTTTGTTTGCTCCTGATGATAGGACATTTAAAATGAATTCCACTGAGCCTCTGGCTTGACCAAGAACAGGAAATGAGGGATCCAACGGAGGGATGACTTTTCAGAGGTGATCTTTTACTGGATATTCAGGTTTCCTCTCACATTGAAAGATAGGCTGGTTGGTTAAATGGTTACTGTATTCTACTACTCATTGTTGGTAAGTGGCAATAAAAAGAATTGAAGGGGAGTTGATGGGCATGAGAGAGAAAAAAGTTGCAAGGCTACAGGGATGAAGGAAAGGAGAAAAAAAGGAGTCATTAGTTTGCTTTGTTAGGAGCTGACATGGACCCAGTAGGCTGGATAGTTGCCTTTTATGCTGTAATAATTGAGTAGCATCCTGAAGATGGAGGGACAGAAGAGGACTGATTAGAAAGGTCTACACTTCCCTCCCGCCATCCCCCATCACTGCACCCAGTGTGAGATGTCTAGGATTTATGTTCTTTCTTCCAAGTGATCCTTGGCTAAGGACTTCCGAGACATTGGAGACAAAGATATGTCACCTTCTGCAAAGGAAATGTCCAACCAGACATCTGTGCTTGGGCTGCTCTGCTGAATGCTTACCAGTGATGAGGTGTCATGGATCATCTCTTCAAGGTGAGGGGAATTCATTTACTTCCTCTTCTGTAGAGAGCATCATGCATATTTTTCAGATCTGAAAGCTTCCTGAAAAATCAGTGAATAATATTATATGGGATCCATCTGGTGCCTTTGTGAACTAGAATGGCATTCAATCTTTAAATGCATCGATGGTTGGTGATTAATGCCACACATCCAGGAAATGTAGATGATGTATTCATTCTGAGAAAACCATTGTGTCCTTCATTTGTTAACTGCTATATTGAGTGATAACTCTTGGGGAATATCTTGGCTCCATATTCTACTACTGACTCCTGCTTAGGCTGGTGAGATAACTTAAAATCAGACCATTAGGTCTCTAGAAGCTTGGTCTAGTAAGGTCTCTAGTACCTTAAAGGATTGTAAGATCAGATGTATGTTGTCAGAGTGCACATTATTGTAGTGGGGTCCACTGAAACATTAGTTTCCAGGCTGGGCCACACAGACCACGTGCATTTTAATAATAATGAGATATTTTAGGAACTTTATTTAAAAAAAATCAAGAACCACGTTAACCACTTACTTGGCTCTGCGTTCTAGGGACTCCATGCCTGCATGCAACAAAATGCTGCTTCAATATTGAATTTTAAGTGGCAGCATTACCATTGTGCATACCAGCCCTGATAACTACTATCTCGTTTAATTCTCCCTATTTCTTCATGGTATTGCTACTGTTACCATTTTCCCCCAATGAGGTATTTGGGACTCGCTAATGATGAGGAAATAACCTCAGAACTCTTAATTACTATGGGCTGCAACAGCATTTTGGAGGCTGAAAATTATGCATTAAGGAATTGATCTTGTTAGTTTGCAAAGTCATTATACCATTCCTAAGCTAGTTTTGGATGGTTGTTGGGTTTTGTATTATTTTACTTTCCCAACTAACTCTATGAAGTATTTACCAGTGAACAGTTTCTCTATTGGAGATGAGGCATTTGCTGTTGATATTAAAGAGTATTAAGTACTGGTAGGACTGGAGTTTCTGTTTTTGGACTGTGTATCTTGCTGTGAAAGACAGCAGCATATCTTAACTAGCTCATGGGAGCTCAGATGAAATCATCCCAAAAGAATGTGGGAGACAGAAGCAAAAGTAGGCCATTCACAGCTTCTCCACTATTCATTGAGATATGTATGGCTAGTTTTTTTTTAATCTCTTTCTAACTTTTTTACACTGATCTCATATTGCTGGATTCTCTCAATATCCATAATGTTCTCAATCTCCACCTTGAATATTTCCAATAACTGAGTCTTCATAACACTCGTATGTATTGTAAAATATTCTAAAATCCTCCATTCTGGGTAAAGTAATCTCAGTTCATCTCAATCCTGAATGGTCGATCTTGTATTGTGAAAGTGAGCTCCCTAATTCCAGACCCCCAAGCCAAAGGTTTTGTCATCTTTGCATCGACCCTGAGAAGATTCATAAGAGCATAATCAATAAGATAAACTCTCATTTCTGTATATAGTCTCAATTTGTTTAATCCCTTTTTAAACAACAGCCTCCAACTCTGTCCTGGAATCAATCCGACATGGATTCATTACACTCCTTCTTTCATATAGGTAGGAAGCTGACCAGATCTATACATAATATTACAAATGCAGTCTCACTAGGACCGTATAAAGTATCAGTGAGCCATTTTTATTCTTGTTTTTAAATCCTCTTGCAATATACTGTTTACTTTTCCTAATTTCTTGCTGCTCCTGCATGTTAATTTTCTGTGATTCGTGTTGAAGGAAACTAACATGAAGGTCCTTTTGAACATCAACAACTTTTCGTCTCTCAGCATTTAAGAAATCTATCTCTCCTATCAAAATTGCAGGGATTTCACATTATATTCTATCTTCCATGGCTTTGCTTATTCACTTAGCTTGACTATATCCCCTTGAAGTTCCACTCTGTCCTCTTCTCAACACACATTGCCACCCATGAACAAATTTGCATACTTTATCCTTGGTTCCTTTAACCAAATCATTGATGTACAGTATACCATGAGAGCAAACGGGACTTTAGCTCTCATCTCTGTGGCACCCCTGACCAAAAATTATCCATTTCATTCTACCCATTAATCAGCTTGTGGTCCATGCCAGTATATCATTCTGTATCCTGTGTGCTCTATTCTTTTTCAATAACTTCTTCTGGCCTGTTATACAATAAAATCAAATTATACCATTTTCCCTGTATCTATTGTATTAGCAAAAACCTGAAAAACCTCTTAACAGATTTGTCATTCATGACTTTTTTCATAACTTCATATTGGCCCTACTATTATAATATTAATAAATATTTATGAGTAATTATTAATAAATGCTCTAGTATCAATTAATAATATAGCTTCTTCTCAGGTTATGTATACTGTACTTGACTTATAGACAGACTGCACATATGAATGTCTGGGAGTCTGGTAGGATGTACGGGGATGGTTTTGCTACCTGTTACAGGATTGCAAGCAACTTCTGCCAAATATGAATGGGGAGCCCTGTCATAACATTATGCAGCCTGTAAATTCTAGAATTTTTTCTTTTACTTGAGATCAGCAGGTCTATAAATCTCCATGCTCTGAATAGTGGCATTAATTTGAATCCTTGATCTGTGGGAATTAGTCCAAAATAAATGTAATTTTGGAAAGTGAAATTTTGGAAAGTGCTTTTCAGTACAAGTACTTTCAGTACTTTTGTCGTTACCTCTTTCAAAACTGCTGCTGGTGATTTATCAGATTTCAGTCCCAGTAATTTTTTCCAATAATAATTTGTACAAATGTTAATCTCCTTCATTTGCTCATACACTCTAGATCTGTACTTCTCCACTATTTCAAGGAGGTCTTCATTAAACATTCATTAAACAAATAATTTCTCAGCTATTCCCTTATTTTCCAATGTAATCTTTCTTGTTACCTGCATTAACTTAACCTAATACAAGCCACTTCCCTTGGGAGCCCATGTGATATTCTCTACCTTAGTGACATTCTTGGAGCTGGCGACTCGGTAGAACACAATACTGGAAGAAGCAACGTGGTCTGGAGCACAAATGATCAATGGACATTTTTTCCACGTTATTTTTTCACTGTTAAGAAAGATACTGGCATAGATAGAAGATGGGCTGACTGGCAGGAGGCATAGAATGTGAATAAAGGGGACCTTTTCTGGCTGGCTGCAGGTGACTTGTCGTGTTCCGCAGGGTTTGGTGTTGGGACCACTTTTTATGTTATAAATCAATGATTTAGATAATGGAATTGATGGCTTTGTGGCCAAGTTTGTAGACAATAAATGGAGGGGCGGGTAATGTTGACGAAGCAGGGAGTCCAAGGAAAGACCTAGGCAGATTGGGAGAATGGGCAAAGAAGAGGAAGATGGAATATCATGTAGGGAAGTGCATGGCCATGGACTTTGTTAGAAGGAATAAAGATATAGAATATATCTTGCTGTGGCAGGAGCGATAACTCTTTCTTCTTTATTTATGAAAGAGAGCCTGTGAGATGTTAAAATGTTGGGCTGAACAGTGATTGGTTTTTTTTGAAGGACTCTAGATCATGGTCTCTTTGGGGCCTTTGATTTTTCATGCCTGGTGCGAGGCTGATGCTGTTGCTGAGGCAGGTGGGGGAGGGGAGGGTTGATGTTTTGCTAATGCTTGTGCATGAGAGGGGGAAGGAAGGCTTTGGGATTCTAACAGCTTTTTATCATTCAATCCTTGGGATATTTCTTCTGTTTATGGATGTCTGCGAAGAGTAAGAATTTCAGGTTGTATACTGTATACATTCTGTGATATTAAATGGAACCATTGAACCATTGAAATATTTTCTAAATAGGAAGAAAATTCAAAAATCAAAGCTGCAAAGGGAATTGGGCATCCTTGTGCTGGGTTCCTAAAAGGTTAACTTGCAGACTGAGTGGGTGGTGAGGAAGGCTAATGCAATGTTAACATTGATTTCAAGAGCACTGGAAGATAAAAGCAAGGATGTAATGCTGAGGCTTTATAAGGTGTTGGAGTATTCAGAGCATTTTTGGGCTCCTTTTCTAAGAAGAAACGTGCTGGCACTGAGCGTTCTGAGGACATTAAAATTTTTTTTTATTGAGATACAGTGCGGAATGGGCCCTTCCGACCCTTTGAGCCACACTGCCTAGCAACACCCCGATTTAATGTTAGCCTAGTCACAGGACAATTTACAATGAACAATTAACCTACCATTCAATAGGTCTTTAGTTTGTGGGAGGAAACCAGAGCACCCAGAGGAAACCACATGGTAACGGGGAGAACATATAAACTCCTTAAGGGCAGTGGCAGAATTGAAACCAGGTTGCCTGTACTGTAAAACAAAGTGCTAACCTCTATGCTACTGAGCTAAGAAAGGAAGTGTTAATGTATGAGGAGCATTTGATAGCTCTGGGCCTGTTACTCACTGGAGTTTAGAAGAATGAGGTGGGATTTCATTGAAACCTACAGGCTTAGATAGAGTGGATACGGAGAACATGTTTCCTTTAATAGAGTAGATATCGAGAGCATGCTTCTTTTAATGGTGGAGTCTAAGACCGGAGGGCACAGCCTCAGAATAAAAGGATGTCCATTTAGAAGGATTTGCGGAGGAATTTTTTTTAGCTAGAGGGTAGTGAATCTGCACAATTTATTGCCACAAACCACTATGGAAGCTAAGCCATTGGGTATTTTTACCGTGGAGTTTGATAGGTTCTTGATTAGTCAGGATATCAAAAATTACAGGGAGAAGGCAGAACAATGAGGTTGAGAGGCATAATAAATTAGCCATGATGGAATGGCAGAACAGACTCAAGGGGCTGAATGGTCTAATTTTGTTCCTATATCTCATGGTCTTATGCTCATATTCTCCTCATGTGCACCAGTAGATGTGCTTCTAGCACTAGATGGGATTTGCTTTTGTTCAACTGACTTTTATCAAGCTTTTTTTGGTCATTAATCTTTTTTCCAGATTTGGGATTGACTCCTTGTGGCATCAGTTCAGATATTGATCTCTTTAGAATCCACCTCTTACTGGCACAGCATCTTGGGGCTTGGAAGCTTCCTGGATTCCTGAGCATGTAGTGCCTCTTGGCAAGAAGCAAGATTGGAAAAGAGAAAATGACGGAACAAAAAAAGGAACTTAGGATAATGACAGTACTTTGGATCAATGGTACAGTGATAGAACTGCTAAATATAGTCTGACATGTTTCTGCTAACTAACAATCTCAAAGTAGTGCAATGTTATGCTTCCAATTGGAGAGCATTTTGGTGAATTGATTTGTTATTGTCTCATGTACAGTGAAAAGGTACAATGAAAAGCTTGTCTTGCGTACTGTTCATGAAGACCAATTTATTACAACGGTCCATTGAGGAAATACAAAGTAAAACAATCATAGAGTACAGAATGAAGTCTTGTATTTACAGAGGAAGTATGGTGCAGTTGGACAATAAGGAGGTAGATTAATTTCAGGAATCCATCTTATCATACTAGGGAACCATTCAATAGTCGTAGGACAGTGGGTAGAAGCTGTTTTTGAGTCTTGTGGTATGTGCTTTTGGGCTTTTTTATCTTCTACTCAATGGGAGAGAAGAGAGAATGGTCAGGGGAAGATGGGGTCTTTCAATATGCTGGCTACTTTACAGAGATGGCAAGAAGTATATGGCAACATCCATGGGGGAAAGGTTGGTTTCAAGATCTGCTGGTTGGTTGGTTTCACTATCCACAGTTTCTTGCAGTCACAGTAGAACAATTATCATATCAAGTCATGATGCACCCAGAAAGGATGCTTTCCTGTAGAGTAGCAGCTAGCAAAACACTTTAAAATGCCTGTGATCAGAGTTCAATTACTGCCATTATCTATAAGAAGTTTGTACGTTCTTCCCGTGACTATGAGAATTTCTTCTGGGTGCTCCAATTTCCTCCCATATTCCAAAGATGTACGGATTAGTAAAGGTTGTTAGGTTGTGGGCATATGTTGGCTCTGGAAGCTTGGCAATCCTTGCGGGCTGTACCCAGCACATTCTCAGACTATTGGTCATTCACTGTATGCTTCAGTGTTTTGATGCACATGTGGCAAATAAAGTTAGTTTTTAAAGCTTTTCTGTGGTGCTTGGATTAAAGTTGTTGAGAGTCAGTTGGGACTTGCCAGTTGTGCTTTCTTGGCCATGCCATCGACATTTTGGTGATGTTTATTCCTGGGAACTTGAAGTTCTTGGTCCGCTCAGCCTCAGCATTTTTGATGTAAACAGGAGCATATGCACTGCCCTCTTTCTTGAAGTCAATGAACACCTGTTTTGTTTTGCTGACATGGAGGGGAATGTTATTGTTATGACACTATATTGCTAGGCTGTCTGTCTCCTTCCAGTGCTCTGACTCATTGTTATTTGAGATACAGCCATCACAGTGGTATAGAACATAGAACAGTACAGCACATTACATTACAGGCCCTTCGGCCCACAATGTTGTGCCAACCCTCAAACCCTGCCTCCCATATAACCCCCCACCTTAAATTCCCCCATTTACCTGTCTAGTAGTCTCTTAAACTTCACTAGTGTATCTGCCTCCACCACTGACTCAGGCAGTGCATCCCACGCACCAACCACTCTCTGAGTGAAAAACCTTCCTCTAATATCCCCCTTGAACTTCCCTCGCCTTACCTTAAAGCCATGTCCTCTTGTACTGAGCAGTGGTGCCCTGGGGAAGAGGCACTGGCTGTCCACTCTGTCTATTCCTCTTAATATCTTGTATACCTCTATCATGTCTCCTCTCATCCTCCTTCTCTCCAAAGAGTAAATCCCTAGCTCCCTTAATCTCTGATCATAATCCATACTCTCTAAACCAGGCAGCATCCTGGTAAATCTCCTCTGTACCCTTTGCAATGCTTCCACATCCTTCCTATACTGAGGTGACCAGAACTGGACACAGTACTCCAAGTGTGGCCAAACTAGAGATTTATAGAGCTGCATCGTTACATCGCGTCTCTTAAACTCTATCCCTCAACTTATGAAAGCTAACACCCCGTAAGCTTTCTTAACTACCCTATCTACCTGTGAGTCAACTTTTAGAGATCTGTGGACATGTACCCCCAGGTCTCTCTGCTCCTCCACACTACCAAGTATCCTGCCATTTTCTTTGTACTCTGCCTTGGAGTTTGTCCTTCCAAAGTGTACCACCTCACACTTCTCCAGGTTGAACTCCATCTGCCACTTCTCAGCCCACTTCTGCATCCTATCAATGACTCTCTGCAATCTTCAACAATCCTCTGCACTATCTACAACACCACCAACCTTTGTGTCGTCTGCAAACTTGCCAACCCACCCTTCTACCCCCACATCCAGGTCGTTAATAAAAATCAGAAAAAGTAGAAGTCCCAGAACAGATCCTTGTGGGACACCACTAGTCACAACCCTCCAATCTGAATGTACTCCCTCCACCACGACCCTCTGCCTTCTGCAGGCAAGCCAATTCTGAATCCATCTGGCCAAGCTTCCCTGGATCCCATGCCTTCTGACTTTCTGAATGAGCCTACCATGTGGAACCTTGTCAAATGCCTTACTAAAATCCATGTAGATCACATCCACTGCACTACCCTCATCTATATGCCTGGTCACCTCCTCAAAGAACTCTATCAGGCTTATTAGGCATGATCTGCCCTTCACAAAGCCATGCTGACTGTCCCTGATCAGACCATGATTCTCTAAATGCCCATAGATCCTATCTCTAAGAATCTTGTCCAACAGCTTTCCCACCACAGACGTAAGGCTCACTGGTTTATAATTACCTGGACTATCCCTACTACCTTTTTTGAACAAGGGGACAACATTCGCCTCCCTCCAATCCTCCGGTACCATTCCCGTGGTCAACGAGGACATAAAGATCCTTTATCCAGAGGTTCAGCAATCTCTTCCCTCGCCTTGTGGAGCAAATTCAAACTTGCAGGTGGAACTAGAACAGAATCTGGCCACATACATAGCCATGGGTAGAGAATGGGGCTGAGGAGCCTTGTTGGGAGGCAGTATTGAGAATAGTTGTCGCTGCCTATCCTTACTGATTGCGGTCTGTTGATCAGGAAGTCAAGGATCCAGTTGCAAAAGGAAGTATTGACTCCCAGATTTATGAGTTTGGGGATGAGTCAGTGTGGGAGTTTAGTATTGAAGGCAGAGCTATAGTCAATAACTAATAGTCTAAGATAGTTGTCTTTACTGTTTAAATGCTCCAAAGATGAGTATGGGGTCTAAGAAATGGTGTCTGCTTCAGCCCTGTTTTGGTGGTGGTGAAATGCAGTGGGTCAAAGTTTTCTGGACAGCTGGAGTTAATGCTTGCCATGACCAGAACACTAAATGATGGCAGATGTCAGAGCCACAAGGCAGTAGCCATTAAGGCATGTTACCTTGCTTTTGTTAGGTACCTGGATGATAGTGGCCTTCTTAAAGTAGATGGAAAAGTCAGATTGAGGCAGGGAGAAGTTAAAAATATCTGCAAGTACCTTCTCCTCCTGATCTGTGCAGGAGTTAAGAACACAGTCAGGGATACCATCCTTACCAGTTGTTTTCTGTGGGTTCACTCTCCAGAAAACTGAACTTACATCCACAAATATGATGGTGGATTCAGGTACATTTGAGGCTGTCAGGGTGAATGATTACATCCCAACAGCTTCCTGTTCAAAACATCTAGAACGTGTTAAGCTTATCTGGAAGGAGTGTACTGTTGTTCGTGATGGCACCTGATTTTGCTTTGCAGCCTGTTATAACTTGCAAGCCCTGCTAGAACTGATGGCTGGTCTAAAACTCAATTTTGGACTGGGGTTGTCTCTTAGCGTCCTTGAAAGCTTTATAAAGTATGTGTTTTGATTTCTTGTAAAGGTCAGGGTCACCTGATTTGAATGCCACAGTCTTACACTTCAGTAGGGAGTGGATCTCCTAGTTTATCCAAGACTTCGTGTTTGAAAAAGCCTACCCGTCCTCTTATGTTCTACCAGTAAAACATTTATCTGCTCACATGTATTTATTTTGTTGCAGTAAAGAATTTAAAAAATATTCATGTATAATTATTATGATAGTTTTATGGAGATTATATTTTACAAATCTGTATGTTAACACTTTCCTATTTAACATTCAGGGGAAAAGATAAAGTCTACAAAATCTTGCCGTAAAATTATTGCTTTATTTGGACAACTTTATGTGTGAGTAGGAATGAATGTGACAGGAACAGTTTGTGCAAGACATAATGCAAATGTAAACTGAGATTATTCTATGAGGAGTTTATGAAAGAAAAATGTGACTATTTCATTGATTTGAACAGTTTCTAAAATTAAGTAGTATAAATTGCTTAACTTTCTTCATTATTCTAGTGAAATCTACATTAGAAGTGCAAACACGAGGAAATCTGTAGATGCTGGAAATTCAAGCAACACACACAAAATGCTGGTGAAAAGCAGCAGGCCTGATGAAGGGACTTGGCCCGAAACGTCGACTGTACTTCTTCCAATAGATGCTGCCTGGCCTGCTGCTTTCCATCAGCATTTTGTGTGTGTTGGCTACATTAGAAGTTATGTGTTTTGGAAAAATAATGAAATAGTAATAGTGGAAGTCCTCAAACGTACTCTTAGCATTGTTAAAAGCTAAGAATTAATGACAAGTTAATATTTTGTAAATATTTCATTCCAGATATAATACACTAATTTGCTTCAAGAAAAGATATTGTACAGTGATAATTATGTAAGTGGAAAAGTGGGAAAAAACATGGATGCCAATAAACTGAAAATGCTGGAAATACTCAACATTCCAGACAGTTTTTATGAGAAGGAAAACAAAATTATCACTTCAGGATCAGTGATTTTTTTTTAGAATCTTTCTTTGGTTCATAAATTCTGATGGAAAGTCATTAACTTGAAATATTAGCTTGATTTATCCCACTTTTGATGCTGCCTGACCCACTGGTATTTGATGTCATGATTACATATATGTTTCTTTGAATTCCACAACTTCAGGCCATGTAGAATCAAGACATTGTGAAGCTGTCAGTTTAAGTTCATTGAGTGACATGTCAGTTTGCAAATACAATGAGCTCATTTAAAAAAAAATATTTCTTAGTTCTTTTTTGGCAAGGTAGATACAGTATGCTGAAGGGTCTTGGCCCAGAATGTTGACTGTTTATTCCTTTCCATAAATGGTGCATGACCTGCTGAATTCCTCCAGCATTTTGTGGATATTACTCTGGATTTCCAGCATCTGGAGAATCTCTGTGATTAACTAATTTTATGTCAGTTTATAATTTTAGCTATTATTGATGCAGAGAATTTGCTATTGATATAATAGGTAAAAATATTGAAACAGCTTCTTTAGATGCTATACCTTACCATCACAAATTGCTCAATAACTGCTTTTGATGGTTAAAGGGAATTACTCCTTGTTTCTGAGAAAATCCAAATGAAAACTTGCAGTTTAGATACAATCCAAATTTCAGATTAAACTTAAGTGTGCTTCTTTGGAGTGTGGAATTGGTGTACTCAGCAGATACAGTATTGAAATTCTGAAAATGAAGACTCTTCTGGTGCAGCACCAGAGTGAGTGAAATTGATGACATATGTGAATGCGTACTTTTTAAATTATATCTAGCATGGATAAGCAAAAAGAAAAAAATGAAAAACAGCAATAACATAAGAACATAAGAAATAGGAGCCTGTTCTGTCATTCAATAAGATAATGGCTGTTCTGACTGTGGACTCATATCCACCTACCTGCATATAAGAACATATCAACAAGAATGGTTGCAAGCTCACAGATGAGTCCAATTGTGTCAAACTATATATTTTTTAAATCTTGTTCTTGTTTTATCCTCTTCCACCCTTTGAAACACAGCCCTTCATGATTTTCTTTGCTGGATCACAAAGGCTGTAATTATACCACCAGGACATGTTCTGACTGAATTAAATGCTTGTTGTTATTCTGTCTTGTTCATAGTAAAGCCAGCCACAAAGGAGTTCTGTTAATAGTTTTGTTAGATGCAGATTATTTTTGTGTCATTAAATACATTCCACACTGACATGAGAATGATACATTATCTTTTTTTTCAGCCATCCTGTAGAATATATATGCGTCTGCATAATTGCTGAGCTTGGTTCAAGTCTCATCAGTGCATTGGTAAATCTATGACTCAATCTTCAATGGTCAGATTTTAGATTGGGATAAGATTTACAAATATCTTGCACCAATCTGAATCCTTCCTTTGTGTTGTTGCACTGGTCAACTCTAATCCCAAGCCAATAACAATGTTATGATGTTAGCACTTTCTATATTTAGCAGTAGGCAGACCAACAAAATTTGGTCCCCAGATTTCATTGGTTCCCTACAAAGGTATACGCAGGTATATGAAATATTTGTATCTGTTGAACTAGAGTATTTGGACGTGAAGAGAATAAAGTCTGATACTTTATCAAAATCCATTTGATAGGAAAATACAGAACTGGCAAATATTCTTGCAGCCAAATACTCTTGAAGTAAGAGTAATAAAATAAGATAATTATGCTTTCTCAGTTTTTAGGAAAGTATTCTTGGGCAATGTATATCATTTGTAAAGCTAGTTGCTTCCTAGATTTACCAACAAGGTATTTTTGGCTGCTTTCTTGAAATGATGCAGTCCGTGTAGATTAATTTATTTGTGAATTGGATGTATTCTTAGCATTCTTGGTGACTAAGTCAAGTTCAGTGTTTGCAGTTGAATTGCATGGTGACATTCATCCATAATGTGTGCCATGGATTGATCTGCATACAACTTGGCAAGCCCTTTGGTGCCTGTAATGAATAAGAAGTATACACTGATAGCTTGGCAGGTTGAATTCAGGTGCACCATCACTCAAGTCTGTGAGAAAGAATGAATTGTTAGCTGATGCCAGTTGGCATTGCTTCTTCTGTTATATTATGTTGATGTGGCCTTAACCAGAAAGAGTGTTGTGATTTAGTTTGTGTAGCTGTTGGTCTAAAAAAAGACACTGAATATGGCCAGATGAGTTGGCTGTCTGAAATAAATTAGATAACACGCCAATTAGGTTACAAACAGGAACGTTCAAGTGAAATTGTGGAATTCAGTGTTGAGTCCCAAGGACAGTAACATGTCTTGATGAAAGTTATGATATTTTTCCTTGAAGTTATATTGTGTTTCATTGCATGGAATAGTGGTGCGGCTAGTAGAACTTCTTCCTTACTAATCTCCTGATTCATGTTCAATTCTTGTGGAGATTGCATGTCTGCTCTGTGACTACATGGGTATTCTCTGGGTAGTCAGGCTTCCCAGCATGTTTCAAAGACATGATGGTTAGTGGGTTAACTGGTCACTGTAAATTGCCTTCAGTTTCATGTGGGCAGGAATTGATGGGAATCTGAGGAGAATAGACTAGAGCAAGTGAATGAGAATGTTTTGTGAGCTGGCATCAACTCAGTAGGTTGTATCACCCCTGTCGACATTGTAAGGAAATACAAGAAAATTGGAAATATTAATGTTGAAGGTCAAACTGAGAGAGGTCATAGTGAGAATGGATAGGGAATGATGTGACAGGTGAGTGCAAGCTCAGGCTCATAGAGGTATTCCACAAAATTATCTTTGGTTTCTCCAATGTATAATCAGGTTAACCTTCCCTTTATTGATGATGATTATTATTATCAGTGTGGAATGAATGTTACTTACCACTTATCAGCATGATGCAATTGGGAATCTTATCACCATTAAATTCAATTTAGGAGTATAACTGAGTGGATCACTGCTGTTTACAAGAAAGGAACTTAAAAATAACTTATTTCATTTCTTCAGTCCTTTCATTTTAATATCAATAGCCACATTTTAGAGTTAGAATTTGTCAAACATGTTTGAGTAATAATAAATATATCTTTACAGGTGGAGAACGAACTTGTGGTGTCCATGAACTTATATGTATCCGCAAAGGTAAGTGAACTGTTCTAGAAGCTAATAATCTTATTATCTGTGCCACATTTAGCAGTGGGATGTGAGCTGGTGATTGTAGGAAGGAATCTTTATTGATAAATAAAGCTTTAGTTACATTTGTTGAATGCGTCTTAATTTTTGAGACCGATTTTAAATAACGGAAGGGAAAAATGTTATATGCACTATGCACTAATAAAATTATCTATCTGATTTCTATAAATGGGATAATAATTTTATTTCACAGTGGAAACTTCTGAGCACTACCTTAATTTATGAACTTCATTTATGCTCGTTGACATGCAAAGTTTAGTTGATAAGTTGCTTCTACCTTTTTAGTTTCTGGTTTTCCTGGAGCGATCTTGATTTGAGATAAGAGTGAAAAATGACAGGGCCACTAGTAAACATCTCTCTTGATACTCGTTATGATTGACTTTAGTGGAAAGATAGTTTCGCATGTGTAAAATTATTGTTGGTGTGCCAACACTCTACAAATGGGGATAATCAGAAGTCCTTGTAATGCAACTGTTTCTTTTGATAGAATATTTTAAAATGAATCAACTATTCTCTGTAGCTGTTTATTTTATTTAGGGCCTGAGCAGAATAGACCCTTATGTTCCTTTGAGCCTCACAGTCCAGCAACTCCCGATATTATCCTAGTCTAATCATGGGACAACTTACAATGACCAGTTAACCTCCTGATCAGCACATCTTTAGATTTGGAAGGAAACTGGAGGACTCAGAGAAACCCAGGCATTCCACAGTGAGGATGTACTGACTCACCTACCAGATGATGTCTGATTTGGACTCCAATGCCCCAATCTGTAATAGCTTCACACTAACCACTACACTACAGTGGAGTGCTGCCCCTGTCTCTCACCCCAACTTTAGTATCACTGATTTTGCTTAATTGAAACAATTGCATTAAATTTTATTACAAACAGGTTTCTTCACAAAAAGAATCAAAATATTCCATCAATGCAACTGGTTACATAATTCCAAACCAGTCATTGCACCGTCAGAGGTTTATTATTGTCACAAGTGTCAAGATATACTGTTTGCGTACCAGACTGTTCCATACATACAAAGCACATTGAAGTAGTACAAAATGGTTGAAAAACAGAATGCAGAATACGGTGTCACATTTACAGAGAAAGTGCAGTTTAGGTAAACAAATAAAGTGGAAAGGCCCTGGCAAGATAGACTGAGAGATATAAGAGTCCAGCTTTATTGTACAAATGGTTTATTGAAGGATGTTGTAACAGTAGATAGAAGCTTTTATGGAGCTTAGGTTCTAAGGTGGAATGTGCTCTTAAGCTTTTGTATCTTCTGACTGATGCGAAGAGGAAGAAGGGTAAACGGTCAGTTTGGGAGGGGTCCTTGATTATGTTGGCAGCTGCTCTGAGGCAGCAGGAAACATAGACAAGATCAATAGAGGGGAAGATGGTTGTGGTTAAAAGCCTGGGCCATGTTCATACTCTCTGTAGTTTGTGGTGAATCTGTAAAAAACAGGTGAAGATTGTTGGCCAGAAAGAATGACAATCTTCAAATCGGTGAAGTCAAATGAATCAAGGACAGTGGAAGCAGTCTTTGTTCTTGCCGTGTGCTTGGGGGATGGAGGCTGCCATTTTGTGAAGACACTTGATTCTCCATTTTGTGAAGACACTCGTTTCTCCATTTTGTGAGCTTGACATGCTGGACTTGATTAGTGTTTTAAAGAAGACACAAAGACTCTTCAGGTAATCTGCTGGACTGCATTTCTGCATTTCCAAATAAGGAGTTGTTTGTGAGGTGTTCTTTGGTTGGCTATAACATGCAGACTTGTGAATGCCTGAGGTGATTCAAACTCATTGCTGACTGAGAACAAAGAGCCATGAGTCAGCAACTGTCTCTTGATGGGAAGAGGACAATAGATGGAGGCTGCTTGGACCAGAGCCAATGACCAGGTGTTAAAGGCCAGACACATGACCTGCGGCCAATGACACGGGAATGCGACATTTGAATTGATAAGCAATGGATATAGAAGTGGATGCTTTGTGTGCGCCTGTGGCGGTAACTTCGAAGAATAACCATCGCAGACACAAGCGAGAAGGAGCCTGCGTGAACACATGGAGAGTGAGTCGGGACCACGAGGAACAAGGAGCGCCTGGCCAGCGTAAGTTCCTCCGCCTGGGTAATACCTTTGCTATTCTTTGACTATCCAGGAGAGTCAGGGGTACTTAGCAGTTGCGCGCACAAGGTATTTAATGTATGAATTCATGTATTTGTTAGTTTGAACAATAAAGGTAATTGTCAGTAAATACCGATCTCTGTGCTTCACTCAGAATTGTTGGAAGAGGTAGAAGCGGTATCTCTCTATCTCTCTCTTTTCCAACAAGATCGTTGGAAACATGTCAATATTATCTTGTCTGGAGAACTCATCAAATAAAAGTTGAGGCATGTCAAGATCAAAGTAAGTTACAGAAACCTGTAAAATTAGTCAGCTCCATCGTGGATGAGTATCCACGTATCCTCCATAGTATCCAAGATATCTTGAAGGAGAGGTGCCTTAGGAATGCGGCATCCATCATTAATGACCCCCACCACCCAGGACATGCCCTCTTCTTTTTGTTATTGTCAGGAAGGAGGTACAGAAGCCTGAAGCTACACACTCAGCAATTCAGAAACAGTTTCTTCCCCTCTGCCATCTGATTTCTAACTGGACATTGAACCCATTACGTCACTACTTTTTTATTTCTGTTTTTTTGTACTACTTATTTTAACTTAACTATTTAATAGACATATATATCTTGCTGTAATTCAGTTTTTTTTCTCTATATTTATAACCATATAACAATAAGTAGTACAAAAAAACAGAAATAAAAAAGTAGTGACGTAATGGGTTCAATGTCCTCCATTCCTTTCCTGTCCATATACCTATCCAATTTTTTTTAAATGACAAAATTGAATTTGCTTATCAAATTTACTTACCATGTATTTCATTGTACTGTTGCTGTAAAGTTAACGAATTTCATGACACATGCTGGTGGTATTAAACTCGATTCTGACTTCCTAGCTTCTCTGTGAGGATCACTCGGAGTGTTTTTCTGGGCTCCATTTTGCTTACACCTGAACTGAACAGCTTCTCTAAGCTGAACCGTTGTGGTTGGGAATTATGCAGTTTTTCTGAGGAGTGCTGAATTTCTTGAGACGTTGTTTGATGTTGTTGTTAAATTGAAGCCTTGGCTTTCCCCTGCCCCATAGCTGGTTATTAGGTTGACTATAGAGTATACTCTATACTCTATTTAATGGACCATTTATGGAAATGCTCTATTTCCACAAGCATGCCGTGTATTATTGTATCAAATCCTCTGAATATTCTTATCCATCATATGAAGAGAAGACTGGTTATATCAAGAAAGTTTCCTCTGTTTGTAAGTCACAGAACAGATAATTGTAGAACTGATGCACCATCAATAACTCACTCTGAGACGTAAGGCGAGATATTGGCTTTTATTGACTGGAAGAAGGAACCAGGAGTGAGTAACCATCTACTACGTCCTGGAGACTGAGAGAGAGCATTGGCCTCAGATCGCCTTTATACAGGGGTCTGTGGGAGGAGCCACAGGAGCAGTCAGCAGGGGGCATGTCCAGACAGGCACACATAGTTCACCACATTCACCCCCCCTTTGTTTAAAAGAGTCCCCATGTGGCGAAGTTTCTTACAAGTCAAGTCTATCAGGTGGTCGAATCTGTCGCTGCGATCTATGTAGCACCGGCTGTGATCGCACGGATGCTGGCAACATTGGTGATTGCACAGGGGACGGAGGTTGCCCTTGTTCCAGCCCACTAGGCACCAGTCATCCCTCACGCATGTGCCTGGTATAAATGCATACGAAACACCCGGTATAAGTGTCGTGAGGAGTCTGTGTAGGGCCTGGTGAGCACGGTGTCACCTCAGGTGCAGGGTTCATAGTTACCGGAGAGTCTTCAGGGTAGTGGTCTGCTGCACCTGCAGGTGCCAGGTCGCGGATGGAGACCGTGTCCTCCCGCCCATCAGGTAAGACCACGTAGGCATACTGGGGGTTCACATGTAGAAGGTGAACCCTCTCGACCAGCGAGGAGTATTTATCACTCCTCACATGTTTCCGGAGCAGCACTGGCCCCGGGGACGTCAGCCAAACTGGTGGGGTGGTCCCAGTGACAGACTTCCTGGGAAAAGAGAATAGGCGTTCATGAGGGGTGGCATTGGTGGACGTACATAACAGAGAGCGGATAGAGTGGAGTGCCTCAGGGAGGACCTCCTGCCATCGAGAGACCGGCAACCCTTTTGACTTAAGGGCTAAAAGGGTGGCCTTCCACACCGTGGCATTCTCCCGCTCCACCTGTCCATTACCCCGGGGATTATAACTCGTGGTCCGACTAGTAGCAATACCCCTAGCTAGCAGGTACTGGCGCAGCTCGTCACTCATAAAGGAGGACCCTCTATCGCTGTGGATATAGCAGGGATACCCGAACAGAGTGAAGAGCTGGCGCAGGGCTTTTATGACGGACGTGGCAGTGGTGTCGGGGCAGGGGATGGCAAAGGGGAACCGTGAGTACTCGTCGATAACACTGAGAAAATAGACATTGCAGTCAGTGGAGGGAAGGGGGCCCTTAAAGTCAACACTCAGTCGCTCAAAAGGGCGGGTGGCCTTGACAAGTTGCGCCGTGTCAGGATGGTAGAAGTGTGGTTTGCACTCAGTGCAAATTTGGCAGTCCCTGGTCATCGTCCTGATGTCCTCCAGGGAGTACGGCAAGTTCCGAGCTTTCACAAAATGGTAAAATCGGGTGACCCCTGGATTGCAAAGTTGTGCATGAAGGGCGTACAGCTGGTCGAGCTGTGTGCTAGCACATGTTCCCCGGGATAGGGCATCAGGGGGCTCATTGAGTCTGCCAGGCCGGTACAGGATATCATAGTTGTAGGTGGAGAGTTCTATTCTCCACCGCAAAATTTTATCATTTTTGATTTTGCCCCGCTGTTGGTTGCTGAACAGGAATGCAACCGAGCGCTGGTCGGTCAGCAAGGTGAACCTTTTGCCAGCAAGATAGTGCCTCCAGTGCCTAACAGCTTGGGCTTCTTTCTCCACCGCGGAGTGCCGAATTTTGGAGCCTTGGAGGGTGCGAGAAAAGAATGCTACTGGTCTGCCTTTCTGATTGAGGGTAGCAGCCAGAGCAAAATCGGAGGCGTCACACTCCACTTGGAAGGGAGCGGTCTCGTCCACCGCATGCATCGTAGCTTTGGCAATGTCCTCTTTAATGCAGCTGAAGGCCGCGCGGGCCTCAGCAGAGAGGGGAAACGTGGTAGACTTGACCAGGGTTATTGATGGTGCATCAATTTTATTGACTGGAAGAAGGAACCAGGAGTGAGTGACCATCATACTATGTCCTGGAGACTGAGAGAGAGCATAGGCCTCAGATCGCCTTTATGCAGGGGTCTGTGGGAGGAACCACAGGAGCAGTCAGCAGGGGGCGTGTCCAGACAGGCACACGTAGTTCACCACATGAACAAAGGTAAAGCACTACCAACGCTGGAAATAGGAAATAAAAATAAGAACATCAGAAACAGAGACATAGAAAACCTACAGCACAATACAGGCCCTTTGGCCCACAATTTCTAAGGTAATTTCTAAGGTAATTAGCCCTCTATTTTTCTGAGCTCCATGTACCTGTCCAGGATTCACTTAAAAGACCCTATCGTATCTGCCTACACCACCGATTCCAGCAGCCCATTCCACGCACTCACCACTCTCTGCGTAAAAAATCTTACCCCTGACATTACCTCTGTACCTACTTCCAAGCACCTTTACACTGTGTCCTCTCATACTAGATATTTCAGCCTTGCAAAAAAGCCTCTGACTATCCACACGACTAATGCCTGTCAGCATCATCTATACACCTCTATCAGGTCACCTCCCATCTTCTGTCGCTCCAAGGAGAAAAGGCCGAGTTCACTCAACCTATTCTCAAGGCATGCTCCCCAATCCAGGCAACATCCTTGTAAAACTCCCCTGCACTCTTTCTATGGTGTCCACACCCTTCCTGTAGTGAGGTGACCAGAATTGAGCACAGTACTCCCAAGTGGGGTCTGACCAGGGTCCTAAATAGCTGCAACATTACCTCTCGGCTCCTAAACTCAATCCCACGATTGATGAAGGCCAATGCACCATATGCTTTCTTAACCACAGAGTCAACCTGGCAGCAGCTTTGAGTGTCCAATGGACTTGGACCCCAAGATCCACCTGATCCTCCATATTGTCAAGAGTCTTACCATTCATACTATATTCTGCCATCATATTTGACTGACCAAAATGAACCACCTTACACTTCTCTGGGTTAATCTCCATCTGCCACTTCTCAGCCCAGTTTTGCATCTTATCAATGTCCCGTTGTAACCTCTGGCAGCCCTCCATACCATCAACAATACCCTCAATCTTTGTGTCATCAGCAAATTTACTAACCCATCCCTCCACTTCATCCAGGTCATTTATAAAAATCATGAGGAGTGGGCGGAATCCCAGAACAGATCCCTGAGGCACACCACTGGTCACCAACCTCCATGCAGGATATGACCCGTCTACAACCACTTTTTGCCTTCTGTGGGCAAGCCAGTTCTGGATCCACAAAGCAATGTCCCTTGAATCCCATGCCTCCTTACTTACTCAATAAGCCTTGCATGGGGTACCTTGTCAAATGCCTTACTGAAATCCGTATACACTGCACCTACTGCTCTACCTTCATCAATGTGTTTAGTCAAGTCCTCAGAAAATTAAATCAGGCTCATAAGGCATGACTTGCCTTTGACAAAGCCATGCTGACTATTCCTAATCATTTTATGCCTCTCCAAACGTTCATAAATCCTACCTCTCAGGATCTTTTCCATCAACTCAGCAACCACTGAAGTAAGACTCAATGATCAGTAATTTCCTGGGCTATCCTACTCCCTTTCTTAAATAAGGGAACAACATCCACAACCCTCCAATCCTCTGGAACCTCTTCCATCCTCATTGATGATGCAAAGATCATCGCTAGAGGCTCAGCAATCTCCTCCCTCACCTCCCACAGTAGCCTGGGGTACATCTCGTCTGGTGACTTATCCAACTTAATGCTTTCCAAAAGCTCCAGCTTGTCCTCTTTCTTAATATCTACGTGCTCAAGCTTTCCAGTCCACTGCAAATCATCCCTACAATCACCAAGATCCTTTTCCATAGTGAATACTAAAGTAAAGTACTCATGAAATACCTCTGCTATCTCCTCTGGTTCCATACCTACTTTTCCACTGTCACACTTGATTGGTCCTATTCTCTCATGTCTTATCCTCTTGCTCTTCACATGTTTGTAGAATGCCTTGGGGTTTTCCTTAATTCTGTCTGCCAAGGCTCATGGCCCCTTCTGGCTCTCCTAATTTCTTTCTTAAGCTCCTTCCTGCTAGCCTTATAGTCTTCCAGATCTCTACTATTATCTAATTTTTTGAACCTTTCATAAGCTCTCTTTTTCTTCTTGACTAGATTTACAGCAGCCTTTGTACATCACGGTTCCTGTACCCTACCATCCTTTCATTGGAACGTACTGATGTAGAACTCCATGCAAATATCCCCTGAACATTTGCCACATTTCTTCTGTACATTTCCCTGAGAACATCTGTTCTCAATTTATGCTTCCAAGTTCTTGCCTGATAGCCTCATATTTCCCTTTACTCCAATTAAATGCTTTTCTAACTTGTCTGTTCCTATCCCTCTCCAATGCTATGGTAAAGGAGATAGCATTGTAACCACTATCTCCAAAATGTTCTCCCACTGAGAGATCTGACACCTGACCAGGTCCATTTCCCAATACCAGATCAAGTACAGCCTCTCCTCTTGTAGGCTTATCAACATATTGTGTTAAAAAACCTCCCTGAACACACCTAACAAACTCCATCTAAACCCCTCGCTCTTGGGACATGGCAATCGAAATTTAGGAAATTAAAATTTCCCAAAACAACCCTGTTATTATTACACCTTTCCAGTATCTGTCTCCCTAACTGTTCCTTGATGTCCCTGTTACTATTGGGTGGTCTATAAAAAGCACCCAGTAGAGATTTTGACCCCTTCCTTTTCCTAACTTCCACCCACAGAGACTCCGTAGACAATCCCTCCATGTCTTCCTCCTTTTCTACAGCTATGACACTATCTATGATCAATAGTACCACACCCCCATCTCTTTTGCCTCCCTCCCTGCCCTTTCTGAAATATCTAAAGCCTGGCACTCAAAGTAACCATTCCTGCCCCTGAGCCATCCAAGTCTCTGTAATGGCCATAACATCATAGCTCCAAGTACTGATCCACGCTCTAAACTCATCCACTTTGTTCATAATACTCTTTGCATTAGCATAGATACATCTCAAACCATTGGCCTGAGTGCATCCCTTCTCTATCATCTGCCAACCCTCCCTCTCACACTGTATCCAAGCGTTCTCTGTTTGTGAGCCAACCGCCTCTTCCTCTGTCTCTTCAGTTTGTTTCCCACCCCCCAAGTTTAAACTCTTCCCAGTAGCCCTATCAAACCTCTCCACCAGAATATTGGTCTCCCTGGGATTCAAGTGCAACTCGTCCTTTTTGTACAGGTCACTCCTGCCCCAAATGAGGTCCCAGTGATCCAGAAATCTGAATCCCTGCTCCAATCCCTCCACCATGCATTCATCCTCCACCTCACTCTATTCCTTTTCTCACTGTCACATGGCAAAGGCAGTAATCCCAAGATTATTACCTTTGAGGTCCTGCTTCTCAACTTCCTTCCTAACTCCCTGTAGTCTCCTTTGAGGACCTCCTCCCTTTTCCTGCCTGTTGTTGGTAACAGTATGTACCACGACCTCTGGCTGTTCTCCTCCCCACTTCAGGATATCATGGTCGCGATCAGAATCATCCTAGACCCTGGCACCTGGGAGGCAAACGACCATCCGTGCTTCTTTCCTGCATCCACAGAATCACCCATCTGACCCTGTAACCATAGAGTCCCCATATCACTGCTTCCATTCTCTTCCTTTCCCTACCCTCTGAGCCACAGGGCCAGACTCTGTGCCAGATGCATGGCCACTGTTGCTTCCCCCAGGCAGGCCATTTCCCACGCCCCAACAGTACTCAAGCAGGAGTACTTATTGTCAAAGGGTACAGCCACAGGGGTGCACTCTAGCCTCTGACTCCTGCCCTTCCCTGTCCTGACTGTTACCCACTTTTCTGTCTGCTGAGGCCCTGGTGTGGCTACCTGCCTATAGTTCCTCTCAGTCACCTCATAACTTTCCTTGACCAGATGAAGGTCATCGAGCTGCATCTCCAGTTCCCTAATGCGGTCTCTATGGTGTTGCAGCTTGATGCACCTGGCACAGCTGTGGCTGTCCAGGAGGCTGGGAGTCTCCTGGACTTCCCTCATCTGACAAAACACCAGCCTCACACACATTCTTCCTGTTTATATTCTACATAGGCAACCAACCTTGTCTCGACCCGTTACCACCAAAGCTTTGTTGCGGCAAAGCCTTCCTACTCTGACTCCCTCTACTCTAACGCTGGCTCCGTAAAGCTGTCTCCTTTTAAACTGTTCTCTCTGTTTTAAATGGCTGACGCCCACAGGCTTACATAGTCATGCCCCGATCAAACTGCTGAAGAAATAATCATTTATAGATCACAATATCTTTGGAAGGAGATGTTAATGTTTCAGATTCACACTAAGCCCATTGTGGCACTCTGGTTTAATATGCATGTGTTATTTGGTGCTGAGTTGTTGAGCTGTTACAATGGATTTCATTTGCCCTGGACCCAGTGTGTATGAACCATATTGAATAATATCTCTCTACAAGTAGTTAGAAAAAGGCCATTTGGTACATTGATGCTGATAAACGGGCTCAAAACAAAATCAACCAAAAACATGAGAAAGAAACTCTGAAAAATTCCCCTGATCTCTCAAAGGTCATAAAAAACCAGAAGATAATAATCATGAGATACTGATGCACCATCAATAACTCTCTCTGAGACGTAAAGGCGAGATATCGGCTTTTATTGACTGGAAGAAGGAACAAGCAGTGGTTGACCACCATACTACATCCTGGAGACAGAGAGGCCGGGCTCAGACCTCAATCGCCTTTATACAGGGGTCTGTGGGAGGAGCCACAGGAGCAGTCAGCAGGGGGCGTGTCCAGACAGGTATCTGTAGTTCACCACAGATACATTATTCCACATATTTTCCATCTTTTGTGCTAAGCAGTATTGGTATCTTCCAGCTTCCTTTCCTGTGTTTTTAATACAAAAGGATAATTAGTCCAAACATAAATTACATCTGTCCCATTTCCTTCCCTTCACCTCTCAGCCCCTTCTCCACCCAGAAAAAGGAAAGGGTTCTCTCTGTTCTCATCTTACATTCCACCAACCTCCATGTTCAATAGATCACTCTCTATTATTTCCACAACTGTCAACTTGATGTCACCAGCACAGATACCTTTATCTCATCTTCCATTTCGGTTTTTTGAAGAGATCTTTTCTGGTTCACTTTTAATCTTTGCCATCACCCATTTCCTTTTCTCTTTGGGACGACCATGCAACCAGCAGAAGAGCTTTTATCACCTGCTCTGTTTGTTTTTGTTCACCTCCACCATCCATGGTCCTAAATATTCTTTCTAAGAGATTCGTTTGCACCATTTTCAACTGAGTATACAGCATTCAGTGTACATAATCACTAAATACAAATAGGGTGACTACTTTGCCAATTACCTCTATTCAGATTGGAACAGTGACCCTAATCTTTCAATTGCCTGTCATTTTAATTCTCTATTCTACTCCCACTCTGATCATTGCTGCTAACCCCTTATACTGTTCTACCGAAGGCCAATTAAGATTGACATCTCATCTTTGCAACTGGGGCTCATCACTGAATTCAATGAATTTTTAGATAAATGGCATTTCCTGTTAGTATCAGTACTGACCATATTATGTGTAAGAACAGAATGCTGGAGCTTGTGAGCAGATTGGGTGGAATCAAGTTGGTGGTGGCATAAAGTTAATCAGATTACATATACAATCAAGGTAGCCTCAGAATAATTAGCAGGTGGAGTTTTTTATTAAGAGAAGTGGTTGGGGCAAGTAACATGTATGCATTTAAATTAAACAGATGATAAGAAAGAAATTGAAGAAAGAAATATTGAAGTGGATAGATGAATAGGCTTGATTAGAGCATAAAGAGCTGCATGAACTTGTTGGTTCAACTGACCTGTTTTTGTGCTATAAAAAGATGTCACAATGTGACCTATAATTGATGTAGCTCTTATTACAGAAGTGTAGCAGAAGATTTTAAACCAAGCCAGAGAATCCCAGTGGAAAATTAGCTATCATAATAATTTAATGGGTGTAATGTTGGAAATTTACCTCTACATATTTTGCAAGATTGATTATTTAATTAAATTACCAGACACATTTTAACAGTTGTGAAATCCAAAAAAGTAGCTTGCAGTCACAATAATTTACAATCACAACAAAGTTATGTCCCATTACGTCTTTCAATATAGGTTTTTAAATATAATCATATTCATTAATGGTTTCTGAACATCATCTTGTGATACCCATACTTATTTGATTCACCTTCTTTCATATTTTTATTTTTATTTTTAATGGCTCCATGCCAGGCCCAGAGGCCTCACTTTGTATTGGGAGCAGTTTTATGTTCCTTATCTTACAAAAGGTGTGCTGAAACTGGAGAGAGTTCAAAGGAAGTTCACAAAAATGATTCCAGGATTGAATGGCTTGTTAAATGCAGAGCAGTTGACAGCTCTGGGCCTGTATTTCATGATGTTTTAATTTTCATATACTTATAGGGACTGAGCTGCTGTCTTAATAGTCTAGTTTCTGCCAGAGTGCAGACCAGAAACCCAACACTAAATTCTGAACTAATATCAGCGGTGTATGGTTAGTCTGGGTGGTTTCCTTCCTCATATGAGTTGTGCAACACCATCAAACACCTCTGTATGAAGTGATAGCTAATATTATGCATTATGACAATTCAAGAGAAAGCATTGATGCTGCAGGTCATCAAAATGTTATTTTTCATTATACCTTTCGAATGGTAAGAAATAAAACTAATGTGTGCAAATCAAAGCCCATCACTCTACTTGTTGACTATGTAGACTTCTTCAATTCTCTTAGTCTTTTAAATCTCTGTCTTTGGTTCTCATCCATTCTTTTGGCCTTTATCCTTATGTAACACTCAGCTATATCAGCTCGTACACATCTAGGGGAGACCCTGTTCCCCTCCCAACCTTGTCTTACGGTTGCTTCAGTTGCTGTGCAATACCGCCTGATACGGCCTCAAACTTCAATCATCAGCCAGCATGCAATGTACATTTTACAAATTGCACTTTATAAATCTTACTTGGACCATGAAATTAATAAAGATACAATACAAAAAGGAATGGATAGAAACAAAAAAGGCTCCAGACTTATCAAAGTTCAGTTTCTTTGTGCACACACAGTTGGAGCTCAGGACCTTCCTTCTTCCCCTGCAATCCACTCCGACCCCACGTCTTGTAGCTCAGGACCACCCGAAGTGATCAACCAGAGCACTCCCAACATGTCTGTCTTCCTCTCGATCTCCCCTCCGACTCCCCAAAAGCTCGTGCAACACTAGATTACAGACCCACAAGAAAAAATAACATCTATCCCAGGGGTCGGCAACCCGCGGCTCCGGAGCCGCATGCGACTCTTTCATCTCTGTGCTGCAGCTCCCTGTGGCTTTGGAAAATAAATGATGAGTATTTGATTAAAATGTATTTTATGTTAGTTTGTTGGTTTTTGAAATGTAATTCTAAATTTGAAGATTATGGTGATCTTGTACAATCTAAATAAAACGTGTTTTTTGTCGCTATTAATATACGTCACCACTGCCAATGCCTGACACCCGCCAGTGCGCGATCTCTTTAATCTTTCGATCCAAGGTCGGCTAACTATGGAGAATTCTAAAAAAAGAAAAGTGACTGAAGAAAACAGAACGTTTAATGATGCGTGGGCAGATTCATTTGCTTTCACTGCTGACGAGACTGGTTTACCAGTATGCTTAATATGCACTGAGAAACTCGCAAACGACAAAAATTCAAAAGTCGCAAGACATTTCAGGAATAAACATGCAGCCTTTGCTCAAAAATATCCGGATGGAGATGAGAGAAAAAAAGCCGTTTTGGAACTGATGCGGAAGGTTGATCTGAGCAAAAATCATTTCAAGAAGTGGATGAAGTCTGGAAAATCAACGACATATGCTAGTTTTGTTGCCGCTCAGGAAATAGTCAGGCACGGGAAGCAGTTTACAGATGGTGAATATATAAAAGAAACTTTCATTAAGATTTCAGAACATCTATTCACAGACTTTAAAAACAAGAGTGAAATTGTGCAGAAAATCAGAGATATGCCCCTCTCTGCAAAGACTGTCAAAGACAGAACCATAAAAATGGCAGAAGACATCACAAAACAGCAAATTAAAGACATCAATTCAGCTGTGGCCTACTCGATTGCCTGTGACGAGTCTAAAGACAAAGGTGATATTGAACAAATAGCGCTGTTCTGCCGGTATGTAAACTCTGCCGGGCCACAGGAAGAAATGATTGATTTGATACCTCTAAAAGGCCAAACACGGGGGGAGGACATCTGTGAGGCTGTCTTGAATTGTTTAAGAGCAAAGGAATAAAGACCACCCACCTGGTGTCAGCAGCTACTGATGGGGGCACCGAATATGACGGGAACGCACAAGGGAATTGTGGCTTTACTGCAGAAGTCGCTGGACAGAAAGCTGCTGACTTTTCACTGCATCTTGCACCAAGAGGCACTGTGCGCTCAAACATTTCCTCCGGAATGCACAGAAGTAATGGATGTTGTCATTCAGATTGTCAATAAAATAATGGCAAAAAGTTTAAATCACCGTCAATTCCGTTTGTTACTGGACGAGCTGGAAATTGCATATTCTGATCTCCTGCTGCACAACAAAGTCTGATGGTTGTCAAGAGGGGAGGTGCTGAAACGCTTTGTCGTGTGTCTGGAAGAAGTGAAAACTTTCCTGGGCAGCAAAGGGCTCACCTTTCCTGAGCTAGAACAGCCAGAGTGGCTGGAAAAGCTACACTTCATGGTAGACATGACAGCGCACCTGAACACGCTGAACACAGCTCTTCAGGGGAAAGGATGCACAGCCCTGCACATGTTGGAGGATGATTTGGCATTCGAGCGCAAGTTGACAGTGCTTGCCAGAGATTTACAGAAAGGCACATTGTCTCACTTCCCCAATTTGAGAGAGTTCAAACAAGCTCATGACATGATAAATTCGGAGTATTTACATTCTGCGATCATCGCAATGCAAACATCGTTTGGGAAACGCTTCTGTGAGTTCAGAGAGGAAAAAAACACATTATCCTTCCTGGTCACTCCCCTAAGCATCGATCCATTCCTACTGAATACAACTACATTGGCAGGTGTGAGTCAACCTGATCTTGAGATGGAATTGGCCGACATAGCCGACAAAGACATATGGGTATCCAAGTTTAGACGCTTGACAGCAGACCTTGAAGATGTTGCCCGTCAGAAGGCCGTTCTTGCTCAGAATCACAAATGGAGTGATATTGAAAACCTCCCCAAACCGGACAAACTTGTGTTCGAAACATGGAATGCTATCCCCGACATTTATGTAACCATTAAAAAGTATGCGCTTGGAGTCCTGTCGATCTTTGGATCCACATATGTATGTGAGCAGGTGTTCTCCAACATGAACTTCATTAAAAACAACATCGCGCACGCCTCACAGATGACAGCTTGCGATCCTGTGTAAAGATGAAGGTGACGTCATACAGCCCTGATGTGCAGACGCTGTGCGCTGAGTTCCAGGAGAAGAAATCCCATTAACCAAGTATGATAAATAATTTAATTGCCTATTATTTTACGTATATCCAAATTTTTTCATTGTTCAGTGAAATAGTACTTTTATTTTTCAGGTTGACAGCTGGCTGACGTTATTTTTGGTTTGCTGCTGGCGGACAATTTAAGTTCGGCGTTTTTCATAAATACAAGAAGGACTCAAATAGATTGAGTATTTTACTTAAAAGTAACCTTCAGCCCAACGTCTTTTTTCGGAGATCAAAATGTTTTTGTTGCATGCAGAAATGTAATTTCATTTTTTCTGCAGGAGTTCATCGATTTCATAAATGCAACACATTATAGTTTGTTTATACATATCATAAAGGCAAAAAAAAAGTTGGATGCAGTGTTATTTCATTTTAAATGTCAAACGGGTTTTGTGGCTCCCAGTGTTTTCTTTTCTGTGGGAAACGGGTCCAAATGGCTCTTTCAGTGGTAAAGGTTGCCGACCCCTGATCTATCCCATTTGGTTAACAAATGAATACAATTCTTGTTATCAGTAATTATAACCCAAACAAGCTGCGAGAGAAAGCACTCCCTCACCAGTTAATATAACAAAGAAGCATTTTTACTTTTAACATAACAAAGAAGCCATTTTGATTAACATACGCAGTAACATAAAGAAGAAACCCCTTACACTTATAAATTACTGCATCAATTCTTTAAAAATATTTTTGATCTTATCTCATTTATTTATGAAGGTGTGGACATTTTTTTACCCCACTTTTTTTTTAGTATTAACAGAATTTAAGGTCACCTTGTGAAGATTCTATTAAAAGCAAGAACCTCATCTTGAAAGTTCATTGTGTTGTTGGGTTGTCTTGTTGATTGCCCTGCTGAAAGTGATAACTTTGATTTCAGCACTTTATTCCCTGTTGACATATTAAAAGTTCTCACATCTATCACCAAATAACACAGCAGATGTGATTTTTGTCAGAAGCTCTTAAAGTGACATACAAGCTTCACTCTTTCAGCCACTCAAGAAAGTTGGTGCTGAATGAATGGATATTACAATGGGTATGAACAGGCTGTGGTGAGGTGTTACAAAGAAATCAATGGTACCTGGCCAGGCTAGTAGAGAACATAAACCACAGGAAGCATATTGATCTTCAAGGAGACACTGAGACTTTCCAGGGTTAAGCTCAGGCACTTGTTATGGGAAATGACCAGTGATGCCTCCATGAGAACATTGTCTGAATGCCAGCATTTTGGGAAAGCCTGCAACACAGGTCCAATTCTGCTTGCTTCAATGAACTGGAGACAAAAGAGAAAAATCTTTTCCTCTGTTATGATAATTGGGTGACTTCCTTCATGCACGTTTAAGCATGCAAGTGAACAGGGGTATTAGTTGAATGGTCCTGAGTTGAAGCCCCAAGTAACTCCAGTGTTGCCCTCATGGACAAAGATGTCAAGCCACATATGTGAGGTAGTATTTGAAGTTTTAGAGGACACAAATATCAATGAGGACAGAGTGCAGTTTAAGTGTTTCTTTAAATAATATGGTTTCAGTCCACTGCCCTTGCAGTGTATATATATACACAAAGCTGTTCAGTGAGTTAATGTGTCAGGGCACTCTGTTTGCTTACCTACAATCTTCCTTTACATGCCGACTCTACTCTCACTGGGTGTGAAATGACTTTGGGGGCCTGTTCTCCAGGACATTACTCTTAAATGTGCTCTCAGTGA
Source organism: Hypanus sabinus (assembly GCF_030144855.1). Classification (NCBI taxonomy): domain Eukaryota; kingdom Metazoa; phylum Chordata; class Chondrichthyes; order Myliobatiformes; family Dasyatidae; genus Hypanus; species Hypanus sabinus. Next base: position 39,661,990 of record NC_082717.1, read on the forward strand.
GCTGTTGAACACCACTGAGACAGACTTCACCCTCCACTATGATCCAATCCAGGTTTAGTCATTGGGCATAAGATGCATTGGGTCAACCATTGCGCTGTTCACGTATCTTATTTGCACGGGTGTCTCTGCAAATCAACAGCAGAATCTCAGCAGAACAGCAGAAGTGGGGGAATCACGTCAGCTATGCCTTTAAGATGTGAATGACAGCCTGCAGCTTCAGCTTCTGTTTCATCCCTGTTGTTGTGAGTATGGTTGCACTCAAAGAGGGTTGGCATGGGTAAACAGAGGTCCCCTCTTATTAACTCCATGACAAATCCATTGGCTTTTCTTCTGACACTTTAGATGTTTCAGAATAAGTCTTTATAGTGTATGGGAACCAGACCTTGAATACTGAATGTGTCAAAGAATGTTGACTTCGTCAGTGACACATTGCTCAATCATCCAATATCACACAAGCCTTTATTTTTTGATCAGGATGTCTTTTGGGTAGATGCTGTTAGACGTATTTTAGAGCAGGATTTGCCTTGCAACCCTCATCTGCGTACCTCTGTGTATGAGGAAGTAGCTACATCTGATGGATGCTCAGCCTTGCTGTGGTTGTGTTGGAACCAGTCATAGCCCAAGGCTCTGGGCTCTGAGTGAAGTGCTCATATGGACACTGTTGTACTTGGTGCATTGAATAATAACTTTACAGTCCTTTGCTTGGTGTGGAGTTGAAGTGCCACACTTGAAGCATATTGAGCACTTTTCAGAAAGCATCAGCAGTCTGTAAGCAGTTTCTCTGTGAATTTCTGCATTTCTTTAAGGTATGAGGTTTCATATGGACAGCGCATTGTCTATCAGGGCTCATGATAGAATTTTCTACTTTGGTTTTGTTGACCATGATAGGGGTTTTATTTTCCGTGCTTATGCTGGAGACTTTTCTCTGAATGATATGTTACCAGAAGTTGAGAGCATAAAACTGGGCTACTTCACATTTCTGCATGGCATTAAATGAATTCCACAAAGAATGAAAATGGCAGATAGTGGGCATAATGCATCATTTTATACCTGAAACCTTTGGTTATTCTTTGTTCTTGCATATTGTTTGGTAGTTTCTCTACTATAGGGTTTATTCCTGTTGCTGTATCAAAAAAACTCAATCCTAGTAGGCAACCCTTGTACTTTTGTGGCGTGTAGTTCTGCCAATAGATCTACAAGCTCAAGTAGCCTCTTGGTTCTTTGTGTGAGAGCTTATCAAGTCTGCTGAAGAAATTCTTTGATTGCCTCTGGAGAGCCATAGCACTTGTCCAGCCTCTGCCACAACATTTGTAACCCCGCAGCTGGATTATTAATGTGAACATGTATATTTTGATCCTTACGGGTTGCTGTCAAGCTTCCCTGTGTGTTATGTATTGAAAGTAATTTAGAGGTCATTTTGGGTAGATGACTTACAAGCAAAATAAACAGCTGCACATTCATTCCTCACTTCTTCATCTCTCGTGTGTGTTATTCACGACTACCATCCAGCTGCTCAGCACCACAAACATAGCCGCTGGCAACGAGGTGACAAGCCCTCATGTGATAGTTATTATTTTGTTCCTTTCGCCAAAGTCTGTGTGCAATGCTGGTAGTGTACTGCTGTGTAATGTGGGTGAGCGAAAGAATCCGAGGGGAGAGATCAAGAACGGGATGGTTAAATAAAACAAGTAAGAGAGGGAGAGAGAGAGAGACAGATGTCTAGTTAACTTTTCTGAAATATAATTGTGTTTGGAAATGGAGGCAATGTTTGGAAGGATGAAATGGCAGAGCAATGGAGTTCATATATTGAAAGATTTATGCATGTTCTATCTTTTCTGACTGATGGGTGCACAAATGTTTAATTCATTGCACAGTCTAGTGCAACCTGCTAAGCCTGGCCATAAGCCTTATAAGGACATAGATAATGAATTAAGGACCACCAATTATTTGAATCTTTGATTATTGCTGAGAGGTTTAGATTTCATTAAAGGAATCAAGACGAAGGCGAGTGTATCTCACAATTTGTGGCAGTGATGAAGCATATTGTCTGAACACTGATTTGAGCATTCATTGAATCATATGTTGTGTGATAGACTCGTATGTGGTTTGCGTCATGAGGCAACTCAGAAATGTTTGCTGACAGAAAACCGACTAACAATACAGAAGGCAAATGAAATTAGTACATCTATGGAGATTGCAGCTAAAGAAGCACAGCTATTAAGTGCATCTTCCCAAGTTCATAAAGTTTCTACTGACTTTAAGAATAAGACGCCTTTTAGTAATCAGTGTTACTATTGTGGCAAAACTGGGCATTCAACAAAAGGATGCTGGTATAAGGATTTAGATTAGCAAACCTGTGGCAAAAAGGGACATATTGAACACAGCTGTAAAAGTAAAAAGACACTGTCAAACAAAAACACTGATAAAGACACATTACTTTTGTAGACATGATGGACATGGTTAAAGGAGTTTTCCACGTTTTATTTGTTTCAGAACATAGAGACGGATGTAGGGTGACCCCATGGTTTGATGGGGCCACAGTGAGGTTGCAGGTGGACACAGGTGCTGCAGTATTGCTGCTGTCAGAGACTGATTACAAAGAGAAATTGCAGCATCTCACCCTAGAAGGGGCAAGTTTGACTTTAAAGACTTATACTAGTGAGGTTTTTCCAGTGAAAGACGTAATATATTTTACAGTGGAGATTAACGAGCAGAGAAAGAAACTTGCATTGTACAGTATATTGTTAAAGGTCCAGCATCCAGCACTTCTAGGCTGCTTGTAGTTCAAGTAGCTTAAACTCAACTGGCACGAAGTGCATTTGATTAGTGGGAGCACTGGTCTACAAGAGGTATTAAAGAAACACACAGAAGTATTCAATGAAGAATTGGGCAGTATGAAAGAAATCACCTTTAAGTGAAATGCTCTGGTTCCATTGGCTGCGTAAGTCTAGGGAAGACAATTTCCGGCCCCACCAAACATGTGAGATTGAAGAGCAAAACCCTGAAATTCCCTGTTTGTGCGGATGCTGCGTGATTTGCTACCCTGTTACAAATAAGTATCACAAAATAACAGATAATACATCGCAAACAATTGAACGATTTAGCTTTATGATTCTTAATTTGACTGAAGGGTCAGTAAAGAAAAAGCAAAAAAACAGAGAAAAGGGCACATTTTAATGAAACAGTCTAATGTGCACAAGTTGGAGGTCACGGTTCCCCCTTCGCTGATCCTCCTTGGATCTCCCTGGGCTTCATCAAATCAAGGCCCTGCTCCAGGTCGAGTCCAAAGATCTGTTCTCCCTTCATCTCACACTGAACAAAAGACCCAGCTCACACCGGTGTCAGACACTCAACACAAAAATCACACTCCCTTCCCTGGATGGCTCACGTTCCAAAGCATCCATTGTCTCTAACCATAACCCAAACACTGCTTCTACAGAAAGACCATTATGTTAGCAGTGAAACCTTTCCCAGAGTGTTACAAGAGCCAGTTGTTAAGCCCAACACAATACCTGCCACAAGACAAGACCTGTTCCATACACCCGCAAACCAAAAGTAGAGGCTGAATTGAAAAGACTGGTCCAGAGTGTATTGGAACCAGTGTGTGTAAGTAAATTGGCAACTCTAGTGGTTCCTGTCTTAAAAAGGGTTAGGTCTTTAAGACCTTGTGAAGACTTCAAGGTAACCATTAATCTGGTTCTTATGGCTGAACAATGCCCCCACTAATGCCCTTTTTCCAGGATTGGCCAGAGGACATTAAGTAAGATTGGCTTGTCTAGCATTTGCTACATGCCAATGTTATATTTCATCACCATGAAACAATCCTGTCATTCTACACATAAAGACAGAATATATTCAGGAGTCTATATTCATAACCAGCTCAACTTCAGTACTCCTCTCTCCTCCTCAAATCTTAACCTCTCTGAAATCACTGCCCTCTGCTCTCTCCACAACAATTGCAACATTACCATCAAGCACACAGATGAAAGGAGTCCTGTTGTAGTGTAGTGAACTGACCTCCAGGCAGATACCTCCTCTTACTTACCCCTTGGGGAAAAAAAAACATTCTGGACCATCAGAAAATTGCCTTCACACCACCACTAACCTCATCAATTCTGGAGAAGTCCCAATCACTGCCATCAAACTCTCATTCAGTTACCCTGGACTGCTCATTTCTACCTTCTACACAAGATCCACAAACCTGGTTGTCTGGGTAGGCCCGCTGTATCTGCCTGCTCCTGCCTCTCTGAACCTGTGTTTGCATACCTTGACTCCATTCTATCCCCGTTGGCACAGTCCCATCCACCTACATCCAGGATAATTCACAAGCTCTCCATCTCCACAACTCTCAATTTCCTGGCCCTGACTGCCTTTTTTTCACCATGGATTTCCAGTCCCTATACATTTCTATCCCTCATCAAGGCAGCCTTAAAACTTTTTGCTTCTTGTTCAACAAAAGATCCAACCAGTTCCTCTCCACCATAATTTCCTCCGTCTGGCAGAAACGGTCTTCACCCACAACAATTTCTCCTTTGGCTCCTTCCACTTTCTCCAAACACAAGAGGTCGCCTTGGGTACCCAAATAGGCACTAGCTAAGCTTGCCTTTTTGTTGGCTATGTAAGACAGTACATGTTCCCTGGTAATGCTCCCCAACTCTTCCTGCGCTACAATGACAACTGCTTTGGTGCTGCTTCATGCACCCATGCTGAGCTCATCAATTTCATCAACTTTGCCTCCAACTTCCACCCTTCCCTTAAATTCACGGCCCACTTTTGATTCTTCTTTCCCCTTTCTCGATCACTCTGTCTCCATCTCTGGAGACAAACTGTTTATCGACATCTTTTATAAGCCTACTTATTTCCACAGCTATCTTAACCAAAACTCTCCCCACTCTTCCCATTCCTTTCCAGTCCTGAACAAAGGTCTCAGTGCACAATATTGACTGTCTATTAATTTCTATAGATGCTGCCTGATCTGCCGAGTTCATCAAGAAGGGCTAGGACAGCAGATGCATGGGGGTGCTACACCCTAAAGGTTCCTCTCTGAGTAACTAAACATTACAGCTTGGAAATTGCTGTTCCTTCACATGCATTACTCTGTTCAGCAACAATGTGTGAATCCCATAACATCCTGGATTACAGCAGTTTAGACCTTAGTTGTACTTCCTCGAGGTAAATTGGGGCTTGTCAATAAATCCTTGTTGGTAGCAATGATGAAGCTGGCTGAGTTTGCAAACTTCTGCAATTTTTTTCCATTCTGTGCAGTGACCCCTCCATACCAGATAGTAGATCAACAGTTGGAATGATTTCCATAGCATATCAATTCTTCTCAAACTCCTATTGAAATATAGCCACTCTGTGTCCTCTTTGTAATTCCATCAGTATGTTGGGCCAATAATTGATCTCCAGAGATGTTGACACCCAGGAATTTGAAACAGCCTTTCCTTTCCACTGCTGATCCATTGATGAGGACTGGTGTGTATTCCTTTGACTTCCCCTTCCGGAAGTCCACAATCAATTCCTTGATCTTACTGATGTTTAGTGCAAGACCATTGTTGTGACATCACTCAACTAATTGATCGATCTCATTAATTGGATAGAAGGCCAGTTGAATAAAATTCTCAATACATACTAGTTCTGTTTGGGTCTTTCAGCTGTTGCTGACATTGAGTATCCTTTCTAAGAGATATGGAATCACTTGACCATGATGACTCACAATGGAACGTTCGGATACCAAAGGCTTCCATTTGGCATCACCTTGGTTCCCGCACTTTTTTTTAGTGAGTAATGGACCAGATCCTGAGTGGGTTGACGGGTGCAATGCTATTTGAATGTCTTATTCATTACTGGGAAAACTGAGTGTTTGCACCTACAAAACTTGGATTCTGCACTCCAAAGACTCAAGAAATATGGGCTAAGGGTCTGGAAGGACAAGTGTAAGCTATTTTAACCTTTATTTGAATATTTGGGCCATGTGATTGATAACTCAGGGCTTCACAAGGCACCAATTGTGAAGGTAACCATTGAGGCTCCATCACCACAGAATGTGTCAATTAAGATTACTAATGCACTACGCGAAGTTTGTTCTTAACCTAGCTAACATGCTGAAACCATTTCACGAGCTTTTAAGTAAATCAGCACACTGGAAGTGGACAGAGCACAGTGAAGAGGCTATTAAAAAGGCCAAAGCAGCTTTGTCACAATCTGAAGCACTCACACACTTCAACCTGTCATTGCCCATACAGATGTCCTGTGATGCATCACCCTGTGGTGTGGGGGCAGTTATCTCACACATCATGCTGTCGGGTGAAGAGCATCAAATTGCTTTCACATCACAGACGTTAAGAAAGGCAGAAAGCCACTATGCCCAGATTCAGCAGGAAGCACTTGCAATTGTCTTTGGAGTGAAGAAATTCCATCAGTTCCTTTTTGGTTGATGATCTGCATGACTGATTGATCATCGCCCCTTGATGTCAATTTTTGGTCCACAAGTGGGCATTCCTTTCCTGCTTGCTTGTCGAATGCAACATTAGGCTCTATTACTATTGGCACATCAGTATGATATAAAGAACAGAAGGTTCGAGCACCATTGCTAATGGACTATTTAAACTTCCTTTAGCTATTACAACTCAAGAGCCATCCCCAAAAGAGATCTTTTACTTCCGGGAAGTACCTACAGCTGCAATAACTGCAGTGCAAGTCTGGAAGCACAAACGTATTGACCTTGTTCTATCTAAAACGGTGGACATGGTAACTCATGAATGGAAAGGAGAGCCAACCATAGAATTGAAACCTTACCTGAACTCACAGTTCAAAAAGGATGTTTACTATGGGTCTACTGTGTTGTCATTCCTGCACCATTAAGAAAGTAAGTGCTTGACGAGCTACACTATGACGTATTGTGTATGAAAAAAATTGCACATTGCTACTTCTGGTAGCCAGGACAGGATGTAACCATTGAAGAAAAGACTAAAAGGTGTTCACATTTTCAGCAAGTGAGGAATGTTCCTCAACTTCCTCCTTTGCATCCATAGGAATGGCCTGAAGAACCATGGCAGAAGATTCAAATAGATCTTGCAGGACCTGTAAAGGTCACATGTTCTTGGTTGTAGTGGATGCATGCAACAAATAGCACAAGATTGCCATCATGAAGAGCACTACATCTGAAAAATACATTGAGGTGCTACATTTGACCTTTAACCATTTTGAGCTTCCTCAACAGGTTGTAAGTGACAATGGCCCACAACTCCTGTCTGAAGAGTTCAAGGTATTTATGGAAGCAAACTGTATTTAGAACTTCAAGTCAGCAGCAGATCATCCACCCACTAATAGCCTTACTGAAGGGTTTGTACGAACAATGAAACAACCCTCAAGAATTCAGTGGAAAGTGGATCTCTCAACCGGCATCTTAGTACTTTCTTGCTCACACCACCACCACCAAAATGGCTCCAGCCACTGCAGTGATGAAAATGACAACTTTGCACCTGACTTAACCAAACACAAAACAGATTGTATTAAATGAATAGAAATCCCAAGCAGAGAGATGTGCCAAAGCAAAGTACAGAAGTTTCACAGGAGGAAAGGGAGTACTTGCCCAGAACTACTCTCTGGAACAAAGGAATTTGGTGGTGGTAGCACAAACTGGTCTTGTGTCATACACAGTGGAAGCTAGCAACCACAGCATCTGGAAAAAGAATGTTGATTGGCTACTGTCTACTTCTGAGGCTACTGAAAAGCACCATCAACTGACCAATCCAGATCCAGTTGTAGAAATGGGACAAGATTCTGAGACAACAACTGCAAAACCTCCATTAAGATTGAATGGAGCCAGTTAATTAAGATTAACAGCCAGTGCTTCCCACATCATCTGTGCTTGCCCCTACGGACAATGCAGTACCCAACCAAGAGATTATAACTTTTGAGTCATCCCCAGGTCATCAGTATCCTCCCAGGCATTGACAACCTCCAGGCAGATTGAATCTATAGTTTAGTGACTACCCCTCAGCACTTGGGACAGAAAACTCCTCAGGGTTATGTCTGGGAATAAAGGCAGTCTACCTCTTTCCCCAGTTCAGAAAACATTATTTTTGTTGTTGGTTGAATTTGATGATTACTCTATAGAATGTTAATAGTACAACAGCCGATCTATGTATGGGAGGGGGAGAAACCTATTAAATAAGAGATGGGGGGGAGTATGTTACATATTCATGTACAGTTTGTATATTTTGACCCTACGGGTTACTGTCTGGCTTCCCTGTGTGTTATGTACTGGATGTAATGTGAGAGTGCATCTCACATGTGAAAGGGTAGACGACTTACAACCAAAATAAACAGTAGTGTGTTCGTTCCTCACCCCTCGTCTCTCATGTGTGTTATTCACAGCCACTCAGCTTCCCAACACCACAAACATAACACTACTTGTATGTTGCAGTGACTCCACATCAAGCCCCTTCCAGAGAAGGCCGAACTCTTCCCTATGTTTGAGACTTGGTCTTTCCAAGGCATTGTAAAAGCTTGATTTCCAGGACAGATAACTGGCAGACAGGTTGTCAAACACTTTTTTAGTGCTGCTGTGACTAAGTCTCCATGAACCACATACCAAGTCAAACCTAATGTACCTGCAGCTCCTGAATGAGAGCACTGAGGAGACTGGTTTGCCAAATGTGTGTCCTGGGATGGATGGAAGTTCAGTCTCTGCAGATAGGGTTGGCATCGGTAGCACACACTTGATGTTTTTGCTGTGATGAAACTGTACAAGGTGGTGGTGTGGGTCTTTGCTGCTGTAGACTTTGACTGTCAATACCCGGACTATGTGAAAGACATGTTGGCTGTGTGGTGTGGGCAGCTTCTCCATGTGGAGCTGGGGCACTTTTTTTTATATAGCCAAAATGCACTTGGACATATTCTTTAGTAAGCTGTATCTGTTTTTGTGACCGCAAAGCATGACAGATCCTAGTTATAGACTCAGCACTTTCTAAGTCTGCTATTGCTTCATACACCTTTGCCTCTGCCGAGGCATCCTCAGCTTCTCACTCCTCCTTGAGTGCACTTATGTAGTCTCCACATGTGCTTTCCCCATGTCTATATGTCTGTGCAAACTTTCTCCATTTGCATCTAAACTTTGGGTTTAGCATAGCCACTCTCATTCTTGCCACTTCACCTTTAGTGAGGGCTCATGCTGTAGCTATGCTAATTGTGAATTTGTTCGAGTATCGCAAAGATATGATCAATGCATCAAATTCTGACCTCACTTCAGGTCTCGGTGATCGATGATACTCAAATTGAAAGCTGATATTGTCACATACAGCATTGAAACATGTCTACTGTCTGTGGGCGAACCCTTTGAAGATGAGTTATCTTTTCATTCTACTGCCCTTGCAGTGATAATATATAAAGCTATGCAATGAGTTAAACACCTCAAAAATCACCCAAGGCAGAAGCTTCCTTCAGGGTTTTCAATGAGATCTTACTTGTGAAACTGCAGAATGTTAAGTAAAATATGTGTTAAATTCAATACAGAATCACTGTGGCCCTGAATATACTAACACTGTTGATTATACTCACAATTGTTGCAAACCAAGGTAATACACACATGCAATAATCCATAACTAGGCCACGTAAACCAGAGTAAATGCTTGGTACAATGATATCTTAATATGATAAGCAATTGCCATAATACTTTTTAAAAATATAGTATACTCTTAATGCCCAAATCAAACAAAGTAAGTTTAATCTAATGTAGATCACAATAGCTTTTTGTTTTGTGAAATTGCACAATCTGTTTTAGAGGACCTGATGTTTTTCTGGCAGCAGCTGTGCACTTAATGACATACCTGTTCATTTCTGCTTCTATTGAGATAAATGAAAACTCAAAGGTGCGACTTGTGGCCTACATGGATCAGATTCAGTAGAACTAGGAGTATTTAATCAGCAAGGGATACCCTACTGACATTGGGAGGCCTGACTTGTCAGCTTCACAATTCCCAGGCTGCTCAAGCACTTTCCAAAGACCAGGGAATGTATAATATTTTGTTGCTAACATACTCTTTCAGTGCCTTAGTGCTGACATCACTGGTATCATTCCATTGGCAATGACAGGATCAACTTTAATGCCATCACCTGCTGCATGACAATTTGCCAAAATGGGAGTATAAGTCATCTTGTGATGAGGAGAAATTTCTTGCTTTAGAGAATGGTGAATCTTGGGAATTCTTTACCCCAAATGGTGTGGATGCTCAGTTATCAGAATGTAATCAAAACAGAGATTGACAGATTTCTGGATTTTAGGAGAATCAGTAGATAAGGAAATAGTGCAAGGAATTGAAGTTGGGATGGACGATCAACCATGACTTTGATGAATGGAAGAGCAGACTCAAAGGACCTCATGGCCTACAATTGTTCTTAATCTTATTAATGTTATCTAACTTCTGTTATTATCTTTTGTCCTTGGTCTAATGAAGAAAAAGCTGCAGCCAGCCTGTGCACAGTATTCCATTACTGCACCATGATAATGATGCATTGACAGGTTTTAGTATTATTGAGTGAGGGATATATTTTGACTATAATGCTGGGGATAATTCCCTTATTCTTTAAAATTGTGGCATTAAATCCTTCACAGCCTTTTACAGAAGTGGAGAAGCTTTTGATTTTGTCATCCAAAAGACAGTTACCTCAACAGGATTATACTTTCTCAGTAATTAGAGTGCCAGCACAACTTGGACCCACAACTTTCTGATTCAGAATCGAAAGCTGCTACTGAAAGAAATTAACTGATTATGTAGTATCTGAGAGCTGTAATCAGAAATGATTGCAGATTGGGTTTGATTATTTAATCACTTACTTTATAATGCCAGTGAAATCGTATAACTTCCTAGTCTTTAGGGTCGAACTCCTTGCATTCATCTCAATGTCCTAAGATTCTAAAAAAAAATGGTTCCACATGGAAATAAAGCATTTACCCATGGTAGAACCGCTTGTGCCAATAAAAAAGAACAGTAGACTGCTAATACTTTATTGTCACCAAACATTTGATACTAGAGTGTACAATCATCACAGTGATATTTGATTCTGCGCTTCGCGCTCCCTGGAGTACAAATCAATAGTAAATAAAATAAAAATTTAAATTATAAATCATAAATAGAAAATAGAAAAGGGGAAGTAAGGTAGTGCAAAAAAAAACCCGGGGACAGGGCCAGATCTTTGGAAGGTACGGCCCAGATCCGGGTCAGGATCCGTTCAGCAGTCTTATCACAGTTGGAAAGAAGCTGTTCCCAAATCTGGCCGTACTAGTCTTCAAGTTCCTGAACCTTCTCCCAGAGGGAAGTGGGACAAAAAGTATGTTGGCTGGGTGGGTCGTGGGGTGTTTTTCAGAGCTATTCACATTGCCATTACTTTGAGAAGTAGACTTCCAAAAGTATCTGTAGAGTCACAACCAACTTGCTTATGGCAACTGAAAGTATATTTTCAAAATTTATGCATAAAGTCAGCAAGAAAGAACTCTGTGATAAAATAGCAAATGCTTGCAGCATGGGCATGTAATTGGCAAATAAATTTAAAAATATGAGGCTTTGCATTTTATCAGGAAGAAAAACGTCTCTTCACATTCCTTAGATAATAATTGTCTAAATGGATTAGTGAAACAAAACGATCAGAGGATACAAATCCAGACATCAATTAAGCTGATTCTAGTTAATAAGGCTATTAAAGAGTGTGGTTCATTTCCAGAGAACTGTAAGGCAGAGAAGTGATATTAAATTTGTATTGACTTTGGAATGACCGTATTTGCAATACAAAGCACAGTCTGGTCTCTGTATTACAAAAAAGTACACAGAAAGCAATGCAAAGAAATATTCACCTGGATATCAGCAGAATTGTGTGGATATTGTCAAAGTGATTGAAGAGAAATAAACCCTTGTTCCAAGGAATGAGAAACCAAAGGAATGACTTGAAGGAGGTCTTCATAATTATGAAAGATTTTGGTCAGCTTGATAAAGAAAATATGTTTCCTTTCTTGGGAAGGCCAGTAATGGGCCATAATAATAAAAATATTATAAGAATCCCAATCAATCCAAATGAAAATTCAGGATAATTTACTTTATCCAATGAACAGTGAGAATCCAGTGCTCGCTGCTACAAAGTATCATCAGATTGAAGAGTGTTGATGTACATAAGGGGAAGTTTGATATGCATGAGGAAAGAAACAGGAGAAACAGGAGATCCGTTACGGTACAAGTAAGGTAATTGAAGCTAAGAATAAAAAATTTAGCAAACATGCAAATCATAGCTGAGAAAGGTAACTACACTATAAAAATGCAGTTAAGAAATAATGGGAGACCCTAAAATGGTCTAGCTCAAGAGGTTATGAAGAAAAAATTAGCACAAGAATGGATTTTGTAAACTTAATTTACATTTTCAGTACTGTGCAAAAGTCTCAGGCGCATGTTAAAAAAACCTGTGAAGAGAAAATACTTTCAAAAATAATGAAATGAAGAGGTTCTAAATATCAAAAAATCATTATCAGGAACAGTAAACAGTAAGCACTAAAGCAAATTAATCTTTGGTGTAACCACTCTTTGCCTTTAAAACTGTACCAAGTCTCTTAGGTACACAGTTCTGCAATTTTAAAAGAAGATTGGCTGGTAGGTTGTTCCAAGCACAGCTCTTCAGCAGACCTTGGCCATCTTGCTTGCTTCGGTCTCTACAGGTAAATTCCAGATAGCCTTGATGATGTTGAGATCAGGGCTCTGTGGAGGCTATACCATCTGTTGCAGAACTCCTTGTTCTTCTTTTCACTGAAGATAGTTCTTTATGACCTTGGCCATGTGTTTGGGGTCATTGTCCTGCTGCAGAATGAAAATGGAACCAATCAGACGCCTCCCTGATGGTATTATTGCATGATGGATGAGAATCGGTGTGTACTTCTCAGCACTGAGGATTCCATTAATTCTGACCAGATCCATTTGCAGAAATGCATTCCCAAACCTGCAGGGTATCTCCACTGTGCTTCACTGCTGGGTGTAGACACTTATTCATGTAGTGCTCTCCAGCTGTTCCTTGGACAAACTGCATCCTGCTTGAGCCAAAAATCCCAAAATTACACCCAGTGAATGATTTATGTATCATATCCAGATTATTCAGCTGTTCTCCTCTTCTAATTTTCTGTACACCTACACAACTAAATTCAGGAAGCAGAAAACTATACCTTTATGTGGTCAGTAGGTTTGAAAAGTGTTATTTTTGATTTTTGTTAATTTCAGTGAGGAAGTAAATCAATTCTAACCTTTTAAATGTGTACGTTTACTGCATTATTTATCTTCAATTTCAATGCTATTTCAGGACATGCGTTATGCCAAAAATCATTCTTAACTTTTATTTGTGCTTCAATAATATTAGTCTTGAAAGAAACAAATACTGTATATAGAACTCTAGTTATGAAGAAATTCTGCTAATTTTTCACTAGTACCTAATTAAAGGTAGTTTCATTTTCATTCTTTCAGTTCTTTACAAGGTTGTGTGCTTGTATATGAATAAGATACAGTTTCAGCAATCACATAACTTATTCATATTCCTTGACATATGGTTGCTTAACCATATGGTGTCATCCAATACTGTGGTTGGTTCACTAACCAATGACCTCAGATGAACCCAGCATGTCATTTCACTTTTAATATACACTCAGTTGCCACTTAGTTAGGTACATCTGTACACCTGCTCATTAATGAAATATTTAATCAGCCAATCATGTAGCAGCCAGTCAATACATAAAAGCATTCAAGCAAGGTCAAGAGGTTCAGTTGTTTGTTCAGAACAAACATCAGAATGGGGAAGTTTTAAGTGACTTCAATTGTGGAATCATTGTTGGTGAATGGGTAGTTTGAGTATCTCAGAAACTGCTGATCTCCTGGATTTTCATGCACAATAGTCTCTAGAATGATGCAAAACTAAAAAAAAAACATATTCAGTGGGTGGCAGTTCTATGTGGAAATAACTTGTTAACAAAATAGGTCAGAGAAGAATGGCCAGACTAGTTCAAGCTGACAGGAAGGGAACTATAATTCAAGTACCCATGAAGTGCTTTGAAGAAGAGCATCTGTGAATGCAGACAAAGTCAAACCTTGAAGTGGATGTGCTACAGTAGCAGAAGATCATGAATGTGCACTCAGTGGCCACTGAGTGAAGTTTTAAAATTTTATTCAGGACTAAGACAAATAGGCAAATGTGTATTTTGTCAGGATGCCAGCAACCAATGTTGTTTTGGGTCTCTGATACAAGTTATTGTAGCTATTTTGGAAAGAAAACATGTCATTTGGAAATTGGGCCCATACTGGGTTTAGGTTTGAAGATCAAGTTCAAGTCTACTGCCTGCCTTCTCTATATTTCCATGGTTTTTCAAAATATCACCAGGATTCTGAAGAAATACCAGATTAATAAAATTCAGAAACCAGTAAGAAAGCTCAAATCATAGCTTATGGGGGTCAAAGATGACCTGGGACTCAAGCTGACTGATGCTTACAGGATTCCCAGTGAATGCAGTGCAGTGTATCTCAGCCAGACAGGATGCAAGGTGAAAACCCACATCAAGGAACACAGGAGATGTATCCATTTCAGTTACCCGGAGAAATCATCATCAGCAGAACATTGCATTCACATAGAACATATAGAACATAGAATAGTACAGCACAGTACAGGACCTTTGACCCACAATGTTGTGCCAACCCTTAAACACTGCCATCCATATATACCCCCACCTTAAATTCCTCCATATACCTGTCAAGTAGTCTCTTAAATTTCACTAGTGTATCTGCCTCCACCACAGACTCAGGCAGTGCATTCCACGCACCAACCACTTACTGAGTAAAAAGCCTCTTGTATTGAGCAGTGGTGCCCTGGGGAAGAGGCACTGGCTGTCCACTCTATCTATTCCTGTTAATATTCACAATGGCCATAGGATTGACTTTGTCAGCACAAAACTACTGTGCCACACTAATGGCATTTGGGACCGCCTGGTGAAGGAAGCCATTGAAATAAAACTAAAGGAATTTTTTTTTAACAAAGATGAAGGTCTCGCTCAAAGTAAGAACTGGAATTTGATTGTAAGCAAGGTGGGAAGGCAGAAACCTGATTAATGAGGACTAACCAATCAGGAGGGATGGAGTATGGGGTTATAAATACCACCAGACTAGACATGTCCAGACATCATCCTTGATGATGATGGTGGAGTTTGTCATCGAAACGTCGGTTATAATTGACATGTGTACCTGACTGGAAGCCCAAGAGTTTATGCATCATATATGCCAGGAAAGCTTTAGGTCCTTTTTCAAGTTTGTTATTCAATGTACATGAAAATCCATGAATACAGCCAAATGAAACAGCATTACTCTGGAGCAAAGGTGCAAAACACAGTACCAATAGCCACACACAGCACAAGGCACATGTTGCACATATAAGACAGCAGTAAACTAACAAACACACAAAAAAAATAAAGACTGATGGTCTGTCTTGGGACAGTGTTATGTAAGCCATCCCAAAAAGTTGCAAAAGGAATGTAGACATTAGTATGAAAAACACATCAGAAGCAGACACATTATTCATGCTTGGAAATACCTAGATGAACTTCTGGTGTGACACAAGAGACCAAGAAGCAGTTTGAAAGAAAACAATATTTTAACTCTACAAAAGTCATATGATTTCATTTCCAGGCACACACAATTATGTAACTTTGCTACCACGGGAATCCTTTGCAAGTGCTTGGCTGCTAAAGCAAATCCATTTCTATTTTAGTGAATTGGTGTATTTTGGATCATTATATCAGGAGTATAAGGACCAAACAGTTGGGAAGTCGAATGAAGATTACAGCTGTGAGGAGTACTAAATTTGCAAACAAGAATTCTAAGACTTTGGCTTGGGGAAAAAGAAAAAACAAAATTACAGTGAGAAATCCAGACTAATATATTCACAATGTTGCTGTCAATGAAACTGATGATTCTGAAAGATAATTTTGAATGTTTTTCTTTAAAAATAAGTAACTGCCTTAATAAGAATTTTCTGTGCAGTTAAAAAGACAACCAATAAATTATTTAATTGTCTTTAAGAAGCATGAATTCATTTTTAATCTTTTGAAAAATCAATATGATCTTAAAATGTTTTGCATTTTAATAAATGGAACAAAATCTTGAATATTGACTTACTGCATTTATAACCATGTTTGAAATATTGCTCATCCATGAATATGATTCCAAAATGATTTTTAACTAGAGTGGGAGTAATGTATCAGAACTCTGTGAGAAATATATGTAAGAGACAAATAGTGGAGCAGAGAAGTTATTACATTGGTGAGAAAGACAAGATATTTATTAGATTGTATTATTTTATTAATATACTAATTTGGCTAAAATTTGTTAATTTAAAATATAAATATATGTTTCAGTAGAATTTTATATATTGCTTGGTCAATATTTTAAAATTTCCTTTTGAATTTCATCAGCTGGAACTCAGATGGGAATAGACAAGGCCTTGAAAACCCACTCTGCAAAGAGAAAGTATTGAGTTACTTACATAAAATGTTGTATCACAGACTAGCATGAATATTTTACTGCGGAACAAGGATTAAAAAGCAGCATTATTACCAGATGCTGGTTGACAAAACCAATGTTTGCTGTTTTCTGTCCTGAATCTCATACAGTGAACTGAAATTATTATTTCTGCAAAGTAAATTTCTGGGTCAAACTTAATGAATAATTGAAGTCAATAGAACTGAATTTCAAAAGCATAGTAGAACAGCAACCATACATTCAGAGAATCAATCTAGGTGAATTTCTTGGCTAATATCTTTTAGTTTTATATCTGGAGTACACCAGTGTAATCTCTGGTGACTACTTTCTTCATTTTCATTTGTTTAGAATGATGAGTCACTGGACTCTCGGATAGTGGTGTCTGAAAAGAGGATGCTGTCCAAGTTGTATGCCATCTTGGACAATGTCTCCCATCCACTCCATAAGGTACTGGTTAGGCACAGGGGTACATTCAGCCAGAGACTCATTCCACCGAGCTACAACACTGAGCGTCATAGGAAGTCATTCCTGCCTGTGGCCTACAAACTTTACAATTCTTCCCTCGGAGTGTCAGACACCCTGAGCCAATAGGCTGGTCCTGGACTTATTTCCACTTGGCATAATTTACATTATTATTTAATTATTTATGGTTTTATATTGCGATATTTCTACACTATTCTTGGTTGGTGCGACTGTAACGAAACCCAATTTCCCTCGGGATCAATAAAGTATGTCTGTCTGTCTAATGCTACTGTCAACCTGTGACTGTTACCTGCTCAGTTGAGGAAAAACACCAGAGACACAAAATTACCTCTGAAACGGTTTTTATTCAGAGAGGAGTTCGCAACCCCACGCACTTCGGGCGTACGGTAGCCAACTCCCAATTTGTCGGTTTACAAAGGTCATACTTATACCCAAAAGCAGGGTACTACATTCGCAAATATGGTTACCGATTCGAATTCATCAATTGATTGGCTATTGCATAGCTCAGCATGCAAAATACTCAGAATTTAGCAAAGGTTAAAGCGTAATACCTAGAATTAATACTGACGTACTTCAAAACACTTGAAATAGGTATCCTCAAAATATTTTGCCAAGCACATTGTCTTGTGGTCATAGGTTCCCTTTTCCTTGTGGTCTCCACATCTGGCCTGGCACCTTATTTTAGCTACCTCTCCTTACTTCCCCAATGACATACCTCTCTCTTGTCCTGTCTACATATTTTGCTACACTTACCCCTCGCCCACCCCCTCTACACGTACCCCTTACCCTCTTCACATTCTCATTCCCTCCTGTGATCATGAAATGATCACTTGTCAATATCGTGAAAATCCTCTGGTGCAGGTTCGAGGAGTTCGGTGGTCTCGCCGGTTGCCCGCATTACCATTAGTGGCTTAGCCAGCAGCAGGTCCCCTAGCGAGGCCATCGTGCGGTTCAGGACACATTTGACAATGGCGATAGAGACAAAAATCCTGAAAATAGCCATCAGCGCGTAAATAGCCCCATTGATCAACCAGTCCTTCCACGCACTTAGTCCCCAGTTCTCCCACCCTGCCTAACCTGTTCCTTCCTTGATGGATCCTAACTGTTCATCTATTTTGTTCATGTACCATGTTATGTTGGCGGTAGCATTGTCTAGCCCCATTATGCATTTATCCTTTACGATAGCGCAGAGCCTACCCTCCCTGGTGAGGAGATAGTCAAGTGCGTAGCGGTTTTGCATGGAGAAGAGCTGCAGTTGGTTAAGGCTGTCAGTTATGAGTCTTAATGCTCCCCTGGTGGCGTTCCCGAGGCTCATGAGACCACAGGCCAGATAGTTCCGATTGTGGGCCGGCATAGCGGCTCCTGATGCCCCCAAAGAGAAAAAGCCAGCTGCCCTGTATCCGACCACCTGACCTGCAATCTGCACAGAATTCCTGGGAGACCTCTCTCTTGTACCTCCCAGGCGGGTGGTGTAAGGGACCCCAAGTTCCAGGGCAAGGGACCGCTATAGGGAGGAGGGTGCCATAGGCCACCGAGGAAGGGTAAGGGTACTTCAGGAAGTTGGTGGCAATGCCGTTGTAGAAGAAAAAATACCCCGGGAGGGTATACATGGTCTCAGTGCAACCCTCACCCTTTAGGTGTATGGTATCACTCCATTCTGCTATACCGGCAGGGGCATACACTCATTTGGCGCCCCTGCGATACTTAGGTCGTAGGAATACCTGATCGTTGACTCAGAGGTGGGTGCGGTTCCTCTCCCACAAAGAAGTTGCACCCCCCTTGGCCTGGGACTGGCACTTTGTCTCATGGCAAGAGCAAGAGATCCCTAAGGGGTCCTTGGAGGGGTGACACTCCCTTTTCCTACAGGGCTTGGAAAGGCAGGTGACGTTTTTTGAGACATACAGGTCTGAACACCCACACCCTGTTCCGAAGAAGCAGTTCTCATATACACGGTCACCTTTCGGGGGCTTGGGATTCCCCTCCCAGCAGAGATCTTTTCTCATCCACCTGTTGGACGGGGGGGGAATAAACAGTCCGCGACCGGGGCCGTGGAAGAGTCATAGTTGAGTTCCACCCTCTTTCCCTCAGGCAATGTTTTGCTGGCGGGGGCACATTGGAAGGGCTGATCAACACGGTCCCAGTGGGGGCAAGTAGTAAAGAGCGAGGAGACACTGGCGGGGTGGGGATAGCAAACGATGGTTGTAGTGCCATACAGTTGTCTGTGCACGTTTTGGAAATAGTTGCCATTTATAAACTCCGAGGAGGGTCTTTCAAGGGTGGGGCCTTTGGGGAAGTCCCAATCCCTTTTCTGCCTTGAAATGTCCCCCTTCGATCCTTTCAGGGGTTTTGGTTCCTCGTCCAGTTGTCCCTCAACCTCTGTTCTATACCCCACTATCCCTAAAAGAATATAGATAACCAAGAGCATCCTACCTTCCATTGCCAGAGCACAATTTCAACGATGTGACACCACAAGGAAAAAGGATTTTAAACACACACCAGTTCAATCAAGTCCGTTTATCAGTTCCTTCTTTTATCTGTGGTTTCTAGCGAGTCCAAGGTCCAGCGCTTGCAATTACTCAGATGAATCCAACGTTCTTGTCCCTTCACCCTGACAGCAGAGGGGGTCTGCAAGAGGACCTAGTACGGTCCTTTCCACCGGGGTCCCAGCTTGGGTCGATCCCAGTTCCTTATTAACACCCAATCTCCTGGTTCTGCTCCCTGCCACTCGCCTTCTCTGTCAGGAACGGGTCTTGAGGCTTCTTTCACCCGAGTGTGTAGGGACTTAAGAGACAAAGTTAAGTGCTTGAGGTAACACCGCAGTTCCTCGCCCATCATTTGTAGATCTACTTGTATTGGTGGGGGGTTGTGGTCACTGCCCCATGGGGTTCTGTTTGGGCGCCCGTACACTATTTTCAGCAGCAGTTAGCCCGGTACCAGTTTGAGTTGTAATGCACATGTGATACAGTGCCAGGGGAAGGACTTTAAGCCAACTTGGTCCTGTTTCAAGGGTCAATTTAGTCAGTTTGTCCTTCAGGGTGCCGTTTGCACGTTCCACGATTCCTGCGGCTTGGGCGTGGTAGGCACAGTGGAATTGTTGTTCAATCTTTAGTATTTCGCTGAGTTCTTCGTTTACTTTCCCAATGAAGTGCGGGCCGTTATCAGATGAGAGTCTTTGTGGGATACCAAAACGAGGAATAACTTCTTTCAGTAGCATTCGCACTACTGTGGAAGCCTTGTTGTTCGTTGTGGGGAAGGCTTCAATCCATTTACTAAAGACGACAATTATACCCAAACAGTACTTATAACAATTTACCTTAGGTAACTCGATAAAGTCCATTTGTAATGTGTCAAACGGTCCTGGTGGGGTTGGGGTGCACCCTTTATCACATCTAATAGATTTACCCGGGTTTACTTTTTGGCAAATTAAGCAACCCTTTGCCCGTTTCTCCACTGCCTCATTCAAACTGGGGGACCACCATGTTTTTAACAACAACATACACATTCCCTCCTGGCCGAGTTGAGTGTCAGAGTGGAGGCGGTCGACCAGGACAGGCGGGAGAGTATCAGGAATACAAATCTGACCAGAGGCCCGTTGCGTTATTAACAATACAACCATGTTTTTTCCAAACATCAATTTCTGCTGCAGGGGCGTCCCCCTGTAATCGCACAATGTCGGATATGCCTGGGCTATCAACCAGCTGCCTGACAGGCAGAAGGCGTGGGGTCAAATCCACTGTTATTGCTTTAGAGGAGGAGGCTTGCTTGGCTGCCAAGTCTGCTCTGGCATTGCCTTTACTAACGGGAGAGTCATCGGATAAGTGGGAGATAGTTTGTGTCCTCCTCATAGGCATACTGAGTGTCGCTAGCCAAAAGCAGGTCATCAACGTACTGAATGAGCACTGAGTTTTTAGGGAAGGTGAGGTCCTTCAGTTGGCCCCAAAGGGTCTGTGGGAAAACAGTGGGGGAGTCCCTAAAGCCCTGCGGAAGTCAGGTCCAGGTGTATTGGCGATCCCAGAAAGCGAAGGTGAATAAGTAGCGTGTATCCTCAGGTAAGGGTATGGAGAAGAAGGCATGTTGTAAATCTATAATGGTGAACCATCGTGCAGTGGCGGGTATCTGGCCCAGAATGGTTGTGGGTTTGGGAATGGCGGCATGTAGGGGAGGGATTATGTCATTAATTGCCCTTAAATCTTGCACAAGGCGCCACTCAGGGTGTCCGGGCTTTGGCATTGCTAAGATCGGGGTATTACAGGGCGAAAGGCAGGGGACCAAGACGCCCTGTTCTAAGAAGGAGGTAATAAGCGGGTGGACACCCTGAACGGCTTCTGCTTTCAGAGGGTACTGTGGGATCCGGGGCAATCGTGAGTTGGGCTGTACCTGTATCTGGACGGGGGCTACCGGGGTAAGGCCTACATTGGTCTCGGAGGTTGCCCATATCTGGGGGGGGGGTGGTTCACAGCAGGGGTCAGTCAGAGGCTGTTGGTGGTGCAGGGTTCCTGAGGTGTCACATTGCTTGTCGAAGAAAAGAATGCTACCACTTTCCACTTCCTGCGGGTTTCCTGTCAGGGAAGGGTCTGCCTGCTGCAGCACCCTGAAGATGGCACAGCCCAATTCCTTAGCTGCATGACCCTCATTTACACGGAGGGCTTATTCCAGGGAATAATTGTTGCCACAGGAAGTTGGGGATATAGGCGGCTAAAGCTACGCCTGCCTCCGCAGTCACAATGGCAAAGACTGGAATTGGGAATTCAGTTCCCAAGTGTGGGGCGAATAAGGCTGACAAGACCTCTGAGCGTCCCGAAGGGTCGTACGCAAGGGTCACGTGGGGAGTGTATGGGGGCTCGAGGGCGACTGGTGAGCAAGAGGGGAGGTGGGCGAGGTCCAACGCCCACCATTGCGGGGGAACGTGAAGCCAGAATGCCCAATAGGTAGGAGGTTTGGTCAGGGTGAGACCATCACTGGTGCAGGTGACGGTGAGATGGAAACGACAGAGTATGTCCCTTCCTGCCAGGTTGACGCCCAAATTGGGGGTTATCGCAAATCTGATAAGGGACTCATAGTGGTTATAGTGAGTGGGGAGTTCTTCGGTCATCTGGAACTCCTGCACTGGAGCTGACAATCCCGAAAAGGAAAGTCGGGAGTGCATGGCGGGGGGTGGGGGGGGGGCGATCATGGGTCAAGGGCACAGGGGGGTGGAAGGCTCCAAAGATACAGGTGGGGCGGGATTCGCAGCCCTCACCAATGAAGGGACCTGCTGCTCCTCCTCCTCCTCAGTGTCCTCATTAGGGTCAGATAGGGTCTGCAGCCCAGTCATATCCGGTGCCGGCCTTTTATCACCAAATTGTACATTACGATCATCAATCCTACGCTGTTCATCATACATTTCACATAAGGCCTTCAGTACCGGCCTGCCCCTGGGTTTTCCTTCACTATCATTGATGGGTATCTTTCTATTTCTTCCATTCACCTACCTCCCAGGAGGTCTGGCGGGAGCGCTCATTAAGTCTGCTGGTCACGGTATACCACACATAATTAGATCTTTCCATTTCTGTGAGACATTCTGTCGCCACACCTGTCTCTCTGCTCATTTACACTTCTCAAGATCCCAAGTTCCCCATAATGGCCAAAATTCATTCCCCAACTTCTTATTCATCCGCGCGCTCAGTCTCCGTAAATCTGTCTCGTTTTCAGGGAATTCTTTACACATTTTCCATGATGGCGTATTTGGTCCTGATTTATCTAGAGTCTGGCTCATTTTGGTATCTTACTCTCGCATCCACTTCAGTGTCCTGACCTTCGCGTGGCAGATTTCTGCTCTGAGCAACCAGTCTAAGGCAGGATGCGGTTTCAATTAGATGTTGGGACCAGACCTTAATCAAATTAAGTATGTATTGGTCTGGAGCTTCCAACCCCAACCCCATGCAGGGATTCTAACCCCGCCTCCTATACCAGGAGACTTGAACCCCAAACTATTTTTAACCAGGGGACTCGAACCCCAAACTATTTTACCAGGGGACTCGAACCCCAAACTATTTTACCAGGGGACTCGAACCCCAAACTTTTTACCAGGGGACTTGAACCCCAAACTATTTTACCAGGGGACTCGAACCCCAAACTTTTTACCAGGGGACTTGAACCCCAAACTATTTTACCAGGGGACTCAAACCCCAAACTTTTTACCAGGGGACTTGAACCCCAAACTATTTAACCAGGGGACTCGAACCCCAAACTTTTATGTAGTTCTCACCTGTTATCCGTGTCTCCCAACTGAGGTTCTCCTTTTGGTCCGTGGAGGCCATAGGATGGTCAGCCGGAGCCAAAGGGGTCGGAACGGGGAGTCAGAGAGGGAGAGAGAGACCGAGAAAGTCTCTCGGAGGGCCCTTCCAGCTCAACCTGCTCATACCTGCCCACCGACCGCTTACACCGGATCCCCAAACTGCCAGCCGTTAGGCTCCTGGCTGGCTCGCCAAATTGTCAACCTGTAACTGTTACCTGCTCAGTTGTGGAAAAACACCAAAGACACAAAATTACCTCTGAAACGGTTTTTATTCAGAGAGGAGTTCACAGCCCCACGCACTTCGGGCGTAAGGTAGCCAACTCCCAATTTGTCGGTTTACAAAGGTCATATTATACGCAAAAGCAGGGTACTACATTCGCAAATATGGTTACTGATTCGAATTCATCGATTGATTGGCTATTGCATAGCTCAGCATGCGAAATACTCAGAATTTAGCAAAGGTTGAAGCATAATACCTAGAATTAAAACTGACGTACTTCAAAACACTTGAAATAGGTATCCTCAAAATATTTTGCCAAGCACATTGTCTTGTGGTCGTAGGTTCCCTTTTCCTTGTGGTCTCCACGTCTGGCCTGGCACCTTATTTTAGCTACCTCTCCTTACTTCCCCAATGACGTACCTCTCTCTTGTCCTGTATACATATTTTGCTACATTTACCCCTTGTCCACCCCCTCTACATGTACCCCTTACCCTCTTCACATTCTCACTACTTTTTCCACTTGAGCCTTCCCTTATGATACTGATTGTCGAAGTCACAGAATATTTTCAACACAGAAGCAGGGCATTTGGGTCCATTGTGTCTATGCTGATTGGAAAAAGAACTGCCTTATGAAAGCCTGTATTTTAGTACCGTCCATTGACTTGCAGTTGACAGCTTTGTAAATACACATCTAAGCATGTATTTTAAAATGTGTTGAAGATTTCTATCTCTTTCATCCTTTTAGTCCACAAGTTTCAGATATCGACAATTTTCTGCGTGACAATTATTTTCCTCCTTCTCCTGATCCTTCTGCCAATTATTTTAAGTCCATTTTCTTTGATTTACAAAGCTCATTTTAAAGAGAATGAAGTTCTTATTTATTTACGCTGACTCCTTTTTAAGTACCTCAATTAATAACCCACCCTGTTTCCATAGGAACTGCATTCAAAGGTCGAATTATTCTTCATGGCACACAATATCCAGCTACTTATTGTATTTAACCTTGCCATATTTAATAGATTATCTTACACTTCTCTCAATTAAACCCCATTTGCTGTTTCCTGCCCAAATGACCAAGCCATCCATGAATTTCTGAAGTTAGTCCTTCACTGTCAACCAGTCAATTTTGGTATCATCTGTAAACGTCTTTATTATGTACACTACCTATAGGCTACATTTACATCCTACATTTACAATGGTAATATCAATAAAAACATGCACCACTTCCATTTTCCATGACCCACTTCTCAGCAAAGTGAGACATTGAAGATGAGATGCAACATTGCCTTTAATATACACTAGCGTAGCTTTTGGCTAACTTTCAAAGGATTGTTTGATGATTGAGCTTAAATATGTCACAGAATTCATAGGTCCTTCGGCAGCATTGACTCTCGCTCTGGTCCACTTCCTGCAGAAACATAGAAAATGCTATTTCTGTAAAATCCTCAAATTCCATTGGGATCATAAGCAAACCAATTCAGAGTTCTCTTTGAGGCCAACATTCTCAGCTTTGAGGTTCTAGTTACATATACTTCGTTATCTGCACTAGACAGGCCATGCCATTCGGAACTGACATCAGACTTCCAAAACAGACAGTCAGTTCTGAGATTTTGGCTAAAGATTACAGAGGAAAAGATTCATAGATGTGCTCAAAGTCTCTCTGAAAAGAAACAAATGCAGTACTGTCACTGACACATGGTAATCCCTGTCCACATGGACAAAGAGCATTCAGAGTGGAATTGAGAACTTCATGTCCACAGATGATGGGACCCAGCATAAACAGCAGAAGGAATGCATCACATTGTACATCACTCACCATCTGTCCAGTCAGACGTATGCTGTTTAGATTGCTGCTCCCACACTGATCTCATCATTCACTTCAGAAAACTTGAAAGTGGAATGGAAGCAAGTCACCCTGATCCTGAGGCACCATGTAGAAGAAGAAGAAGAATGAATATTTAATATACAAGCAAGAGATTTGATACTGCACTGTGGAGCTGATTGAGGTTGATGTCTGGAAGAGAATTCTAATGCATTTATGACATCCAGTCACAAAAATGCTTTGCAACAATTACTTGTTCTTTCTACTTCTGGCACAGTTTTGGAACCAACTTGCTATTCTCCCTTGGATCTGTGGTCTGTCTATCTGACTGCTTAACTGATTTTTTTCTGTCAAGACTGTAGTTCCAGCTCTCTTGAGGTAGATCCTGTCTCAATGACACATTTCCTACATTGTGCACATTTAATCTTCTTTTGTGTGATTTAATGCAGAAACTGAATCCCACTCTCATTCACCGTTGATTTCACCTCTTTAAATTTTTGCCTCAGTCCAATTTGCACACAGTTTGGATAATCCAGGGATTAAAAATAAGAATGTCTTGTTTGTTCATTTTAGCTTGTTTGCTTACTTAGTCATGGTTCTGTCCAAAAGAGCCTCTTTCCTGTTCCTGAGCAACATACACAAAATACAGGAGGAACTCAACAAGTCATGAAGCATGTATAGAGGGGAATAAACAATCAATGTTTTAGTTTGAGAACCTTCATTAGTCCTGTCGACTGATGTAGCCTGACTTGCTGAGTTC
The DNA here is from genome assembly GCF_030144855.1 of Hypanus sabinus. NCBI lineage: Eukaryota > Metazoa > Chordata > Chondrichthyes > Myliobatiformes > Dasyatidae > Hypanus > Hypanus sabinus. Next base: position 39,688,102 of record NC_082717.1, read on the forward strand.
CTCCAGACTGTAGTGTATGTGTTGCTTGATTTTCAGCATCTGCAGAATCTTTTGTGTTTATCTTATCTATCCTTTCCTCCTTTATAGATTCCAACGTGAGATACAAGAACTCATAATTTCCCCTCCAATTCCTCATCCCTTCCAATAGGATTTCAGCCTTCAGATAAAGTGGATTGTCTTTTTCACAGGGGTAGGAGAGTTTCAAACTAGAAACATAGTGTTAAGGTGAGAGTTTTAAAGGGGAACTGAAGACCATCTTTTCCACACAGATGGTGGTGGATACGTGAAATAAGATACTAGAGGAAGTGGTAGAGATGGGCACAATTATGTTTAAAAGACATTTGGTCAGGCATCTGAATAGGGAAGGTTTAGAAGGATAATGACCAAATGCAGACGAGTGGGGTTTGCTCAAGTAGCAATATTTGTCAGTGTGAACAAGTTGGGCCAAAGGGCCTGTTTATATGCTGTGGAGCTCTTTGGCTCTAAAATGCAAAAGCGCCATTTACAAATGTTTTTACCTGCAAAAAGTATGTACGTTAAATTTCTCCAAATCTTGAACTAGACATTAGGTATCTTGTTTACACCTACATGATACCTAATGCCTATTTCATGTTGATGGACAGGTATCTCAGCACTCAACTTTGCTAATGTGGCTGCCTATAATCCTCATGCAACTTCAGTTCTTTTGAATTGGGCACTCTGAAAATATGTTGATACATTAAATTCCTAGGATTGCATAGCCTATAGAATAATGTCATAAAAACACACCTCTGTGCAACACCAACAACATGTAATTATATAACACAGCCCAGTAACAGTGCAAAGGGCTAGACTTACAATGGTAATCAATCCCTGAGGTGTTAATTTACCTTGTTTTTTTCCAGTTTTGGGACCTTCAGGAGGCCCAGATGAGATATTACATCTGCCTCAGTAGGCAAAGGCTCCATTTGTCTTATTAGAGGTAAACTGGATAGAACTCCAAGGACAAATATAGAATATACCAAAGTACAGTGGATTCCAGTTAATTGAGACACATCAGCAATGGTACATTTGGACCCAATTAAGCAGCTGCCCAAATTAGCCGAAGTTTACTGGAAATACTTAAAAACATAAAAAAGACCAACTACTGTTTAACTGGGTAACAAATTACATATTTAAATGAAATAGAACACTACCAATACCACTACAGTACTGTAAAGCTATGTAGTAGTTTCTAATAGTTATCGATGGATGAATTCATCCAGTGTGCTCTGTCATGTTCTTTTGATTGACTGTAAATAAACAAAATCAGTGCAGGCACCTAGTGCAGATATTGGAGTACTTTCATACATTCCTTTCAATGATTGCATCCTGTAAATCTTCATTTTCATTGTTACATTTAAGATGATTGTCGATACCTTCGAATTCTTCATAGTCTCTAATTTGCTGAAGTTGTGAAATCCTTTCATTTTCACTCCACCGTTTCCCACATCTCCAAGCCTGAATGTTTGAAACTACAATGAGCACCTGTCTTACTGCTTATTTCTCAAAAATCACTGCCTTTTGAACACAAACACATATAACTGATGCTAGTTAAAAAGTATTCACTGTCAACACAATGTAGCGTCTAACAACCACTTAAGTACATGTGACTGATGCTAGTTAGAAACTATTCTGCAGTAGTCCCCCTGTCCTAATTAAGTTACATAGTGTCTCAAATAAGCAAAGGGAATCCTGGCTATTTTCTTGATTACTTTTTGATCTTTAAGATTTGTCCCAAATAAGTGGCTGTGTTGATAATTGATGGCCCAATTAACTTGAATCCACTGCATTGTGTTGTGTATTTATGAGATTAAAGGAGTAGATTTTCTGGTATACCATTTGTAAGTCAGTGTGTAGTTCCTAATATAGTCTGGGACTTCCTTAGTGCAAGAGGTTTAGATGGAGCAAGATTTGTTTGGTGCATCCAAGAGGGTTTCTTAAATCAATATGTAGCTAGTCCAACAAAAGGTGGGGGGGGGGGGCAAACTGAAGCTGCTGTTGGGTAATGAATCTGGCCAAATGATAGACCCTTTCAGTGGAAGAATAGATAGGGAACGGTGATCACAATTCCTTAAGTTTTAAGATAGCTGTAAGTAAGGATAGGTATGGTTCTTGTACAAGAGTATGAAATTGGAGCAGGGCAAATTACTAGAGTATTAGGCATGAACAAGGGAGAGTTAATTGTGAATAATTGTTTTTGGGGCAAGTCCACATTTGACATGTGGCAAGTGATTGAAGACCAACATTACAAAGTACAGGGCAGGTATGTTCCACTAAGAGGGAAAGACAGTGATGGCAAGGTTATGGAAACATGAATGGAATGGCAGAGCAGACTTGATGGGTCGAATACTGAATTCTGCTCCTGTGTCTTATGTTCTTATGGTCTTATGTTGAGGGAGGTGGTGAATTTAATCAAGAAGAAAAAGGAAGGATATGTAAGGTTTATGAATCTAAAATCAAACAGAACCCTTGAGAATATAAAGAAGCAAGTAAGTACTCAAGAAAGGAAATAGGAAAGCCAAGAGGGGCCATGAAAAGTCATTGGCAAATAGGATTATTGAGAATACCAAGACATTCTATACATCCATCAAGAGCAAGTGGATTACTTGGGTGCAGATAGGGCCACTCAAGTCAAGTCACTTTTATTGTCATTTTGACCATAACTGCTGGTACAGTACATAGTAAAAATGAGACAACGTTTTTCAGGACCATGGTGTTACATGACACAGTACAAAAACTAGACTGAACTACGTAAAAAGAAACACAGAAAGCAACTCTAGACTACAGACCTACACGGGATTGCATAAAGTGCACAAAAACAGTGCAGGCATTACAATAAATAATAAACAGGACAAAAGGGCAAGCTGTCAGTCCAGGCTTCGGGTATTGAGGAGTCTGATAGCTTGGGGGAAGAAACTGTTACATAGTCTGGTCGTGAGAGCTCGAATGCTTCGGAGCCTTTTCCCAGATGACAGGAGGGAGAAGTGATTGTATGAGGGGTGCATGAGGTCCTTCATAATGCTGTTTCCTTTGCGGATGCAGCTTGTAGTGTAAATATCCGTGATGGCGGGAAGAGAGATGCCGATGATCTTCTCAGCTGACCTCACTATCCGCTGCAGGGTCTTGCGATCCAAGATGTTGCAATTTCCGAACCAGGCAGCGATGCAGCTGCTCAGGATACTCTCAATACGACCCCTGTAGAATGTGATGAGGATCGGGGGTCCTCAAAGATAAATGAGGGAAAAATGTGCTTGGAGGTGTAGGATAAGGGTGTAAATGAGTACTTTGTATCAGTATATACCAAGGAGAAGGACATGGAGGGGAGGGAAGTTGTCGTCTTCTTGTTTTATGGCGTTTGGCACCCAGTTTAATGGTGCATTGCCGCTACCTTCTGCTCCATTGTGTGGATCAGATGATAGACTTACATTCTAAATCCCTTCACCCATATATATATATACACACACACACACACATTCCCTAATCTACACTTTATCCTTCCTTCTTTGGCCTTCGTAGTATCCTCTTCCTGGTTATCCATATATCCTATAAAAAAAACCCTGTATCCCTTAAGAAAGCTAAAAAGTACCCTCACCTGTGTCCTCTCACCCATGCCCTGTAACCCTTTTAATGTGAATTCCTGCACCCCCAATTCCCTTAGATTAATTCTCATCATCTCTCTCTGTATTCCATTAGAGAGGGAAGTCAATATGGACTGTGCTAATGTGCTCAGGCATTATGAGATAATAAAGGAGGTAGTGTTGGGTTAGAACATTAAGGTGGATACATCCCCAAGACCTGATGTGATATACCCCAGGTTATTGACAGAAGTAAGAAATGAGGTTGTCCAGTATTGCCAAGTCCTCTCTTTCCACAGCTGTAGTCCTAGAGGACTGGTGAGTAGCTGGTGATATTCAATTATTCCAGAAGGGAAGTATGAAACTGGTCTATTGAAAACTGACATGAGATAGGGAAGTTGCTGGAGGGGATTCTTTGGGATTGGGTTAATGAGCATTTTGAACACTCAGCTTTTTATGGGAAGTGTCTGGGTAGGTCATGTCTTTGTAACTTGATTGTATTTTTTGAGGAGGTGACAAAGTGATTTATGGGGGTAGACCTGTGAGCGCTGTCCACATAGATTTTAGTAAGGCATTGGAAAAGATGCCTCATGGGAGGCTCATCCAGAAGATTAAGGTGTATGGGATCCACTGTGAATGGGCTGTTTGGATTTAAAATTACTTTGCCCATAGAAGACAGAGGGTAGTGATCAAATGGAATTATTCTGGCTGTAACTTTATGACTCGTGGTGTTCTGCAGGGATCCATACTGGGATATTTGTGAAAAACCCTAACTTGCTCAACCTTTCCTCATAAGAAATGCTCTTTAATCCTGGTAGCATTCTGGTAAATCTCCTTTGTGCCTCTAAATCTTTCGCATCCTTCCACAAGATAACCAGAACCAAACACAATTCCCCTAAATGGGGTCTAACCAGAATTTTATAGAGCTACAGCTTTAATTTACATCTCTTGAACTCTATCCTCCAACACTACATTAGCTTTCTTAACCACCCTATCAACTTTAAGTGATGTATGGACGTGGACCCCAGATCCTCCTCTCTTTTTCCACACTGCTAAGAATCCTGCCATCCTTAACTCTACCTTCAAGTTTGACTTTCCAAATTGTATCACTTCACACTTTTATGGACTGAACTTCATCTGGCACTTCTTGGCTTAGTTAGACAGGATGGAAGCAGGTCCTTGGTCCCAATTTGTTTATGTTAGCCAACCATGGTACGATCTAAGCTAATCTCATTTTCTTACATTTGTTTGCATATCCTTCTGAACCTTTCGTATCAGGAGGTCCTGAAGAGTGAGTATAGAGAGCTTGGTAGGATGTTAAAAAGCAGGACCTCGAGGGTGGTAATCTCAGGATTGCTATTTGTGCCACGTGCCAGTGAGGGTAAGAATAGGATGCACTGGAGGATAAACACATGGCTGAGGAACTGGTGTAGGTGGCAGGGTTTCAGATTTCAGGATCATTGGGACTTCTTCTGGGGCAAGTGGGACCTGTACAAGAGAAACAGGTTACACCTGAACTACAGGGGGACCAATATCCTTGCAAGGAGGTTTGTTAGTGCTTTTGGGGAGTGGGGTTTAAACCAGATTTGCAGGGGGATGGCAACCAGAGTGCCAGAGTAGATAGTGGAGTGGGGGTGAAAATAAATTATGTTTAAGGTTCATGTAAAGCCACAAATAGAAGGGTTGTGTGTGGTGGTAATAATCTTCTGAGGTGTATCTATTTCAATGCGAGTAGAATTGTGGGGAAGGTTGATGAGCTGAGGGCGTGGATTGACACATGGAATTATTACATTGTAGTCATTAGTGAAACATGGCTACAGGAGGGGCAGGACTGGCAGCTTAATGTTCCAGGGTTCCAATGTTTCAGATGTGACAGAGGCAGAGGGCGCGTGGATAAGGCATTGGACTAGTAATCACTGGCTCGAGCCTCAGCTGAGGCAGAGTGTTTGTGTCCTTGAGCATTGCTCTGCGATGACACCGGTGCCAAGCTGCTTGGGTCCTAGTGCCCTTCCCTTGGACAACATTGGTGGCGTGGAGAGGGGTAGGCCCCCCAGCTTGGGCAACTGCTGGTCTCCCATACAACCCTGCCCGTGCCTGCACCCTGGAAACTTTCCAAGGTGCAAATCACAAGGCTAACGGCTGCCTATAGAGGCAGAGGGATGAAGGGTGGGTGGATGGCATTGCTAGTCAGGGAAAATATTACAGCAGTGCTCAGGCAGGACAGATTGGAGGGCTTGTCTACTGAGGCCATATGGGTGGAGCTGAGAAACAGGAAAAGTATGACCACATTTATGGGGTTGTATTATAGACCACCCAATAGTCAGCGAGAATTGGAGGGGCAAATCTACAGAGAGATAGCAGACAACTGCAGGAAACATAAAGTTCTGATAGTAGGGGATTTTAGTTTTCCACATATTGATTGGGACTCCCATACCGTTAAAGGTCTAGACGGGTTGTAAAATGTGTTCAAGAAAGTTTTCTAAATCAATATATTTACCGGTATATCAATATATATATCAATATCTCCTATTAGGCAACGAGTTAGGATAGGTGATGTAAGTGTGTGTAGGGGGAATGCTTTGGTTCCAGTGATCAATACACCATTAGTTTCAACTTGATCATGGATAAAGATAGAGGGAGAGGGCGCGTGGCCTAGTGCTTAAGGCATCAGACTAGTAATCTGAAGGTCACTGGTTCAAGCCTCAGCTGAGGCAGCGAGTTTGTGTCCTTGAGCAAAGCACTTAACTACATATTGCTCTGCGATGACACTGTTGCTTGGGTGCCCTTCCCTTGGACAACATCGGTGGCGTGGAGCGGGTTGAGGCTCTAAACTGGAAAAAGACCATTTTTGAAGAAATGAGAAAAGATCTAAAAAGCATGGATTGGGACAGGTTGTTCTCTGGCAAGGATGTATTTGGTAAGTGGGAGGCCTTCAAAGGAGAAATTTTGAGAGTGCAGAATTTGTATGTTCCTGTCAGGATTAAAGAGAAAGTGAATAAGAATAAGAAACCTTGGTTCTCTAGGGATATTGGAACTGATAAAGAAGAGAGAGATGTATGACATATATAGGAAACAGGGAGCAAATAAGGTACTTGAGGAGTATAAAAAAAGCAGAAAATACTTAAGAAAGAAATCGGGAGGGCTAAAAGAAGACATGAGGTAGCTTTGGCAGTCAAGGCGAAGGATAATCCAAAGAGCTTCTATATATTAAGTATATTAAGAGCAAAAGGATAGTAAGGGATAAAATTGGTCCTCTTGAAGATCAGAGTGGTTGTCTACGTGTGGAACCAAAAGAAATGGGGGAGATCTTAAATGTTTTTTTTTGTGTCTGTATTCACAGAGGAAACTGGCATGGAGTCAATGGAAATAAATAGTGAGGTCATGGAACCTCTACAGATTGAAGAGGAAGAGATGCTTGCTATCTTGAGGCAAATCAGAGTAGATAAATCCCTAGGACCTGACAAGGTATTCCCTCAGACCTTGAAGGAGACTAATTATTGGAAGGAGTACTAAGAGATAGGATCTACAAGTATTCAGATAGACAGCGACTTATTAGGGAGAGTCAACAGGGCTTTGTGCGTGGCAGGTCATGTTTAACAAATCTATTAGAGTCTTTCCAGAAGGTTATGAGGAACGTGGATGAAGGGAAGGCAGTAGATGTTGTCTACATGGACTTCAGTAAGGCCTTTGACAAGGTCCCGCATGGGAGGTCAGTTAGGAAGATTCATTCGCTAGGTATACATGGTGAGGTAGTAAATTGGATTAGACATTGGCTCAATGGGAGAAGTCAGAGAGTGCTAATGGAGGATTGCTTCTCTGAGTGGAGGCCTATGACTAGTGGTGTGCCACAGGGATCAGTGCTGGGTCCATTGTTATTTGTCATCTATATCAATGATCTGGATGTTAATGTGGTAAATTGGATCAGCAAATTTGCTGCTGATACAAAGATTGGAGGTGTAGTGGACAGTGAGGAAGGTTTTCAAAGCTTACAGAGGGATTTGGACCAGCTGGAAAAATAGGCTGATAAATGGCAGATGGAGTTTAATACAGACAAGTGTGGGGTATTGCACTTTGGAAGGAAAAACCAAGGTAGAACATACAAGGTAAATGGTAGGGCACCGAGGAGTGCAGTAGAATAGAGGGATCTGGGAATACAGATACAAAATTTCCTAAAAATTGTGTCACAGGTAGATAGGGTAGTAAAGAGAGCTTTTGGTACTTTGGCCTTTATAAACCAAAGTATTGACTATAAGAGTTGGAATGTTATGATGAGGTTGTATAAGGCACTGGTGAGGTTGAATTTGGAGTATTGTGTGTAGTTTTGGGCACCTAATTACAGGAAGGATATTAATAAGGTTGAAAGAGTGCAGAGAAGGTTCACAAGGATGTTGCCGGGACTTGAGAATCTGAATTGCAGAGAAAGGTTGTATAGGTTAGGACTTTATTCCCTGGAGCGTAGAAGAATGAGGGGATATTTGATTGATGTATATAAAATGATGGGTATAGATAGAGTGAATGCAAGCAGGCTTTTTCCACTGAGGTTAGGGAAGTAAAAAACCACAAGACATGGGTTAAGGGTGAAGGGGGAAAACTTTAAAGGGATTATTAGGGGGGGATTCTTCACACAGAGAGTGGTGGGAGTGTGGAATGAGCTGCCAGATGAAGTGGTAAATGCGGGCTCACTTTTAACATTTAAGAAAAAACTTGGACAGGTACATGGATGAGAGGAGTATGGAGGGACATGGTCCAGGTGCAGGTCATTGGGACTAGGCAGAAAAATGGTTCGGCATAGCCAAGAAGGGCTAAAAAGCCTGTTTCTGTGGTGTAATGTTCTCTGGTTCTATGTACCTATCCAAATATATAACCAAATATTTATATATATTTGCATTTGTAGTTTGTTGTATCCTGTGCTCTGGTTGTTACAGTTACTATTCTATAGATTTGCTGAGTATGCTGCAGGAAAGTGAATCTCAGGGTTGTATGTGATGACATATATGTACTTTGACAATAAATTTACCTTGAACTTTGAAATGTTTTATACATAATTGTGCCTGTCTCTATCACCTTCTTTGACAGCTCATTCCAAATGCCACTGACACTTTGAGTGAAAAAACTGCCCGTGAGATCCCCTTTAATGTTTCCGCTTTCACCTTAAATCTATGCCCCCTGAGTTTTTAAACTCCTTTGAGAAAAAAACCATGATGATCTATCTTATCTATGCCTCTCATAATTTTACACATATTTATAAATTTAACCCTCAGTCCGCTAAGCTCCAGAGAACAGTCAATCTTAGCTTATCCAATTTCTCTTAGTAACCATAAGACACAGGTGCAGAATTAGGCCATTCAGCCCATCGAGTCTACTCTGCCATTTCACCATGTCTGATTTATTATCCCTCCCAACTCCATTCTCCTGCCTTTTCCCCAGAACCTTTGAAGTCCTTACTAATTAAGAACCTATAACCTCTGCTTTAAATGTACTCAATGATTTGGTCTCCACAGTCATCTGTGGCAATGAATTCTACAGATTTACTACCCTCATCTCTGTTCTAAAGGGACATTGTTCTATTCTGTGGTTCTGCTCTCTCATCCTAGACTCCCCCACTACAGGGAAAACTCTCTCCACATTCACTGCAAGTTGGCTCTTGCATATTTCAACAAGATCCCCTCTCATTCTTCTAAACTCTGGCAAGTACTCCTCAGACATTAACCCTTTAATTCCTGGAATCAAGCCCTTCAGTCAAGGCAACATCTTCATGAATATTTTCTGCACACTCTTTAGCTTAATCACATCCTTCCTGGAGCATGACAACCCGATTGACACAAAACAGTCTAATACAGTTTAAACAGAAATTTGTACAAGTGTAGCACAATGTCCCAAGTCTTGTACTTATGCCATGGCTGATAAAGGCAAGCATATTCTATGCCTCTTCACTCCATGTCTACCTGTGTTGCCACCTGTGTGCTTGTATTGCTAGGTCTCTTTGCTCATTAACACTTCTTATCAACAAAGGTGCAGCAATCCTATTGACTGTGTACATCTGCCTGGTTTAACTTCACCAAGTTCACCATATTACTCTTGTTTGAGTTAAATTTGATTTGCCATTCCTTTGTCTACTTTCCCAGTTGATCAATATCCTGTTTTAATCTTTGCCCACAGTATCACTAGTTTTTGGGGTCACCTGTAAACTTGTTAATCATTGCCAACTGAACATTTATCCAAATCATCAAAATAGGTATCAAATAGGGACACAGCAATGATTCCTACGCTGCTACCACTAAGCCAAGATTGACTGATCATATCTTATAACAGTTGATATCTATATAAATATACATGTAGTTGTGGTGCCTGTGAGGTCACATAAATATTATTTTAATGCCTTTCGTTGTTTTTCAGTATCTCCTGAGGCGGTTGGCTTCCTTTCTGCTGTTGGGGTGATTATTATACTCATGATCCTCCTTTTTCTATATATCAACAAAAGACTGTGCTTTGAGAATATAGGAGAATTTCCATGCCTTGATGCAGAATACAGGGCCAACAAAGATTTATCAGACAACAGCCGTAAGTGTTTTATTTTCTGTCTTAACCCTTTTAATCTGTCTGAAAGTAAAATGTAGTTCATTTTGGTAGCAAAAAATAATTGTGTGCAAAATAATTTGTTTCATTCAATTCAATATTTCAACTACATTGATGGTAGTAAATTGTCCTTCTAATTTCAATTGAATTAAATTTTCATGAATGTCTTTCAGAAAAGCATTGGCAATGCCAAGAGCATCTTTATTCAGTTCCATTATAGTTCGATTCTTGGATTTTATTCAGGATGATTTTGACTTTGTCGCAGAAGAAATGGATGTGTAGGTCCTTATGGTCTCCATAGAACCTAACACTTCAGAAATTAACATTAATGTTTCTGTTTTTCCTTGTAGGTTCCCACATTTTACATGATTTTCATGGAATATAGGAAACAAATGCTTGAGAAATTTTGTTCTATAGACTCCCAAATGTACAACAAATCTCAATGACTCGGGAGAAGGGTAGTATTATATCATTCCATATTTGATTTACCATTGGTGAATCAGTTGATATAAAATAATGGGCTATTCATTTGTGTGTTTCCCATTTATTAATCTGGCAAGAAAACTTCCCTGGCCATGTTATAAAGAAAAAATATTACTCTGAAGTTGATACTAAGGTGCAAGAGACACTGTAAGATATGTTTTCTAGATTATTTTTATAGCCCACAGATAAATTTGGGATATGATGAATTTAGGCTCATTGTTGAAAAGTTACAGATATATTTATTGGATATACTTATCATAATTAAACACTTTGCATTTATTTACTAACAGAGTTAAGCTGAAAAGGATGACCAATTTGGCAACATTAACCAAATGCACAATGCATCCGAATGGGGTTTTACTTTACTGGGGTTAAAAAGACTGCGGGAATAAATGTCGTTTTTCAAAAGTTTTCAACAAAGCCTGTCTTTACCATCAGTATCCTCTTTAGTTGAGCAACTTAGTAGTGTTGTAGAGGACCTGAGTGATGCAGTTGGGCAAGCTGGGTACAGTGTAGCTGACTCAGTCACAGAGCACGTTACACACTTGCTAAGTAGCTTGAGAACAGAAGAATCTTCTGAAGTGTGTGATGATGCAGCATCTTCAAGGAGTAGCTCAGAAGACAAAGATAAGAAGCTATCTGCTGAAGAAAATGTAGACACACGAAAAGATACAACAAAGTGTGAACTAAGTGTTAATTCAGGAGAGTTGCAAGACAGTGCAAAGCTTATGGTATCAGAAATTAAAAATGAAAAAAGACAAAGGCAGTTACTAAACCATTCTTCAGTTAATAGTGTAAAAGGTGATGAATTTGCAAATAAAACAGATTCCAATGCATTGGTTTGTGGACCTGTGGAAAGCATTGCCTCTCCACAAAACACAGATATTTCAGATTCTGCTTTGGGACAGAAGACGAGACACCAACACAAAAAGTCAAAAACTGACCTTGCGGAATCAGAAAACTTAAACGATGCAGTTGAAAAGAGTCTCAATCAAAGAGAAAACAATGATGGAAGCAGAAAAGGATCAATTGTCAAGAAAGATACTTACAGCATTCCTGACTGCGATTGTGCTGCACAGACAACTGAGTCTCAAACAGTTGAGGGAAAGACTAAAACATTAAATTGCATGTCAACAAAAGCAGATTTGAAGGTCAGCAATGACTTTGAAGATCACCCTTTAAGTGACAAAAAAAATAGTTCTGTCAAGTCTAGCAAATCTAAAGTTAAAGCCTCTGATTGTGAAGTGCACATCAATGAATCTACGGATAAACAGAAAGATCAGGTACGTGGAAAGGGCAAAAGGAAGTCATCGCTAACTAACATTGGTGTTTGCAAACGATCTGATGGAAGTACTGCAGGGCTGAATGTGGAAGAACAAATAAAAGACAATGAAAAGGAAAAACCATGCAGCCAGCTTTCAGAAGCTCCAAAGAGATTGGTCATTAATAAAACGGATCTGTCAGAAAAAGACAATAGAAAGCACAAAGAGAGTCTTTCAAATGGAAATAAAAATTGCACAGTTCTAAAAAAAGATTTGCAAGCACAAAAAGAGCTTAATAAAAAAGGAGTCCACACTATAATATCAGAAAAATATAAAAAGATCAAGAAACAAAAGAAAGAACAGAAAACATCTGACAAAGGTGAGGTGTATTTTTCCAACTTAAGCTTCAATAGAACTTCAGCCTGATGTACTATGCTGTCTCATCAGAACTATTTAAAAATTCTGAAAGATTCTTCAAAAAATAATTCGAACTACGGAAGCGTGTCTCTTTCTGACCTTGTGTTAAAGACATTCTGTACTTCACTTTTTTCTGCTCTTCAAGAATAACTTCAATAATGATATTCTTTCCACATCTGTCTCCATAACTCTTGACACCTTACACAGTTTCTTTGAAAAATTATGCATGAAGTTTCATATTGTTATTGTATAAAGTACTATATAAGTGGCTGGAATAATGTAAGGTTACTTGTTATCATATATCAATGAATTTAAAAATAGTATAGAAATCATTCCACAGTATAATCAGCACTAACAGCTCTCCAGATTAGAGAATTTTAGTTGCACTTCTTAGTTTGTATGTTTTTATTAATTTCATGTGAAGGTGCTGTATTAAATATTCATTAGAGCTTAGATTTTGTACTTAAATCAGTGCCAAAACTGTTATTGCTTTTGCTGTTGCTCCAAAATTAGCAGCATTTTCTGGCATACACACTAAAGGTTTAAATGGAGGGATCCAGATGTTGCTTCACAAGTACACTTCTCACAGGGTGCGTTTTGTAGCCTCTAGTGAGGCAATTAATGTAGAGAGTGACAGATTGCAAACTTCAACTTAATGCAGTATTCTTGCTGTAAAAATCACATAATATGTTTTATTTAGAGAAATATAATTTAGTTTTTAACTGCAATCTAAGCGATATTTACTGGTCAAAAATCTCTCTAACACAGAAAATTGAAATAAAACAAGTTTTATATGTGTGGATCTAATTCCTTCAGAATAATGACTTGTAAGTTGCTTATACATCACCCCCTTGATATATACTGTACATGGTGATCAGGAAATCGTACTAATATTCACTTTTTAAGCTGCATGTGTTATAAGTGGAACTTATATACAGTATCTAACTTTGAAATCTCTATTCTCTTATACAGTACAAGCATGAACAATTTGAACAGGTTTTCCCATTCTGCCCACTTAAAATATCATAATGTATCTCACATTTGAAGTTTTACAACAGATCCCAGTGCAAGAGTACCAATTCTTCTCCAAAGTCTATTGCTTCTTCCCTCTTACTTTTTTGTCAGAGAGATTTTCACAAACAGTTTATTACACTTTGCTAGAATAATATTGCTCCCATGATCCAGGAATAAAAAGTCCTTTATCTTGAAAGATGTGACAACACTGCTTGCTAGTCCAAAGCCATTTGCTTTGCAGGGTGTGTAATAACATAGCTGTACTGTATTTAAAATATTACAGAATTTTCTAAAAGTTCATGAAGCAGAAACCATTATTCTGTGTATTAGTAGCTAATTTAATTTTGTTCTACATAAATTATTCTAAAAGTTATTAAAATTCAAATTGTGATGCTTTCCTTTCCATTTGCTGAATGTCAGAATATAATTTTGCTTTTCAGCCAGCTTTAGAACATTACTAATACTTGATGTTGGAAAACTTTTACAGAATACCACACAGGAGACCATTCAGCCCATCAAGTCCACATGAGCTCCCAGCAGAGCAATCCAATCTGTCCCAATTCTTTATTTTATGTAGCCCTGCAATTTATTCTCACTTACATATCCATCAACTCCTCTTCAGTTGTTTTGACTTTTACCTAGAACTAAAGGATTATTTTATAGAGGCCATATAGAAAACATACAAATGGGAGGAGAGCATGCAAACTCCACATTAGAGACAGCAATGCAGATGAGGATCAAACTCAGGTGTCAGAACTGTGGATAAGCAACAGCAATTGCTTCACCAGCATGCTGCTTTGAGATTGCAAAAGTGAAATCTGTAACATAGAAACTTTGATATCATTTGCTAGTGCTTTCATTTTTCTATTGATACTGATCTCTGTATTTTTCAACAAATTTAGATCAAAGTCTGAGTTTTAATCAACCCAATTTGTCTATTAAATTAATGCAATATCTATTACATATTAAAATGCCAGGTGATTTGTAATTTAAAGTATTTTGATAATTGCTCTACAGGTTTTGCAGTACCTATCAAATATATTGGTTGTTATGTCAAAGACAAGTATGTAATGTTAAATGCCAGATCTAACATATATCATTTTTTGACTATATAATCATCCTTTAGATTTTATTCAAATTACTTTTCATAATGGTGGTTGGTACTAGCTAACACTCTATGGTAATTGCTGTGTATTCTATTCTGATTCTGAAATTTGCCTCCATTGTTAACAATATTATGCATATCACTTAAATATGGCTGAACAAGAACCATAGACATCAATTCCCAAGACACTATTTGACTTCATCAAACTCTGACAAGGAAACATGTACTGTAGTGGTGTCTACTTCAGTTGTAATTTTTTTCTTTGCATCACTGTTACAAATGGCACATCCGCTCAGCTGATGCCTGAAATTATAGGAAAAGGATTGTGTAATGCAACATCTTGGAAGCTTTTCAAATACATAGATACTGATTTTGTAATAAGCAGTAATGTGCTTTTTCTGTATAGTATATTTGAAATGTTATGTGGCAATATATTAACTTTGTCTAGGAAGTAAAAAGGTGCTGAAATCAAATTGGAAAAAGCACACCAAACAATATAAATTATTTAAGAGAGAAAAAAAAGTAACCATTACAATCAACTGGTTGAATTTGTTCGTACTGTGTGAATTTTTAATTTATAGCAGGTGGCTAGCAAAATTGGCAGCTATTTGTACCTGTCTATATTTGTGTTAATCAGTTTTGCTGACAGATGGTAGGCGGTTTTGCAACTCAGTGAAATAAGATAGATGTTTCTTAGCTTCTAGGTATTTTAATACACAACTAATATTTGTTATGTTATATGCAATAGTTTTAATTAGTTTAATGCCTCATTTTTCTCATGGGTTTTTGATGCTATAGAGTTGGAACACAGGAGAGGTCATAGCCATAATGTTAATTTATGGGTTCCATTAATCTTTCTTCAAGCATGAGTCAAATTTTCATGCACCTCAATACCTCAGTTTACCCTGCCATTCTAATTTTGATCTTTCATTCAAGATTGTTCTCAATGACTGCAAAACAAATTTTAGGCATAATATTTAATTTTCTTTTGGAACACCAGTGTCTGAACATTAAATGCCAGTTTCAGATTTTCCCTTCCATTTTTCTATAGTTTTCACATTAACATTCCATTTTTAACTTGTCTATTTTCCTCAAAGGTCATCTATAATCTTTTCATACACTCAGTGAAATGTCATTTGGATAGAAATTTACATTACGAAAGCTTTCACCTTCTAATAAGTGTATTTGTAATGATTAATTAGTATCTGATTCTCAGCTTCCTTTAGTATGTTCTTGGTGAGAATATATCAAGTTTTTCATTGTAGTTTTGGTAAATATTTATATCACAAAAATAACCCATCGACGATTGTCTTTTCAGATGCTGAGGGTTCTGTATGTTTCTGACATTTTCTATTATTATTTCTGAAAATTTCTAGAGTTGGGTCCATGAACACTTCCTCACTATTTTGCTTTCTTTCTTTTGTAATTCGGTAATTGTTATGTACTGTGCTGTACTGCTACTGCAGAACAACAAATTTCATGATTCTGATTCTGAGAAGTTTATTGTTTTCATTTTCCTTTGTCTGCTAGAACCATTTTTGTGATGCATTTCAAAAGGTTTAGTAAGAGGCTTCCCAAGGTGTTTTTTCATGTTTTACATTATTGGAGGAAATAACTGAATATAACAGGAATCTCAAATAGAAGTGACTGCTCTTTTTATCTATACTTAGAAGTACACACTATTTCTTAAAAGGTAATAAGGATAAAATTAGATTAATTTAAAACAAAGTGTGGAGATAATTATAATAAGTAACAGATGCAGATAGTAGATAACATAATTGCAATAAACAACTACTATATTTATGATTTATTTCAAAATCCAAATAAGTCAGCAGGAAATATTTTGTTACTCAGATTCCCTTATCATTTTTGATTTTTTTCCCTCACTGGATGTCTTACTATTAAAAGATTTTTTCTGTGATATTTCTTTAAACTTTTGAGTAAATTTTCTGAATTTATTTGCAACTGCAAATAATTTAAGCACTTAGAGAATTTGAATGTCATTCTCAAATTAATGGCATGATTTCAATGCTCTAAGTCTATAAAGATAGTGTCATTTGTCATTAATTACTATAATTCACTATTTCTTTTCATGGCATTTAATAGAAAAGAAAGAAATGACTGAATATGGGTATCACATAGTCCCTAATTTTCTTTTTCCAATTAAACTATAATTTATATTCTTTGATTCATAGTTATCACTTACAAATAGAAATGACAAGCTCTATTTAATCTTCACAGAAGGTAGAAGATTTTGTCAAGCAGAAGCACCTTTTTTTAGTGTAATGTTTGACTTAAAATATACTGTAATAATAGATTATTAATATCAAAGCCAAGAACTACATAATGAGGCAAATTTTATGGTATCTCAAAGCACATCAGCTGGTTGTTTTCACAAAAGCATTTTAACAATTAGTAATTCTCTCCCCTCCCCCACCATGATTTCCAACAGCTGTCAACAGCAATATCTTTGTGATTGGAGCCATATAACTTCTTTCATGATCTTTCACTGAGGAACAACTGTGCATGAACAAAAATTTTTTAAAAAATAATTAAAAAGCAGTTTATACTTAAAAACAAGTGAGCATACATAAAAATCTTGAGAATGCACAATTTTGAGGATGTATTAATTACAAAAAAATCTTGCAATAGGTATCACATGGTATGATAAAATCATTGCTATGTTTTGCAATTTTTTTGATAGCCACCTACAGTGAATATGATTTTCTGTCATTAGCCCAGTGCTGTCAGGGTTAAGTTCTGTGGCTTAGTGCCCATTTAAGTAGTAGCTCACTCTTAATGGGTCAAAGGCAGTGAACAGAAGAAAGTAAAGGTATATGCATTTTAGCAGTTAGTTTCTAAGCTACACATTGGAGAAGAAAATGCAGAAAGTTAAATTAATGAAATAAGAATGGGAGATGCTGGGAATAAAAATCAACAGTTTAGGCAGGATCTTTGCAAAGAGTAACAGAGTTGTCATATTAGTTTCACACAGTAAAAGTGCTGAGGAATTCAGCAAGTCAGATAACATCTGGAGTGAAGAATGAGCAGTCATTGTTTCAGTCAGAAACCCATAATCAGTAAAGTAAGAGTGCAGAGGCCGGAATAAAAGGGTGGGAAGGGAAAAGATGAGAACAGGTGAGGGGGGGAGGTGGGTGGGTGAGAGAGGAGGAATGAAGTAAGGAGCTGGGTGGAAAAGGGCAAAAGCAGAAGGGGTCTGATAGGAGAGGACAGTGGACAATGTAAGAAAGGGAAGGAGGAGGGAAATCGGAGGGAGGTGATGGGCAGGTGAGGAGAAGAGAAAGCGTGAGAGGGGAACCACGATTGGGAATGGAAATAGAGAGAAGGAATCATTCATGGTTGCGAAGAAAAAGCATTTCAGGATGCATATTGTATACATTTCTCTTCCTTAAATTTACCTTTGAAACCTTCGAGTGAGGGGAGAAATTAATGGGAAAAGAGAGAAGGTGGAGGGGAGAGAGCTTAATGGAAAAAGGGATAAGATCCCTCCTCCTCTTTCTTCCATGGTCCATCACCCTCTCCTATTAGATCTCCTCATCTTCAGCCCTGCTTCCATCTATCCCCTCCCAGCTTCTTACTTCATCCCCCTCTTCCACCTACCCACCTTCCCCTTCAGCTAGTCTCACCTGTCACCTGCCAGCTTATATTCTCCTTCCCCTCCCCCACCTTCTTATTCTGGCTTCTGCCTCTTTCTTTTCCAGTTCTGATGGAGGGTCTTAGCCTGAAATATACAATGTTTTCTCCCCTCCATAGATGTTGTCTGTCTTGCTGAGTTCCTCCAGCATTGTATGTGTGTTGTTCTAGACTTCCATCAACTGCAGAATTTCTTGAGTTTAGCATATCAGTTCATCAGTCCACAGGGCAATGCATGGGGGAGAATTTAAATTTAAAGTAATTTTACATCTGGAGGTAAAAGAAAAGCAAGTTAAAGGTATAAGCAGAAATATTTTGAATCACTTGAACTTTAAGGCATGTCATTAATGAAAGATTCGCAAAGATTGAATTAGAATAGTTGAGTCTGATGAGACAAAGGCATAATTATATTTTCAGCATTATGAGATTGAGCTCAAGACAAGCAGTATTATGAATGTGCAAATAAGCTGCCTTTGTCATGGAGAAGAAATAAGTGTGAGGTGTTAAAATAGATTCATATAGAACGTGATGAATAGGTAGCTTGAATTTGAGTAGTGGCTGAGTAAGGGGGTGGAAAGAATGACAGAGGTATGGAGTCGTGTTAATGATGAATATCAGTCCTCTGAATCTTCATTTGGAGAAAATTTCAGCTCACCTAATTTTAACCATAGTTTAGAAAGGATGATGTAGTGGCTGTACAGTTGGTTGGAGGGAGCTCATAGAGAGATAGAAGACTATGTGACATGTTTCTGGAGCCCAACCTTGAGAAGCAGCATTAGGTGATGAGGGGGAGGGATCATTACGTGATGACCATGGTTTCAGCCACTTTACCTGGGATTTTGTTGCTCATCAGCTGAATTTATAGCAAATGAGTTACAGAGTGCTTTGTAATTTCCATTAGTATTTAATCAAGTCTACTAATATGTTTATTATTAGCATCTGAAATCTTTCTCAGAGAAAATGATCAATTTGTTAAAAGACTTGACAAAGAATAGGAAAACAGCTGAGGCAGTGAATAAATGACAAGAAAGTCGAAGTTTATCATAATAAAAAGACAATTTGTCCTTATTCTGATGTGTCTGGTTCGTGTCTGGTGCTTACTGTCATTGTTGTGTTAACTAGATAACAACTATGGTGATGGAGAACACCATGGTACCTCATCAGACAGTGAAGATGAGGTGCTTGGCAAATACCACGAGGCTTTGTCCAAAATACAGATCGTCTCTGGTGCAGCATCAGACAGCAGACACAATCAGAAGGGTTATGTGTGGGAATCCAGACTCAAGTATAGTCCCCTTTCAGCTGAATATGATGGCTACAGCAGTGAGGCATCTGCAGATGAAGGTAAGATAAACAATCTGATTTCATGCTTTACAGATAAAGACAAAAGGAAGATATTTGAGATATCTTTGATAAATTGTAGAAAACATGCAGTTTTACCTTGAGCAAATGGTCAGATGGCTTTTGTATTGTTTATATAATAACATGTTATACATGATTTCTGGCAAATCATACTTCTGTCTGAAGAAAAGAAGCAAAATGTGTGCTGCCAGTTTTAAAAATATGATTATATTCTACACAGATTATCTTCCAATTTTTACATTGGAAATTTTAGGGTTTCGTTTTATATAAATGTGTGACTTTGACATACCTTACCTAACATTTCTATTCTGTTTACTGACTTTCTCTCCATGTAGTAGTGCTTTATAGGACATTCTACGTTATTTTGTGTTTCCTGTTTGAAGGATGCTTTGTAAAATATTTATATAAAAAAGATCCATTAATTTTCATGTGGGGTCCAGAGAAGCATTGGTTCAGAAACATGTTAAGTGGACTTGCTTTTGTGGAATTTAAGTTATGGACTAGTTACAAAGAGACCTGCATGAACAGTCCAGGGACATGAGTTCAAATTCTATTAAAATACTATGAGATTAAATTCCAGTTATTTGTTAATAATAAGATGCACAGAATTACTGGATTATTGTGAGAAACTTTCTGGGCCAATAATATCCTTCAAGAGAAGAAAACAGCTCTATCTAGCTTAACCTGGCCTATATATGATTACATACAAGCAGAGTGTTTGCTGAAATGATCTGGCAAATCATTCAGTTGCAACATAATTGTTGAAGAAGAGAAAAGGTAAAACTGAACCGACCACAGAGTTTCAACCCAAGTACCAAATTTGAACGTAACAACCACTCCCAATCCTGTTGAGTTCACAGATCATCATAAACATCCGAGAACCGGTTTCTCAATTGGGAGTCATATCACAGAATCACAATCTTCTGCCTACATCCTAACCAGCAGGAAAAACCCACCAAATTGGTTGGTATAGTATTTGTAAGCATGATGGAAGAACACTGGGAATTCTTTGTATTAGCTTCAGACTCCATGGCTTATTGGCATCAAATCTAACACAACTTCCTCCTGGTTACCAACTACAGTCCTTCCTTAGCTCCTTCATTTTGATCAACAGTTGGATGAAGTACTAAGGCACAGAATGTACTTGGGTGATAGGTTTCAAAGCTCATGAGTAAGAAAGGGTTGGGAGTACCACTGATACAGATATGAATATTGAAAATTGGGTATGATTCCTGATCGATGAGGATTGTGGTGTGTGTGCATTGGACTTGTGATATAATAAGCATGCTTACGTGAGTGACTGAGACTGATGAGCATTTGGTGGGGTGCGTTGTGTGGCCTTCCACAACTTGTGATTAATATTTCATCCACTAGATGGCCATATTTACATATTTTCCATAATAATTTATATTGTCATCACAATTATTTGAGGCTGCAGCACTTTATGGTGTAGGAGATGCTGAAGGAAAAATAGTCAAAAATGTTTTATAGAAGCTAATAATGTTAAAAATAAACTTCAAAAATGCACTTGATGTAAGCAATCTGATTCTGATGCCTGTCAGTTCTCTCTGAGATATTCAAGACAAATTAAGATATTTGTTTCAAACTCATATGGGAATCAATTGATATCAGCACGCACTGCCTCCATTGGTATGAAACAGGAAGCAAAGCCAAACATTTTTACTTTGCGTCTGCAAAGCTTGCAATTGTTTTTACTTAAAACCACATTGATCCAATTTGAAAATAAAACTTGAGAGCAACCACTCCAGATGTTTTCATGGACAAATTTCTATCAGTCACTTGTTTCTTACAGTGTATAATGGAAGGGTTTACACTAAGGATGGGTTTAGCAAAATATTTTTACATTGTAATTTCTAATGTCAATGATAGAACATGGATCATTATAGCACATTACAGTCTCTGTGACCTTGTAGCCTACTCTAAGATCATCCAACCCATTCCCTCCTACATAGCCTTCCATTTTTCTATCATCTATGTGCCTATCTGGGTGCTTCTAAACCTCCTTAACGTATCTGCCTCTACCACCACCATGGTAGGGTGTTCCATGCACTTATCACTCTGTGAAACCCCTCCCCCCACATTCCTCTACTCACCTTAAAATTATGCCCACTTGTATTAGCCAAAAATGTCCTATTTGTAGCCCAGTGTTAAGAAGGCCATAAGACATAGGAGCAGACATAGGCCATTCAGCCCATTGAGTCTGATCTGTCATTCCATCATAGCTGATTTATTATCTCTCTCAACCCCCTTTTCCTGCCTTCTCCCTGTAATCTTTGACACCCTGACTAATCAAGAACCTATCAATCGCCGCTTTAAATATACCCAACACCTTGACCTCCACAACCATCTGTCACAATCAATTCCACAAATTCACTACCCTCTTGCTAAAGAAATTCCTCCTCATCACTGTCTTAAATGGATGTCCCTCTGGTCCTAGACTCCCCCACTAAAGGAAACATCCTTTCCACATCCGCTCTTTCAATGTTTGATGAATTTCAATGAGATTCTCCTTCATTTTTCTAAACTCCAATGAGTACAGGCCCCGAACTATCAACCATTTCTAATTACATTAACACTTTAATTCCCAGCATCATTCTCGTGAACTTTCTCTGGATCCTCTCCAACGCCAGCGCATCTTTTCTTAGATAAGGAGCCCAAAACTGTTCACAATATTCCCAACTGTGGTCTGACCAATGATTTATAAAGCCGCAGCATTACATCCTTGCTTTTAAATGCATGTACAGTATATACTCTTCATAGTGTACGAGGTGTGATTGATAAGTTTGTGGCCTAAGGTAGAAGGAGTCAATTTTAGAAAACCTAGCACATTTATTTTTCAACATAGTCCTCTCCTACTTTTACACACTTAGTCCAGCAGTCGTAGAGCATACAGATCTTGGACCTCCAGAAAATGTCCAGAGCATGAGTGATTAATAAGTTTGTGGCCCAAGGTATGAACTTATCAATCACCCCGATGAGTTATTAACTTCAAACTTTCTGCATAATCACGCAAAGAGTTGAACTGCATGTGCATGTAACGAGAGCTGTATAACTCATCCCTTTTTACCATAGGCCACGAACTTATCAATCACCCCTTGTATGTCTGGAAAAAAACATCTTATTATCGTCTTTTATATTATTGGCTAGCTTACCCTCATATTTCATTTTTTCTCTCCACATGGCTTTTTTAGTTGCCATAATATCCATTCTCACCTCCCTTTTACTCTTTATCTGGATAAACTTCTGTTATCCTCATATTATTGACTGTTTAATATTTAATTTTTATTTATTTCATATTTTAGATTTGTAAGTCTGTTTCTTACAGGTATATCATGATTAGTTAAGAAATTCCCTTAAGAAGTGTGTGAAACTACCATTACTAGGGAGAAGGTTCTTGGGAAACTGAAAGGACTGAAGGTAGATAAGTCACCTGGAACAGATGGTGTCTACCCCAGAGTTCTGAAAAAGGTGGCTGAAGAGATTGTGGAGACATTAGTAATGATCTTTCACGAATCACTAGATTCTGGAATGGTTCTGGAAGACTGGAAAATTGCAATTGTGATGCCACTCTTCAAGAAGGAAGAGAGGCAGAAGAAAGAAACTAGAGGCTAGTTAGTTTGACCTCAGTGGTTGGAAGATGTTGGAGTAAATTATTAAGGATGAGGTCTCAGGGTACTTGGAGGCATATGTTAAAATAGGCCGTAGTCACTATGGCTTCCTCAAAGGAAAATCCTGTCTGACAATTCTGTTGGAATTCTTTGAAGAAAAAACAAGCAGGATAGACAAAGGAGAATTGGTTGATGTGTACTTGGATTTTCAAAAGAGCTTTGACAAGGTGCCTTGCATGAGGCTGCTTAACAAGCTACAAGCCCATGGTATTACAGGAAAGATTTGAACATGGATAAAGCAATGGCTGATGGGCTGGAGGTAAAGAGTGGAAATAAAGGGAGCTTTATTCTGGTTGGCTGCCGGTTACTGTGGTGTTCTCAGGGGTCTGTGTTGGGACCAATTATTTTTATATAATATGTCAGTGATTTAGATAATGAGATTGATGGCTTTGTTGCAAAGTTTGCAGATGATATGATGATAAGTGAAGGGGCAGGTAGTTTTGACAAAGTAGAGAGGCTACAGAAGGACTTAGAATTGGAGAATGGGCAAAGAAGTGGTAGATGGAATACAGTGTCAGGAAGTGTATGGCTATGCACTTTGGTAGAAGAAATGAAAGTGTAGATTATTTCCTAAGTGGAGAGAAAGGTGCAAAGGGATTTAGGAGTCCTTGTGCAGGATTCCCTAAAGATTAATTTGCAGGCTGGGTCTGTGGTGACAAAGGCAAATTTAATGTTAGCATTCATTTCAAGTGGACTAGAATATAAAAGCAAAGATGTAATGTTGGGACTTTATAAAACATTAGTAAGGCCTCACATGTAGTATTGTGTACTGTTTTGGGCCCCTTATCTTACAAATGATGTGCTGAAGTTGGAGAGGGTTCAAAGGAGGTTCACAAAAATGATTCCAGAATTGAATGGTTTGTCATATGAAGAGTGTTTGAGGCTCTGGGCCTCTATTCACTAGAATTCAGAAGATGAGGGATGTCCTCATTGAAACCTATCAAATGGTGAAAGGCCTTGATAGAGTGGATATGGAGAGGATGCTTCCTAAGGAGGCAGAGTCTAACACCAGAAGACACAGCCTCAGAGTAGAGGGGCAACCTTTTAGAATGGAGGGGAGGAGGAATTTCTTTTCCAGAGAGTGGTGAATCTGTGGAATTCTTTGCCACAGACAGCTGTGGAGACCAAGTCTTTATGTATATTTAAGGAAGAGGTTGATAGATTCTTAATTGGTCAGGTTATGAAGGGACAAGGGGAGAAGGCTGGAGGTTGGGGCTGAGAGGAAAATTGGATCAACCATGATGAAATGGTAGAGCAGACGTGATGTGCCAAATGGCCTAATTCTGATGCTATAGCTTATGGTCATGATCTTAATTCAAGCTCAAAATATGCCATTTTTAACTGTGCTATTTTACATTGTTCCAGTTATCATATTAATTGTCAGAAATTTCTCTTTGTAGATGTTTGTAAATATAGTTGCAATTCCATATCACAAACATGTACATTCATCTTTAATTGTTTTATTTTAAAGATTAATACCTTATTATGTACTGACTTGAATATTTAATGAATTTATACTCCTGGTCAACTTATAATGTCCTGACGAAGGGTCTCGGCCCGAAACGTCAAAGGTGCTTCTTCCCATAGATGCTGCCTGGCCTGCTGTGTTCCACCAGCATTTTGTGTGTGTTGCTTGAATTTCCAGCATCTGCAGATTTCCTCGTGAATGGATTTACTCTCCACTTTTCGATTTCTTTTAAATTTTCCTACCTGAGATTCTACAAAAATTGCTCAAGAACTACAAAGCATTTCTCCATATCTGTGGAAGACAAGATAGTCTCCAATGTCAATTCTATACTTGGAGATACAAGTGACTTCCAGTAAGAAGACAACATGCTTAGTTATGGTGCCTCTCCACGTCTAACAATTGGTGCAAATGTTTGCCTTAAATATTTTTCTTGTGATCGCAAAACCTTGTTGGATATTGGTAATATAAAATGCCCTAAGTCTAGTTCATTAGTTTGTTGGCACTGCCAATGATCAAGGAGATGTGTGGCTTTGGGTTGTTGCATGGACTAGGCCTTCATGCCACAGCATTGCCTGTTGCAGCCACCTAGGTAGGAGACACTGGAAGTGATGTGCGAGAGAACGTAGGTGTGATGGGCATGCTGAAATCTGTGCAGAGCTGGGGGCTTGCCTCTGCAGGCTGGCTCGCCCATTGGTGCTGCGTCGCCAGTGTTTGCTCCCTGGAAGACAAGCTGGATTACCTTCATTTGCAGCTGATGTAGCTGAAGATGAGGAACTGTTGTATTCTTGTTCTTGCAGAAATTGGGCTTTAGGAAAACATTCCGTGCACCATCAATCTTCAGGCCATGTCAGTCAGGGACTTGTGATAGTATTATTTTGTGACTGTATGTGTTGGATCATAACTATATGTGCTGTATTCTGTGTGTAACTTACAGTATGTACTGTGTTTTGCACCTTGGCCCCAGAGGAACAATGTTTTATTTAGCTGTATACATGTTTGTGTTGGCGTGACAATTAAACTTAAACTTGAACTTGATTTAACTGCTGCAATGAAAGAAGACTAATTAATCTTTATGTGTAATGTTTCATTGTTTACATTTTGAAAAATACAGAATATCATTAATACAAGTAATGGGATCATTATATCTGTGCAACCCAACCAAAACCAAAACAATTACTGTTTCCAGTGACCCTATGGATTTGTTTTACTTGCAGGATGTGCCCTCACTCCTATGATAATTGTTCTAAAAGAGGAGGATTTGATCCTTTATTAGCAATTAGCAAGCATATTATTTTGAAGTGATGAAATCGAAGCATACCCTATTGTAAGCTAAGTGTAGCTGAGCATTATTCAGTGTTCAGCAAAAGATACAACATCTACAAACTGCAATGAACAAAGCATGAAGACCATCATGGCTTGCAGTGGGATCTGGACCAACTGGAAAAATGGCAGATGGAATTTTAATGCAGACAAATGCGAGGTGTTGCACTTTGGTAGGACCAACCAGGGTAACTCTTACACAAGCAGCAGTAGGGCACTGAGAAGTGCAGTAGAACAAAGGGAACAGGGAATATGGGTCCATAATTCATTGAAAGAAAGCTTTTGGCACATTGGCCTTCATAAATCAAACAATTGAGTATAGAAGGTGAGATGTTATGTTGAAGGTGTATAAGCTATTGGAAGGGCTTAATTTTGAGTATTGTGTGCAGTTTTGCTCACCTTCTTGCTGAAAAGATGTAAATAAGCTTGAAAGAGACTAGAGAAAATTCAGAAGGATGTTGCCGGTTCTGGAGGACAGGAGTTTTAGGGAAAGATTGAACAGGTTAGGACTTTATTCCTTGGAATGTTGAAGATTGAGATGAGATTTGATAGAGGTGTACAAAATTATGAGGGGTATAGATAGGGTAAATGTAAGTAGGTTTTTTCAACTGAGGTTGGGTGGAACTAGTACTAGAGGTCAGGAGTTAAGGGTGAAAGGTAAAAAGTTTAAGGGGAACATGAAGGGTAACTTCTTCACTCAGAGGGTTATGAGAGCATGGAACAAGCTGCCACTGCAAATGGTGGCTACAGAGTTGATTTCAACATTTAAGAGAAATTTAGATAAGTTTGCAGGAGCGGATGGAAGGCTTTTGTGGAACCTCATATTCGGACAGAAGACGGATCATTATGGAAGCCAGACCTGATCTTCGTGAAGGGAGGAAGGGCGGCAGTAGTGGACGTTAGTATCCGGTATGAGGATAACCACAACGCTCTAGAAAGAGGATGGAGGGAGAAAGCGATCAAATACAGACACCTGACGCATCAGATCAAAGACCTAACAGGCGCAGGGTCTGTGGAATACTTCGGATTTGTGGTCGGAGCGAGGGGTCTCTGGACAGAAAAGAATGACAAACTGTTGCAGTTCATCGGAGGCAGGGGATTCAAGTCATTTGCAAGGAACATTTGCAGCCTAACGATCAGGCT
Source organism: Hypanus sabinus (assembly GCF_030144855.1). Lineage (NCBI taxonomy): Eukaryota > Metazoa > Chordata > Chondrichthyes > Myliobatiformes > Dasyatidae > Hypanus > Hypanus sabinus. Next base: position 39,715,191 of record NC_082717.1, read on the forward strand.
GACGATTGACGTCTTGCAGACGTTCATGGGCGGCTAGCTGGTGAAAGGTAACAGTCAGGTGAGCAAATAAGGTTGACGATGACTGCTTACCATTAACGGAGTGCCACAGCTTCCTGGCTTATTCGATATGTCCGGGTATGTCTAGAGAAGTTAGGCACAAAGATTAAAATTCACGATGGTCCTGATGCAGGCTGATGGGAGTAATTAGCTTAGATGGGTTGGCATGGACTAGAAGGGCCAAAGGGCCTGTTTCAGTGTTGTACTATTCTATGACTCCATGAAGATGTAACTTATTCCCTTTGCTTTTACCATGTCCCTGTCATGTGACTTGTTACCACAGTAAACGTGCAACACAGAGAGCCAGTAGATAGAAAACAGATGAATGGCACCTACATTCCACCCTCTAGTTATTATACTAGAAAAATTACAGCTATATGCTACTAAGACACAGGAGATGTGAAATGTCAACATTAATGCAAATGTCCTGTTTTGGTCAACAGTTTAGCAGTATATGCTAGGTTGCAGTCTTCTCCTGACGAACCAGGTTGTTCTTGACTACGTTAAGGAAATTCTGCTTGAATTTCTGCTGCCAAAGCTTATCCAAGTATGAAACTGAAGTCCCTTTAATTATCAGCTCTGGCTGAGCGTTGGCTCTCTACCACCACGATTTCCTTTCAATGGTCCATTTACAGTTGAACCCAGCATTGTTCTGATTGCATTGGATCCATCATTAACACTATGTATTACTTGCAATGACTATAATGCCTTAGGCATATTCTTCCCTATCAGGAGCTCAATTTCTGACTGAATTTCCAATAAATGAATATGCTTCAGGTGAGACCATTTCTGAAGATCTCTCTGACAAGGAGTATTCCCTTTTGCGACAGGCATACTTTCCTGCGTATAGATATTAGGCAGTTCATAATAGCTTTCACTATCTGAGTTGGCCACTTCCAATCCTGAAATGACGTAGCTACTCACAACCCTCTTATGATCAATTATGCATAAGAGAACGCATGTCCCTTTTCCTGTCAGGTTGAGCTTGTTCATGAACCTCACTGTACAGAACACTACTGTACTTCCTTGATCTAGGAAAGCATAAGCAACCACTTTCTTTTTATTCATCCTACCCTTCACCTGAACTAGAATTATATTTACATTCATGATCACAACCCAGATAAGGCCATTAGGTACCAAGGCAGTACTTACTGCCAATGTTCACTCTAATTTGTAATGGCCAATGTGTGCAAAAATCTTGTGCTGCATAATTTTTTGCCTAGTGTCAATAACATATGCACATTAAATTTTTAAGTGAAAGTAAATCTGAAGCTATTCTAAGGATAATATACTACCAGGTCCTGTTTGTTGCTCATTGTTTAAAGGAAACAAAATAACTGTCAATAAGAACTTTGATTTCCTCTGGGTTTGATCACAAAACACATGTAGCAGGCTGTAGCAGGTAATGAAGGATTTTCTCACTGGAACTTTTGTACATCATCCATATGTGATTTGCTTGCTAAATGACACTTTAAAAAGTCAAGTTTCCAAATATCACTCCACTTCTTCCCACTTGCAAATTCTCCAACAACTTCTGCAACGCGACAATACACACAGGTAACACAATTTCTGTATTGTACATAAATATTTCTCAAAGTTGTTCGTTTCTGAACTCATGAGCTTTCGGTCTAGCAGTTTCTACTGTTTCATTAAGCCATTCTGCTTTAGATGAGCTAGTGGTTCTTTTACCCTTTATGGCTTCTTTGGAATTCAACATAGTGAATGAATAATTTATTCAATTAAAAACAGTATAAATAAGCCAGTTATAAAATCTGAAGACAAATCATTGCAAACTCCACATTCTCAATACCATCCGCCTCAGAAATGTGATAGTGTACGATCGTGAAATGTACTTAACAAGCCAACAAGGTAGAGGATGAAGCAAAATGCTGTAGGAACTCAGCAGGCCACGCGGCATCTATGGAAAAGAGTACAGTCTACGTTTCAGGATGAGACCCTTCACCAGGTGATGAGCACAAATTTGCTGCAGCCTACATAGAAAGGACTCCTTCTTGACTACTTATCAAATCAGAAGATGTGAAAACTTCTCATTGCTGTGTTTGTTTCATTCTTGGCTTTTTTCAAATGTGCATCCTTTTCATCAATTCCAGGCTCAGTTTAAGCTTCACTTTCCACAGTAGCTACAGTAGTAGCAAAGCTGCTTCCTTTAGCTTGAGAATAAAGTTGTGATGTCCTATTGTTGACACCCTTGCTTACTGCCACCAATATTGCATCATATTTTTTCCAGATGTTGGGTGTATTACAATTTTTACTTGCCTTTCAATTAAATCAGCAATGTCAGTGAAAGTAACCATATGGTTGTTCCTTTTTTGCAGTTTATAGGCCACCAATTTCCATTTTTCCCTAAGTTTATGGCGCAATTTATTCCATGACCATCCTCATATTAGCAGGCATGTCCAACTCTCACATGTCCTGCACACCTCCCATGGCACAGCCTCTAAGCAAAAGACTGTAATCTGGAAAATCTTTCACATCTTCTGATTAGATATGCGGCCAAGAAATAGTCTTTTCCATGTAGGCTGCAGTAATTTTGTTCTTGTAATAAAGCTTGGGGCTTTATCCTTGCTCTGGGCTGGTCCACTAATAACATTTGACAAGCTCTTGAGGATAACCTCTAGTGAACAGTTCAAGAAAATAGAGATAGTCACCATAATTATCAGTCTTGCCTTCAATGCTAATCTTGAAAGCCTTCATAAATGAATGTTACTGCAATGGATTGCCATCACAGATTTGAATCTCTCTTTTAGGCAGAAATACAATGCATTGTTGTTGGATCACAATGCTTGTTATTTCCTTTAGTGTCCTTATGGTCTCCAGCACAGCATTTAGATTTTTATCATCTGAAATATGAATGTCCTCAGAAACACCTTGTGCTGTTGGATATGGCATAGTTTCAGAGTGCCTCCTTGATGCAGGTTGAGAGTAAACACCTGAACTACCCCTTGGGGTCCAAACTCATGGTGCATAGACATTTGTTCCTCAAATGTATCCACATTGACACCAAGTATGCTGGATTTTCTCTGTTCCGTGTCAACATCGGAACTCTCACCATAGAACTATCCTACTAGAGCACGTTTAGCACTCACAGTACATGAAGCCTTAGCACTTTAACTCTGGCCACCTTGGCTGCAATTCTTCCTGCTCCATCTTTCTCCAAGTTTGTTCTTCTATCTGCTCCTGGTTTCTACAAAACTGTTCCATGTGTCCTTCCTGGTTTCTTCGAAGCTGTTCTATCTGTTCTTCCTGGTTTCTTCAAGGCTCTTCCATCTTTTCTTCCAATGTGTGTTAATTCCTCAATAATTGTCATCTTGCATATAACTCAGCTAAATCAGCCTCCATTCTAATATGTGCTGATGATGCATCAGCTGCATGGCCTCTGCTAGCAATAGGACATACTGCATGCATTTTTGATGCACTGTCTTCAGCTTTATACGTAGGCACAGTTGCTTTATAAATATTTTCATTTCCTCCAGCAACCTGACACGTTTGTTTAATTTCTCTCTTAGTGTCGATGTCAAGGTCACTGCTTCCAGTTTGACTCACGTTGTTTTTCAACTACACAAACCAGAAAAAAACAACAGCAAATTCAGTTCAGCTGTCAACAGTGGAAGTATTACAGTTCAGCATTCAACAGAACCAGGATTCGAGCTACTCAAGCAAACACCACTATACAGTTTTTAGTCCCCAGTTGGGCAGGTGGCGCTGACCATTCAAAACTGTGTTTCTTTTTTTGTAATTTATTTTTTATTGAAGTTTATCATCAAACAAACTTTTCCATAAGATGTATTTCAGATATTGTACATATATATCATATAGTCATATATGCTACAAATCTCCATATATTTATCTAAGGTATGCACTTATAGAAAAGAAAGGAAAGGAAGAACAAGCAAAAGGAGAAAACTATGTACAAGTAGGAAGTGATCTTTTTTTTACAACATATTCATTGAATTTTGAGAATAAAATCAGGCCTATGAAGTGTTATGTAATTAAACCATTTTTCCCAGTATGAATCAAATTGTTCCAACTTATGGTTAACAGATGCTGTTATCTTCTCCATTTTGTAAATGTCCATTGTAATTTCCATCCATGCATTTGAGGTTAGGCTCTCCTGTGATAACCATTTCCTAGTAGTAAGAGTCTTTTTACCAGCCACCAGCAGTCTATTCTTTAAATATTTATCTCTTCTCAACCATTCTTGAGGCATATGCCCAAAATATATGGTCTTACTTTCTAAGGGTATTTCGCATTTAAAGATGTCTTGTAGGGCATTGTGTATCCCACTCCAAAAGTCTTTGATAATGGGGCATTCCCAAAAAACTTGAAGACTAGCGGCGACCATACACAACCCTGTCTCATGCCCCTTTCTAGGGTAAAACTGTTTGATAAATATCCATTGATTTTAATCCTAGCAGTAGAGTTGTCATATAGTGCCTGTATCATTTCATTAATTGTGTCATGGAAACCAAATCTATGTAAAACTTTGTAAAGAAAATTCCAATTAACGGAATCAAATGCCTTTTCAGCATCCGCGCTTATCACTATTGCTTCAATTTTATTTTTTTGTGTATGATCCATAATGTGAAGTGTCCTTCGTATATTGTCTTGTGTTTGGCGTTGTTGTATAAAACCTGTCTGATCCTTAGGTATCAGTATTCGTAGAAACTCTTCGAGTTGTTCGGCCATGATGGAAGTAAATAACCTATAATCCACATTAAGAACGGATATTGGTCTAAATGATCCACATTCCATTTTATCCTTGCCTTCTTTCAGTATGGCTGAGATTATCGCTTCTTTCCAGCTGGGTGGCATTTGTGCCTTTTTTAGAGCCCAGTTCAGTGTGGGGAATAAGACAGAAATTAACTCATTTTTAAATTCTTTGTACCACTCTGCCGTATACCCATCTGATTCTGGTGACTTGCTTAATTTAAACTTACTAATTGCAGCTTTTACTTTAGTTATGTCAGCAGTTATCATTTTTTTATTCTTCATTTAAAGTGGCTAACTCTAGAGAATTCAGGAGGGTGTCAGTTTGGGTTATGCTTCTCCTGGAACTTTTTATCATTTTTGTTTTTGGATCCCTAGTTCTATGAATTGTATTTTCTGCTATCTTTTTTTTCAGTTTCCATGGCAATATTTTCATAAACTTAGATCCACTTCATAATGTCTCTGTTTCAGAAACATTAAATTTTTCCTGATTTCTTGTGTCACCAAACTATTAATTTCATTCCCAATTTTAAAAATTTCCTCTAATGTATCCTTAGCCAAATTCAATGTGTTTTTTTTTCTAGTTCCTTCAGCCTATTTTCTAATTCCTCTAATGTTTTATTCCTTATTTTTTTCTTATATGAAGATATCGCTATAATTTTCCCTCTTAAAACAGCCTTCAGAATATCCCATAGAATGGGAGGTGAAACCTCTCCATTATCATTGAATTCTAAGTAGAGACCAATTTCCTTTTAATTTGTTCCTTAACGTAGGGATCATTGAGTAGACTTGAATTTCATTTCCAAATAGTATTCTTTAGTTGTGGGTCAAAATCAACAGTAATATATAGGTGCATGGTCACTTACATCTATTGTCCCAATTCCACAGGTGTTTATTTTGTTTTTATCTTTTCCAAATGTTATGAAATAGTCTATTCTTGTATATAAAGAATGGTGAGCAGAATAATGAGTGTATTCCTTTCTGTTGGGGAAAAGGTCCCTCCATATATCAATTAGATCAACATCCCCAAAAAGTGTATTAACTTTCTTGTAAGGATTTTGTTTCATAGGTTTTTCTATTGGAAGAGTCTAACTTTGGTTGTAATTGTAAATTTAAGTGTCCCCCACATATCAGGAGACCTTCTATTTCTGTTACCATAATATTAGTTATTTTCTGAAAGAAACCAATGTCACTTCCTGGGGGTGCGTGTATATTCAATAAAATAACTGAATTTCCGTCTATATTCCCCCTTACCAGAATATGTCTGCCAGCCTTATCTCCCATTTCAAATGCTTTTTCAAAATTTAGCTTGCTTGTGTTAAGAATAGCAACTCCTCTCTTATGTCCTGATTTATATGAGGAGAAAAACAAATTAGTGAAACCCATTCTCTTTAGTTTTCCATGGTCATTATCACTTAAGTGAGTTTCCTGTAAATATACCACATGGGCCTGTTGTTTTTTTCATTTTGGATAGAATTTTACTGTGTTTGATTGGATTTAACAGCACATTGACATTAAGAGAAATTAATTTTACTTTGTCCTTAGCCATGTGTATTTATTATTATTATATAATTGAAATTAGCAGAATAAAACTTTATCGATCTACTCCCTGAACAAATAAGAACCAAGAAATGTGAATAATAAAAAAGAGGCAAAGAAGGTGTGATTCCAAGGCTGAGGTCTCTAGTAGATGACCCTGGGTTGAGCTAGAGGAAACGTCTAGCAGTGGGGGATAACCCCTCCTACCTGTGAGTTGATGCCCTCATTGCAGTACCCATAAAAGTAAGTGAACAAATCTATGTCCATTCCGTACACAGAAAAGATTTCCCTGTGTATTCCTCCCATATATATATTCTCATTTAGGTGGGGAAAAAGGAGTGAATGAATGAATAAAAACAATAATTGAGTACAGTAATATAAAATCCACATTATAATAAGTATTTCTTGAGATAGGTATAGCACCATCTATTTTTGCTTCTGTTTAGTTATCAACACTTTTAAAGGTAGCTAAACCTTATTGCTCTTCTGGAGGGCATGAGCGCTGCCTTCAGAAAACTCACAGTCTCTTCTTGATATTCTTCTCTTGTCCTCCTCCCGTCCCCTGCTTTCTCGATTCTCTCACTATTTCCCAAGCAGAGTGGGATAACTGCTCAACCAGGCTTTCCCTCGGTTTGATCAGGCTGATGGGCAACCCTCTGACCTTCATGCCTGTAGTCGCCTCTTACACTGTCTGATACAGTTGTATCCCATCTTCATGAAACACTCGCAGTTTATCAGGGTACGGGGTTTGGAATCTAATCTTTCCTTGCTTTAAATTCACTTTACTTCAGAGTATTCTTTACGTTTCTGCAGGACCGCCAGGGGGTAAAATCTTGATCAAAATATATTAATTTCCTGTCCATAAACACCCTCTTCTTTCCCCAGGCCCTTCGCAGAATCTCCGCCTTGGTATTGTATCAAAGGAATCTAATTACTATTAAGCATGGCTTATCTTGTCTGTCTACAGTAGGCCTCAGGTCAAGGGCACGATGCGCCCTCTCAATTTCAAGCTCCATAGTCGAGGGAAGCTCCAACAAGTTTGCTACAAACTCCATCATAAACAAACCCTCCACTCCTTCGGGAACATTGTATTTCCTGATATTTTTCTGTCGCGATCTTCTCTCCTGGTTAAGCAGTTTACTTTCTTATTGATTTGATATTTTTATTGTCTTACTTAGTATCCATTCCACATTTTGCACGCAATCTTCCACCTTCTCTATTTGTGTCTCTGCCACTGCTATTTTTTGATTGACGTTGGCAAGCTCTGACTTGATATCATTTAGTTGCTTTTTGGAATCCCCATATCTCTTCCAGAATTTTTATCATATTCGCTGCTTTGCCTGAATGAGGCCCATCATCAGCCTTGCTACCACACGTTCTGGTAGGAGAGCTGCTCATTGCATCCCCCTCATCCATAGGCTTCGCAGTGATGCTGTTTTTATCTCCATTCTTTTTCCCCATTCTTATCAATTCAGATATTTTCGGAAGATCTTATATTTAATGGATTAACGGGGCAAAATATGTGTTTTTTCAGAGGAGCTATTGATTTAAACTGACATTCTGGACGATGACATCAGTGCAACCTCAAAACTGTGTTTCAAACCCAAACACACAGCATCAACCAACAAAAGGTTGATACTTGTCACAAGCTGCTCCATGCATGTAGGTGCTTCTAATTTCACAGACATATCCAAATGCCAATGATCATTTGGTGTAACTGTCAATGACTTTTACTGAATAAACATAGCAGTCAAACCAAGCCAAAACCAAAACAATTGCCGCTGCTGGTGACCCTACAGATCTGTTATTCTTGCCTGACGCGCCCTCACTCCTGTACTGGTTGCTCCAAAAGTTAAGGATATGTATTCGATCCTTTATCAGCTATTAGCAAACATACAAGTTTGAAGTGATGAAACTTAAAGCATACTCAAATGTAAGCTAAGCATAATTGAGTGTTATTGAGTATTTGGCAAAACATACGACATCTGTCAGTCCTGAGCTATGACAGACTGCAATGAACAAAGCATGAAGACGTAACTTATTCGCTTTGCTTTTACCACACCCTCCACTCATGTGACTAGTTGCCATAATAATCACGCTACACAGAGTACAATGAAGATAGAGAACAGATGCATGGTTCCTACTATATTGATTATAAAATTAGATTGACAATAAAGGCATTCAGTATATGAAAAAAACCAAGCTGTAGAAAAAAATCTTTTCCCACTGTCTATTGCCAATTACAATATTTGCTTTTGAAAAAAAGTGCCCTGCCCAGCCCCCCACAATTCATTTAATTTTATCTCTACATTTGGCATTAACCCAAGTTGAAACAATTTGAAACCACAGATGCTGACAGCACAGCATCTGTTGGTTGCCAGAGAATAAATTGTGTGTTCAGTGGCTAAAAGGCTCCTTCGTTCTCCCTGTCAACAGAATAGATTCACTTAGAACTCCTTGATTTTAAAGCAGTGCTGCAATGGTAACTTTTTTTTTACTATTTATTAGGAATGACTTTGTAATATTGTCCAAAATCCAGCATTGTGTTTTGAACAGTATATGCATAACATTTTGGAAAAATTATACTTAAGTGAATAATGAATAATAAGTGAATAATAAGCCTGCACTTGTTTTTCAGCACATTTTTTCCAACCTTGATCCAGTCTCTTCTTATGTACACTTCTGATGTCTTCTGCCATTTTGACAATTTCCAGTTTTTCTCTTACCAAATGTGTTATCTTCAGTCTGGACATTCAGTGTTCTTTACCCTCATCCCACATTCATGTAATTAAAAGGTTCTTCACTGTTTCCTTGAGCCAAGGTCTAACCAATCTTCTATCACCATTCTCTTCCTGGCTGAGCTTGTTATTACGTTCATAACATTAGAAAGCCCAGTGGCACAGCTAAGTATAGTAGCTGTCTTACAGTGCCTGAGACCCTGAGTTCATTTCTCAGCTTGGGTGCCCTCTTTGTGGATTTTGCACCTTCTCCCTATGACCAGAATGTTTACTCCAAGATACTCTGGAATCCCCCCACATTCTAAAGACATAGAAATTACTAAATTAATTTGCCACTGTAAATTGGCTGTAGAGTATTAGTGAACTGTGGAATCTGGGGGAGTTGATGGAAACATAGGGAGAAAAAAAATACGATTAATGTAGGATTAGTGCATTTGTGTGATTGATAGTTGGCACAAACTTAACAGGCTGAAGAGCCTATTTCTGTGCAGCTTGTCAATATGATACTATAGATCGACAACTTCTTCAACTAATCTTACTTTCTCCAAGTCAAAGACATAGCTATGGAAACCCAAAACAACCCTCTCATTGGATATATGTATCAGTGTTATTCAGTCCTGTTTCTTATCTTTATCATACCTGCTTTGTTGATGAGGCTCCGGCAGCTGCACGGTGGCACAAGTAGTACAACGGATACCACACAGATCCCTTGGTCTAGGTTTGATCCTAACCCCCAATGCTGTCAGTGTGGAGTTTGCATGTACACTCTGTCAGGACATGGATTTACCTTGTGTTCCCAAGCACAGATTAGTAGTTTAATTGACCATTGTAAGTTGACATTAATATGTACATAAGTGGGAGAATATGGAGGCAGCTGATGAAAATGTATTTGAACAAAATGGGGTAAGAGTAAATAGGTGTTTTATGGTTGATGTTTTCATGCTGTATTAATCAATAATTATATCACTGGTGCCTTCCATTTTCCTTAATTGTGAAAAGGTTAGAAAGATTAATTTGTATATTGCAAAATTAAAGCGTAGTGTGCAACAAAGGTGTATTTCTCCTACTCCAGTTAAGTAAGGTTTGGTCTGTGCAATAGTGTACAAAATAAAAGATAGCAGAATGCCCTTGTAAAGAACATATGAACTGGAGACATCTGATATGCTTTGGGTACCATCACTGAAGCCTGCATTGAGCAAGTTGATATTTTAGACAAACTAGTAGATCCTGATCAAATGCAGGGATTTTTAAGCACAAGTTGATAAAGTTGTTATGATATCAGAAGAAACTAATCACATACCTCTTCATCTTGGGTTGGTCAATGTGGTACATTGACGGAGATGCTTTACATCATGTGAATAAAAGTGTCTTGCTTTGTCCAAATGGAAAGGGTATGTGTGGGCTCCACGAATAAGGTGAAGGGCCGTTCCTGTTCTTCCTCATTGAGTAAGTATTTTTTTTTGTTTGATCTGTAAAATTTCTGTGAGTGAGTCTCTTGCTCAGTAATGGTGTTTTCTACTATGTCTCTGCCACTTCTGCAGCACTGATCTCGCCACCTTCTTTTCCAGCCAGACCATGTATAAGGTATGCCTTGTCTTCTCCTTCCATCCAACTAACCACACATTCAATGGATCATGCACTGCTCGACCTCCATTTTCAGCATTCTGAAGTGACCAAACCCTCTGCAACTTTTTGGATCAGCCTTCCATTTCTACCAACCACTCCCTTCCTTGGCCACTTCCCTATGCAAGTGCAGGAGATACTGATCTTTGACTATATCCTTCCCATCATTCAGGAATAAACATGGTCCTTTCAGGTGAAGCAATAATTCAGTAGCACTTCTTCCAATTTAGTGTAGCACAGTTGCTACACACACCATTGGGTAATCTAAATACAGACATGTGACTTCTTTTCAGAACATCACTCAATCTGCAGTAGTGGTCTTGAAATTCTCTCAGTCACTTTTAGTCCTCCCCATGTTTACTCTGACCATCTGGTCTTTGGCCTCCTAAAATCATGCAATAATACTCTGAAGGAGAGAAAAAGGGAACTTAAGGAATTTTTTTTTGAGCTGGATGTGTTGATGCCTTTACAATATTGAATTTATTAATTTCAGGTAACTCAGTGTTCTTCATTTTTCTCTTCTGTCTTACAAATTGCTGATTTAGCTGGTAATTGTTACTTTGAGAACTTTGGTCTGCACCCTATTACAGACATTCACTCCCTTTTCCACGTCTGCACTCTTTGCAACTTAACACATACTTTTTCTCATTTATCTAGTTCTGTTGAAAAAACCTTGACCTGAAAGTTCAACTCTGTTTCCACTCCTCACATGTTGCTTAAAAATGACCTGAACTGAATGCTTGAATGCCAGCACAGATGATCTCCATTTGCATCTATTTTATGTAATCTATGTAATTAATAACATCTGTCTTCAGTTCTGCTTTTGTTACATTATGTTCCCCATCTTCCTCCTGACAGAACACCCCCAATCCTATTTTGCTTTGGCTCCTCCCACTTTCTTCAGACTCAAGGGGTAGCCTTGGACTCCAGCTACGCCTTCCTCTTTGTTGGCTAAGTAGAACAGTCAATTTTTCAACTCTTCCCCATTAATGGTCCCCAACTCTTCCTCTGCTACATTGACCACTACATTGTTGCTGCTGCATGCACCCATGCTGAGCTTGTCAATTTCATCAACTTTGCCCCCAAATTTCACCCTGCCCTAAATTCACTTGGTCAATCACTGACACCTCACCCCCTTTCTTGATCTCTCTCTCTCTTTCCATCTCTGGAGACAAACTGTTGACCAACAACTTTTATAAACCTACTGATTCCCATGGTTATTTTGACTATACCTCTTCCCACCCTATTTCCTGTAAAAATGCTATTCCTTTTTCTCAGTTCCTTGCTCTGTACCGCACTTGTTCCCAGGATGTGGCTTTCCATTCCAGGCCATCAGAGATATCCTCCTCCTTCAAAGAAAGGCGTTTCCTTTCTTCCACCATTGAGGATGCCCTCACCCAGATCTCTTCCATTTCCCAAACATCCATGCTCATCCCATCTTTCCTCCGCTCACTTTAACAGAGAGATTTCCTCTTGTCCTTACCTACCACCTCATGATCCTCTGTATCCAACATATCATGCTCCACAACTTCCACCATTTCCAAAGAAATCCTACCACCAAACAGATCATTACCTCCTCTCCCCGCACCCTTCCCCCCCCACTGCTTTCCACAGGGATCGCTCCCTCCACAACCCTTGAACATTTGTCCCTGTCCAATAATCTCTCTTTCGGCATATATCCTCACAAGTGGTCTAAGTGCTACACATGCCTATTCACCTCCTCCCTCACTTCTATTCAACGCTCCAAATAGTTCTTCCAGGTGAGGCAACACTTTACCTGCAAATCTCTTGGGGTTGTCTATTGTGTCCAGTGCTCCCAATATGGCTCTTCTACATGATTGAGACCTGTCGTAAAATGGGGCTCTGCTTCATCAAGCACCTCCACTGCATCCGGCAAAAGCAGAACTTCCCAGTGACCAAATATTTTAATTCCCATTCCCATGCCCTTTTCAACATGTTGGTCCATGGCCTCCTCTTGTGCCAAAATGAGGCCACCCTCAGGGTGGAAGAGCAATACTTTATATTCCATCTGGTTAGCCTCAAATCTGATGGTATGAATATCAATTTCTCCTCCCCCTCCCCCTTCAATTCCCCACTCTTGCCTCTTACCTCTACTCAACTGCATATCACTGCCTCCTAGGTCCCCTCCTCCTTTCTTTTCTCCTATGTTCCATTCTCTTCTCTTATCAGATTCCTTCCTCTCCAGCCCTTTATCTTTCCTACCCACCTGGCATCACCTTCCAGCTATCCTCCTTTCCTTACCCTGCACCCATTTATTCTAGCATCCTACCCCGTCCTTTCTAGTCCCAAAGAAGGGTCTTGGCCCAAAATGTTGACTATTTATTCATTTCCATAGATGCTGTCTGTCTTGCTGAGTTCCTCCAGCATTATGTGTGTGTAGCTTTGGATTTCCAGCATCTGCAGTCTTTTTTGTTTATCATATAGCATAAGTTGTGTTGTTTTTAACATCATTGATTTTGCTTTGCTCATAATAATCCTGATTTGGAAGAATATTATCCATCTAGAAAAACAACTTTATGTTTTTATGAAATTGACATGAAGTTCATTGCAAATATTGGAGTCATAATTATCATTTTTAAACATTCTCTTTTAGCTCTCATTTTTGCAACTACAGGTATTTCTACTTAGACTGTCAACTTTGGTTCTGGTGTTTCCTGGGGAGGGACTGCAAGTTTGTCGTCATCGTGGCTATCCCTCAAGGTTGAGGATGATGGTCTTTGTTCTGTTGATCTATTTATGGGCTCGCAAGTGGCTCATGAGTCCAATATTGACTTTGAAAGTTCTTCTGCATTCAGGACAGGTAGTTCCAGATGGCAGATTGGGTTTTGGTTGTTGCTGCCTCTCCTTCCATTTTCTTCTCTTTTCTTCTAATTCTGTACATCTGTTGGCTTCGAAAGTTGCTGTTCCTATTCGGATGATGGCTTGCCAGAATTTCCTGACCTTGGCATTGGTTTCCCAATTGTTGATGTCGTTGTTACATTTCTTCATGTTGGCTTTTAAGATGTCTTTGAACCTTTTCTGTTGTCCGCCTCTTTTACGTTTGCCTTCTTTAAGCTGGGAGTAGAAGATTTGTTTCGGCAGACATTCGCCTTTCATCCGAACAACATGACTGCTTCATTTTAGTTGGTTCTTGATGACGTAGGCTTTAATGCTCATTGTTCCTGCTTCATTTAGCATGCTGACGTTGGTTCTTTTATCTTACCAGCTGATATTTAAGATGTTTGAAGACAGCGTTGATGGAATTTTTCAAGTGCCTAAAGATGTTGGTATGTTGTCTAGTTTTCTGATGCATACAGGAGCGTTGGGATTACCACTGCTTTGTGCACTAACATTTTAGTGTCTGTTCTGATGTCACGATCATGAAAGACTCTTGTTCGGGGATGTCCAAAAGCTGTTCCAGTTCATTTAAGATGATGTTGGATCTCGTTATTAAGGTCGATATTGGAGGAGAGGTGACTTTCAAGATACAGAAAGTGGTCCACGTTTTCCAGGGTTATTTTGCCAAGTTGAATTGATGGTTGGTGATGGTTGGTAGATTGTTGGTGATGGTTGGTAGATGATCTGAGTCTTCTTGGAATTGATGGTAAGTCCAAGTTTCGTCTATGCAAGGTTGAAGGCAGTCAGAATCTGTTGTAGGTGGTTTTCTGAAAGAGCTGCAACACTGTTGTCATCTGTGTATTGGAACTTGATGAGGGAACTCGTGGATGGCTTGTCTTTGGACTTGAGACGGGGAATATTGAAAAGTCTGCCATCTGTTCTGTAGACAATTTCGATTCCTGGGGGTAGGTCATCCTTGATAATGTGGATGATTGTTGCAATGAAGATGGTGAACAAAGTTGGGGCAATCACGCATCCCTGTTTTACTCCTGATCTAACTTGAAAAGGCTCCCAGTTACTGTTGCTGACCATGACTGTGGCAAGCATGCCATCATGGAAGAGTCTCAGGATTCGAATGTACTTTTCAGGGCATCCATAGGTGGATAGGACATCCCAAAGGAGTTCCCTCGATACTGAGTTAAGGCTTTGGTGAGGTTGATGAATGCCATATACAAAGGTTGAAGTTGTTCACGACATTTTCCTTGTAGTTGTTGCATTGTGAAGATCATGTCGATTGCTCCAGGTGATGGTCTAAAACTGACTGGCTTTTGTCTCCGGAAGGATCTTCTCGGCTATCTTGAGCCGGTTGTTCATGATATGGGTGAGGATCTTTCCTGCTGTTGCTAACAGGGAAATTCCATGATAGTTTCCACATTCAGATCAATCGCCTTTCCTTTTGTAGATGGTTACGATTGCTGAGTCTCTAAGGTCTGCTGGTGCATCTTCATTTATTCAGATTTTGATGAGAAGTTGATGCAGTTGATAATGAAGCGGGTTACCTCCAATTTTGTAGACCTCGGCTGGTATTCCATCGAGTCCAGCGGCCTTCTTGTTTGTCAAGGTTTTGATGGCTTCCTTGACTTCTTCAAGTGTTGGTATTTTGCTTAGGGAGTCGTCAACGGGCTGTTTTGGAACATTATTAATCATATTCCTGTCAAATGAGACGGTTTGATTTAGAAGATCTTCAAAGTGCTCCCTCCATCTAGAATTGATGTCAGAATTGCTCTTCAGGATGGTTGAACCATCTTTGCTTTTGAGAGGGGCTTGACTGTGAGTGGATGGACCAAAAATAGCTTTAGTTGCATTGAAAAAGCCTCGAGTGTCATTGGTGTCTGCTAGATATTGGATTTCCTGAGCTTTCTTCCTCCACCATTGGTTTTTCAGGTTTCGGGTGCTCTTCTGGACTGCAGCCTTAGCTAAGAGCAGCAAGCTACCATATTTCTTCTAACATGGATACTCTTTAGTGGCATTTCTGAATGTTGATGAAAAAATAAAATATATGTAGAATACTGATTGGATACAGAATTATGAATAAACCCCGTTGTGAAAAGAACATTTTTTTTTACAAAGTTAACAGTCATTTCTTAGTATAATTTAGTTTAAGGAAGAAGGTAAGTTTCAACCAAAATATTAATCAGGACCCATAAACAGGCTTTTCTGTAATTGTTTTTTAGTTGTTATAAAGCTGAAAAGATCTGTTTACTTTATAGAAATCTCCAGGATCAACCAAATATTATACCAGGAAAATGTTATAGCCAGGAAGCCTTACTAATTTTTCTATAAGTGATAGACCCATAAATACTGTATGATTATTAAAGGATATGGGATTTCAGTGAGTATTGGTGACCAAGTTTGAATTTTGAACTATATAGGAGAGAAATTCAACATTTCTTCAAATGTCTTTTTGAAACAAAGGCTAGGGAATTCAATTTTTGATTATAATCTTCCATTATTGGTTTCTGTCTGAAGTATGCTGGCTGCCAAATGATAAAGCCACAGTATGCTTCCATTGGTGATCCAAGCACAATCAGTCAAGGATTTCTAGAGGGAATTGGGTAAGCAATAAAAAGAAAATAACTTCCAGGACAATATGGAAAAATGGAACTAATTGGATTGCTCTTTAAAAAATATTGGCTAAATGATCTCCGGTGCTGTTAAGATTTGGTGTGCTAGGCATTTGGCTCAAGTGGGTTTTAAAGTCCTTTCCTATTGTAACAATTATAAAACTCTGATTAAAAATAATATATAAATAGGTGCTGTGTCTGCTCCTTCCATTTGTTTTTGGTCTCGATCCACCTTGGGCTCCATGGTAGCATAGCAGTTAGCGTGGCGCTATTACAGCTCAGGGCATTTCAGAGTTTGTAGTTCAATTCCAGTGCCGTCTATAAGGATTTTGTACATTAAACTCGTAAACCACATGGGCTTCCTCTGGGTGCTCTAGTTTCCTCCCACAGTCCACACATGTACTGATTGGTAGGCTAATTGGTCATTGGAAATTGTCCTGTGATTAGTCAAGTCAAGTCAACTCAAATTTATTTATAAAGCACATTTAAAAACAACCCATGTTGACCAAAATGTTATACAAACCATAACAGGTAGCTAAAATCAGAAATACAAGAAATACAGATGTAAACAACAAGGCACCCAGTTTATAGGCACAAAATAAACAACACATGAGCACAAGCCAAAATTCAGCCACATCAGGAAGAGTCAAACACTAGTGAATAAAGGTAAGTTTTGAGCCTGGACTTAAAAGAATCAATGGAGGGGGCAGATCTGATAGGGAAGGGAATGCTGTTCCACAGTCTAGGGGCTGCAACAGCAAAGGCGCGATCACACCTGAACTTAAATTTAGATCGTGGGACAGCCAGGAGCCTCAAGTCAACCGACCTGAGGGAACTGGAAGTAGAATAAGGGGTTAGAAGGTCTGTGATATAGGAGGGGGCCAGCCCATTTAGGGCTTTATAAACAAACAAGACAACCTTAAGATCAATTCTAAACCGTACTGGTAACCAGTGGAGAGAGGCCAGGATAGAAGTAATATGGTCCCTCTTCCAGGCACCTGTCAGGAGCCTGGTTGCGGCGTTCTGGACCAGTTGCAGGCGGGACAGGGACGACTGACTTATCCCAGTATACAGGGAGTCCAAGCGGGAGGATATAAGGGTGTGGTTGACTTTCTCGAGATCTTTGAAAGAGAGAGATGGCTTGATTTTGGCAATAGTATGAATCTGGAAAAAAACTGGCTTTTACTACTGCATTAACTTGCTTGACAAACTTAAAGGTGGAATCAAATATCACACCAAGGTTTTTGACATGGGATTTGACAAGGTTGGACAGGTTACCCAAGGCTGTTGGTAATCACTTTGATGGAGTCAGGGGGGCCAAATAGGACAACTTCAGACTTGCCTTCATTCAGTTGTAGGAAGTTTTGTGCCATCCAACACTTTATGTCCTCAATGCAGTTCATGAGGCTGACTAGATTTGACTAGTCATTTGGTTTCAAGGGGAGATAAAGCTGTGTGTTGTCAGCATAACAATAGAAAGAAATGTCATGTTTTTGAATGATTTGGCCGAGGGGAAGCATGTATATAGAAAAAAGAGTGGGACTTAGGATGGAACCTTGTGGGACGCTGCAGGAGAAACTAGGCTAGGATTAAATAGGTGGGTTGCTGGGAGAGGCGGCTCATAGGGAAGAAGTGCCTGTTATGTACTGTATCGCTAAATAAGAGAACCTTAAGCAGCTTCTTTTAATGGACCCTTGAAGTTTTTGTAAACACTTAAATTCTCTCATTGATAGATTTCATTTTTCTACTTGCAATGACTCAAAGTAGCTTAAAGAATAAGCATTGCACTAAGGAAAAAATTGTGTTAGGGTACTTAAGAAATTATTTTAAACATTTTTGGTATTTGCTGGTTTAGCTAGCATTTAGAGAAGAATTCCAAGTTCAAATGTAAACTGGAAGTAATATGCCTGGTGGTTGTACTTGTTGGGAGGACAAAGATTGTAAAAATGGAAATGTAATGTATAATTAAGTTTGAGGCCTGAATCTTGGTAACAGATAAATTAAACAAGCCAGTTGGAGAATCAGTGGAAGGTCTCAAGACAAGCTTTTTGTTGGAGATGGATTGGGCAGAAAGAATTGAAAACTGGTACAAGAACAATATTCCATTTACAGAAAGGAAACAGAGCAGGTGGAGAGTAGATAGAACCAAATTTTGCTTCATGCCATCAAAGCAGGTATGCTGCTCATACCTCAGGGTTTAAAAAAAAACCTAAAAGCAATAACAGAGCCTACTGTGATTACGAATGGTCAATATAGGACCCTGGTCAGACCACATTTGGAGTACTGTGCTCAGTTCTGGTCACCTCACTACAGGAAGGATGTGGAGACTATAGAAAGGGTGCAGAGGAGATTTACAAGGATGTTGCCTGTAGTGAGAAGCATGCCTTATGAGAATAGGTTGAGTGAACCTGGCCTTTTCTGCTTGGAGCGACAGAGGATGAAAAGTGAGCTGATAGAGGTTTATCAAATGATGAGAGGCATTGATCATGTGGATAGTCAGAGGCTTTTTCCCAGGGCTGAAATGTCTAAAACAAGCGGGCACAGTTTCAAGGTGCTTGGAAGTAGATACAGAGATGTCAGGGATACGTTTTTTAAGCAGAGAGTGGTGAGTTTGTGGAATGGGCTGCTGGTGACGGTGATGGAGGCAGATACAATAGGGTTTTTTCAGACTCCTGGATAAGTAGTACGTGGAAGGTAGAGGGCTATGGGTAACCCAAGGTAACTTCTAAAGTAAGGACATGTTCGGCACAGCATTGTGGGCTGAAAGGCCTGTATTATGCTGTAGGTTTCCTATGTTTCTATTTGTAAAAATATTCTACTGAGTTGACTAGTACCATTTAAGAAACAAGTGATGAATTTAGCTGGATGGATTGGGATAGTCCAAGGGCCACATTTCTGTTCAATCTTGTATTTGAAAGAGTTTTTCACCAGGAAGGACAAAACTGCTATGTGGAACCTACCTTCACTCAACAACAGCATGTTGCATTTCCATCAAGGATTAATGAATTTCAACCATAAGATAATTACTTTGCCATTGTATCATATCTTATGCCAAAGTAATTTCTGGTATAATAAGTTTCAATAACACATGCATTGTCATTTACCATCACTTTTTAAAAATGAAGCAGCTCTAATATTGCTTAAAATATTAAATTGAGTAATAGGATGAATAACCTAGGGAGTTATGAAGGAAAATTCTTATAAAATAAAATCTGCTATTCAACTCTTTGATCAGTATTGCTTCATTCAATAATGAATTTTATATATGTAAAATGTGAAACTTTGCTTTAAATTAATTTTTAATGTTATTTCTGATCAGAGCACTGTATTCAGAGGATGAGGAGGACACCCCCACTTGATGAACTTCAGCCTCCTCCTTATCAGGATGACAATGGATCGCCACATCTCTCATACACACCGTCAGAGCTTGATGACAAGTGTGAACTGTCTCATTCCAGTGCAGATTGTAATAGTCCACGCTGTTCATACAGTAAGTGCCCTAGCGAGGGTAGTGTAGGCCATGAGACGGAGAGCTACCATCAAAAAGGATATGAAGAGGATGTTCCCAGTGACAGCACTGCCATTCTCAGTCCAGAGGTAATAGAGATGAACATGTGGTTTATTGAATTGTCAATTTCAGCTATTTAAACTGTAGGAACTGCGGTGATTTACAAATACATTAATAATCATTATAGTGTGCCTGCACATATCTAATGTTATGTAAATATTATGTGTTATACCAATGTAATGTCTTGCTGTACATTTATTTATATTCTTTATTTCATTTAATTATACATCATTTAAATGATAGAGATCCACCTGGAAGTCAAGACGAGTTCCTTTCTTCTTTGCTGTAACTCAAGATTAAGCAGGGAAATACCGAAAGTTAACAATGTTATTTTTAGATAAAATAGTGAATAAATGGACAGAAATTTCTTTGTAATTATTTCCACTTTGCCACCATAACTTCATTATATTTTAGTAGATTATATGCAGTGTTTGCTGTACTTCCAGCAGAGTTATGGTGTTGAAGTAGGGTTATCTCAGAGAAGACTCCTATGGTGGTAAATCAATGATAATGGTGTGTTAGATGGAGATTGGTTGCTGAAATGTTAGAGGTATTTAAAAGAATTGTTTAGTCACAATTTTTTATGGAAAGGTGTAGCACTCCTGAAAATGGCTGTTGAAGATCATTCTATGATGACACTCCAATGGGAGTTGCAGAAGCAGGAAGTTGCTTTGGTCATTATTGGGATGGTTTTTACTCACCACATGGTAGTTCCAAAGTAAACTTAGTTACTATATTTCCCCTTGTGATTGTACTTGTGTCTGATTTCACACCGAAATTCAGAAGTCAGGAATAATTTGGAGGGGATCAGATGCATTGCTTCTACTTCTAGGTCTTTCTGTTTTACAAGTCTCTCCAGGGCCCTCCCACTTACTGTTTAGGACCTGCCCAAATTTAACTTAATAAAATGTAACCCTTCATGCTTGCCTGAGTTAAATTTCATTTGCTATTTCTATGTGTATTTTTCCAGTTAATCAATATCCTGAAATAATCTTAAATAGCCTTCTTCACTGTCCTCTATACCACCTATTTAAGCATGCTAGCTACATTCTTATCCAAATTGTTAATATAGATGACACATAACCGTGGAGTCAGCTTCAATCCCTGTGTTCACAAGCCTCCAATCTGAAAAAAAAAGACCTCTAGTTCAGTGCTCTAACTGCTACCACCAAGCCAATTTTGTATCCAGTTGACTAGCTCAACCTGGATCTCCTGTGACCTCAGCTTCCAGATAATCCTACCCATGCAGGACCTTGTCCAAGACCTTCCTAAAGCTGCAATAGATAATGTTTACTACCCTACTCTTATCAGTTCTGTTGGTTAGCTCTTTAAACACAAACCCACCAGTTACCTTCAACTAATACTTTTCTTCACCCGATGGAACTTGTTTGACTTCTCTATCAGTTCCTCTCACTTTCTACAAATCACAAGTATAGCCACAGGCACTTGTATAGGCCTCAGCAATACCTGTCTTTTTGTTGGCTTCCTGGAATAGTCCTTACTCCAAGACTTTTCTGATTCCATTGCTCAACTCTTTCTCTGTTGGTGCTGCTTCCTGCAGAACTTGTCAGTATATGAGCTTCACCATTTACTTCCATTCCACCCTTAAATTCACTTGGACAACTTCTTGCCCTTTTCTGTTTCCATCCCATTCAGCCTTCTTCACCTACCCCTTCATGATCCATGGCACTTTGCCCTGAAACTGCAGGAGGTGCAACACCTATTTCTAAACCACCACCATACAGAGACATAAATAACTCTTCTAGGTAAGGCAAAGATTTATGTACACCTCCTTCAATCTTGTCTAGTGCATTTACTGCTTACGATGAGGTCTCTGCTGCACCAGCAAGACCAAGTGCAGGCTAGGTGACCTGTTTGCTGTGTATCTTCCACCCAACTGCAATCTCCATCTGTAGCTTCTAGTTGCACGCCAGTTCAACCCTCTATCCATTTCCTACCACTTACCTGTCCATCTTTCGTCTTTCCCAATGCCAGAGTGAAGAGAAAGACAAACTATAATATCTCATATTCTACATTCTGCAATCCAATGCTGAGATTTTTTCCCATTTTAGGTTACTGTCACCTCCGTTTTCACATCTAATCTAGTCCTATGCCTCCCATTTTTGTTCCCTTTCCAATATCCACCCCTTGAGCAACCCCATCACTCATTTCATCTCCTTCCTATTCCTGGTTTTATCCATTGATTACCCACAGACTTTCATCCATTGGATCCTTTGTGGTTTTCTGCTTATCTCTCCCTTAAATAGTTCCCATTATCACTTTCCTTACTTAGCATATTTTAACATTGTAAACTTTGGCTCCCTACTCATCACTGTTCAACCTTCATCTTCATTTTCCCCCTCCCTCCTGAAACATTCCATTTATTTTTCCCTTGTCTTTTTCTATCCAGCACCAGCTTGCCTGTTTCTCCTCTGTATACCATTTATCTTTCCACTCTACATCCAGTTCTGATGAAGAGTCTCAATCAGAAAAATCTATCATTTCTTTTTCCCTCTCTGATGCTGCTGAACCACTGAGGTCTTGCTTCTTGTCCTATCTATACACCAAAGCTAAATCTCTTTTCATTAGCAAGCACAGCTGAAAGTTTGCAAGTTGGCTTCACCACCATCTTGAATTTGGCATGGTGTCCCCTTGAACAGTGCCCAAAGTAAGACTGTGTCTATGATCTGCTTCTTCACAATTGTTCTCCCAGGTATGTGTAGCCCCATTGTTTGTTCTTGGCTACCTAAATTGAAGACTAAAGGTAGTTTGGGATCTCCCAAGTTGTCCATTTCTACACTGCCCAGATAGGAAGCTGCTCGGTTACAAGTGCCCACTATGATCCAGTTCTGTGCTAACAATAATGCCTTGTGGGTAGTTACAGTGTCAGTTCTGGTTACCTGTGATGTCATGAGGTAGTCGCTGAGTAAATTCAGGCATATTTATGCAGCAACATAAGCATCTAGAGAAGGTCTTACTTCATTTACTTAGTTAAGCCCATCACCCCTACTGGGGCATAGGCCACCGACAGCAGCTCACCAGAGACCTCTGTCTAGGGCCAGTCCTTCAAATTGTCCCCAGGTGTACCGAAGATCCTGCCTGTCCCAGATATGATTCCTTTGGAGCTCTTGTTGGGGGTTCTTTAGCACTGGGTTTTAACAGAATGTAGTTGTTAGCCCCATGCCCAACCCTCCTCCTTTTGCAGCTAGGCTTGGGACCATCCATGGCAGAATCCTTGTGTCCTTTGGTGTTTTCCATTTCTATGGTGGCCATAGCTCTTTAGTTGTCTGATGGTGCTACTCTGACAAGGATGTACACATTGCTGATGCTTGTTGGAATAACACAGCCATTGAAGTTACTGAAGCTACCATTCAGCACTTGGTTGACTCTTTTTTTGGTGGTGAAAATGCACCCATAGCAGGCAAGTATATAAATCTGTCGAATTCAGCAATTTAAAATATGGACGTGTGTGTCTACTGTTTTGAATTGGCAAACTTACAGATTTTCTTGACATTTTATTGCTTTGAATTCTACTTGATTCTACTTCTGAAACACTACACGAGAAGAAAGTCACTATATTAGTTCCAGATATGATCCTTGTTGATACTTGATTTCACTTTTTCTTTAGACTAATCATATAAACATTGAAAGCTCAATTCCATAACTTTACTGTGTGATATCTGGTAGCACATCTTATAATTTCCAATTATAGACTGAGCATTGGCATTTTCAAAAATAATTGAACATTTTTGCCACATAAACATATATTTGAAAGCCTACACTAAAATATTGATATAAGCATTGGTTTTAGCCAGTGATAAGAGTGAAAAATAAAGATATAAAAACCCCAGCAGAAGAACAGAAGTAAGCTGATATTAATTGTCTATGAATCCATTTTCTGGGTCCATGAGGACATTTTGAAAGAACATGTTATTTTTTATAGATCAAGCCATGTTCTAATATCAGTTATTCAAGTTATTATTTCACTGGTTGATTGGCATCCATCTGTCTCAATGGACAATGAATGATAATGATGATCATCACAAGCCTGGGTGAAAGGTATGGAGATCCTGTGATAATCAGTTGTCAAGAACTGCCTCTCGACCTCAGCAGTGTAGTCCAAAGGAAAGTTTATGAAGCAATACATTTGGCACCAGTTTGGCTCCAGGAGCTGCTGGAAGGATGTTCAATGACGTCCACCCTGCCTTAGGGGCTCCACTCCAGATTTGCTGTCTGGGTTTACTCCTGTAGCCTTTGTCTCTTCCGAGGCTGCCCACAAGGCAGTGGGGCTATTTACCCATTGCTGGGGATCTGGTTCATGAATTCCAAGGCATGTCCACACACTGGTGGGCCTGCGTGCTACATGTATCCTCCATAGTTCAGCCTGAATCCGAAAGGAGTTTAGTTTCTGTGTGTTGTCAGTGCGGAGGCACTACATGAGGCTTGATGTTGGAAAGGTTATGTCCTGGCAAGGAGAGAATTACACATTCAACTCTCCTTTTCGCAAGACTACTAGCTGTTGGTGGAAGCTGAAAGTGAGAGCGACGAGCACTACCCACTACATTACCAAACTAGATGCATCACAACAACCATTTTGACACCATTTCACTGGAAATGGGCTATAAGGATGATTATATCAATACTTGCTGAAACTGATCTAATTGCCCATTTTTTCCATTTATGGTTTCACCTTCAATGACCTTTCAAGTAACTTACACTGCAGGTCTATAAACCAGTCCATTTTATTACATATTATTAATAAGCTCTGCATTTCTGTGCCTTAAATCATTAAATTTTCAGTAATCAGTCTCTGAAAGCAATTGCGATAATGATACTTAAATAAACTAGATTAAACATAAGCCGTTAGGAAGTTCAGGTACAAATGGACCAAGAAGTTTCCATTATATTGATTTGCACTTTGAAGCAGCAAATTGCTGTTGTACCATACTAATCTCTAACAATGACCATCTGTATCATCTCATATTTTTCTGTTTAAATTCTCTGAAATTACAATAGTGCATTGCTCCTAACTGAAATCTTTCAACTGGCATGAATTTAAAATTAGAAATAGAAGATATCTAAAAATACAAGCACATTGTTAAGGTAAGGGTTCACATACTGATATGTAAAGTACAGTATTATATAATTTGCTGTATCCAATTTTCCTTTGCTTGTATCTGCTAAACACCTATAACACTGTGTCATATATTCCTCATGCCTCTTCTAGACTGACTGAGTTTGTCACTTATAAGTTTATAAATTTATACAAATTGAACTTAATGTTTAATCTTTTATTCATATTCTGTAGGACATGTCAGCTAGAGGATCTTCTGCACAGCTACCTAAAGCTTATGATCCAGAACCTGTATCGAAGTATGGTACATTGGATGTAATTTTTGATTATGATTCACAAGCACAGAAACTAGTAGTAACAGTCACAGCAGTTACAGACATTCCTACATATAATCGAATTGGCAACAACTCATGGCAAGTACATCTTGTGCTTCTTCCCACAAAGAAACAAAGGTCAAAAACAAGTGTCCAACGAGGATCATGCCCTGTCTTCACAGAGGATTTTAAATTTAATCGGATTGAGTCTGAGATGATTGGTAATTATGCTGTGCGATTTAGACTCTACAGTATACGTCGCATGAAAAAAGAAAGGATTGTAGGTGAAAAGGTATTTTATCTGACCAAGCTGAATCTGCAAGGCAAGATGTCAGTTCCAATTGTGCTGGAGCCATGTGGCAGCATCACTGTAAGTAACTAAAATGGAATGAGTATATTAGTTGTAGTTGTTCTGTATTTAATATTTCAGTTAATTTTTAGCAGCCTTGTATATAAATTGTTTAAGTATTCTTGTTCATAAATAATTAATTATGGGTTATATATAAAATACATTAATTGCATACGTCATCATGCTACCATGTGATACGCAAAGACTTTGCTGAAAGTAAACTTGAAGTTACACCTGTATTCTTGGAGCCCATGTTTTCCTTTGAATTAATTTAAATTTTTGAAGTTAGAAAACATAACACTGGCGACAAGTACAGCTACTCACAGATTAAACACAGCAGGATGTTCAAAGTAAAATAAAATGCAGCAGGAGCATTGGTGAGTAAAAAGGCACCCCAGCACTTGGAGAGACAATTGAGTTTAAAATAAAAGCAGCCAGCACATGTTTTTCAGAAGGGAAGACATGATCGAGTTTTATTTTAAAGGAAAATAAAGAAAAATTTAAAGAAAAATTCAGGGTTTATTAAGAGTGAGTACCAGGTGATAATAACCATTAAAAAAAGCATCAGAAGTGGCTGGCTATGTCAGAAAGATTGAAGAGATTGATTACACAATATGTAATTGGCTCTTGTATACTGAGCTATTGGAACGATATTTTAGAATAGCCAATGGGAAGCAAGAGCCAATTTTGCTGAGTTCATTAGGTTTATACAGTTTGTTTTGAAGTTTGACTGCTCCAACCAAACCATCAGAAATAAGCTCTGCAGCTTTTGCAAACATAATGCAGGAGCAGTTAGAACCAAAGCCATTGTTAATTGCAGTACGCTTTAGGTTTCATAAGCAGAATCAAAAAGAAGGGGAATCCACTTCAGCATACGTGGCTGAATTGAAGAGATTATCTGAGCATTGCCATTTCAGTAATGGGCTTAATGATACATCGAGGGATCAACAGTTTGTGGAAACTTAACATTCAAAAATGAAGCACAGTTTACTTTCAAATGAATCAGAATCAAGTTTATTATCACTGGCATGTGACGTGAAATTTGTTAACTTAGCAGCAGCAATTCAATGCAATACCTATTCTAGCAGAGAGAGAGAGAAAAAAGAAACAAGTAAATAAACAAGTAAATCAATTACATATATTGAATAGATTTTGGTCAGATGGCAGAGGGGAAGAAGCTGTTCCTGAATCGCTGAGTGTGTGTGCCTTCAGGCTTCTGTATCTCCTACCTGATGGTACAGTGAGAAAAGGGCATGCCCTGGGTGCTGGAGGTCCTTAATAATGGAACTGCCTTTCTGAGATACCGCTCCCTAAAGATGTCATGGGTACTTTGTAGACTAGTGCCCAAGCTGACTAGATTTACAAGCTTCTGCAGCTTCTTTTGGTCCTGTGCAGTAGCCCCTCCATACCAGACAGTGATGCAGCCTGTCAGAATGCTCTCCACAGAACAACTATAGAAGTTTTTGAGTGTATTTGTTGATATTCCAAATCTCTTCAAACTCCTAATAAAGTATAGCCTCTGTCTTGCCTTCTTTATGACTACATTGATATGTTTGGACCAGGTTAGATCCTCAAAGATCTTGACACCGAGGAACTTGAAGCTGCTTACTCTCTCCACTTCTGATCCCTCTATGAGGATTGGTATGTGCTCCTTCATCTTACCCTTCCTGAAGTCTACAAACATCTCTTTCGCCTCACTGACGTTGAGTGCCAGGTTGTTGCTGCGGCACCATTCCATTAGTTGGCATAGCTCACTCCTGTACGCCCTCTCGTCACCACCTGAGATTCTACCAACAATGGTTGTATCGTCAGCAAATTTGTAGATGATATTTGAGCTATGCCTAGCCACGCAGTATACAGAGAGCAGAGCAGTGATGCCTGAGGTGCTACAGAAATCACTGTTTCAATGGAAACCGCAGATGCAATTGAGTTGTGGTCAGGAATGAGAATGAGCGTGAACAAATTTTCATTTTTTTAAACAGAAACTGGCCTGTCTGAACAAATTGTGTTACCATCCGTTGTGGCAAATAAATGTAGATTTAAAGGTGAAACTTGCAGAAAATATACCAAACTAGGGTATATACAGAGCATGTCCAACAGACACAAATAAATGATCTGCACAGGGAAGAGAAAATGCTAAAAAGTCAAGTTGCAGTTTCAAAAAGAGCACTAATCTGCATGCTGTTGATAAAAAAAAATCTGATAATTATGACAATTGAGGAATTCAAATTCAAATAGAACATAAAACAGTACAGCACAGGAGCAGGCCCATAGGCCAATAATGTCTGTGCTAATCATACCAACTTTAACTAATCCCACCTGCGTGCACATGGCATACATTGCTCCATCCTTTGCTTGAAAATCTGGAATGAAAAAATAATCTAGTCTTTGTAATACTGACAATGACATTTTTGATTCTTGTCAAATTCCACCTAGTTTACTAATGTGCTTCAGGAGGTATATCTGCAACCCACTCCTAGTCTACACCGTGAGTGACTCTACATCCACCAGTGGAATTAACTCTTAACTGCTCTTTGAGGTGGTCTTTTAAGCTACTAGATTCATTGAGCAAATAGAGATGCCACTACTTGCCAGCTTTGCAAGCAATGACCACATCCTGTGGATGAATAATAAAAATCAAAAATAATCCCTTGTGTTTCTGTGCCATCAAGAAGATAGTAATAGATTGAAGTGGGTGGAATAATCAATTAGATATGATCTGCTCTTCACTTCAAAAATTCATTCAGTTTGATAGGCATGGTGTAACCTTTACATAAACACGAGGGATTCTGTTGGAGCTGGAAGTCCATAGCAACTCACAGAAAATGCAAGATGATCTCAGCAGGTTAGGAAACATCTGTGGAATGGAATAAACAGTCGATATTTTGGGTCAACACCTTAGGGCAAAGGTGGGTGGGTGAGGGAAAGGGGATGATGTAAGAAGCTGGGAAGTGATAGGTGTAAGAGGTAAAGGGATGAAGACAAAGGAATTTTATAGGAGAAGAGAATAGTCTGTGGGAGAAAGGGAGGGTGGAGGAGAACCAGAAGGTGGTGATGGGCAGGTGAGGAGAAGAGAAGAAGTGAGAGGGGAACCGGAATCGGGTACAGAAAAAGAGAGAAGGGGGAAGTGTGAGAAATTACTGGATGTTTTAGAAATACAACGTTCATGCCATCAGGTTGGAGACTACCTAGATACATGTTTGCTTTTTCTCGACAACTGAACATTTTAACTGAACATTCAGACACTCCATCCTTTATTACATTTTAAGTTTCTAATAACAAATTTTAGGCTGATGGGACTATAATTCCCTAATTTTGTTGTCTTACCTTTCTTATGTTATGAAGTGATTGCTACACTTCACCAAAGTATAAAAAGTTACCAAATCTAGAGAGATTTGTAAGATTATTTTGAACACTTCTGCAATATCCTCATTGTGTTTAAGCCGTAGAATCTTTTGTGGAACTGAATTTTCAAATTTTGTACAAAAGGACAAAATGCTGGGAATTCTCTGAAGGTCAGGGAGCATCAATGGAGTGAAAACCTCTTACTTTTTACAGGTCGGTGACCTTTCATCAGAACAGTCATCAGTTTGAAACTTTAATTCTTTCTATTACCAGTTCTTCCTGACCTGCTACATATCTCAAATTTTTATTTCAAATTTTCATCATTTACAGTTTTATGCCTTTCAATGACAAATGTGTTGATGTATTCACAAGTGCTGGTAATGTTCATTGCTCTTGTTTGTGTACACAAATGCAAACCAAAATAAAAACAATAGATTAATGAGTCCAAAAACACTTAAACATCTAGAAATAGCTGGCAATTCAAAAAAGCCCTGAATGCAGTCTGGAGCATGGAATTACAGAATCAAGAATAAATTTCTATTTACTAGTCAATGATGGCAAAGGTATCACTACGTTCTCCAGTCATTCATGCAGGACCCTGACACATAACTTAGGTTCTGCTGCAGTTAAGCTTGCACATTTTTAAAGTGATGTTATCATGACTAGTGGGTAAACCAGGAACTCAGAATGATCTTTCTTTCATTCCGACCTCTCTCTCTTTCATGGAGCATCCCACCATGTTGTGCTGGCCTTTTAACCTACTCTAAGATCAATCTAATCCTTCCTCTCCACATAGCCCCCCAATTTTCTATCATATCTAAGAGTTTCTTAAATGTATCAGACTCTACTATCATTTCCTGGCAGGGCATTCTGCACAACCAACACTCTGTAAAGTACTTACCTCTGACAACCTCCCTATACTTCTAAAATTATGCCTCCTTGTATTAGCTATTTCCCCCCCCCCCAGGAAAAAAGTCACTGGATATCCATTTGATCTATGCCTCTTATCATCTTGTATGTCTCTGACCCTCCTTCACTCAAAAGAGAAAGCACCAACTTGTTGAAGCTATAATCATAAGACATGCTATCTAATCCAGGTAGCATCCTGGTTAATCTTCTCTGCACCCTCTCTAAAGCATCCACATTCTTCCTATAATGAGGCAACCAGAACTGAACACTATATTCTAAGTGTAGTCTAACCAGGGTTTTCTTTAGAGCTAAAATATTACCTTGCAGCTCTTGAACTCAATCCCCCTACTAATGAAGGTCAACACACCATATACCTTCTTAACAAACTTAACAATTTGCGCAGCAACTTTAAGGGACCCCAAGATTCCTCTGTTCCACCACGTTGCTGAGAATTTGGCTATTAACCCTATATTCTGGCTTCAAATTTGTCCTTCCAAAGTAAATCACTTCACTCTTCTACAGCTTGAACTTCATCTCAGCTCAGCTCCGCATCCTGTTAATGCCCCACTGCAACCTACAACTACCTTCCACACTATTCACAACTCCACCAACTTTTGTGTTATCTGCAGATTTACTAATCTACCCATCCATTTCCTCATCCAAGTCGTTTATGGACATCACAAAGAGCAGGGGTCCCAGAACAGGTCCCTGCATGACACCACAGGTCACAGACCTCCAGGCAGAATACACTCCATCTGTTACTTCCCTCTGCCTTCTATGGGCAAGAAATTCTGTATCCGTACAGACACGTTCCCTGGGTCTCATGTCTCCTGACTTTCTGAATGAACCTACCATAAGTAACCTTGTCAAAGACCTTACTACAGTTGTTATATGCCACATCCACTGTTCTATCTTCATCAACGTACTTTGTCACATCAACCTCTTCACTTTCTGTACATCACTTGTGCCTATCTAAGAGTCCCTATTGTATGAACCTCAGCATCGTCTCTAGGAGTGCATTTTAGGCACATACTGCTAAGTGTTTTTTAAAAAAAACTTGCCTCTGACATCTCTCCTTACCTCAAACAGATGTCCTTGGATTTGGCCATTGCCACTCTGGAAAAGTGATGCTGGTTATCCACTCTATCTAAGCCTCTTATAATTTTACACACCTCTATCATTGCCTCTTATCCTCATCACTCCAAATAGAAAAGTTCTTGCTCACTTAATAAGACATGTTCTCTAATCCAGGCAGCATAAATTTTCTCTCTCAGCTTCCATGTCTTCCTGTAATGAGGTGACCAGAACTGCACAAGATACTTCAGGAGTGGTTCACATTTTTTCTGAATCAAACTCCATCTGCCACCACTATGCCCAGCTCTGCATTCTGACTACGTCCCATTGTAACCTACAGCAACCCCTATCCCTAACACCTCTCACCTTGTCATTTTTGAATAAACCTTTCATCTTTTTCTTATTTTTCACTCTCCATTCCTTACCTAATTATTACTAACTTTCTTTTTCTAAAAGTGATGTAGATCACACTTAAGAAAATCAGTTTTAACAGATAGTGGTGGAAAAGAATCAACCCCAAATAGAAACAACACGCCTATAGACAGCCTTTTCCAAATTTACAGATCAAATCACCCACAAATAATTAAACTTCAATTTTAATCATCTAATAATGAAATGTTGATTGTTCCAATTACCAAGGAAGTTCTCCACCATGATTCTGGCCAAAGTTTACATGCTGCTTAAGACAAATGTTAAGCAAGCACTAGATGTATTGAAGGCCGTGATTAACAAGTGAAACAGCCTACCCTGACTCCTTTCTCAACCTTGCTTGGGGCTTCAATCAGGCTTGGTTGAGAAAATCACTGCTCAGTTGTCATCAACACATTACCTGCAGCACCAGGGGACCTCACACACTTGCTCACTGCCACATTCTATACATTCCATTCTCCTACATGCATACAGGCAGAGGCTAAAGAGGAAGGCATCATAGGTAATGACAATAAAGAGGTGTTCTCAGGAGGCAGTGGACCTGCTATGGGATTGCTTTAAGTTGGTGGCCTGGGCCATATTCAAAGACTCATCAGAGGATCTGAATGAATACGTTGTCACGGTCTTAAAATATTCCTGATGGGAGTGTACCCAGAAAATCATTCAGAGTCTTCCACAACCAGAAGCCCTGGATGAACCAAAACATCTGCAATCTGCTGAGGGCCGGATTGGTGGTGACAAAAGGGAAGTCCAAGAGGTCCAGAACCTCTGGATAGTTATCTCATATGTGGAGTGGCAATTCTGAACCAAACTTGAAACACAGAAGGATGCTGAACAGCTGTGGTAGGGCTTGAATGTTGTCATCTTATACAAAGCGAAATCAAGCAACATATGAGAACAACAAAGTTACGCTCCCAGATAAGCTCAATGCCTTTTATGGTCAATTGGACCAGCAAACCATGGAGGCAACTTCACAAACACTCACAACCCCTAACAACCTTGTGATTTCAGTCTCTGAGGGCGACACAAGTGTATTCTTCGAGAGGGTGGACCCACAGATGGTATACCAGGCTGGGTACTGAAGACCTGTGCTAATCAACTGGCTGAAATGTTTACTGACATATTCAACTTATCAATTTGGCAGTCTGACATACTCACCTGCTTCAAGCAGGCTTTGGTCATACCATAGCTAAGGAGAACACAGTAACCTGCCTCAATGGCTATCATTCAATAGCACTTACATCCACAGTGATGAAATGATTTGAGAGGTTGGTCGTGAAGCCTATCAACTCCTGCCTGAGGAATTAATTGGATGCATTCCAATTTGCCTTTCATCTAAACAGGTCCACATTGCCATTTCATTGGTTCTTCACTCAACTCTGGGACATCTGGACAGTGAAGATGTATACATCAAGATGCTTTTCATTGAGTACAGCCCAGCATTCAGCACTATCATGCCCTCAAGACTAATCAATAAGCTCCAAGATAGTATTTCTAAGCATTTGGAAAACCATGACGCAATTAAGAAAAGCCAGCATTGAATTGTGTCAGGCATGTCATGTCTTAATAACTTGTTTGAGTTTTTTTATCAAGGTGACAAGGGTAACTGATGAAGGTAGTAGATTGTGTTGCAGTCTATGTGGATTTTAGTAAGGCATTTGACAAAGTCCCTCATGGGAGGTTCATCCAGAAAATTAAGACACATGGGATCCATGGTGAATTGGCTGTTTGGATTCAAAACTGGTTTGCCCGGAGAAAACTGAATGTAGTAATCGAAGGGACTTATTCTAAATCAGGGATTCCCAATCTGGGGTCCACAGACCCCTTGCTTAATAGCATTGGTTAATAGCATAAAAAGGTTGGAAACCCCTGTTCTAGATGGAAATCTGTGATTAGTGGTGAAACACAGGGAACTGCATTGGGACTGCTGCTGTTTGTGACATAAAAATAAATGACTTGGATGAAAATGTAGATGGATGGGTTAGTAAGTTTGCAGATAATACAAAGATTGCTGGTTCTGTAGACAGCATAAAAGATCGGCAAAGAATGCAGTGGGGCATAGATCAGTTGCATATATGGGCAGAGAAATGGCAGATAGAATTTAACCCAGAAAATTTGTGAAGTACTGTCTGTGGTAGGTCAGTATAAAGAGACAAATGGTAAGACCTTTAACAGTTTTGATGTGCAGAAGAATCTTGGAGTGCAGTTTGCTTAGCACCCTGAAAGTGGCTACACAGTTTGATAGGGTGGGTAAAAAGGCACATGGCACGCTTGCCTTTAGTAGTTGAGGCATTGAGTTCAGAATTTAGAAAGTTATGTTGCAGCTTTATAAAATGTTAGTGAGGCCACATCTGGAGTATTGCAGATAGTTCTGGTAGCACTGTTTTAGGAAGGATTTTGAGGCTTTGGGAAGGGTGTGTAAGAGGTTTACCAAGATGCTACCTGGTTTAGAGGGCAAGTGTTCTAATGAGAGGTTGGACAAACTTTGGTTAGTTTCTCTGGAGTGGCAGAGGCTGAGGAGGGATCATATAGAAGTATATAAAATTGTGACAGATGACAGATAGTATGGAGGGATATGCACATTGTGTAGGCAGAAAGCCATTTGATTACTAATTTAATTGGTTTAGCACAACATTGTGGGCCAGGGGGCCTGTTCCTGTGTTGTACTACGTTCTATGTTGTAAGACTTAGACCTGGATACCTCCTTGTGCAATTGGATCCTCAATTTCCTCATTTGCAGATCCCAGTCAGTTCGAATTGGCAAAAACATTGGCTCCACAATCAACATCAGCATAGTTCCACCATAAGGCTGTGTGCTTAGCTCCCTGCTGTGCTCACTTTACACTTATGACTGTGAAGCTGACATATACCTCCTACTTCATATTTAAATTTTCTGATGACACCACTGTTGTCGGCCAAATTAAAGGTGGTGACAAATTGGCATATAGGAGGGAAATTGAACATCTGGTTGAATCATGCCACAATAGCAACCTTTCACTGAATGTCAACAAAAAAAAAGAGTTGATTATTAGCTACAGGAGGAAGTAACCCCAGGTTCATGAGCCAGTCCTTATTTGGGGACTGTAGGTGGAGAGGGTTTGTACCTTTAAATACCTTAGTGTTATCATTTTGTAGTATCTGTCCAGAGACCAGCATATAAGTGCCATTACAAAAGAGGCACAGCAGCACTCTACTTAGAAGTTTTCTTAGATTTGTAAATCATCTAAAATTTTGACAAACTTCTATAGATGCACAGTGGAGAGTATCCTGACTGGTTGTATCACACACTTGATATGGAAACATCAATGCCTGAGAATGGAAAAGCCTACAAAAAGTAGTGGATGTAGTCCAGTCTATCAAAGGAAAAGCCCTCCTCAGCATTGAGCACATCTTCAAAATGTGCTACCATAAGAAAGCAGCATCCATTATCAAGGACTCTCAACATCCAAGCCAAGCTCTCTTCTCGCTGATACCATTGGGAAGGAGGTTCAGGAGTCTTAGGTCCCACACAACCCAGTTCAGGAACAATTATTACCCTTCAACCAACAGGTTCCTGAACCAGCCTAGATAAATTAAGTCACCTCAACACTGAACTGATCACTGAGTACAAACTATGGACTCACTTTTACAACTTATGCTTTCAGTATCATATATTTATTAATTTTTTTGTATTTTGTACAATTTGTCTTTGGCACATTAGTTGCTTATCAGTCATTGTGTGTAGTTTTTCATTGATTCTTTTGTATTTCTTTGTTCTACTGTAAATGCCTGCAAGAAAATGAATCTCAAGATAGTATCTGATGGCACACATACTTGGTAAACAAATTTACTTTGAACTTTTGGACTTTGAATTCCTTAGTTTGTAAGAATCCTAGAAAGTAAAAAAACAAATCATGAAATTTTTCACTGACCTCAGCGGTGAGCTGACTCTGCAGCTGTGGCCTGTGGACATTGGGCTCCTGGACTGGCTTCACTCACCTCAGTGGTGAACTGACTCTGCAGCTGTGGACTCATGTTCAGTATTTCATTTGTCTGCTTTTATATTGTTTGCTTGATTTCTTCTTTTTTTCACACATTGGGTATTTGATGGTGTCTGTTGTGTTTTGTTTTAATGAGTTCAATAGTGTTTCCTTGTTTTGTGACTGCCTGCGAGAGGACATCTCAAGGTTGATACTTTGATAACAAATACTTTGATCTATAAGATGTACTTTGATAATAAATCTACTTAAAAAATGAAAGTTTTGTCCTGAAACATCAACTGTAACCATATAACAATTACAGCACGGAAACAGGCCATCTCGGCTCTTCTATTCTGTGCTGAACACTTACTCTCACCTAGTCCCACTGACCTGCACTCAGCCCATAACCATCCATTCCTTTCCTGTCCATATACCTATCCAATTTTACTTTAAATGACAATATCAAACCTGCCTCTACCACTTCCACTGGAAGCTCATTCCACACAGCTACCACTCTCTGAGTAAAGAAGTTCCCCCTCGTGTTACCTCTAAACTTTTGCCACCTAACTCTCAACTCAAGTCCTCTTGTTTGAATCTTGTTTCACTCTCAGTGAAAAAAGCCTATCCACGTCAACTCTATCTATCCCCCTCATAATTTTAAGTACCTCTATCAAGTCCCCCCTCAACCTTCTACACTCCAAAGAATAAAGACCTAACTTGTTCAACCTTTCTCTGTAACTTAGGTGCTGAAACCCAGGTAACATTCTAGTAAATTTTCTCTGTACTCTCTCTATTTTGTTGACATCTTTCTTATAATTCGGTGACCAGAACTGTACACAATACTCCAAATTTGGCCTTACCAATGCCTTGTACAATTTTAACATTACATCCCAACTCCTATACTCAATGCTCTGATTTATAAAGACCAGCATACCAAAAGTTTTCTTCACCACCCTATCCACATCAGATTTCACCTTCAGGGAACTATGCACATTATTCCTAGATCACTCTGTTCTACCGCATTCCTCAATGCCCTACCATTTACCATGTATGTCCTATTTTGATTAGTCCTACCAAAATGTAGCACCTCACACGTATCAGCATTAAACTCCATCTGCCATTTTTTAGCCCACTCTCCTAACTGGCATAAATCTCTCTGCAAACTTTGAAAACCTACTTCATTATCCACAACGTCACCTACCTTAGTATCATCTGCATACTTACTGTAGTGTTCTCGCTCGGGTGTAACGGAACGCCAAGCTAAACACCGAGTTAAACCTTTGTTAATAACGATAGGATCACAGTAAGATTAACCATTTACTGTTCACTCTTCCACATTGACATATGGTGAAAACTGTTGACAAAGCAATACAAGATTTGTACAGTATTTGTTTCCTTCTTGATATTACAATTACATTGTAAATACTTGCAAGGTAAAACTACACCAACTACATTACATTAAAGTGCAGCATACAGTCAGAATCTACCTACGCCATTGACTGCTTTAAATACACTTCAACTCAAACTATCCGCAACTCTTTAACCAATGAAAACATAAACATTATCAACCGTCGTTACTTTTAACAGGATTGGAGTTAACATTTTAATTCAACTTATCGATTATCTCATAACTCACAGCGTTGCTTTCACAATGTTTCTGGTGCGTAGAGAGAAAACTTTGCTGCTGCTTGCTCGCACATGTTTCTTTTCCCCCCTCCTTCCCGTTTCTCCAAACCGGTATTTTCCCACAGGACGCGGCGAAACTGGATGTGATGTCATCACATGCCGCGATCTCTCACAGACAACTTTAAACAATCCTAACTTTAACTAGAATGCTAACAAACAAATTACTAAGCAAAAATATTATAAACTAAATAACTGCCATAAAGGCAGCACATTTACTAATCCAATTTACCACCCCATCATCCAAATCATTAGTGTATATGACAAACAATATTGGACCCAGTACAGATCTCTGAGGCACTACTAGTCACTGGCCTCCAACCTGACAAACAGCTATCCACCACCACTCTCTGGCATCTCCCATCCAGCCACTGTTGAATCCATTTTACTACTTCAATATTAATACCTAACGATTGAATCTTCCTAACTAACCTTCCGTGTGGAACCTTGTCAAAGGCCTTACTGAAGTCCATATAGACAACATCCACTGCTTTACCCTTGTCAACTTTCCTTGTAACCTCTTCAAAAAATACTATACAGTTTGTCAAACATGACCTTTCATGCACAAATCCATGTTGACTGTTCCTAATCAGACCCTGTCTATCCAGATAATTATATATACCATCTCTAAGAATACTTTCCATTAATTTACCCACCACTGATGTCAAACTTACAGGCCGATAATTGCTAGGTTTACTCTTAGAACCCTTTTTAAACAATGGAACCACATGAGCAATACGCCAATCCTTTGGCACCATTCCTGTTTCTAATGACATTTGAAATATTTCTGTCAGAGCCCCTGCTATTTCTACACTAACTTCCCTCGAGGTCCTAGGGAATATCCTGTCAGGATCTGGAGATTTATCCACTTTTATATTCCTTTAAAGTGCCAGTACTTCCTCCTCTTTAACCATCATAGTTTCCATAACTTCCCTACTTGTTTTCCTTCCCTTACACAATTCAATATCCTTCTCCTTAGTGAATACTGAAGAAAATAAATTGTTCAAAATCTCCCTCATCTCTTTTGGCTCCATACATAGCTGTCCATTCTGATTCTCTAAGGGACCAATTTTATCCCTCACTATCCTTTTGCTATTAATGTAACTGTAGAAACCCTTTGGATTTATTTTCACCTTACTTTTTTCTGTATTTTTTTCCATAGATACTGCCTAGCCTGCTGAGTTCCTCCAGCATTTTGTGTGTGTTGCTCGGATTTCCAGCATCTGCAGATTTTCTCTTGTTTGTTCTTTATTGCACTTATTTCCTGCAACAAATGTATCAAAATGTTGCATGTACTTACATGTCAACTTGTAAAGATCACAGAACACTCCAAAGAGTGATTAGGGTGGCTCAGCACATATTGAAATTCAACTGCTGGACCTGGAGACAATCTACAACTCTCAAAGCCTATGGCACCCTTGTAAGATCATTAAAGACCCATTGCATTTTGGACAATATCTGCTCAATCTCCTGCATTGTAGTAGTAGACACAGAAACATCTTAGCCAAGAGTTAGACCAAGAAACAGCTTCTTCCTGAGGGTTGTTGTGCAGCTGAATAATGCAACACCCTGGCTTGCCAATGGCCTTCAAATGTTATAGACTATCAAAGTCACATATTGTATGTAAATATGAATTTGTAAAAAAAATAAGCCATACCACGTGCTTTCTAAATATCTCTTTTGCAGGGACTGGAGTACTGCATCTCATTGTTTTGAGCAATGACAATAAAGCTCTGTTCTATTCTACTCTATTATCTGGAGACTGCCTTTGAGTGTACTTATCAGTTTCATTGTCTAAGCTTGAATGTCACAAAGTACAAATCCTCCTCTATGAGCATCATTTTTTCTCCAGTCTCAGCCCGAAATGTCGACTGTACTTTTTTCCACAGATGCTGCCTGGCTTGCTGATTTCCTCCAGCATTTTGTCTGTGTTGCTTGGATTTCCAGCATCTGCAGATTTTCTCTTATTTGTGATTGGATTACTACAATGTGAAATCTCTTCTAGGGATGCCTACTCTGAAGAAGTTTAAATCTTTCCTTTGATGGGAGTTCAGTGAAACCCTGTCTCACAGTTCCCCCTCTGTGATTATCTTTTTTTTCAATTCTGCCGAAGGGTTTCAGTCCGAAGCGTCAATTACACTTTTTTACATAGGTGCTGCCTGGCCTGCTGAGTTCCTCTAGCATTTTGTGTGTGTTACTTGGATTTCCAGCATCTGCAGATTTTCTCTTATTTTCTATTATGAGAAGTGTTTTCATGTACCAAATTTTATGGCATCTCTAAACCAACTAACGATAATTTTCTGATTAGAACGAACAGATCTGGCTCAGCCATGAAGCTGTTCTCGGTTACATTAATCAGGGCTTCAGAAAAAATATCTTTACTAAGGTGAGATACCAAAATTTACAAGAATTGTGCATCTAGAAGTTAGCATTTCATGAGAATAGATAAGAAGAATAATCATAAGTAACCCAAGGTCTGGATGCAGTATTGAAATGTTATAAAAATTGGATTTTAAAATTAATTTTTAGAATGTAAGCCTTATTGATAAGTCCAGCATTTATTGCCTATCCTTAATTGGTGGTGGTGAGTGACCTTATTGAACCACTACTGTCTTTCAAATGAAACTATTTCCATTGTGCAGTTAAGGAGTGGTGTCCAAGATTTATACCTTGAGCTGAGAATATGCAACATAGTATTTTCAAATCAGAATGGGGAGCTTACAAGTGTGTCAGGAGTTTTCATCTACCTGCTGCCCTTGTCTTTGGTGATGTAGATCACAGGTATGAGAGATTCTATTGGAGTTGTCTAAGCAAGTAATTGCAATGTATTTTGTGAATAATTCATACTGCAGTCACTGTGTGCCAATGGTATCACAAATGAATGTTTAATACGGTGGGTGTGGTATGCACAAACAGATTGTTTTATCCTGGATGATATTCAGCTTCTTTGGAGTCTTTGAAGCTGCACTCAAGCAGGAAAGTCAAGGAAGTTCCATCACAGTTCTGCATTGCAGCTTTAGAGGTGGTGGAATAAACTTTAAAGTGAAAGGACATGAACCGCTTACTGCAGGATACCCAGCTTCTGACCTGAATTTGTAGTCTAATTGAGTTTCAGAATGATAGTGATTTTAATGGTGGGAGTCTCAAATAAAAAACTGTAAAGCCATTGAAGTCAAAGAAAAGTGGTGAGACTCTCTTATGGGTGAGAGTCATTGCTTGAAACTTTTGTTCCATGAATGTTACTTAAGATTTAACATGACTGTATATTGTCTCTAATTTGTTGCAAGTATGTCTACACTAGTTCAGTTTCTGACAAGTTGAAAATGGAATGGAACATTGTACAATCATGAGTAAACAGCCCCATGACAGGTCAAAGGTCATTGATGAAACAGTTGAAGTTTTGGTCCGATACCCCTGAGAAAGTTGTTTGAGAGAGTATCAAATAGAAAATCATTTCAATTGACTACATTTGGAAAAAATTCAGGTGAATAGTTGAATAATAAAAATTGTGCTCAGTTGCGCTCTGACAAATTTTAATAAATATGCCTTCTTTTTTATTTAGTTGAAATAAATAATTTAGTAGTGAATACACAACAAATAATAACATGATTAGGCATGATCTGCTCCAATATTCATCAATATCATGGCTGATCTCCCTCAATGCTTTTTCCTGCATTATACCTAAATATATATATTAATATTGATATTTAGAGTGATAGAGCATTACAGCTGAGAAACAGGCCCTTTGACCCATCTAGTCCATGCTGAATTATTAATCTGCCTAGTCCCATCAACCTATACCTGGACCATAGCCCTACATACCCATCCCATACACGTTTCTATCCAAATTTCGTTAACTGTTGAAATCAAACTGACATTCACCACTTATGTTGGTGGCTCGTTCAACACTCTCACCTCCCTTTGAGTGAAGATGTTCACCCTCATGATCACCTGAAGCTTTTCACTTTCACCCTTAGTCTATAACCACCCCTAGTCTAGTCTCACCCAAACTCAATGGAAAAAGCCTGCTAATATTTACCCAATGTGCTCCCTTCATAATTTTGTATACCTCTATCAAATCTCTCCTCATTTTCTTAGGCTGTAGGGAATTAAGTCCTAACGTACTAGTCAGTGGCCTCCAGTCAGAGAGACATCCATCTACTGCCACTCTCTGCCTTCTCCCATGAAGCCAATTTTTAATCCAATTTACTACATCAACCTGATTGCCAAGCAACTGAACCTTCTTGACCAGCCTTCCATGAACTTGTGTAAGGCTTTCCTAAGTCCGTGTAGTCCATTTGTTTTCTAAGACACCAATGGGTGAGGAAGTCTAATCACTATTGTCTTCAGAAAAGCAAATGCTCCTCATCTCAGTCTAACTGACCTATCTCTTACGTTTGTATTTTGAGACTGGTTGCAGGCTCCCCAATTTCTTTCCAATGTGTATAGTTCTGCATATATTGTATAATATACAATGAGATTCCCATTAACACTAGAAAGTGACAGTTTCTTGCATAACCTTTTCTCACGTGGCAAACTGCTCTCCCTGGAATCAGTTTTGTGAATCATTGTTGCTTTTTCTCTATAGCAAGTAAATCCCTTTTAAGGTAAGAGGTCCAAAAATTATATTTCATGTTTCTGTTTCACTAAAATGGATACCTTCACATTTTTTTCTGTATTGTCATGTTGCTGTCCACTATATTATAAGGTAACTTATAATAAAGTAGTGGTGGAGTTAGTTGGTGGAGTTGTTGATCAGCTTTACTGCTGAACAAAAGTATTTTTTGAGTCTGGTGATCCTGGGGATGTTACATAGTTTCTTCCTTGGTGGGAGCAGGACACAC
This sequence comes from Hypanus sabinus, assembly GCF_030144855.1. Taxonomy (NCBI): domain Eukaryota; kingdom Metazoa; phylum Chordata; class Chondrichthyes; order Myliobatiformes; family Dasyatidae; genus Hypanus; species Hypanus sabinus. Next base: position 39,756,886 of record NC_082717.1, read on the forward strand.
AGTCCCTGAGCAGGGTGCATGGAATCCTTCATGATGTTACTTCTGGCACCTTTCTGTATTTATGTCCTTAATGGCAGGTAGACTATTGCCAGTGATACAGGAAGTAGGTGTAGAAGCCTGAAGGGACACACTCAGTGATTCAGAAACAGCTTCTTCCCCTCTGTATTCCGATTTCTGAATGAACATTGAACTCGTGAACACTACCTCACTACTACTTATTAAATTTCTGTGTTTGCACTACTTACCTTAATTTAACAATTCAATGTGCATATATACTATATTTTAGTTATTTTCTATATTTATCATGTATTGCATTGTACTGCTGCCACAAAATTAACAAATTTCACAACATATGCTGGTGATATTAAACCTGATTCTGATTCCGATACATTGGGCAGTTTTGACTACCCAATGTAGAGCCTTCCTGTCTGCCACAGTGCAGTTTTTGTAATTAATAGTGATGCAGCTTGTCAGGACACCCTCCACTGCGCATCTACAGAATGTCTTGAGGATGGATGTACAAAGTCCAGCTCTCTTCAAAATGCAAGGGTGTTGATGAGTTTTCTTGACCATGTAGGATGTGTCCTAGGACCATGAGAGATGGTGTGTGATATACACTTTCAGGAGTTTGAAACTGTTCACAGTTTCCACTGCTGTGCTACTGATGTAAATGGGGTGTTAGTAGTGCAATTTCTCCTAAAATCGATAAATTTCACCTTTGTCTTGTTGATGTAAAGGAACTGGTTATTTATCTGGCACCAGGCCTCTAGCACTTTCACCTCCTCTCTGTAGGCTGTCTCATCATTGTTGGTGATGAGCCCACCACTGTCATAGCATCGGCAAACTTGATGATATATTTGCTCGGGAGTTTGGCCATACGTGTGAATAGAGTACACAGCAATGGGCTCAACAAAATGGTGGGGTCACATTCTCAACTCTCCAGTCTCCTAAAGCATTTCCGAAATCAATAGGAACAAAAGCAGTTTAATGTAAAACTAAGGTTAAATTCCCCCTAAGTACAAATAAAAAATGTTCTCAAAATGTTTATAGCATGCATATCTGACAAAAATTTAAAGGGTTGGCTACTACTAATCCTGATATAAGAAAAGTGTAAGTTAAGCTTTACCCATTATGGTACAGTAAATCTTTATGACTTTCTTTGGAGATCTTTAAGATACTTACTGGTTAAAGGTAAGTAATGCTAATTAAAGGGCAATATATTATGAAAAGGTGACTTTCATATAGGAGCAAGGGACAAGTATTTAAAATAAATCCCACATTTAAAATCTCAATTCTAGAAAGATAGTATAGGTTTAGAGTACCACTTCTGAAAGGAAAAGTTAATTAGAAGATACTCTTCCTTACAATAACTTGGCCTAGAAATTCATCAGCATAACAGGTAGAAATTTTGCACTGTGGCACTGTATTGCTCATCCAGAGAGTGTCAATAGTAATACAATACAATATTTTCAATGATTTTCTTTTAAAAATGCTGTTCAATCATAGAGGAACCTGCTTTTACTGAAATTAAAGGCTACACTACAGCATTATTTAAAGGCCCAACTTCATTTTTCCTACATTCATTGCAGAAAGACTTAATTCTCCGAACAGGCACGACAAACAGTACAAATTTTCTCAAATTCAGATACATCAAATTAAGATAATTTCCAACAAGTGAGCTTAATCTGATGTATGTGAATTTGAGAAAAAAAATCCCCTTAAAGTCTTGTGACCATTGAAGCATTACAAAAACTGGAATTCTAATATTCAAAAAATATTTTACATAACCATATAACAAATACAGCACGGAAACAGGCCATCTCAGCTCTTCTAGTCCATGCTGAATGCTTACTCTCACCTAGTCCCACTAACCCGCACTCAGCCCATAACCCTCCATTCCTTTCCTGTCCATATACCTATCCAATTTTTTTTTTAAATGACAAAATCGAACCTGCCTGTATCACTTCTACTGGAAGCTCGTTCCATACAGCTACCACTCTCTGAGTAAAGAAGTTCCCCCTCGTGTTACCCCTAAACTTTTGCCTCCTAACTCTCAACTCATGTCCTCTTGTTTGAATCTCCCCTACTCTCAATGGAAAAAGCCTATCCACGTCAACTCTATCTATCCCCCTCATAATTTTAAATACCTCTGTCAAGTCCCCCCTCAACCTTCTATGCCCCAAAGAATAAAGACCTAACTTGTTCAACCTTTCTCTGTAACTTAGGTGCTGAAACCCAGGTAACATTCTAGTAATTCTCCTCTGTACTCTATTTTGTTGACATCTTTCCTATAATTCAGTGACCAGAACTGCACACAATACTCCAAATTTGGCCTCACCAATGCCTTGTACAATTTTAACATTACATACCAACTCCTATACTCAATGCTCTGATTTATAAAGGCCAGCATACCAAAAGCTTTCTTCCCCACCCTATCCACATGAGATTCCAGTAATGAGAGTTATGTACTGCTGCATTGTGAAAATATTCAAAACACTATACAATGCATGGAAATAATTTTTTTTGGAAATTGAGCATTTGGATAAAGCAACACTAAAAGTAATCATAACCGGCATTCCAGTTCAATTAAAATTACTTGCAAAACAGCTTAAGAGTAAAATCAGGGAAGGCCAGTATTTTCAAGTATTTTAACATTTAGAACATTTTTGTCCTCTATGGCATTCAATGTAAATAAAACATTAAGCAAAGCTGGAGACTTGCTGTGAGTTACATGAAATGGTCATTATTTTTCTGTCTCCTCTGTGTTTCTGACACAGAAATGTGCAGTTGTATGCAACAGCTAGAATGTATGTCTAGATGCAAGTTCTGTTATTTATCATCTGTATGTTCGTGACCCGAGCAGTCCACAGTCCATTCAATCAGAAGCTGGTTTTTCCACAGTGGTTAAGAGAGAGTTTCATCAGTATTTCTTAAAAACCTTTATAAGGTAATCTTTAAGTAATATACTTAGCTGGGTCTCTAACTTTTCCCTGCAATCATCAATCACCAGTCCAAGGAAGTTATCCTCACCCTGGCATAACAAAATCTTCATCAACTACACCTGATAATTGGCTTAAAATTGCACCATCTGTGTTGATTGTTAGCCAATTGTTCCCTTAAATTCTCCTGATCCTTTGCAGTTGACCCCTGTCCTACCCATTTCCAAACACTAAGCTTGACCACAATCTCACTGATCCCATGCTAATCCTCTTTTTGATTTTTGCTTGAACCTTATCATTTTCACCTCAGACCTAAAATCATACTTTTGATACCCTAACTTCCCAAGTCTAGCTTCAGGATGATCTCTTTCACAGCTCTCATTTTCTATAATACCCAGACTTAGTCTTGCACTTATCTGATTTCTTTTGTACAATTCACAGTAGCAGAGCACACGAACAAAACATTTTAGTGCAAGATTGAAAAGTTGTGTACAATGGCTTAACCTTATGTGCAATTGAAAATACACCTAAGACAGCACTCAACAAAAGTTGTTCGATCACACATCAATTTCTACACATGTCAATTTAAAATTATGTTGAAGAGATTGAGGAGTGGCCTTAGAAGATATTTCTTCAAAGCTTGTGGGAAATACAAAGGTTTGCCACTGAGAAGAGGAGCTTAAAACCTCTGCCCCTGTTAGGTAAGAATCGGATAAATGTTTGAAACAGGAGATGATGCAAGGCATTGGGAATAGACACGGAAATAAAGAACCAGTACAGATTTTTTAACATCTAATGTTGCCTGATTTTAGACATGCTGTTGCAAGTTGCTAGAAGTATTACTGCAAAAGAAACATACCTGAAACTTACTCTCCATAGGCAGGCTAATTGGATCTCTGCTCTACAATTCAGAAACCTGAAGTACAAAAAGTAGATGTGGATTTTATTGAGCCTCTAGTACATAACCCTGGACTGTACTTAAATGAAGGTAATTGATCTCAGTGGAATAATTAACTATAGATTAACTCAGGTTTCAGGTGTCATATTCTTATGCTTTCAGCTATTTGCAAGGACAAGTCTAAATTCAGAAATATTGGATTTCATGCTTTTGATCATCTGGTCCATTGACATTTTCATCTGATTTATTAAAGTTTTTGTATTATGTGTGGAATTTAAAACATATACCAAAATACTAATTCAACAAATAAAAACAGAAAATGCAGCAAATTTTATTTGTATTTCAGATTTACAGCATTTTTGTGATTTTACAGTAGTTTTGTGATTTTCAGTAATTCAGCGAATTCTGATTATGAAAACTATGACCTGGTTGAGGAAGTGGAGGGATGGGTTAGTAAGTTTGCTGATGACACAAAGCTTGGAGGTGTTGTGGATAGTGTGGAGGGCTGTCAGAGGTTACAGCGGGATACTGATAGGTTGCAAAACTATGCTGAGAAGTGGCAGATGGAGTTCAACCCAGACAAGCATGAAGTGGTTCATTTTGGTAGGTCAAATATGATGGCAGAATATAGTATTAATGGTAAGACTCTTGGCAGTGTGGAGAATCAGAGGGATCTTGGGACCTGAGTCCATAGGACGCTCAAAGCAGCTGCGCAGGTTGACTGTGTGGTTAAGAAGGCATACAGTGTATTGGCCTTAATTAACCGTGGAATTGAATTTATGAGCCGAGAGGTAACGTTGCAGCTATATAGGACCCTGGTCAGACCCTACGTGGAGTATTGTGCTCAGTTCTGGTCGCCTCACTGCAGGAAGGATGTGGAAGTCATAGAAAGGGTGCAGAGGAGATTTATAAGGATGTTGCCTGGATTGGGGAGTATGCCTTACTTGGCTGAGTGAACTCAGCCTTTTCTCCTTGGAGTGACAGAGGATGAGAGGTGACCTGACAGAGGTATATAAGATGATGAGAGGCATCGATATCGTGGATAGTCAGAGGCTTTTTCTCATGGTTGAAATGGTTGCCACAAGTGGACACAGGTTTAAGGTGCTGGGGAGTAGGTACAGAGGAGATGTCAGGGGTAAGTTTTTTACGCAGAGAGTGGTGAGTGTGTGGAATGGGCTGCCGGCAACAGTGGTGGAGGCGGATACGATAGGGTCTTTTAAGAGACTTCTGGATAGGTACATGGAGCTTAGAAAAATAGAGGGCTATGGGTAAGCCTAGTAATTTCTAAGGTAGGGACATGTTCGGCACAACGTTGTGGGCCGAAGGGCCTGTATTGTGCTGTAGGTTTTCTATGTTTCTAAATTGTTTTGAAGCAGTCAGTGCTTCTTACAAATTATTGCATTTGAACCTCGGGAAAAAAACAGTTTGTAAATGTTATTACTTGGTAAATTATATGAATTATGACATTAACATAATTTGTAAATTAACATAGTTCCTTCAAATATCCTGTATAGATCACACAAAAAATGGTTCCTCTCAATAGATTTTAGTTTGGAAAACTGCAGTTTGGAGAGGAGATTTACAAGAAGTGAGAACTATGGATGGTGATAAATTATGCACCAGTAGAATCTTGGGTCTGATACAAATCTGAATGAGAAGGAAGTTTTATGGAAATGGGCATGATTCATCTTGCAGGCTGATTGCAGAGCTATATTGGCATTGATTGTCCATGGCTTATTTCCAAAGGTCTTAGGTTGAAAGAGAATAATGCTGTGTTTGCTATACAAAACAGATTTGGATTCAAATGTAAATTTGGAATAATTCATCATTGCTTTCTATAGTAACCCTGGAGAATGCCATGTTTTTGACTTAAATCTAGGTTTAGGGACCTGTTCCAATTCAGTGAAAGTGTAGAAAATAGCAGTGTTGGTTATACCCAAACCTTGAAGCACAGACATCAAAAATGTTACCATTTCGGTTTTCCATGGGGTGATTTTTTTAACTGCCATCACTGTGGCTGAAGAAGACTAACATTCCTCATTAACACTTGAAGGATGAGTTTTCTATATCTTCCATTTTCATGCCATGGGGAGATGGCTGCTCTTCACTTGCCTGTTTCTGTTTTTATTTCTTTCCCTCCTCTTGTTTCTTCTTTGTTTCTTTTATTCTTTACTTTATTCAAAGTAAATTTAATATCTAAGTACATATATGTTACCATATGCAACCCTGAGATTCATTTTCTTGAAGGCATTCACAGTAAATACAAAGAAACATAATACAATCAATAAAAAAACACACACAACAAAGATGGACAGAGAACCAATGTACAGACAACAAACTGCGTAAATACAAAAAGGCGAAGAATTCAAAACAATAGTAATAAATAAGCAACTAATATCAAGTACATGAGTTGAAGTGTCCTTCAAAGTGAGTCCACAGGCTATAGGATCGGTTCAGCTTCAGTGCAAATGAAATTGCTCTTGTTCAAGAGCCTGATGGTTGAGGGGTAATAACTGTTCCTAAAACTGGTGGTGTAGCCCGAGTCTCCAGTACCTCCTTCCTACTGGTAGCAGTGAGAAGAGAGCGAGAGCAACAATACTCCTTGTAGATGTGCTCAATGGCAGGGAGTGTTTTACCCAGGATTTATTGGGTTGTAGGCTTTTCCATTCAAGGGCATTGAAATTTCTATACCAGGCTGTAATGTAACCAGTTAGTATACTCTCCACTGCACATCTATGTAAGTTTGTCAAAATTTTAGAAGACATGCCAAATCTTTGCAAACTTATAAGAAAGTAGAGGCACCACCGTGCCAGCTTTGTATGACATGTATTTGCTGGACCCAGTACAGATCCTCTGAAATGATAACACTAAGGAATTAAAGTTGCTGACCCTTCTGGTGATGTTCTGCTTCATCCTGTTTATATCCATTAATGTTTCCTGCTCCCATTTCTTATTTTCTTCTGATGTTTCTCTGTCCTTTCTTTCCTGTTTATTTAATTTGTTCTGTGACAAACTTGTGATTTCCCTCTTTGGTCTATTTTGTATTTTTCTTATATCTCTTTCCAATTATTTTCAGTACTTTTGGGAAAATTGAGGCCGTTGAGTTGTACCTTACAATGGTTGCCGACACAGTTTCTGATTGTAGGTGGAGGAAGAGAGCAATCACTTAGCATCAGGAAGCAGAAATAACTGGATAAGTTTTTAAAAAGAAAGCAAGTCTGAATTAAGTGGCATATTCTGCCTCAGAGATGCAAATTGGAAGATGAAAAATAAATTGGACATTTAAACCTGATAGTTTAAATTGAATTACTAAAAAATAGCAGGAGCAGAACATTTAGCCTTTTGACCCTGTTGTGTCTTTTAATGTGTTCATGACTTCTCTGTTCCAAAACCACTCATCAGTTCTCCCTATATACTCCATATTGACTTTATTGACAATGGTTCACAAGATGATACCTCATGTGAGCACAGATATTGTGAGACATATGAATTTATGTAGATATTTTAATAGTTTTCTTTAAACATTTTAAAGGTGTTATTGATGTAGAAGCTATGTTAGGTAAGCTGGAAATATTGCGGAGGTGAGTTAGATAAAGAAGCCAATTTCACCCTCAAGTGTAATTGTCATAACAAACAAACCATATTGATTGGTTTGTATATGCCTTTTGAAATATTCACCTAATTTTAATACTAATTGACATATAGAAACTAAGGTTATTTTTTAGTTACAGGATAAGTAAATAGTCCAAAGTTTCTAAAATTTCAAAATTATTGTAAGTTGTGTAAGAGATAGAAAAATCTCTGCTGAGAAGATTTAACCAAAAAAATCACTCCATCACCATTGCAACATTGTACACAATTCTGGTTGCCACATTACAGGAAGTATGTGCAGGCTTTGGAAAGAGTGCAGAAGAAGCCCATGAATGTCTTTTCCCTTGGGTGGAAATGTCATATCCTAGAGGATATAGGTGAGAGAGTGAAAGTTCAAAGGAGATTTGGGAGGCAAGTTCTTTTACACTAAGAGTGGTAGGTGCCTGGAATTCACTGCTGAGAAAGGAGACTGAAACAGATATCATAATAACGTTTAATAGATATTGTGTATTTATTATTTCATAATATTTGAGTAATTTTGTATATACACTGTGTCTGGTGCTCCTGGTGTGGCCTCCTGTATATTCGTGAGACCCGATGTAGATTGGTGGACCGTTTCGCACCTGTGCTCTGTCTGCCAGGTGAAGTGGGATCTCCCAGTGGCCACCTATTTTAATTCCACTTCTCATTCCCATTCTGATATGTCAACCCATGGCCTCCTCTACTGTCGTGACAAGGCCACACTCAGGTTGGAGGAACAACACCTTATATTCTGTCTGGGTAGCCTCCAACCTGATGGCGTGAACATCAATTTCTTGAACTTCTGGTAGTGCCCCCCCCCCCCTTCACCATTCCATATCCCTCTTTCCCCCTCTCAATTTATGTCCTTGCCTGCTCATTGCCTCCCTCTGGTGCTCCTCTCCACTTTACCTTCTTCCATGGCCTTCTGTTCTCTCCTATTGGACTCCCCCTTCTCCAGCCCTGTATCTCTTTTACCAATCAACTTTCCAGCTCTTTACTTCACATCCCCTCCCGGTTTCACCTATCACCTTGTGTTTCTTGCTCCCCTCTCTCCACCTTTTATATCTACTCCTCAGCTTTCTTTCTCCAGTCCTGCTAAAGGGTCTCAGCCTGAAATGTTGACTGTACATTTTAACATAGACACTGCCTGGCCTGCTGAGTTCCTCCAGCATTGTGTGTGTGTTGCTTGTACATATTGTTTGATTAAGCATTCTTGTTTGTTTAATTACGGGCTGTATGTATAAATACATGAATCACACGACCACATGTTATGTATACGCCTCACTTAAAGTAAACATGAAGTTAGACTCACATTTTAGACTCCTGTGTCTCTCTTTGAATTAGTTTAATGTTGTGAATTTACAAAACACCAATAGGTATTTATACAAGAAAATAAAACAGCCAGGGGTTGGAGGGATTACGATCACAGATGTTGGCAGATGAAATAGGTTTAGACTGGTATGGTGGTCTGAAGAGCCTGTTCTTTGTTCAATGTTCATTTCTGTAAACCACTGTTTATATCAAACTTGAGCTCAGCTCATCTTCAGTAAGGGCATAAAACAGATGCTCTCAGATATTAGGAGTATAACAGTTGGGTCTTATGTCTGTAAATCTTATTTTTTACCAATTCTCTTTACTTCCCCTTCCTTCAACTCACCACTTCCACCTTGCAAATGACACCAAAACACCCACTTTGATCTCACCCATCATTCACTGACTGGCTGTATGCCTGACCTCTGATTAGTCCTGGTCCCAATATCCCTTGTCATCTCCAGCCCTCACCCACCATCATTTTACCCAATCAACCCAAAGCTAACCAAAGATAAACCAACACCCCTGATCTCCAATTTCAACTTACCTCCACAAGAATTTCTGGCTACCCAGCCACATAACTATCGAAGCACTATTGCGTCAACTGATGGATCTCTCTCACCTGTTAGCTCTGGATCCAGCACAATTCTGGATAGAGTTTCACTGGCTGTATCACAATTCTGATCTATATGAGGGCGCAATAAAATTTCTAGGTTTATATTTTAACGAACCATTGAAAAGACCTTTTGTTGTTTAAAATTGTTTTGTCAAAACAATGCATTATCTGTAAGGAGACAGGTATCTTTCACACTCACTCATTGGGAGCTTCTTTTCATGGAAACTTTCTTCATTGCAATGCTCCAAGATTATAATTTTCAAGGCTGCAATAATGTCTGAAAATGCATTTAGGTGGCCTCAATGATAGGAGAAACCGTTAAGTGAAGTGCTGTATGCAACTGAAACACAAACCCTTTTTCAGCCGCAACTCTTAAGGTTGATGAAGGGGCATGCTTATTTATAACCTGGTGTTACATTCACTTGGCCCTTAATTTTGAAGTGTTATATGATGGACTGGAACTTAATGATGTTGAATAACAATGAAAAAAAGAATAACAGTAGTCAATTGTCTTGTTACAAGATCACTCACTTGAATGTGTGGAGTAAATACTCAAAAGTTGGTGTAGTTAGTGCATGGCTATTCATCCAATCTAAACCCTAAGAGGAAGGGTTCAGGTAGAGCTGAATCAGGTGACAGAATTACAATGCATCTGTACAATCTCTTCTGAATGATATAACTTTATATAATTGCACTTTACTGCATTGTTAAAACTTATTATTTCATGTACACATAAACTTCATTTTGCTCCTTATATCAGACTGTACTAGCACTTTGAAGAAGTATGAATAATTAAAGATGATCAAAACAAAGCATGCATTCAGATTTTGCAGACCATTTTTGGCAAAATTACTCATGCTACAATTTACAACTCTAATGTGAATTTACTGTATATTATAAAGATGTAGAAGCATGCAATTATCAAAAAGCTAAACATAAATGTCATCATTTCAGTAAGCATGTAATGAAAAAGATAGCCTAGTCTTATAAAAGCATATTTGTTGCCTGGTTGGCTAGTTGTTTGGTATTTGCATTTCCAGTGCATTTGTTTGGTGTATATACCTTAAATATTAATATCTTCATCTATTTTCCTAGGGCTGTGACTCACAAATGAGCATGTCTGAGATGTCCTGTAGTGAAAGCACTTCTTCCTGTCAGTCTCTGGCACATGGCTCAACACCAGAAATTCTAGTTGGTCTGCTGTATAATGCCACCACTGGCAGACTGTCAGTTGAAGTCATAAAAGGAAGCCACTTCAAAAACTTGGCAGTGAATAGACCACCTAGTGAGTACAAGACTTGTCTGGAATCCAGTAATGATGAATGTGACTTGTGTAAACTGAAAGTATATACTGTACAACATTTAATTTTTAAAAAACTTATTGAAGTAGTGCAGGCACTCTGGTCACCAAATAAAGTTATTTTTCTTCTGTTATTAATTAGAAAACTCAAGTAAATTGATGTTCTTTGGAAATTATGTGTGGCGGTGGAGAAATGTGGACTTTTTCATCTGCAGAGATGTCAAATTAGTAAGGAAAATATAGATGGGTCAGGATTAAAGTCTCAAATCTTATTTTGGTAAAAGCACTTTGCCATTAGTGCTTAATCTGTGCTATTTGAGTCTCTGCATTGATCAGGTAATAGTCTGCATTCTCCACTTGTGTATGCATGTTGCTTTTTTATTATGTTAACTTATTATTACTTCCAGACTTTACCAGTGCCAATTCCTGCACAAAGTCATGTAGTAAATAAGAATAACCACTTTATCATTTACTAGACGTTTCACATGCTTTGTACTAGATCCTCATGAATGAGTAATTAGATTTTCTACATTTATTTCTCAGTAGTCCAATCAAAAAAGACAAAAATAATAAATTTTTAATTACTTTTCATATAATATCAAAAAATCCTGCCAAAGGGTGAATGCTCCAATTGGCATTGTTTAATACTGTCTACTTTCTCTTCAAATACTCAAATCAGTAATCCAGGCTACTAAAGTGAAAATCCCTGCTTTATGAGATATTTTATTAAACATATGTGCTTGGTGTCAAATACAATATAATTAGTGACACCATCAGTAATTGATCACTAAATGAGCACTCTCAACCTTTTTTTGTGATCTCTCAGTTAGTAAAAGAAATGCGGATACTTGTTTGGTGGAATAGTGGCTGAATTTCTGAATTTGGGGTAAGGGGTCAGCGTTTGCCTGTGCAGGAAAAGAAAACTTAAACTGTAACTATCCTGCATGAGACTTGGGATTAGTTGCTGCTGCAAAAATGGGTATGGTATATTGCCTTACTGAGTTCAGATAATAATGTAAAATGTTACATATGATATGCTTGACATCCACACATATCAACTTAATTTACAATACAAATAATAAAATGCTTCTAAAGATGATACTGCCATAGGATATTTTAAGTAACTGAAGTCTCCCAATAATAATATTCAGATAGGTTAGAAATCACTACTGGAGATAAATGCTTTGAAATAATAATAGCTTAATTAAAATAGTGAATAATGGTTGTTATACAGTACAAATGTGCTCAACTAATAGCACATTCTAGCTTCATATAACAGCTGAACAAAATAAATTTTATTCATGCTGAGGTATTATATTTTACTTAGTACAAATAGCAATAAAACTAGCATCTAAGTGACTGAATAAAAAGAAACCAAAGTGAAGCAAATGAATTGTACAAAATGGCTAATTTTAGTGTCACTTCAAAAACAGTCATGAAAAGGTTCTCTTAAATAATTTCACTTGATACTTCTATCGTTTTACAAATTAACACTGTACACATTCCCCAAATCATTGAAATTGCTTGCTAGAGAAAACAAATTTTGCTAAAACTCATGGAATTCCAGCACTGCCCTGTGTGATATTTTGATCAGATCTAAAACAATACAAATTAATGTTAAAATGTTTTGACTTTCAGATCAAATTCACCTCCGTTGCAGAAAAACGAAAAATAAATTAGGTTTGTGTTATTTTGCTTCATTACCAAAGTATACAAATTGTAATTGTTTTAGGTCAGGTTGTGAATATCTTTGGATCCTTGCATTCTTAGCAAGCCCACATTAAAAAAAAAGTTCTTAAATGTAACTAGTTAAGAGGAACTACTACAAATTCTAACAAATATAAAAGATGTTATAAAATCTAAAGCAAAATGCAAATATAATCATCTATTTATTGTTCAATAATTACACTCTGTAAGTATAACACACCCGAATCAGTTTGTTATTGTGGGAATATTGTGCATTAACTTAAGAATAATGGCATTTGCCATAGTAAAATTGATTGATGCCACTTTCTGTAACTGCACAATTATTTTACAGTTGTTTTAACAAGAATTTATGTCACTTTTCTGGTAGGTATTTGCTCTGGTAAAAATTATCAGTTCTATTAAAGGTGGCTACTGCCTGGTACAATGGAATCCTGGGGCTTCAAAGCACATGTGATATTAAATATGGCTCCATGTGTTTTGCATCACATTATGGGCTAAGAATACAATTTTGTCCTGGAACATATCCACAAGTTGGTTATGATCATTAAGTTGCTCAACTTGAAGCTACTCAAAATGAAACACTGGCCATTGAAAAGTGCCATTTTTGGTGGTGTGACACGTGTATGATTGGCATTTCACTGACTTTAGTTATGATTGTGAATTTCAAATCTTCAAGTTATTTTTGGCAGATAATTGGATTGCACCACTACATTTCTGAAAGCATCTTCACAGGCAATTTTGGAAAATAGAATCAATAAATAAAATACAAAGACTGCTGAAAATCTGAAATTAAACAGAAAATGCTGGAAATACTCAACAGATCAGGCAGCATTTGTAGAGAAGGAAGAGGAGTTTGCATCTCTGATGATTAACCTTTCAATAAAACTAGGAAAAGATGAAGGGAACATTCCTTTAAGATTCAGGAAAAAAAGTGGAGGGATGAAGAAAACACTATAGTAGACAGGGGAGGTGCAATACCAAAAGATAAATTGTTGAACTCTGGAAATATACAAACATAAAAGCGCAAGCATTAGGAGTAAGTTTAGGCTGATCTTCTACCTCATCTTTATGTTCCTGCATTATCCCAATATCTGCATTCTCCTAATATTCAGGAACCTATTGATCTCTGTTTTGAATAAATTCAATGATTGGAGGAGAGAATTCCAGAGGACTCACTGTCTGAATGAAGAAATATTTTTTTCTCATCTTAGTCATAAACAGCCAGGCCTATATTCTGCAACTCCTAAACTAGAGGAGACCAAACCTATATATATATATATATATAAATTATGTAATACAATCTCACCAAAGCCTTATGAAAAACAAAGAAGAAAACTTTACTTCTTCACTCAAATGATTTTGTAATAAAAGATAACACTCTGTTTGCCTTCCTAATTGTTGCACCTACATATCAATTTTTAATAATTTGTACTCAAGGATATTGAGATCCCATTGCAGATCAATATACTCCATTCTTTCACCATTTAAAAATATCTTGCTTTTCCATTTTCAAGTTCAAGTTTGTTGTCATCCAACTGTATACATGTATACTGCCAAATGAAACAATGTTCCTCTTGACCAAGGTGCATAACACTGACATATAACTCGCACACATAACACATAAAGTAATATTATCACTGGTAAATTAACAAATAGTAAGGTGCATTTGCGACACAACTTAAAAAGAAAACATTGTAATGCTCAAGTGTTTCAAGCTTGATAAGACCTAGTTTTGTGCGCCAAAGTGGATGGCCTCATCCTTTTCACATTAGGTTGCATCTGCCATTTTCTCTTTCACTCACATAATTGATCTACATCTCCTTTAAGCCATATTAATATCCTTATAATCCATCTAGTTTTGTATCATCAGGATACTTGGAAATATTTCTTTTGGTTCCCTCATTCATAATCTTGCTAATTCACTTGGTCTAGAAGGCTCTTTGCATCTTTCTTGCAACCCACACTGTCACTTTGCCATGTATCATCAGCAATCTAGGAAATGTTGCAGTTCGCCCCCTCTGACAAGTCATCAATACAGATTTTGAATAGCTGTGACCAAAGTCCTGATCCCTATGGTATCCCACTTGTCTTAGCTTACTAACTTGAGAAGGACTTATATATTCCTATTGTTGCCTTCTATGTGTTAACTAATTTTAAATCCATATTAGTATACTTCACCCAATTGTGTGTGCTCAGATTTATGACAAAATCTTTTCTTTGGGTTGTTATTTCATGCACTTTGTTGTGAATGGTATAAGTATTCAAATGAGAACTAAAAAGTTATCTGTAATTTTGCCCTTTTTATATTTTGATAAGTGAAATGTAGAAGATTGAGCCCAGGAAGCTGAAGAGTCCTAACCAGAAGATATTATCTTGTTGCCCTTGCTTAAATAGCAATACAGAAATGGTAGAATGGTAGGGAAGGATTGGACATGGACCATGGAGCTTTCTAGTTCAATGCACCTAGTATCCATTATGCATCTATGGGCTGTTAGAGCGATATTTAGTACACATTCTTTTAACCCATTTTCTTAAGGACTTCATTCTTCAACTTTCTTCTCTCCATTTTGTCTGTTGTGGCCATTATACCTTGCACATCAACGATCTATCTTATTACCAGTCTCTCAAGCATGTATGTGCCGTTTCTCACACCTCTCATTTCCACCTTTCCCCTACTTTCAGAAAGGATAAAGTTTCCCCTTTTGTTGCCTTTCATCCCACCAAACTCCACATTCAATGGACTTTGCTTGTAAGGCTGACATCTCCAGCACAATGTTCCCACCGAAATGATTTTCCTTCTGCCCCCTTTGTATTTCAGAGCTCCAGAGAGCTGTTCCATTTGGGGTGCACAACTTCACTAGCCACACTTCATGGAGGCTTGTCTGCCAGTGCCTGAGCAGCTACATCACATCATTGATATCCTCCCCTACTCACTATCTTTAGATTCAGTCTTTCTCCTCAGATAAAACAGTAATTTACTTGGACTTCTTTCAATTTAGTGTACTGTATTGAGACCATAAGACATAGGAAAAGAATTAGACCACTTAACCCATCAAGTTTCCTCTATGATTTCATCCTGACTAATTTATTAACCCCCACAAACTCTCTCAAAGGTTCAAAGGTCCAATTTAATGTCAGAGAAATGTATACAGTATACATCCTGAAATGTTTTTTCTTCACAAACATCCATGAAGTGCCCCAAAGAATGACTGATAGTTAAACGTGAGAACCCCAAGGCCCCCTGAGCTCCTCCTTCCTGCTTGTAAGCAGCAGCAAGCAACAATCCCCCCTCCCCTAGCAAAATAAAAGCACACCCACTACCAAGCACAAGCGTGAGCTAGGCAATAGCAAAGACACAGGCCTTGCAGTTACCCCAAAGGCTGTCACATTTCATCTGGCAATCGACAAACCACAGGTTCTCCCTCTCCCTTATTAGGGAGGTGTCCCCCATTTTCACAGTGAGTGGGAGACATAACAACAATCTGCTGATTATGATATTAAGAAGTCCATTTTGTCCCTTTTCTTGAGCTCTGTGCCTGAAGATCGCAAAGATCTTGGGTCTTCAGGCCCAGAGTGAAAGATTTTCTGGCATGCCCGACGACACATGGGTCTCCTGCGTGAAACCAACCCTTGATCTCCAGAGCCCCATGATCTTAGGCTTTGACTTCGAGCTGGACTTTCAGGCTGAAACCTTGGCATGCCGAACAACAACAAAAGGTTCTGAAACCCCATGAACAGATCCCATTCCCGCAAAGAACCGAAGTCTGCGTGTAACTCCAGGTCATGGTCTTCAAAAGAATCCTGAAAGCGAAAAATAAAGATGGAAATAGAGTTGATTCCGAAGATGCAAGCAAAGGAGGCGCTGTTTAGCACCATCTTAACTCTGCCTTCAACTTCTGTAAACTTCTTCTGCTTTTTCCACGTTAGTTATGAACCCTGACTAATGAACCTATCAACCTCCTGTTTAAACATACTCAATGACATGGCCTCCACAGCTGATGTGGCAATAAATTCTACAGATTCACTATTCTCTGGCTAAAGAAATTCCTCCTCTCAGCGACTTGGATCTGCTCCATTTTGCCTACCAGCACAACGGTTCCACAGCAGATGCCATTTCATTGGCTCTTCATGCAACTGTGGAATATCTCGATATCTCAGGATGCTCTTATTGACAACAGCTTGGCATTCAATACCATCTTCCCCTCTAAGCTAACCAATAAGCTTCAACACTTTGGCCTTGATACCTCCTTATGCTATTGGATCCTCGATTTCCTCACTTGCAGACACTAGTCAGTTTGGGTTGGTAACAATCTCCATTAGCACAGGTGCACTACAAGGCTGTACGCTTTAGCTTATTTAAGTTTGTTGACAACACTACTGGCATTGATCGAATCAAAAGTGGTGATGAATCAGCATATAGGAGGAAGATTAAAAATCTGGCTGAGTGGTGCCATTACAACTAGCTCTTAACTTCAGCAAGACTAATGAGCAAATTATTGATTTCAGGAGTAAGAAACTGGAAGCCCATGAGCCAGTCCTCATCAAGGGATCAGGTCTGCAACTTTAAACTCTTCAGTTTGTCATTTCAGAGGATCTGACCTGGGCCCAGCGTGTAAGTGCAATTACAAAGGAAGAACAGCAACACCTCTACTTCTTTGGAAGTTTGCAAAAATTTGTCATGGTATCTAGGACTTTGCCAAATTTCTACAGATGTGTGGTGGAGAGTCTATTGACTGGTTGCTTCACAGCCTGGTTTGGAAACACTAATGCCCTTGAATGGAAATTCCTACGAAAAAGTAGTGGAATCATCCCAATCCATTATGGGTAAAGCCCTCTGTGTCAGTGAGCACATCTACAGGGAGTGCTCTTCCAGGGAAGCAGCATCCATCATCAGGGACCCCCCCACCACTCAGACCATGCTCTCTTCTTGCTGCTATCTTCAGGAAGAAGGCTCAGAAGCCTCTGGACCTACACCATCAGGTTTATGAATCATTATTACCCCTCAACAATCAGGCTCTTGAACCAGAGGGGATAACTTCACTTGCCCTGTCTGAACTGTTGCCAAAACCTATGGACTCACTTTCAGGGATTTTTCATGTGATGTTCGTTCTCTCTCTCTCTCTCTCTCTCTCTCTCTCTCTCTCTCTCTCTCTCTCTCTCTCTCTCTCTCTCTCTCTCTCTCTCTTCCCCCCCCCCACACACACACACACACACACACTGATTTACTTATTTATTTACTTACTTTTGTATTTGCATAGTTTGTTCTCTTTTGTACGTTGCTTGTTTGTCCGTCCCATTGTGTGTGGTCTTACATTGATTTTGTTATGTTCTTAGATGTTTCTTGTATATCCACAAAAATAAGTATCTCAGGTTTGCATATGTTGACATATAAGTACTTTGGTAATAAATTTACTATGAACATTGAACTTGGAAATGGACTTCAACATCTTCCTAACCACTGGTCAGGCTAACTGTCCTGCAATTTAAGACGTACAAAAAAGCTGGATGAACTCAGCAAGTCGGGCAGCATCCGTTGAAAGGAGCAGTCAACGTTTCGGGTCGAGACCCTTCGTCAGGACTAAAGAAGGAGGGGGCAGGGGCCCTATAAAGAAGGCGGGGGGAGGGTGGAAAACCAATCAGAGGAAAGATCAAGGGGTGGGGGAGGGGAAGCAGGGAGGGGATAGGCAGGAGAGGTGAAGAAAGAATCTAAGGGTAGTATGGGTAGCAGAAGAAGGCAGAGTCATGAGAGGTGATAGGCAGCTAGAAGAGGAGACAGAGTGAAGGTGGGATGGGGAAGGGGGAAGGAGGGAATTACCGGAAGTTGGAGAATTTGATGTTCATACCAAGGGGCTGGAGACTACCCAGACGGTATATGAGATGCTGTTCCTCCAACCGAAGTTTGGCCTCATCATGGCAGTAGAGGAGGCCATGTATGGACATATCTGAATGGGAATGTGAAGGAGAGTTGAAGTGAGTGGCAACTGGGAGATCCTGTCTGTTGTGACGGACTGAGTGTAGGCGCTTGACGAAGTGATCCCCCAATCTGCGTCAGGTCTCGCCGATGTAGAGGAGGCCGCACCGGGACCACCGGATGCAATAGATTACCCCAACAGACTCACAGGTGAAGTGTTGCCTCACCTGGAAGGACTGTTTGGGACCCTGAATGGTGGTAAGAGAGGAGGTGTAGGGACAGGTGTAGCACTTACGCTTGCAGGGATAAGTGCCAGGTGGGAGATCTGTGGGGAGGAATGTGTGGACCAGGCAGTCGTGGAGGGAACGATCCCAGCAAAAAGCAGAGAGGGGTAGAGAGGGAAAGATGTCCTTAGTGGTGAGGTCCTGTTGAAGGTGGCGGAAGTTGTGGAGGATAATATGCTGGATCCGGAGGCTGGTGGGGTGATAGGTGAGGACAAGGGGAACATGGTCCCTGTTGTGGTGACAGGAGGATGGGATGAGGGCCGAAGTGCGGGAAATGGAGGAGATGCGGGTGAGGGCATCATTGATGACGGCAGAAGGGAAATCACGATTCTTAAAGAAAGAAGATATTTGGGATGTCCTGGAATGGAAAGCCTCATCCTTGGAGCAGATGCGGCAGAGACGGAGGAACTGGGAATAGAGAATAGAATTTTTGCATTTGGCAGGGTATAATCAAGGTAGTTATGGGAGTCAGTGTGGTTATAGAAGATGTCAGTGGACAGGCTATCTCCAGAGATGGAGACCGAGAGATCGAGAAAGGGGAGAGAAGTGTCTAAGATGGACCAAGTGAATTTGAGAGCTGGGTGAAAGTTAGAGGCAAAGTCAATGAAATTGATGAGCTCAGCATGGGCGCAGGAAGCAGTACCAATGTAATTGTCAATGTATCGAAGGAAAAGTTGGGGAGCAGTACCAGTATAGATTTGGAGCATAGACTGTTCCACATAACCCACGAAGCAGCAGGCATCGCTAGGCATAGTTTGATGCCCAACCTGCTGATTTCATCCAGCATTTTTGCCTGACAAAGGGTCCCGACCAAAAATGTTGACTGCTTCTTTCAATGGATGCTGCCCGACCTGCTGAGTTCATCCAGCTTTTTTGTCTAACGAAGGGTCCCGACCCGAAACGTTGTCTGCTTCTTTCAACGGATGCTGCCTGACCTGCTGAGTTCATCCAGCGTTTTTGTACGTCTTGATTTGACCACAGCATCCACAGTGTACTTTGTGTCCTACAATTTCCTTTCTGCTGCTTCCCTCCCTCTTAAAGAGTGGAGTGATTTTTGTGATTTTCCAGTAATTCTTGAAATATCATTATTAAGACAATCTCTTCAGCTCCCTCTTTCAGAAACTTGGGTATAGTTCATCTGGTCCAGGTGACTTATCTACCTTCAGACCTTTCAGCTTCCCCTAGTATTAGCAGTTGCACTTACTTCTGTCCCTGACACTCTTGAATTTCTGGCATACTGATCGTGTCTTCCAGTATAATTTTCCACCTGTCCAATATCCACATTCATCTCTCTTTTACTCTTTCTAGATCTGTAAAAACTTTTGGTATCCTCTTATACTATATATTATTGTCTTGCTTCCTTTATATTTCATCTTTTCTCTCCTTAGTGCTTTTATAGTTGCTTTCTGTTGGCTTTTAAAATCTTCACAATTCTCGATCTTCCCACAAATTTTTGCTATATTATATGCTCTCTTTTTTGCTTTTATGCTTCTTTGACTTCCCTTGTCAGCTAATGTTGCCTCATCCTCCCTTTAGAATACTACTTCATCTTTGGGATGTATGTATCCTGCACTTTCTGAATTACACCCAGAAACTCCAGCCATTGCTATTCTGCTGTCATCCCTGATAGTGTTCCCTTCCAATTAACTTTGACTAGTTCCTTTCTCATGCCTCTGTAATTCTCTTTACTCCATTGTAATATTGACACATTTGACTTTATCTCCCTCTCAAACTGGGCAAATTCTATCATATTATGATCACTGTCTCCTAAGGTTTCCTTTATCTTAAACTCCCTAAACAAATTTGTTTAATTACACAGCTCTCAATCTGGAATTGAATTTCTTCCAGTGGACTCAACTACACGCTGTTCTAAAAAACCATTTCACAGGCATTCCACAAATTCCCTCTCTTGGGATCTGGCACCAACCTGATTTTCCCAATCTACTTGCATATTGAAACCCCCCATGACTATTATCACATTGCCCTTATTACATGCTTCTTCTGTCTATCATTGTAACTTATATCCCACATCCTGGCTACTATTCAGGGGTCTGTATATAGCTCCCATCAGGACCTTTTTACCCTTGCAACTTCTTAAGTACACACAAGGTTTTTACATCTTCCGATCCTATGCCACCTGTTTCTAAGGATTTGATTTAATTTTTTTTTACCAACAGAACCACCCCACACCCTCTGCCTGCCTACCTACCTGTCCTTTTCATACAAGGGGTATCCTAGTATATTAAGCTCCTAACTATGAACGACTTTCTGCATGACTCATTAATGCCCACATCACCCTTTTTGATTTTGCCCCCATGTTACACTTCAACTCATTCGAATGACTGCAATTTTGTCCAATCATCTGCCTGTCCTCAACCCTATCAGTCTGGTTCCCATTCCCCGCCAAATTAGTTTAAGCACTCTCCAACAGTTCTAGCAAACCTGCATTTGGTGCTAATGATGTGGTTACTTCTGCAGTGAGCAAACTGCACACAAAATAGGCTGACTGCTTTGCAGAACACATCTGTTCATAAAGAAAACATGATTCTATGGTTCTGTTTGCCTATCACTTTAACTTGTTCCCACTCCGAACTCTCTGTCTTTGGCCTCCTACAATATCTAGTAAAACCTACTGCAAGCTCAAGGAGCAAGATCTCATTTTCTGACTTGGCACATCACAGCTTTCTGGACTCAAAACAGAATTCAACACTTTCAGGTAATCAGTAGCCCCATAGCTTGCATTTACAGCATTCAGGCTTTAAAAAAAATCCCTCCCTTTGTTGATTTCATATTCTTATATGTCTGTACCTAATTACACATTTAGACCTATCTTTTGTTATTCACTTGGCTGCTGAAAGATAATTGGTCTGAAAAGTTACCTTTTTAGCCCTCTTCACAGATACTGCATGTCTTGATGAGTATATCCAGAGTTTTCTGTTTTATTTCAGAATTTTGAAAATGTTTGCCATTCACACTAAGTGGCAAGTTACATGTTATACTGGCACTTGTATGAAATGAATGTAAGTGCATTGAACTGCAGATAATATTTTTTGCTATTTTGTTATATTAGTGTACAAAGCCATTGCAATAAACACAGAAGAAGTGCAATAATTTTCTTACCAAATAACAAACTGTTTTTTCTACTGCTTCACTTCCTCTGTTCTTTTATTCCCCAAAAGTAAATTATTTTTGAAGTTAATTAGATTGGATGTGTAAATCCTTAACTCTTCAGGTGAAATGAAGGTAGAAATAGGATAATTTTGCAGATAAATATGTGGCTGAGAAGCTGGTGCAGGGGGCAGGGCTTCAGGTTATTGGATCATTGGGATTTCTTCTGAGGGAGGTATATTGTGTACAAAGGGGCGGGTTGCACCTGAACCTGAGGGGGACCAATAATTTCGTGGGTAGGTTTGTTAGAGCTGATGGGGAGGGGTTAAACTAGTTTGGCAGGGAGATGGGAATCAGAGTGAAGGGACTCAGGATATGACATATGGTAAAAAAGCAAAGGTAGCATGCAGTCAGACTGTCATGAAGCACAGGTAGATGATAGGACAAAATTGCAGCCAGCAGGGTGAGCATCTGTGCATTAGGAACGCAGAATCAAAAAGAGTAGCAAGTACAGTACTCAGTGTTAAATCTCACTGCACGGAGTATAAGAAATAAGGTGATCTTGTTGCACTATTACAGATTGTTGGATATGATCTGGCCATCACCGAATCATGGCTGAAGGATGGTTGTAGTTGGGAGCTGATTGTCCAAGGCTACGCATTGTATCGAAATGATAGGAAGGTAAGCAGAGCAGTTGGCCTGACTCTGCTGGTACAGAATGGCATCAAATCATTAGCAAGATGTGACATAGGATTGGAAGATGTTGAATCCTTGTGCGTTGAGTTAAGAAACTGCAGGCATAAAAGGCCCCTGCCTGCAATTATATACAGGCCTTCAGACAATAGCTGTGATGTGGACTACAGATTACAATGGGAAATAGAAAAGGTGTGTGAAGGGGGCAATGTTATGATAGTCATGGGAGATTTTAACATGCAGGTAGTTTGGGAAAATCAGGTTGGGAATGGATCTCAAGAATTTGTTGAATACCTATGAGATGGCTTTTTAGAGCAGCTTGTCATTGAGCCTACTGGGGGATCAGCTATACTGAATTGGGTGTTATGTAATTAAATGGAGGCGACTAGGGAGTTTAAAGTAAAGAAATCCTTTAGAGACAGTGATCACAATATGATTGAGGTCAGCTTGAAATTTGATAGGGAGAAAGTCTGACATAGCAGTATTTCAGTGGAGTAAAGGAAATTACAATGGTATGAGAGAGGAGCTGGCCAAAGTAAGTTGAAAGGAGATGCTGGCAGGGTTGACAGCAGAGCAGCAGTGGCTTGAGTTTCTGGGAAAAATGAAGAAGGTGCAGGATAGATGTATTCCAAAATCAAACAAATACTCAAATGGGAAAAATAGTACAATTGTAGCTGACAAGGGAAGTCAAAGGTAATGTAAAAGCTAAACAGAGGGCATACAACAAAATAAAAACTAGCAGGAAGATAGAGGATTAGAAAGTTTTTAAAACCCTACAGAAGGCTGCTAAAAGAATCATTAGGAGGGATAAGATGAAATAGAAAAAGAAACAAGCAAACAATATCAAAGTGGATAGTAAAAGTCATATTAAGTATATAAAAAAATAAGAGATGAGAGTGGATATAGGACTGCTAGAAAATAAGGTCAGAAAAACAATAACAGGGGCAAGGAGATAGCAGATGAGCTAAATTAACAAATTTCACACCACATGCCAGTGATAATAAACCTGATTCTGAACTAAATGAATGTTCTGTATCAGTCTTCACTGTGGAAGACACTAGCATTGTGCCAGGTATTGAGTGTGAAGGAAGAGAAATGAGTGCAGATACTATTACAAGGGAGAAGGTACTCAAAAAGCTGAAAGACCTAAAGGTCACCTAGACCAAATGAACTGCAACCTAGGGTTCTGAAAGAGGTAACAGTAGAGATTGTGGAGGCATTAGTAATGATCTTTTAAGAATTATTGGACAGTGGCATGGTTCCTGAGGTCTGGGAAATTGCAAATGTCACTCCACTCTAAGAAAGGAGGGAGGCAGCAGAAAGGAAATTTTAGACCAGTTAGTCTAACCTCAGTGGTTGGGAAGATGTTCGTGTGAATTGTTAAGGATGAGGTTATGGAGCGCTTGGTGACACAGGACAAGGTAAGACAAAGTCAACATGGTTTCCTTAAGGGAAAATCTTGCTTGATGAACCTGTTGGAATTCTTTGAGGAGATTACAAGTAGGATAGATAAAGGGGATGTAGTGGATGTTGTATGTGGATTTTCAGACAGCCTTTGACAAGGTGTCACACATGAGGCTATTTGCCAAGTTAAGAGCCTAATGTATCACAAGAAAGTTACTAGCATTGTTAGAGCATTGGCTGGTGGGTATGAGGCAAGGTGCGGGACTAAAACAATTCCTTTCTGGTTGGCTGCCTGTGACTAGTGGTGTTCTGCAGGGGTCAGTGTTGGGACTGCTTCTTTTTATGCTGCAGATCAATGATTCAGATGATGAAATAGATGGCTTTGTTGCCAAGTTTGCAGATGACATGAAGATTGGTAGAGAGCTAGGTAATGTTGATGAAACAGGAAGGCTGCAGAAGGACTTAGACAGGTTGGAGAGTAGGGCAAGAAAGTGGCAAATGAAATACAATTTTAGAAAATGCATGGTCCTGTATTTTGGTAGAAGAAATAAATATGCAGGATATTTCCAAAAATTTGAGATGCAGAGGGACTTTATTAGGCACTGGTGAGGCCTCACCTTGAACAGTTTTGGGCTGCTTATCAAAAGAAAAGATGTGCGGGCATTGGAGAGGGTCCAGAGGAGGTTCGCAGTGATGATTCTGGGACTGAAAGGGTCATCATATGAGGAATGTTTGATGGCTCTAGGCTTGTATTCACTGAAATTTAGAAGGCTGCGGGGGGCGGGGGAATCTCATTGAAACTTTTTGAACGTTGAAAGGCCTAGAAAGAATAGATGTGGAAAGGATGTTTCTCATGGTGGGGATGTATAGGACAAGAGGGCCCAGCATCAGGATAGAGGGCATTCATATAAAACAGACGTGGAGAAATTTCTTCAGCCAGAGGATGGTGAATTTGTGGAAATTTTTTTACCACAGGCAACTACGGAGGCCAGGTCGTTGGGTGTATTTAAGTCAGAGATTGAGAGTTTTTTGATTGGACATGTCATCAAAGGATATGGGGAGAAGGCTGGTAGTGAGGCTGAGGAGGGGAAAAGAAGGATCAGCCATGATTGAATGGCGGAGCTGACTTGATAGACTGAAAGGCCTAATTCTGCTCTTACACTATGTCTTACAGTCTAACTGCTAAGATATACAACAGTCAAAAACTTATATTTTCATCTCGTCAAAATTTATAATTGTTGCACTACTACTGTGTGTAGAAATAAATGGCACTTAAAAAGAAAATCTTTGCAAAGTTACATATATTTATCTTAAGAGGACTTGTTAACCTTCCTCAAGTGACACTTGAAGGCCCATCCTTCAAGGTGTTGGATAGAATTATGTTTTAGTATGGTAACTAATATCTTGATAATTCACAAAATTACTTGATTCAATTATAAAGAAAATCAGTTACAGATTTTGACAATGTGGTTATTAAAATAGGCAACATTATGTCACTAAACAGCATAAAGGAAACAAGTTCCTGTGAATTTCTTGTTTATGATGAGGGAAAGAATAGTTATATTCTGATATTGTGAATTATATTTCTTAGAAATTGTACACTTGCACTTTTGTGTCATAAAGAGATGCTTCATTTCACCAAAATGCTAAGACTCTCTGTTGAATCCATTCTTGTTACTAAACTGTTAGACTTATACCACTCGATTAAACAGTGTTCCTCGTTTTAACTTTTGACCTTTGACCCTTTCTCACCCAACTATTGACATCTGGCCATTATTTCTTTTACTGCTTTCCACCCCCTGTTGTCAGATGGACTGTTCTGTTGTCTAAAACACTTGATAGGTGGGCAGGTTTATATAATCCGAGGTGAGTCGCAGTACAGGATTGCTATTAGTGGCTCTTGTCTCTTTCATGTGAAAGAAACTTGCCAGCAGTGAAGCTGTCCACCATTTGTGCTGGCTTATTAAAAGAGATTTTTAACTAATGTCGTTTTCTGTAATCAAGATAAATTATACTGCTGGAACTAGCCATCTCTCCTTATCAAACGTTTGTGCGGACAATCATGAAGACTTGGAATAATATTCTGTGCATCACTATAATATATAAGGTGATATTAGAGCTTCAAATATTAACGCTTTTATAAATGAAAAAAGTGCTGCAAAATCCCAATAAATTTATCAACTTGGTTAAAATATTAGATACTATGATCAAGACTTTTAGAAAACTTAATTAACATGGTCTTTTCTTCATTATTTCTGAATTAATCCTTTAGTTATTTAATGGCTTTTGTAGCGATATGCAAAAACTGAATACCATGGTATATTTATTTAACATAAACTAAACCATACTGCTCATGGCAAGTGATTTTTGAGAACTGTTGAATTTCAATCCTGAAGACATCCAGAACTTGGATACAGTATATGATCTGATTAAGACCCCATAGTATTGGCATGATCTAGTTTATTGGAGTTTTATATCTTGAGTCACATGTTCAATCTATGGTTGATAAGTTATGTTTTAATAATGAAAGATTGCAAAATAGAAAAAAAATCTGAAACTCTAATCAGAAAATTGAGACCAAGGAACTATAATCTAATTTGTGAGATACGAAGCCCATAGAGCTGGGTGAAATGTTGGTTTTGGAACCCATCCAACGTAACTCTCTGTTAATTTTACAGCTGATTAAACCACTCTATTTTTCACAGTTATATCAGGTAAATTCTGAGACAGGTGGCCATGTTTCGCCAGTGGTTGTCAAATTCAACACTGTTCCCTATACCTGATGAAGACTGAGGGATCACTTTGCTGAGCACCTTCACCCCTTCTACCATAACGCATAGTTCTCCTGGTGACCAGCCATTTTAATTCCACTTTCCATTACCACAATGATTGTCTAGTCATGGCCTCATCTACTGCCAGAGTGGGACTAAACAGAGATTTGAGGAGTAACACTTTTTATTCAGCAAGGTAGTCTCTATCTTCATTAAATCAACATTGATTTCTCTAATTTTCAATAATCACAGACCTCTCCCCCTTTCACCCACACCGTTGTTTATCATTCCTTTGGTCCATTACCCTTTCCCTGCTCTCACAACTTGCACATCATCCACATTGTCCTCTTCTGGTTACCTGTCCCCTTTTATTCCATTGCCCACTGTCCTCTCCTGTCAAATTCTTCCCTTTTCAGCTCTTTTTTTCTTTTCAACCTATCACCTCCCAACTTCTGACATAATTTCCTCTTCCCCCAACTATCTGTCTTTCCCCTTTCACCTGTGTTCACCTATCATCTGCCATATTGTAATCCTACCCATCCCCTTTCCTTTTATTCTGGCTTCTGCCCTCTTTATTTCCAGTCCTGACGAATAATCTTGGCCTGCAACATTAGCTGTTCATTTCCCTCCATAAATGCTGACTAACCTGCTGAGAACCTCGTGTTTTTTTGTGTGTTTCTCAATAATGTTCCAACTCTTTTGGCTCTGATTCTTCAAGAAGTTATTCAGAGTCAATTGTAATATCTTATAGTCGGCAGCACAGAAATTCATAAAACAGGGGAATGTTTCTTTGCCAGGACTAGTACAGGTGTCCCCCCCCACCCTTTACAAAGGTAGAACGTTCCTATGAAACCATTCTTAAGTCGAAATGACATAAGATGAAGAACCATTAATTTATATGGGAAAAATTTTCATAAAAGTGAAAATACTCTTTGTAATACAAAAACAGGTTACTAATGCAGGCCTTTTGTAAAAGAGAAGTGGCGTAAAACAAACATTCGTAAATCGAGGGGCACCTGTAATTATGTTAACTATTTTTAAATAATGAACTAATTAGATTTAGTTTGGGAGAGGATCTTCCATTTACTGGACATACCTGGAAGTAAAGGAGCAGCATCAAATTGAAAGACTGCTCATATAAGATGAAGAGGAACTTCTTCTCTCAAATGAAGTGATTCTTTGAAATTCACTACCATAGAGACATGTGAAGGAGGTGTATTGGGGCTTGATCATGCTCACTTTGACCTGCATCTGCCCTCAGTCTGTGCCATCCTTAAAAAGCCCTAACTGTTTTAAAGACTTGAAAGCTTTGGTTTTGTAGCTGTCCCATGAGGGGAGCTGACCATGGGTTAGGGAGCTTTCTGATCTCCTAAGGCCTTCAGCTCTACACTTCCATGTAAATCTTTTGATAGCACCTGTAGGCAAAGTTATATTTCAAATAATCAGTGAAAATCAGAGATAAAACTGTATAAATTAATAAAAATAAAAGATGCGCAATAAATATATTTTAAAGTTATTATTCATTAAACATTGCATAACTATGCATTGATTAAAACATGAATTAACTGGGAAATTATGAAAAATAAACAAAGGGATTGAGTAAAATCATATTTCTAATAAAGAACAATGATCTCATTCCAATGAATGGGATCTTCCTGGAGATGCACCAACTACAGATGATGTAACGTTGAGGGAATTGATACAGCATTTATCTAGGGTTTAATCTCTGTATATTGTGGAATGCCCAATGGAGTGGCAGAGCATGGAGCTGGATGTGCCTTCATATGTTGCAGTACCCATGTGATAGTCTGGAATGCACTGCAGGTATTTTGCCATTTTTGCAGCTGACAGTTATCGATCAGTCCAATGGAAGCCTAAAGAAAATCAGAACAGGATTCAACCATGTGGTACTTTGAAATGGCTCTGCCATTCAATGTGATCATAGTTGATCCTTTAGTTCACACACAATTCATGTTCTCTCCTCTTGCCATTGACGCCTTTGTGTTTTGAAATCTTTTGATCCCCTTTTTAAATTATTGAGGAAATTGGCCACCACAGCATTTTGTGGTGGAGAAGTTCAGTTTCACTGCCCATTAGCTGAAGAAATTTCTCCTCCACTCATTCCTAAGTATCCTAGCCTGTATCTTGAGAATGACACAATACTCAGGGGCACTGATACCCCTGCATCCAATCTGCTAAGCCCTGTCAGAAATTTATATATTTCAGTGAGATCTCCTCTTTTTTGGTCTCTCATGAATACAGGTTGAGCCAATGTGATTTCTCCTTATTTTATTTGCCATCTGCAGACATCCCACCCTGTAAAAACTCATTTCAGGGAGGCAGCACCATCAATTTGCGGGAGACTCCTGGAAGAGGTGGGATGTCTGCAATAGAGTAGCTCTTTAGCAGCTAGCCAGCTAGATAAAATAATGTTAACTATGCTAATGAACGAATGACACCTGTTAACCTCACCTCAACGTGTCTTTTACATTTTAACTAACCATGGGCAATAGAAGAGTCACTGTTGCAACCAGTGCAGCGAGCAACACTGTCATTATTTTTGACCCCTATTAGGCAGGGGTACACTTTAGTGTAGTCTGGGATGATGCATATTTACTTGTTTTGGAACACTCTGCCATGGGTTGTTCTCTTCTCTCTTTCTGTCTCTCACACACACACACAGATTTCCTAGATATTTTATATAATTAGCGGGCGTCAGGGAGCCACTATCAATATGCGGGAGACTCCCGGAACTTTCAGGAGAGGTGGAATGTCTGCATCCGTGGAAACAGCCTGTTGCTGTTCTCTCTTCAGTAAGAAGACAAAGTTACACACAGTGCCAGAGTCAGCAAGGCCCTGTATAATTGTTGGAAGATATTCCTACTCCTGTACTCAAAGCCTCTTGCAATTTGCTTCACTTGCATGTTCACTTTCAGAGATCGGCATGCAAGGACATCCTGATTCTTTTGTATGACAACATTTTTTAAAGTTTATCACCATTTAAATAATATTCTGTCTTTTTGTTTTCTATACCAAAATGGATAACGTCTTGTTTATTTGTACTATATTGTATCAGCCATATATTTGCACTCTCACTCAAATAATCAAAATTCCCCAGAAGCCTCTTTACTTTCTCCTCATAATAAACAGCATACCACTGAGTTCCTGTATCGTGAGTGAGCTTAAAAGTTTTACTTTTTCTTCCCTCATCCAAAATATTGAAACATTTTGTAAACAGCTGCAACACAAGCACAGAATGCCGCAGTTCCCACTAATCAGTGCCAGCTACCACAAAAAAGAATTGCTCTGTTACATTTCTTTCAACCATTTCTCAATCCATGCTACTGTATTATCCATAATCCCATTTCGTTTAATTTTGCACTTTAACCTCTTTTGTGAAACCTCTTTAAAGACCTTCGGAAAATCCGAATAAATGTCCTTAAATACTTGTAATAAGGACATAAGAAATAGGAGCAGGAGTAGGCCAACTGGCCCATTGAGACTGCTCCACCATTCAATAAGATCATGGCTGATCTGGCCGTGTATTTCTCTCACCTACCTGCCTTTTCCTCATAACCCTTAATTCCCCTCCTATGCAAAAATCTAATCAACTTGTCTTAAATATACAAGCGGTGATTGATAAGTTTATGGCCTAAGGTAAAAGGAGTCAATTTTAGAAAACCTAGCACATTTATTTTTCAACATAATCTCCTCCTACATTTACACTCTAGTCCAGCAGTCATGGAGCATATGGACCTTGGACCTCCACAAAGTGCCCACAGCAGGGGTGATTGATAAGTTCGTGGCCTAAGGTAGAAGGAGATGAGTTAGCGTTCCCTTGCAGGTTCAGTAACAGGCTGTTCAGGGAAGCCATCATGGATGCATTTTCTAAAGTCCTCCTCAAGACTGCCTTGACCAACTTGATTTACCCAATCCACGTTTGTATATGCAAGTTAAAGTCCCCCATGATAGCTATTCTTACATGCCGCAGATATTTCTCAGTTTATTGCTTGTGCCACTGTAATGTTATTATAGGTACAGCTCCCTCCTTCTCCAATACTGGTGCAAATTTCTCAATTATTCAGTGGTCGATAGACAAATCCCTTTTCTATTCCTGATCTCTACCCAGATGGATTCAATGTTCTGCTCCTTAGATCTTATATATCATCTCTCATTATAGCCCTGATCTCATCTTTAATTAAGAGTGCTAACCCTCCTCCCTTACATGCCTATGCTTCTATATTACCTGATATCCTTGGATATTTAATTCCCATTCTTCTCCACTCTGCAACTACTTCTCTGTAACGGCCAGTAAATCATACCCTTTTGTACTGATTTGTGCCACAAGTTCACTGAACTTTTTTCGAATACTATGGGCATTCAAATAAAGTGCCCTTACACTCATTGTGCTTTTAAAATCTTGTAATCTTTTTCTCTTTTGCATTTGACTTTTCCTTCTCCACTCTTACCTTTCTCTTTCTTATCTTTTGCTTTTTCTTTAATTTTATCCACACTTTTCTTTTTTACTTTATCCATACTTCTCCAATCTGTGTCAACCCCCTACTATTTAGTTTAAAGCCCTATTCTAGTTATGCGATTCACTAGGATCTAGTCCCATCTTGGCTCAGGTGGAGCCCGTCCCATTGGTACAGCTCCCTCCTTCTCCAATACTGGTGCCAATTTCTCATGAATTCAAACCCACTTCTCCCACACCAATCCTTGAGCCGTACATTTAACTTTCTAATCTTCTTGACCCTATGCCAATTTGCACGTGGCTCAGGTAGTAATCCAGAAATTACCACTTTTTTGGTTCTGCTTTTTTAATTTTGTCCCTAACTGTTCAAATTTCCTCAGCAGAACCTCTTTCCTCATTCTACCTATGTCATTGGTACCCAACAACAACAACTGGATCTTTCCCCCCCACTGCAAATTCGTCTGCCTTTGGGATGCTCTATCCTCGCAACAAAAAACAATTACCACTACATTTCACTTCTCTCCTCCCTCTTGAATGGCTCCCTGAAGCACGGTGCCACAGTTAGGTTGCTCGTCCTTCCTACAGCCCCCACTCGCATCCACACAGGGAGCAAGGATCTCAGACCTGTTGGACAAGCTTAAGGGCTGAGGCTCCTCCAGCACTGTCATTTGGATCCCCCTACCTGCCTCACTTGCAGTCACACCCATTTTGTCCTTAACCACAGACTGAATTTGAGGCAGCTAATCTAATGGGCTGGCTGGTGGTGTGGTGGCATCATCACTGGACTTCAGGCAGATGGTCCTGAGTGCAAACCCAGCTGGGTTCCAACCTGGGCAGCAACAATATCTGTGCAGAAGAAAGGCCTGGTAATCTACTTCCGTATCTTGCCATGAAAACACTATGGACCCTATGGTCCATGAGGCCACGAAGAGTTGGACTCAACTTAACGACTGAACAACAACAATCTAATGAGTGTGATTACCTCCTGAAACAGAGAATCCAGGTAA
The DNA here is from genome assembly GCF_030144855.1 of Hypanus sabinus. Classification (NCBI taxonomy): domain Eukaryota; kingdom Metazoa; phylum Chordata; class Chondrichthyes; order Myliobatiformes; family Dasyatidae; genus Hypanus; species Hypanus sabinus. The sequence goes on from NC_082717.1 coordinate 39,788,921, forward strand.
CTCTCCCCTTCCCTGATGTGCCACAGTGTTTGAAGCTCAGATTCCAAGTCATCAACTTTGAGCCCGAGTTCATCGAGCAGCCAACACTTGCTGCAGCTGTGGTCATCACCTGATCCTACATCATCCCTACTTTATTTAAGTAGCTGTAATTTAGTGACTTTTTAATTTAACCACTACAAAAGCCTTACCTGCTACTTATCTGTAGCTCCTTGCCAAAGCCTCTTGAGCTAAAGCCTCAAGTTCTCACTCCTCCACTGGTCCACTCTACTTTTATTTGCTCCTTCAAATGCATTGTGAATTGATTGATCCAACGCCAATGTGCTGAGCCCCGTGAAACACTCCTTTTTCACACTCTTCTCCCCGATCTGTGTGATGCTCGCTCTCTCTGCGAATCGATTGGTGCACCGCTAATGCAATAGGACAGGCAAATGTGATTCCCTTTCAAGAATTTATATCAATGTTGTCTATTCCAATTAACATTTTCTAAATTATTGTAATAGGCACTAGCATGTCTATACTGCTGATGTTAGGGTAAGTGCTCTGCAGTAATTTCTGAATCCCTTTTGAAATAGTGAGCTTACAAGTACTATTCTCCAATTTGCAGTAATCATAAAAAATCTTAAAAGATTTTAAACCTACTATTTCTTACTAATTCTTATGGTATGCTGGATGCAGATTATCAGGTCCTGGGGATTTATCAGCTTTCAATCCCATTAATTTCACCAATGACATTTTATTACTAATACTAACTTGTTTAATTCCTCCTTTTTATAGATTCTTAATTCTCTAGCATATTCAGGAAATTAATTGCATTTTTTTTTAAGAGGATGGCAACAGGTGAAAATTAGAAAGACTTTGCAATGACTTTGACCATATCTCTTTCTGTCATAATCCTTTTCAACTTTCCTGGTAACAATGAGTTTGAGAACTCTTTGTTGAAGTTCAATAGGACACTAAGTGGCTAAGGTTAGGTCAGGCATCTTATTTAAGGTAGCATTAATACTGTGTAGTTCATTAGTAAACACAGGCAATGCATATGTGATTGCTCCAGTATAGTTACCAACTCTGCATGGTTGAAGATGTTGTCACAAATGGCTGAGGCTCTCTCTTACTTGAGATGGTCATTACCTCCCAGTTGTGTAGATTGAGTGTTATTTTCCACTTAATCATCATTCCATGCTTAAATTTTGTCCCAGTCTTGCTGTATGCAAGCATGTTTTGCTTAATTTTCTAAGGAATTTTATTTTTTTAATGGCATTAAACATGACTGAGCCATCCAAGATCATCACTACTTCAGATTTATTGAGTGCCTCAAACTCTACTCTAAAGAACCTCTGTAACATCCTGCGGCTGAGATGATTAACCATGGACAATTTTAACCAATTGATTGACCCCAGCCACTGGAGTTATTTTGCATTGAGTCCTATTTATGTAGTTTTACCAGGATTCCTTAATACCACATTTGGTCAATCACTTAGGTATTAATCACTTAGGTATCAACTCTGGCTTCAGCTCTTCTGACAAAATTTGTACTTAGACTGTAATGAGAAATGTTCTACCACCGTTCAGGATGTGGATGGTCTCAGAGCTTCCCCCTCCTGTTTTCTGTTCACCATGTGTATATGATAGAAAATTCTAGAACTTTGATCTGATAAGTTACTTATGGGAACAGAACTCCATTAGTTCTGCTACTTGATGCACTTAACTGTGTTTTACATGTTTATCAGATTGGTACCTCATTTATAAGTATGCCTGGCACTGTCCTTCTACACTTCTTATTCAACTAAGGCTGATCCCCTGTCAAATTCTGTTGCTTTAAATGTTCTGCATAAAGCTCATGAATGGTCAGTTGATCAATGTCATGGAGCATAATATTAATGGCGTTCAATCTGAGGGAAGATGTTCTTGGTGTGAAGAATCTTCTTCTCCGCAATGATTGTACAGTGGTTACTCCTGCCAATATTGTCATCTTCAACAGCTACATTGCTGAGATTGAATGTTGTAAGATTAGCCCTTGTGAGGGTTTGTTCATCACCAGTCCACATCCTGTCAGGTAGCTAGGACTGTCAGGACTTAGCTACTCTGGTTAGCAATGGAGAGATATATTGAAGTTCTCAGCTAGAATTCATTCTTTTAGTTTTTAGCCTTTCTTCCAATCAGTTCTCAATATTGCAGAAGCAGTATTTTGTCAGCTAAGGAACAGTAACTTTCACTGTATGGCCATCCATATTCTCACGCAATGTGAAAGAATTTTTCATAGAACTGAGATGCAGCCTTTGATCTTTATGACTCCATTTTCCTGTCTCCTTTTCTTGAAGTTCAAACATCACATTACATGTTTGGAGCTAACTTTTAAATAACAGCATTGTAATTTATCACAGTGGCCACCTTTACAGTCTCAAAAGCAAATTGGTGAGGAAAAGCGGTAATTTTATAGTATACTACCTCGACCAAGTAGCCTCTAATTGATGAACAGTACTGAGGAATAAGCTCAAACTTGATGGATCATGACAGAATCCATTCCAGGACACGGACAAGGGGCTCAAACCCCTTGACAGTTCATTTCACTATTAAAGGCCATGTGCAGTTTTCAAACAGACAGCAAGCTGCCACTCAACAGGTTTGAATAGCAGAAAAATAATCTAGTTTCTTCAGTTAAGGCTACTTTAGGGAATGGATGCAGAGGAGGATGAGAATGGGATACCAATGAATGGAAGGGTTCTTTGGACTGCACAAAGATGATTTATAAATGAAGTAACTTCAGTGCATAGAACCTATCTCCTTAAGGATTTTGTCTATGCTTGCATGAGGCCTTGTGCAATTGCATACTAATTTGAGTACTTAGGTAGCTTCCCATCTATTTTGTACGGAGATACTTGGTATCCATTTAAAGATTTGCCTGAAAATTGAACTGATACACAAATGTTCTCCAAGATGCTCTCTTAATTTTCTTAAACCAAGTAATTGGCCAGCAAAATTAACATTTGATATTGGTTAGAAAGTTTGAATAACTAAAAAAGATGAGCGAACATTAAAGGCTTATTAGCTTCAAGTTATTGTTAAAGTGAAAAATAAATATCTTTGCAATTCAGTTTCAGTTTATCATTTTCTGTGCAGTACATTAAAACAAAAAAGTAGATTTTGCTTTTTTTGAATTTACATTTGATCTAATGCACCTACTGGTCAGTAACTTATGATCAATTCTGAGATTTTTAAAAAGTTCAAGATTAGTTTCTGTTAATAGTTCTGTGTGAAGTAAATTTGAGGAGTTACATTCTAGTGCAGGACTATTAGAAGTTCAATACTAATTGGCACTGTCCATTTCACTCAGGTAGCCTACATGGATGAAAATGACATTATCATCTCACATTAGTGCTGATGTATATTTAAAAATCAAGTATAAATGAAAATTTAATTATTAATTGTGAATCCCTGAACAGAATTGTGGCAGGAATGAAAAATTTTGTATTGCAAAAGCATTGCCAGTCCTCAGCTTAGCTAATTCAAAATTGGACAAAAAGTAAAATGAATGAATACAAAAGGAATAACGCTCAACGTTTGTAATCATCATACTGTCTGTTTCTCAGACACTATCGATCATTCTTTATGTATCAACAAATTATGTTTTCCTGTCATCAGATGGTTCAGAATTAAAGAATAACAAAAAAGGAGAGATGGTTATTCCAGCCATTGCTATAATGTCCATCCATGCCAAATTGTTTTTAGTAGCATTCTCTGTGCTTCCTGTTAACCCTTGTTCCTGATTCATTTTCATTACCTGTGCTATCTTTTAGACATATCCTTTCATTTCTTCTAAATATGTATATTCCTTTATGGAGACCAACTAGTATGCTTACCAAGTGTTGTGGCTAGTGGAAGCTTGCTAAGTGTTTGTTATTGATAGAAATGTGATTATAAAGATGAGTGTTTTCTTGCTTTTGATGCCTCTTTTAAACCTATTTACTTTTACAGATACATATGTCAAGTTAACATTGCTGAATTCTATGGGTCAGGAGATGTCCAAATGTAAGACGTCCATCCGCCGAGGCCAACCAAATCCTGTGTACAAAGAAACATTCATTTTTCAGGTAGCACTATTTCAGCTTTCCGATGTGACACTCATACTATCTGTATATAACAAACGGAGCATGAAACGCAAGGAAATGATTGGCTGGATTTCATTAGGTCTCAACAGTTCAGGTGAGGAAGAGCTGAACCATTGGACTGAAATGAAGGAATCAAAAGGACAGCAAGTTTGTCGATGGCATTCATTATTGGAATCGTAACAAATGTGCTGTGGACTGTGGTGGGCTTTGGCTCAGGGGTTCAACACAATTCCTTTCAGACTTTTTTTCTTAACCAAATCAATGGTTGCAGAGTACGACAGATGCCTCAATGTTGGCTCAGCTCAAGATAATGCTGGAAAAGAAATAACTTTTAGGAAAATGTGAGGGAACACAATTTCCTGTATAATGTGTACTGTTTACTATCAATGCAACACATAAAATGAGGCACAAACATTTATAGAAAACAAGAGAAAATTTATAGTGTTTGAAAAGCCTAAAGAACATGACATTGTGTATTCCAGTTATTGGCCAAGGTTGTGGTACAAATAACAGTCACATGCTGAAGAAAACATGAAATTCATCCTTGGTTTGTAGTGCAAAGTGCATAATATAACAGTATCGGTGCATTGTACTCTGGCTCAAAATTCTATTCAGCAAAGTGAATTCTGAAGGCAGAGCATAATTTTCAGATTTAATTGTGTAGCATGATTTGCTCTACTGACAGGGGGTGAGTTTCTAGCCCGGGATATTTGCATGAAGATGGAATTTAGGCTACTTAATAGAAAAAAAATAACAAAAGGAAAATTATTTTTGTGATGCAGAAATTTAGCAATTTTACTGTTTAAAGGTTTGTGGCAATGAAATACAAGCATATCATATTTTAGAAATTTTCAAAGGTAAACATGCACTGATATCAGCTTTTAATACTCTCATGCCTTAGCTTTACACCTAGAATTTGACTTCCTTGTCAAACTGCATTGCTCTTTGACTTGCTGTTGTTGCTGGTAGGAAAGTTTTATGATTGAGAGAAGTTGCATTCAGATGATGGTGACACTGTCTAGAAAGCAAGCACACCAATCTTTTTGATTGATCAGAAACCAGTAGGCCATGGTGGTTAGTTAAACAAAGCAGAAAATTCCTCTGGGATTTTGCAACAATGAAAATTTAAAAATAGTAGATGGTGGAAACTTGAAATAAAATCATGTAATTTTTCAGCTCTGATACCCTTTGTCAAAAGTTGTAACAATATTTCAACTAGAACCACTCAGTAAAATCAGCAGTTAAATGGAATAGAAAGGTGCCTTTATCACCTACTGGCTTTAAAGTAGAAATTTCACCATAGACATGCTTTATAGCTGGTTTATTAATGAAACTCTTAATCCCTACTCTTGGGTACTATAAAGAAGTGTAAAATATGGTTATGAAAACTGAGTACCTTCTATTTTAGAGCAGTAGATTGTAGATTGCTTTTGGGATGGGAGTAAGGATGGAAGGCTGGAGAGGTGTGATTTCAATAGTATTCATTTATACAGTATTAATAGAGCAGTTGTGTAAACAGTGTAGTCATCTATTTATATATTTAGATTTTTGTTATGATTCATGAGTCCTTAATAATACCAGCTCCTACACAGTGACTAATGTGATCTAATTGTGATCACATTAATTCTGTATTTGAGCTAAATTCTGTATATATTCTAAAAGTAGTATGGACTGCCACAAAATGTAACTGAAGAAATTAATCTTTCCATCACCAGCATTGTTAATTCTACAAGCACAAAGTAAATTCATACCAACTTGTTTAAATACATGTAATTTTCAGACACTAGGATCAGATTTAGTTTAGTTCTATCCAGGTGATTGAAATGGGATAAACATTTTTTAAAAATAGACTAAAGGTTAGTATACTGTAATCAAACTCTGTAGGGATATCAAAAATTCGTTTTACTCAGCACTGCTGAATTTATTCTATTATAAGCTGCATTGAAATATGTTTCAGAATTTTTATACCAGATCAATATATTAGGAGAATTTTGCAAAAGAACATCAATATTTCATAGTTTGATATAATAGGCAGTAGCCATCTGCCGCCATTCTTTTAAAGCACATTGACTGGAACAACAACACAATTGGTTTCAGCCATAAGAATTTTTAATAACATTCAATTAGAGATAATAACAACTACTTTCAAGCCAGTTTTGTTTTGTAAAGGTACCAACATTTAGAAAATAGATACATGTAAGTTAAATGGAAGGAACGGTGTTAGTCCTTCATAATCCAAAAATTGCTGCAAAATTAAATTATCAGAGAATTTTGGAAGCTGTTTTTGTTATATATTTATCAGGTATTTTAAGACTTCAGAACCCCAGACTTTCATCTTGACATTTTGAACTTTATACTTAGAATACCAACTATTGCTATAGTGGGTATGTTCTTTGGTTTTTAAATCTGACAGTGAAATTAAAAATAATTTAACTGTTCAATTTGATGATTTTAGGTGAAAACAAATCCAGAAACTCTCAATCTATTGCCTATACAATTTTAAAACTGACTTGGTGTGAAAGTGTGAAGTAATGTAACCTGTAAGACACTGCATAGATCTCCATTTTTACATTTGTGTACAGTCTACCGTGAGTCATTATTGATGGAGTCTTGTTTTTTTTTTGTTGGCATGACATTTATCAAATTGTAATATGTAGTACAATATTAATGGAATATTATGATTCAACCAGAAACCAGGGTTCATGCACAGGAGGGAATAATAATACTTGACTGATCCCACTCATCTCCTCAGTAGCTACCTGGATGGTCACAGAAAACCATCTGCAGAGATAAATGAATATTTTGCCTGAATATCCTCTCACAGAAAATAATTCATAAACTTCAGGAAAAAATGAAATAAAGAAAACAATTTAAAATCACCATGTTAGTCAGAATTCATTCTTCTCAATTAAAAGTAAAATTAAGGGTAAGTGTTGCTAACTTGGAACAGAAATGAGGTTAATTACATAATATGTAGATAATTACATTTAATTATTCTAAAAGGTAAGCAATTTATTTATTTCATCAGTTTATGGAATAAATGAATTATATCCAAATGGATATGCATTACCAAACAAAATTTATCAAAATTCAATTTGATAAGGCAAATGTTATTAACCAACTTTACAACATTTGACTTTTATTATTTTATTATGTAATTTGTAGTTCTATGAGTATGGATAAACTAGTCACTGAAATTGGATGAAATGATTGTTAAAGGGTTGTTCTCATATATACTTAGAATGTAGCATAAATAAAATTAAAAATTGAGGACAACACCACCAATTTGAAAATAAATGCAAATAGTTTGAAAACACAGGCAAAGACAGAGCCAGCAAAGACCATGGAGTGGTTGACATATTGCTCTGTTTGTCCTAAATGCCCATTCCAAGAAATTGTCATTCCATTGAAATCTATGAATGTTGAAAGGCCTTGATAGAATGGATGTATAGAGGATGTTTCCTATGGTGGGGAAGTCTAAGACCAGAAGACACAGCCTCAGAATAGAGGGGTGTCCTTTTAGAATGGAGATAAGGAGGAATTTCTTTAGCTAAAGAGTGGTGAATCTGTGGAATTTGTTGTCACAGGCGGCTGTAGAGGCCAATTCATTTAGTATATTTAAGGCAGAGGTTGAATAGGTTCTTGATTAGTCAGGGCATGAAGGGATATAGGGAGAAGGCAGGAGATTGGAGTTGAGCTGGAAAATTGGATCAGCCATGATGAAATGATGGAGAAGGTTCAATGGGCCAAATGGCCTAATTCTGTTCCTATATCTTATGGTCTAATTAGTACAGTCCCCATACTTAGAATTTCTGTCAGTACCTGCCATTTGATTCCAACATGATCCATCTAGCCATATAATGATTACTGATTAGATGTGTTAAAATTGTTTGTGCACAGATGCAACGAACAGTGTTGATGTGAGAAGAAAGTGAGCAAGGTCAGCAGGTGTTGCAAAATTTCAAGAAAGACATGAGGCCAATGTTCTTCACAAAATTGCAGATAAACTGACAAAAATAAATTTATTTAATCAAAAAGCATGAAGGAAAGAACATTTTATCACTGAAACCAACAGACCCTGGGTTAAAAAGACTGTCGGGTAGCAGCCTAAAACCCAGTTTTCTGAATAAATAATCTGAGTAGCGGGAGGTTACTGCCGTGAAGTACAAAGGTTGAACATTTTTATTTTTATTTCATTTAGAGCTACAGCATGGAACAGGCCCTTTGGGCACAATGAGCCATGCTGACCAGCAATGCACCTAATGACACAACAATTTACAATGACTAATTTACCTACCAACTGCTGTCTTTAAACTATGGGAGGAAACCCATGATAGAAAATCTGCTTGTAAACAAGTTTTGTTTGTGTTACAAGTCCAAAAGGCAGCAGGTTTATTGTAAAAGAACACAAAACCTTTGAAATTCCAGAGAAGGAGAGCAAGGGAATAATTCTGCTGAAATTATGTTGGGATTTTCAAGTTAAGACTATTTCCTGCTGGGGCTCCATTGCTCTGGAGCTCCTTCTTTGAATTTGATTGGAGGGATAAGTTTGCAAACTCTTGTTTAATGTACTCCTTGAGATTTGATCTTATGGCCTTTTACAGGGAAGGCGTCACCCCAAAGTTGCAGAAGGCAAGTAGCTGGGTGACTGTCAGGAGAAATGGAAATATGCAGTTAGAGCAGAGCACACCTGTGGTCATTCCCCTCAAAAACAAGTATACTGCTTTGGATACTTTTGAGGGGGATGACCTCCTGGGAGAATATCATGGCGACTGAGTTACAGGCACTGAGCATGGGTCCAGGTGCAGAAGGGAAGGAGAGAGAAGAAAGAAGCAGTAGTGAAAGGGGTCTCAGTGGTGAGGGGAACAGACAGCAGATTCTGTGGACGTGCATGGGACACCCAAATGATATGTTGCCTCCCAGGTGCCAGGGTCTGGGATGTCTCAGATCCACAACATTTTGAAGAAGGAGGGGGAGCAGCCAGATGTCTTGGTACATATTGGTACCAATGACATAGAAAGGAAAAGCAGAGGACCTAAAAAGGGAGTTTAGAGAGCTCGGTAGAAAGCTGAGATGCAGGACCTCCTGGGTAATAATTTCCGGATTGCTGCCTGTGCCATGTGCCATCGAGGGTAGAAACAGGATTATTTGGCAGATAACTGTGTGGCTGAGAAGCTGGTGCAGGGGGCAGGGCTTTAGGTTCTTGGATCATTGGGATCCTTCTGGGGGAGGTATGACCTGTTCGAAAGTGACGGCTTGCACCTGAGCTCAAGGGGGCCAATATTCTCGCAGGAAGTTTTGTTGGAGCTTTTGGGGAGGGTTTAAACTAATTTGGCAAGGGGGTGGGAACCATAGTGAAGGGACTCAGGATAGGAAGGATGGTAAAAAAGTAAAGATGCATGCAGTCAGACTGTCATGAAGGGCAAGCAGGTGATGGGACTTAGTTGCAGCTAACAGGCTGAGTATCAAAACATTAGGGATGCAGAATCAGAAAGGATAGCAAATACGGTATTCAAGGTGTATCTAAGTGTGCGTAGTGTAAGAAGTAAGGTGGATAATCTTGTTGCAATATTGCAGATTGCCAGGTATGATGTTGCGGCTGTCACTGAATCGTAGCTGAAGGATGGTTGTAGTTGGGAGCTGGATGTCCAAGGTTACACATTATTTCAGAAGGATAGGAAGGTAGGCAGATGGGGTGGTGTGGCTCAACTGGTAAAGAATAGAATTAACTCAGTAGAAAGATGTGACATAGGATCGGAAGATGTTGAATCCTTTCTGGGTTGAGTTAAGAAACTACAAGGGTAAAAGGACGTTGATAGCAGTTATATACAGGCCTCCCAACAGTGGCTAGGAGGTGGACCACAGATTACAACAGGAAATAGAAAAGGCATGTCAAAAGGACAATGTTATGGGAGTCATGGGAGATTTTAACATGCAGGTCAATTGGGAAAATCAGTTTGCAATAGATCTCAAGAGAGTGAGTTTGTTGAATGCCTAAGAAAAGACATTTCAGAGTAATTTGTCATAGAGCCTACTAAGCTATACTGAATTGGCTGTTATGTAATTAACCAGAAGTGATTAGGAAGCTTAATATAAAAGAACACTTAGGAACCAGTGATCACAATAGGATTGAGTTTAACTTGAAATTTGATAGGGGAAAGTAATGTCTGATGTAGCAGTATTTCAGTGGAGTAAGGGAAATTGCAGTGGTTGAGAGAGGAGTTGGCCAAAGTAAATTGTAAGTAGCTGCTGGCAGGGATGTCAACAGAGTAGCAATAGCACAAGTTTCTGGGAAAAAATGAGGAAGGTGAAGGACATATGTATTACAAAAATGAAGAAATACTCAAAACGGTAAAATAGTACAACCATGGCTGACAAGGGAAGTCAAAACTATTGTAAAAGCAAAAGAAAGGGCATATAACAAAGCAAAAATTAGTGGGAAGATAGAGGATTGGGAAGTTTTTAAAAACTTAGAGAGCAACTAAAAAATCATCAGAAGGGAAAAGATGAAATATGAAAGCAAGCTAGCAAATAATATCAAAGTGGATAGTAAAAGTTTTTTTTTCAAGTATGTTAAAAATAAAAGAAAAATGAGAGTGCTAGGATTGCTAGAAAATGAGGCAGGAGAAATAACGGTGGATGAACTAAATGAGTATTTTGCATCAGTCTTCACTGTGGAAGACACTAGCAGTATACCTGATGTTGTAGTGGGTGAAGGAAGAGAAGTGGGTGCAGTTACTATCACAAAAGAGAAGGTGCTCAAAAAGCTGAAAGACCTAAAAGTACTTAAATCACTCGGACCAGATGAACTGCATGCTAGTGTTCTGAAAGAGGTAGCGTTAGAGATTGTGGCGGCATTAGAAATGATCTTTCATAAAGCATTGGACTCTGGCATGGTGCCAGAGTACTGGAACACTGGAACATTGCAAATGTTACCCCACTCTAAGAAAGGAGGAAGGCAGCAGAAAGGAAATTATAGACCAGTTAGCCTGAGCTCAGTGGTTGGGAAGATGTCAGAATTGATTGTTAAGGATGAGGTGATGGAGTACTTGGTGACACAGGACAAGATAGTACAAAGTCAGCATGGTTTCCTTCAGGGAAAATCCTGCCTGATGAACCTGTTGGAATTCTTTGAGGAGATTACAAGTAAAATAGATAAAGGGGATGCAGTGGACTTTTCGAAGGCCTTTAACAAAGTGCCACACATGAGGCTCCTTACCAAGTAAAGAGCCCATGGAATTAAAGGAAAGTTTCCAACTTGGTTCGGGCATTGGCTGATTAGTAGGAGGCAGCGAGTGGGAATAAAAGGATCCTTTTCTGGTTGGCTGGCAGTGACTAGTGGTGTTCCACAGGGATCGGTGTTGGGACCACTTCTTTTTATGCTGTATATAAATGATTTAGATGATAGAATAAATGGCTTTGTTGCCAAGTTTGCAGATGATACGAAGATTGGTGGAAGAGTAGGTAGTGTTGAGCTAATAGGTAGGATGCAGAAAGACTTAGACAGATTAGGAGAATGGCAAGAAAGTGGCAAATGAAATACAATATTTGAAAATGCATGCCCATGAACTTTGGTAGAAAAAATAAATGTTCAGACTATTTTCTAAATGATGAGAAAATCCAAAAATCTGAGATGCAGAGGGACTTAGGAGTCCTTGTGCAGAATACCCTGAAGGTTAACTTGCAGGTTGAGTTGGTGGTGAGGAAGGCAAATGCCAGGTTAGCATTCATTTCAAGAGGTCTAGAATATAAGAGCAAGGATGTGATGCTGAGGCTTTATAAGGCCCTGGCGAGACCTCACCTTGAGTTTTGTGAACAATTTTGGGCCCCTTATCTTTGAAAAGATGTGCTGGCATTGGAGAGGGTCCAGAGGAGGTTCACAAGGATGATTCCAGGAATGAAAGGGTTATCATACGAGGAACGTTTGATGGCTCTGTACTCACTGGAATTCAGAAGGACGAGGGGGATCTCATTGAAACTTTCGAATGGTGAGAGGACAAGACAGGGTAGATGTGGAAAGGATGTTTCCCATGGCGGGAGAGTCTAGGACAAGAGGGCACAGCCTCAGGATAGAGGTGCACCCTTTCAAAACAGGGATGTGGTGCAATTTCTTTAGCCAAAGGGTGGTGGATTTGTGGAATTTGTTGCCACGTGCAGCTATGGAGGCCAGGTCATTGGATGTATTTAAGGCACAGATTGATAGGTTCTTGATTGGACATGGCATCAGAAGTTACAGGAAGAAGGCCAGGAACTGGGGTTGAGGAGAAGGAAAAAGGATCAGCCATGATTGAATGGCGGAGCAGACTTGATGGGCCAGATGGCCTAATTCTGCTCCTATGTCTTATGGTCTTTATGAATTGCATGCCAGTGATACGACATAATTGATGCTTAGTCATATAGTATTTGAACATGTAATATTTGCCCACCAAATACACGCCAATTCTAATTTTGTTTCTTCGTGGGCATACACAGCAAGTCCAAGAATCACGATATAATCAATGAAAGATCGCACTCAACAGAACAGACAAGCAATATGCAAAGGACAACCAGCTGCAAACACGAAAATAGATAAATACACAACAAGTCTTGAGAACGTGAGAAGTCCTTGAAAAGTCCTTGAAAATGATACCATAGGTTGTGGGAACCGTTCAGTGATGGGCGAGTGAAATTATCTCCACTGCCTGATGGTTAAGGGGCAATAATAATAACGTGCTCGCCCTAGGGCAGATCCTCTGAAATGATAACATTGTGGAATTTGTTGACTCTCTCCACTGATCTTCTACTGAGGACTGGCTTAAAGATTTTCAATTTTCTCCTCCTGAAGTCAGTGATTATCTCCTTGGTCTTGCTGACATTGAGTGAGAGGTTGCTTTTGTAACGTCATTTAGCCAGGTTTTCAATCTCCCTCCTACCTGCTGATTCATCACCACCTTTGACTTGGCCAGTGACAGTGGTGTCATAAGCAAACAAATGTGGCATTGGAGCTGTGCTAGCTTCATCATCATAACTATAAAGTGAGGTGAGTAGGGGGCTAAGCATTCAGTCTTAAGGTTCACCTTTGCTGATGGAGATTGTGGAGGAGATGTCTCCAATCCAGACTGTCTGGGGTCTGCAAGTGAGGGAATTGAGGATCCAATTGTACACGGGGGTATTGAGGCCGAGGTCTTGAAGCTTATTAATTAGTTTTGAGGGAATTATAGTCTTGAAAGCCAAGCTGTGGTCAATAAAGAGCATCAAGATGTAAGTGTCTTTGTTGTCTAGATGTTTTACAGTTGAGTGAAGAGCTAATGAAATGGCATCTGCTGTGGACCTGTTATTCTGGTGGACAAATTGAAGCAGATCCATGGTGCTTCTCAGGCAGGAGTTGAAAAGTTTCGTCAGCAAATCTCAAAGCAATCATAGTGGATGTAAGTACTACTGGACAATAGGCATTGAGGCAGGTTATCATGTTCTTTTTAGCCACCAGTACAGTTGAAGCCTGTTTGAAACATATGGTTATTTCGGACTGCAAAAATACCCATCTACTTCGGTGAACACTCCAGCCAGTTGATCAGCGTAGCTCTTTGGTACTCAGCCAGGCAATTCCATCTGAGTTGGATGTTTTCCGTGATTCATCTTCTTCAATGATGCTCTCACATCGGTCCCAGGGACTGAAATCACAGGGTCATTGGGAGCTGTGGGAGTTTGTGAAGGTTCTTTCATGATTTGATGGGCAAATCAAGCATACAAGGCATTGAGCGTATCTGATAGCGAAGCCTTGCTGTTATCTATGTCACTTGGTTTCACATTGTTAGAGCTAATAGCATTGAAGCCCTGCCACAGCGGTCACACAACCCACAGTGACTCAGGTTTGGTCCGGGGTTGCCACTTTGCATGTGAGGTGGCTTTCTGGAGATCCCAACAGTACCTCTTATATCATACTTGGCTGCCAGACCTGAATCCCTCTGATCTGGCCCTCAGCTACTTGTGGATCTCATGGTTCATCCAGGACTTCTGGTTGAAAAAGACTCGGAATGATTTTGCGGGGACAACTGTTTTAATAAAGTTGGTGACAGCCATGGGTTATTTATTCAGATCCTCTAAAGAGTCTTTGAACATGGCCTAGTTCACCAATTCAAATCAATTTCATAGCTGCTCCTTTGCCTCCCATGGCCACCTCTTTCTTTGTCCTTATCTTCAGAGCCTCCCTCTTCAGCCTCTGCCTGAATGTAGGTAAGAGGACAGCCAAGTGATCAGATTTCCCGAAATGCGATCTAAGCAGCAGATTGAATATCTCAGGTACCTGGTCAACATTAGCTTTTGGTAGTATGTAAACTGGTCAGGATCACGGAGGAGAATGGTCAGCTCTTTATTGTTATAGGTGAGGGGAACAAGAAATCAAAATGATCAAGCATCTGAGTACCGCAGAGTTTATCATGAAACATAGACCCCCCACCTTTTGCCTTCTCTGAATCGGCAGTTCAGTCCTTCCTGTGCATTGAGAAGTGCTTGGGTCTGAATGCAGAATCTGTCATGTTCGGAATGAGCTATTTCACCATGAAACACAGAATGCTGCAAATTTTCATTTCCCTCCTGCGTGTGTGAGTGTTAAGTTCACTGATTCCTTCCGAAGATCATAAGATCGCTAGTTTATTAAGACGATTCAAAAGTACATTGCTTAGAAGGAAATTACAGGCTGTAGATTGAAGTGAGTGTAATTCAGAAGAGGTATAGTATATTAGAAGTTTTGTAAGTGCTTGCAACATGTTGCCGTGGTTCACCAGCATTATTAGCTTAAATGAACTCTTCCTCTGTGGTGTTTCTCTCACTTCATCCATCAATTTGTGTTGCTCTTATCCCTTCACACTCTCCATTTTCCACTTTGTGACAACTCAGCTAGTCCTCATGAGTCCCTGTGTCAGGCACTGAACTAACAGTGGTCAACCAGACGATCAGAGAGAGAATTGAGCTTGAATAAACTGGAAGTCACCAGCAGCTATATTTGTGAAACCAGTCACCTGTTCCAGTAAAGCTTTATGCCAAAAACAAAAAAAAACACATTATTAATCCCGACGGGGCAAGGATCCATGGACTTCTACCTATGATAGAACCATGTTATAGAATTTTCTATTTAAACTCATTATATGTTTCTGCTGTCCTTTTGAACTCCATATACCTATGGTAAGCAGGTACATGGTTGCCTTCTAGATATGTTGAAATCTCTCCTTGATCCCTGACCATTAAATCACAGATTTTGTTAAAGACAACACAGAATAATTTGTTGATGACAGTGGTGAAGATAGGGAAGAGAGACCATAAAATGTGGATTAAAAGAGTAATATTTTAGTAATTACTTATCTGTATGATTATAATCTGTATAAGTAGCCATGTGATTTTATATAAAATTCATTGGAGATACATAATGACAAGAATTCATAATTGAAAGAATAACAGAAAAAATTGCAGAAAGATGGGATGGGATGAACCAACTAGATGTGAAATATTTAGAAAAAGTGAAAGAAATTGGAAAAAATGCAATGAAGTAATGAGTATGAATAAGACAAGAAATTTGTACCCTGAAACAGCAGGTAGATGTTACAGTAAGCTGAATATGTTGAATGGGAAACCTTGATACTAAACACAATTTTATCATCTTGGCAATGAAAGAACAAGCGAAATACCCAAAGAAATGATGTCCTGGAAAACTAGAAGGAAATCAAGGCAAAGTAATAATGAAATGAAGAAGAGAAATGATAAGGGAAGTTTTGTTTTAAAATACCTCATAATACTGGTAAAGCAAAACAAAGGAGCCTTGCATATCGGTAGGCCTTTCATTTCTGGGAGCTGGGCCAAAGCCAGCTCAGCTTGATGTGATAAAAGATTTGCATGCCTGCCTAAAAAGAATTTGGGCAGTCAATCCAGTTCCTTATCAGAATAGCCCCACAGCAAAAAACCTATTCAGAACTGGTATTAAATTGGTAATTACCCATTCAGACATATGCAGGAAAGGCTGTTATTCAGAATACTAAATGATACACTGATGCAGTAGAGATAGTATATTTCTCAAATGGTGCAATGTATTGTACAGAGATTCATGAGATCTTTGCCACATCCAAATCATTCAACAATTGGGATTATTTGAAACTGGATGATAAAGTGAGCAAAGCTCTCACTCCCAGTTCTAACAAAGTTCACAAAAAAGAAGAGATTTGAAATGAACACCTAAAATAGCAGAATCTAACTAAATAAAACACAGCAGAACTGAAACAAGAGCAGAAAGAAGAAAAAGAGCAAAATCATTTTTAAAAAATGACAGAAGACTTGATGAAAGGAATGAAGGAGGCCAATTTGCTAAGGTGCATTTTTCTTCATGTTGGCTACTATTGGAATACTATGCAATTACTAAAGTACAACCATGTTTAATTTGTGCCTTCTTATTCAGATATTATTCTCACTAATTAATGTCACTACTATTTCAAGGGCAGTAATAAATGTAATACCTTCAATGTACCTACACTACATTGTATTGGTTTTAGATTGGGTTTTAAGACCATCAACTAGCAGAAGTTGAATAATTAAACTGAATTCCACTTGCTACATCTGAAAGAAATCAGTCGTTTAATTTACTATATTTTGAAATTTACTTATGGTGCCTTTAAGCAGATAACCTGTCTTGATGAATTATGCATTTACAAGTTTAAATAAGTTCTAGTCTTCTAACACTGCAGAATATCCATCAGTAACATATAAAAATTGATTGTATCTTAATGCAGATTCCAGTATAATTTTGTAATTACAAATTCATCTTTGAATTTTAACAAAATATGGATCTTTAAGGAATGTAGTGAGAATGATTAAAGTAATTTACATCCTCTACATAAATTATTGCACTGAAAGCGACCTGGAGTGAAATGAGAATGTTTTAACAATATATTTGCAATAGAGAGTGGCTGCATACACCAGTAGACTTTACTCTGACCAGCAGTGGACTGAGACCAAACCAGTAGTAGGCAAAATCAAGATACCCAAGTACAGTAGACTTACTCCTTTTCTGTTATTTATCCTCTAGATCTGCAGGCAGCTGAGGTATCTACCTTAACCTTCAGAGACTTCTTAAATTTAAGTACACAAGTAGGAACTCAATTTCATTAGTCAAGAGGCTGCTCTGACTTCTCTGCCAGATGAAGAAAAGTTCAAAGCTCAAAGTAAATTTACTTTCAAAGTACATATATGTCACCATATACAACCCTGAGATTCATTTCCTTGTATGCATTCACATTAAATCCTAGAAACACAATAGAATGAATGAAAGACTTCGTCCAAAAGGATAGGCAAACAACAAATGTGCAAAAGACAACAAACTGTGCAAATTCTAAAGAAAAAAATAATAATATTAAATAAGCAATAAATATCAGGAACATGATGTGAAAAATCCTTATAAGTGAGTTCATAGAGTGTGGGAACAGATCAGTGATGGGGCAAGTGAAGTGAGGTTATCCCCTCTGGTTCAAGAGCCTGATGGTTGAGAGGTAATAACTGTTCCAGAACCTGGAGGGGCTGGGTCTTGAGCCTCTTGTACCTGCTTCCTGAAGGCAGCAGCAAGGAAGGGAACATGACCTGGATGGTGAGGATCCTTGATGATGCATGCTGCTTTCCTGTGACAGCACTCTATATAGTTGTGTTCAATGATAATTGAAATCAAGAATGAAAGTGAAACATTTTTGCATGTTATTCTTTCAAGGGGATATAGCAGTCTGCCTTTATTGCCAATTGTTTTAGTCCTTGACTTGATTGTCTTACTTGACCATTTGATTGGATAGTTAAGAGATAACCACATTGGTCTGACCCTAGGGTCATTATAGGCATGGATAAGGACCCAGCATGTTTACTTCTGTGAAGGACATTAGTGAACAAGGGAGTCAAAATAAATGGTATAAACTCAATATGCAGTGAGCTAACAATTTTTCCAGAACTATTTTAAAATGGACTTATAGTCAAAGGTTATTTGTGGCCATTGTTGCTGATATACTCCATTAAATTGTAGCATCATACAAAGAATGCCTCAAGTGTCCCATCTCTCTCACATTTCTTTCAGCCCTAATCAATTCCATGCATAGCCCACTCTTCCCAACCTGCTGCAATTCACCCCTGTGCTGCCAAGCATGCTTTTGATTTCCAAATACCTCCACTGCCCATCAAACTGTAGGTTTGTTGCCTGTAGGTGTGCAGATGACTACCAGATGTGGCTTTGGAGTTAAAAGTGACCCAGGTCTCAAAGTGAATGTGTTTTGCATTCAGATGGTGCCCCTTGCAGGTCCATAATTTAAAAAATTATCAACTGAAGCAAAAATTGTGATATTCAAATTACTATACCTATAGGGAATTTGGTTCACTCCACACAAATGTAAAGTAATTACCTTTTAAAATGAATAATCATATTGATCTTTTCCTTATAATAGAGAATAATATTGGGATTATCATTTCTCCAAAAGGAACATGTTCTAAATAGTTCTGACAAGAAAGGGTGTAATCATAGTTTTATATCCTCATCTCTTTTTAAGAGTTTGGCATACTATGCCTAATTAATCAACAATTTGACATCATGAATGCAATAACAAAGTAACATTATGACTTGTGTTGTGAATGTCAAAAGCACCTTTCACAATAGATAAGAAAATGTGTCCAGCTGAATTTTATACTGAAATATAAGTCACATTATACAATACTTGTGTTCTCTCATATTTTAATGCCTACAAAACACCGATCTTATCGGTGCCTTATTTTTATCATGGTATTTAATAAAACTTTACAATTGTGTATATTAGGAATGTAAATCTAAAGACCTATCTATTTGTACTGGTGTCTTTAGCTCTTAAATTTATTTACTATGAATTTATATAGATTTATTGTGAAATCCAGATGTTTCTAAAGGTTTCAACTCAATAGGAAAGAATTTGGCAATCTGAACAATGTGCATGTTACATTATTTATATTGTAAATATTATTTTCAGCTTATACCAGGTCAGTTTGATTTTTCTTTTGCAGGGTATGCTAACATTGCTGATGAAGATTAGTAGAATTGTTGAGTTTGATCTTTCGTTTCATCGTTTTGATTAGGCTTTGATAGAAGAGCTAATTTTGCTATTTTACAATTTTTTTCAAGGAAGCAGTTGTGAAAGGAAGCAGACCAAATATATTGATGTGAATCGTTTCTATTTGGCAGATAGAATATTGAAATGAAAATGCTTCAGATACATTGCTGATACTAGGATAGTGCTGCTTCAGTCTATCAGAATGTCAGGACTGGCTTTGTATTCTGCTTATATGGGAGGGACATTTTATAAAATCAACATTAGGCATTGTAAACTTTTTTTAAATATACATTGTATTAAGGAAATCTAGCATTGTATCCAAATGGTGAATGTGGAAAACCTTTGCAAAAATTACTTCATTCTACTAATCCATTGAAAGTAGTTTTGTACAAAGAAGCATTATCAAATTTACTGTACTGAGAAGAAACCATTTAATGCTGCTATGTTCTTCCATTGTTAATATTAAGAAAACTAAGTTAATGAGGAAAACATAACCACATAAGAGGAGAGTTAGATAACTATACAGAGACAAATTATGAAATTTACATTTAAATAGCATTTGTTACTCCTTGCCCAACCAAAAGAAATAATATTGATTTTTCACTATATGTTAATAGGATTAAAAATAGATATAAATAATCCATGATATTTTACTGATCTCAGTCTGCTCACTAAATGAAATGCTTGTAAAACAACTGGGAAAATAACTAGAGAAGCTGGTTCTTAGTGTATTAATGCTGAGTATGATATTTGTTGAAGATCCATGTTTAAAAACATGCCTTTTTATGTTAGGTGTTGACAAGCAAAGAGAGTGCCTTGAAGCCTTATTCAGAAAGATAACGGAAATATGCAAGCATTAACACACAATTGGCAGGAATGGATTATTCTAAATATGCTTCAGATGTATGAGTAAGTACAGTGGTCATATTACAGTTGGAAGCTCAAAAGAGGCTGAGACACAGGAATATCATTAATCCTGAGGAATATGGCCTGATCCTCAAAGATCTGCACATACATTCAATCATTTAGTATACACTGGTACTGATGCTAAAACTAATTACAACCCTCCACATTGAGACCAAAGAGTCCCCCTAAACATCTGTAGGTATACAAAAAATATCATGTCAGATCAAAAGAAAACTCAATTCACTGAACATCCTACTACAGCCAGTTTAGGAAAGACCATGAGCAGCATTTTATACTAGTGGTGACTTCCCTAATACCATACTGCTGTAGAAAAGATATTGACACCTGGGAGGCAAATTCTAGGCTGATTAGAGGTAAAGGTTTGCAGTAGAAAAAACAAGGTGTTATTGTTTTGTGAGGATGAAGAATCGAGAAAAAAGGGGATTTTCAAATGTTCTGCCAAAAAATAATTGCTTTGATTCTTTAAGTGGGCACCAGATAGCAAACAACCTGATTCATGTTTTGGATGCAGTCAATTTGAGGAGGCTGCAAAGAGATGTGAAAGAATAATCAAAGAGTTTGGATAAGAAGAGGTGGCCCAGTTTGGAAGATGTGGGAGCCTGGTGTGAAGATGTAAGGGATCATAGTTCTCAGCTGCTGATAACTGTATTTGTTGGTGTGGAATAGGCTGGGGTCCAGTGTTGGATGGGGATCAGATGGTGGTCAATAGATACCGTACTCTTGATCATTTGGGAGAAGACAGATCATGGGAGTAGGGCAGCATGTCTTTAGTCAGTAGTTTGTTGGACCCAACAAACACATTCCTGTTTCTCCTTCTAGTACTGCTGTTTCCCAAGTATTGGGAAACCCAGGAAGTTGTTAAAACTGAAGGCTGTCAATTTCATTATAATACAATATTTAAATGACCACTTCTCAGTTCCCGTGAGTGGATTCTTTAAAACCAGATTGACAGGGTTTAGAAATTATTCTGAATTTTAAAATTTTGATTTCTGACATGACACAACCCACCTATTTTTGAGAAACATATGCAGAAAGTACATTAAAATGTGTCTGAGAAAAATGAAAATAGCATGTTGCATGTCACATAATATTCCCTTGGCTAAATATTGAGGATTTCAATGAGAAGCAGAGGGAAACCATGGTAGACCAGGATAGCAGAGGAAAGAGCTCTAGAGAAGTCACCAGCTACACACTGGAGTGTACCAAAGGGTATTTTCTCTATTTCCTTTCAGTCAATGAGCACAGCATTTAGATATAATAAACAACTGGTATTTAACAAAATCACAGGACAGATATTTCAAAATTATTAGCCTGTCTAAGATTCAAGATTGTTTCATGTCACTTCCAGTACACAAGTGTTACTCCGGGTCCAATGCAGCCCAAAAACACACAATAAAATAAAGAATACAATAATAAAAAACAATAAATATAAATACATGAGCTAGCTTATATACATTGAATGCCTAAATGCATCTGATTCACTTTCGTAGGTTAGTGTAAAATGCATTGTGGTAATACATTTTCTGTGTTACATTTTCAAAACACATCAATATTACTCCTTCCTTTGTATTGGACATTTCAGAGTTGGTAATAATATTTCTTGTGTAGTTTTTGCTGAGAGCTAAATAATGCTGTATTTATTTTACTTTTGTATTTTTTTAGTGAATGCAAAAAGAATGATTTACTTCAATAGGTATTCTAAGTAACAGCATCTTAAAATGTCATTAAATGCATGTGATGTCCTAGTACGTGTGCTTCTTAAGTGCATGTGCCTTTGGTATTCAGCTTAGTTTACTGTACACATTGTTTTTCTATCATATACAGCTTTGTAACTCTTTTCAAAGTGCGTGATCTCATAGGCTTCCATAAAGGAGGGAGAAGTGATTCATTTTTGCTTAGACGCTGCTCAGGTGTAGAGTATGTGAAATGCAGAAACCACTGAATTGTCTGCAATATTTTTGAGTCGTGTACACCTAAACCTGGTGTTTCCGGATGTATCACTTGTCCTTTGAGCAAAGCTACATAATCACTCAGAATTGCTGCTGACACAAGAATCAATTGGCTGCTCTTGTGCTTCTACATGCAAAACCCTCATAATGGGAGAAGGACTGCCCCCGTAAGGCATGAATACAATGGACCAGTCCTCTTAGTTTACTGTAATTTTCCAGGTGAGTTGAAGCAGGCCTTAGTTGCTTGAGATAAAATATACATTTCATTTTTCACTGGCAATTTTACTGACAGTAAGGATACAAGTGACTTTTCTGTTGTGTCTGTATTTTAACATTGTATGTACAATGTGAAACCCTGTAATGTCTGTTTCCTGAGATACTTGAAGTAATTTTGTCAGCTTGTCATTCTCTGCCCTATACATGCTTGTCAATCATCAGACTTTTTTGGTCCCTTCATCATTAGTATTTAGTGTTATTCACTAAGCTCCTGAAGATATGTTGCAAGGTATTTGGCAAAGAATGTGTGTTGACAGTTGTTGCTGTGGTGGCTATTCTGGCATGTTTGATCACTGTAAACCACCTAAAACATCGATCTGTGAAAAACTTGCAAATATTTAAACAAATTCATTTATTTATCTAATGTATTGTTATTGTATGAACTATTGTTCACACATCATTGTTAACATATAGTGAAAATTCATATAATATGTTCATAATTGTTTATTCTTGGGAGCTTCCACACCTATATGCAGCCTATGCTCTTCTGTCATGAGTAACTCTTGCCTGAAAAAAATGAATTCCTCTGTAATTCGATCTGTAAATTTTCTTCTTCCATTCTATAGTTGGTTACTCGACCAGAAAGGCCCATCCCATATATGAACCCACTACTGTCTCACGAAATACTACTGCTTATGAGTTTGTCTTGATATTGAGACAATTCTCTCTTCAACTCTCTCCCTGCTGCTAAGTTAATATGAAACCTTGTGAGTCTATATTTGTTGTCCTTCCTGTCCATCATGGTACAGGTTATTTGACAATTTCAAATTCATTTGTATCTCAGAGTCATACTCTAATGAACAATTTTACATAGTATCTGTTCAACATATTTATATTTTGCCTTTGGTGGTACAGCATCATTTAATTATATCCTGTACTGTGTTGTATTTTCCAGTTTTACAATATATTTTGTACTTTTTGCTTGCTTAATTTGATTAAAACTAAATTTCAGATGTTTTATCACAGTGATAATATGAACTGTATGGTAGCTAACTGCCATGCAGCACCAGAAAGATTATTCTTTTTTTATGAACATGAGCATTGCTTCCAAGCCCAATCTGTAAAATTTGATGGCTTGAAAAAAAGAAACAGATTTGCTATGAAATGTGCTTCTACGGCTGGCTGAACAAAAATAAATTGGTATTTATATCAAAGTAAGTAATTTAGATCCGTATGGAATGTGCAAGAATCACCATCAACAGCCCAAAGAGATTGGACTATTCTGCTATTCCTTGCTTTCAGTCATGTTTCCTGAGAGTGAAAAAAGATTATCCACATATTAATTGGTGAGAAATTAAATTTAGAAATAAATTATTTTTATATCAAATATTATAGAATATACCCCCACAATTTTGCTTTAGTTCCAAAAATCTTTTGCACCTCAAAGGGCTGGAAAGCAGTGGGCAAGATTAATCCTGTAATTCCTACTATTGTAATGGATATATTTCATGTCCGAGATGTTCTTACTTATTGTAAATGCTATTTGAATTAAACAGAACACAGCAGAGTTGTTTCAAATTGTTTACTTCTCTTAGTCCTATTTATAATTATTAATACAGGTGCTATTATTTTTGATGCATAATCTTTATGCACAGTTTCTAAAATCTGTCAAAATAAAATTTTTCATAGTTTACAAACTATGCTTGTGTAGATTCTCTAGTAAGGAATTGACAGATGACCTTGTACAAGGGCTTCTGTAATGATATTCAGTAGCTATTCTTTAAGACCTACAGTACAACTGTTGATTTTTTTTCTTTTCCTGTGGAAAAGTATCTCTCAGACAGTGTGACCATGATGAAAATCAACTCATATCCTGCCAGAAATTCTAACACAATCATGTTTTGCAGCTGGTGTGTTTGATTCACTTTTATGCATAGAGAAGAAGGTAATTTTACAGGTTTTTAAAACTAAAACTATGGTTTTCATATATTAGTTTCATAGTTACGTAAATATCATTTTAATTGTAAAAAGAGTATTTGTTTTTTTTTGTTCTTCTGTAATCATTTAATAACGAACACTGGCAAAGGCTCGGAAGTTGTATGTTTCATTTGTGTTAACATCACAATTAAGTTGAATTCATAAGGCAATACAGGTTGAGTAGTCATTATCGAAAATGCTTGGTGCTGGAGTGTTTCAGATTTTGAGATAGCTTGATCACCATCATTTACAACTCTGAATTGACGTATTACCGTTAAGCAGTCTTTACCTTAAACTTGTTCATCACACATATGTACTTAACAGCAAAATATATTAAATACTACTAATACAATGAAAATATAATGTGTGCAGATTAACAAAAGTAGCACAGCAGCATTGGGAGAATACCTGAATCAACTGTTGAACAACAACAAACGATAGCGGGCTTTCAGTGTTGAGCTATGATGCCGTATTTTGATTAAAGGGTTACAATGCACTACCTTTGTATTGTACTTTTTTTTGAGGTATGTAAGATATAAAAACAATCAGCATTGTAGACTTGTTCTGGTGTTAGATTTTCATCAGCAATGATCTTTGCAAACCCATCAAAGATTTTCTCTCCTGCTTCGTGATCAGCAGACACTTTATCGTTAAAACTTTTAAAATCTTTCAAAAAATTAAAAATTTAATGCTGCGCCTTTTCTTAAAGCTCTGCAACCAGCCTGCTAAATATTCACAGTTACCCTCTATTTTCAGTTTGTCATAATAAATCTTTGTTTCATGTCATTAAGCTGCATATGTTCACTCCAATGCTGACAAATCCATTCTTTCAATACAATATCAAGATCTTCATTTTTCACTTTATGCAATGTTTTTCTATTTTTCATTAACTGTTCATTACATATGTGAGGTTTCTTCTCAGAACGGAGACCTATGAATCACCCGTGAACCTTCCCAGTGCCTTGAGGAATTCTCCATTTATGACATCATGTTAGTGATCAAGAAAACTGCAGATTTTGGAGGTTTTTGAATTTTTGGATTTTGAATAAGGGTGCTCAACTTGTATTGATCCAAACCAATAGCTATTCTAATAGAGATCTTGTTACTTCATAAATCCATTAAGGAAGTAAAGAAAGAAATGCAAAAATGATTAAATAAGCATTTTGTGCAATAATACTACAGTAATAATTGCTAGCTTTGATTTTGGAGAAAAATATAAATTACATGATTCTGGTCACTTGCTTTCTATTTTGGTTCACAGAAGAAGTATAATTCTAAATGATGTAAAATCTTGCATTCAGTATTTTAATCCTGGCTCATGGTCGTATCCTCACTTGAATAAAAAACCTGTGAGTTTGCAATCCAGATATTGAGCACATAATCCAGGCTGACACTCCATTGCTGTTCTTTTGTTAAGATTCCACTAATCATCATGGGTATGTATAAAATATTCCATGTCTCTAATCAGAGAAGAGCTTGGGAGTCTCCAGTATTTGTCCTTTAAATTTCACCAAAACTTATTATCTGTTCACTAATGCATTGGTATTAGTTAGATCTTGATGTACCTAATTTGGTGGTCATAATTTATTTCATTATAGAAGTGATTGTATTAAAGAATTATTTTATTTGTTACATTCTGACATTTTCAAGGCACAATTTAAATAACAAAGCTATTTCTTTTTTGGATAATTATTCCCTTTTATGGACAAAATTAAAAGTGTACCTGGTAACAATAAGTCATTAAGATTAAATAATTCATATATAGATGATATCTACATGTAGAAGTCTTGTATTAATATGTATCCAGATATCACAATTCAAATGTCAAATCCTTAATGAGAAGTTAATTGTGGCACACTCTATAAATGAAAGAGAGGAAGAGTTGAAAGCAGATATTAAATACTTGATTTCACTACTTAGCATGAAGATGTGGACTACGGGATGTGCCTATTGTTGCAGCTTTTATAAGACAAGTTGATGGTTAAGCTTTTTAAACATGCCATGCTCTATAATCTAACAGGAAGAAATCCCACCTGCGTTCACTCATAGTATGCAATCAAACTGTGCGTTAAGGGCCTGGACATTACTGTTATATTTTCTAACGGTAAAACTTTTAACTGGATTTTTTTTAAGAAAGGGGTTTTGCTATTTCACTTCTTTTCCAAATGCATGTACTCAAGTTTCCAGCTAAAATATAAAGCTGTTTGTAAACTGAGACATGTGGTTTTACTTAACACTGTGTGTGGTTAGCTTACCCAAGTTTAACCATCGGTTTAAGTACTTAGTGATACCTGCATGGATACCAAATATTATTCTGAGACTTGTCTATTTCCCTTATTCCAGATCACTCCCACAGGTTGGGTTTATACATAGGTAACCATGAGGGTGTTTTCACAAACACTGATGTCTAATTATTGATGTTAATATTTATAACAACATCAACAAGTAAGTAATTATTAGTCTACCAATAAGCTACATATAAAGCTATTTATAATAAAGGTGCATTTATATAGATCCAAAAAGAAAAACAGAATAAGAATTAATGCTTAGCTATTCTCAATGTTTCAGGAGCAGCTTCTCCCCCTCAGCCATCAGATTTCTGAAGGCCAATGAACCTATGAACATTCCCTCAGTATTTTTCCTCTCTTTTTGTACTACTTATTTAATTTATTTTAAAAATATATACCTCTTATTGTATTTT
This sequence comes from Hypanus sabinus, assembly GCF_030144855.1. Classification (NCBI taxonomy): domain Eukaryota; kingdom Metazoa; phylum Chordata; class Chondrichthyes; order Myliobatiformes; family Dasyatidae; genus Hypanus; species Hypanus sabinus. The sequence goes on from NC_082717.1 coordinate 39,815,868, forward strand.
ATAGTTTTTATTACTATGTATTTGCAACATACTGCTGCCGCAAAACAACAAAATTCATGACGTATGGTGGAGAAATTAAATCTGATTCTGATTCTGATATTCTTGTGTAAAATGCCTTTTTTCAACTGAAATGTTTTTGTGTTTCTTGCAGATTATGGTAGTAATCTAATTTACTCCCTGAGAACTTAAAAACAACTCAAGTAATCGAGCACCAAAGTCCCTTAAATAACTGAAAACAATTACAGGGATTTCTTGCATTTGAATGACAAGTGAGGGTACTAAAAGTAATTAGCTGTTATGCCAGAAGACTGGTGTGGCATATCTTCATTGACCTTCACCAATTTTTAATCAATGCTCCACTGAAAACATTCAATTTGGATGTACAACAGCTTGGTATGGCAATTGCTCCACCAATAACCTCAAGTAACTGCAGAGAGTTATGGACAGATCAACACATCATGGAAATCAGCTTCCTCTTCATGGATTCTGTGTACACTGCTTGTTGTCTCAGTAAAGCAACCTGCAGAATCAAAATCCTCGCCCACCCCAAATATCATCCATCTCTCTCTCTCTCCCCCCCCCTTTCGCACTCTCTTCTTTCTCTCTCTCTCTCTCTCTCTCTCTCTCTCCCCCCCCCCCCCCCCTCTCTCCTCCTCCTCTTCCTCTTCCTCTACCTACTGGGCAGAAGCTACAAGGGCCTGAAATCTTGCACTGCCAACTTGTACTGCACCTTAAGCCCAGCTTCTACCCTGTACTTCTGAGATTATTAATATTTCACTAATATAAGATAGACTCTTCACCACACAATCTACCTTGTTATGATCTTGCACTTCCTCTGTAGCTGCATTCTGTTACTGTTTTACCTTGCACTAACTCTTTTGCACTGTGCAATGATTTGATCCATAGGACAGTGAAAGAAACTTTTCACTCTTCCTTGGTGCATGTGACAAAAATAAATCAATTCCAGTTCTACAGATGAGGAAACAATTATACTATTTACTTGCTTCAAGCTGGAAATTAAGCTCACTTGTGTGAAGTATTTGGCTTATTACTATCAATATCAGAAAACTACTGTACATCACAAGAACATGAGATATAGAAGCACGAGTGCCCTTTCTGCTGGTTCTATGTACCCCAGTCCGAGGAAACACCAACCCCACGGCAGCAACACCAATGGATTTGAATCATTCACAGACTCAGATATATTACACTGAATTCCCTATCCAACTCATTGATGTAGATTATAAAAACTGAGCCCTCAGCACTGATACCATTCCTTCCCCCCCAATTTAAATTCCTTCTCTCAGTCTGTGAGGAACCCACATTAACTTAAGCCAATCCTTTTTTTTAGTAGATGTTTAGAAACTTGCACAGTCTTTCCCTATGTTCCTTGCTAAACTAAATTAATATTCTCCTCCTTAACAGCCAGATCATGAAATGCCATTACTATACAAAGTCTTAGATAAATCATAATGTTAATCAAAATGCAATACTGATTTTGTGCTAACTTTGCTCCATCCAATGCTCACTTTTAATTTAGCACATTAAAACATGTCAGTTCAGGACAAATACCCAATTAATGTTATCTAAAGTGTTCATTAACAAATAGGATATTTGCTGTATTTTTAATATTCTGGCCATGGGTATTAATCTATAATTATTTGGTGCTTTCTATTTGTATAAAGCTGTAATTTGAAACAATGTAGCAGCTACTGAAGGACTCACACCTGACTTCAAATCTTCTCCACCAATTAAATGCTTCCTCTCACAGGTGCATTAATAAATACTTCCTTTGAGAATGAGCAAAGGGCATACAGATCAGGAAAGCACCTGGCAAAAGAAGAAACATTTGCCAAAGGAGAAAGGCTTGTAGAAAGAGCTCCTCTCTTCCCACAATGTTTAGGGAACTAACTCCAGTATCAAGTTGATTGTAACCTCAGAAGTGGGGCTGATTTTGTAAGTGGCTGAAACCAGGTGAATCCAGCTTTTACTACGTATGGTCACCCTTCTGGGAGTGAGTCAAATGATGAGTACGAGTTTTTCAAGCAGTGATGCCAAGCTTATCCAGAAATGTTGGCTGAGTAAGCTGAGAGAAAGAGTAATATACTCTTTCCAGAGAGGCTGGAACGATTTGGGTAAATGCTACAAGGGTAATGGATGGAGGGTTCCAGAATGTGAATACCCACCACATATTACTGAGGCAATACTCAAAATGCTGGAGGAACTCAACAGGTCAGGCAGTATCTATGGAGGAAAATAAACAGTCAATGTTTTGAGCCAAAATCCTTCATCTAGATATGCAGCAATTGCAGAATCACTTGCTCCACATAATCCAGAGGACTTGGAAGAAGTGCTTCAAAAAGCATTCAAGTGCATTCAGGGTTAGTCCATCATCTCCAATGCTTCATCAATTGCACCACTCATTCCCCAAGATTCTCTGTTAATCGAAACTCATGCCTAGTCTGCTATAAGACTGCACTTCCTAGCTTGCACACACTACCAGCTATTAATTGACAACAAACTACTCATCCAAGTACAATTAGTTCACTTCCCTCCAATGAATAAAGAATTTATGCATAATTACTAGCAGCAGTGGGTGACGAGCACATTCCGTTCCTTCTGGTAAAACTCTGCAGACAAAATTTTGTGCACCTATGGCAGGAGTCACACTATTGGTGAAGCTAATGCCATTGAAATGACTATACCCTCACACCTCAATCTGCCTTCTCCTTCACCCTGAAATCACTTTTTTCCCTTTCATGCTGCAATTGGAGCAAACTTAGACATCTTACTTTCATCAACATCTTACCACAGCCCTACTCCATCCCTTTCTTGTATCAGGTTGTCAACATCTCCAAAATGGCCAGACAGCAATGGGAGATCCAGGAGAGAGGTTTGCCATTGTTCAAATCAACACTGAAATTTCATAAATTTTAGTTTGTAGTTTTGATATCTGGTTAGGATGAACAAATAGGCATCAGTGACAGTGGATCCAAACCAAATGGCGTTTGGTGGTGGGGTGGGGGGTTAGGAGAGCAGTAAGAAATGCCAGGTTACAGATACCTGCTGAGCAGGACCATCTATCCTTTTCCAGCAGACTTTGATGAGGGCAGCCTGCAAATAATGTTAATGTGTAAGCACAATAAATTGGTTACTGCAATGGGCATGCCTGCCAAAACTACTGGTATGCATTGTTAAGGAATGTGGAAAAGATAAACTTCGTATGGAGTCCAAACTTTTCAGCATGGAAGTGGAGAGCAAACTGTTGATGGGGGTGGGGGGGCGTATTAGCACATATTGGCTTTGACCAATGATGCAGCATTTGATTGCTCATGCTGCTGCTTCGAGTGAGCACAAGCAGAAGTCATACAACAGGGGATGAAGAGGAGTGAACATGAGGTGGTTGGAATCTGGATTCACTGACAGAAGGAAACAGAAGAGAGAATGCAGATACTGGAAATCAGCAGCAACACACACAAAACACTGGAGGAACTCAGCAGGTCTGGCAGCACCTATGAAGGGAAACGAATAGTCAATATTTCGGGCTCATGAAGGAGTTAGCCTCTTTTCTAAAAGGGCTAAAAGGATTGTTTCCGAAAGCTTGTCTGGGCACACTTAACAAATTCTACCCCATCTAATCCCTCAGCTCTGTGGCAGTTGCAGTCTATGTTGAGGAAGTTAAAATCACCTAACATGAAAACTACTATTTATGCAGTTATCTGCAACATCCCTACATATTTGCTCCTTTAATTTCTGCTGTGCACTTGGGGGACAAATATGTTGCAGATATTTTCAGTAACGGCGTGGGGGCTGGGCTGGGCTAGGCAATAGCAATGTAGTCTGTGTTTGTATGTTGGTTAAGGTTACAACCTTAGCGTGACGTTTTTCACTCAGAGCCTCCTTAATGAATTGCAGACACCCCATATGTCACTCCTTAATGGGGTGGGAAGGAAAATTACTTCCTGAAGATCCTATGATCCACTGCTGTGAGCCATTCGCCCCTTCACCCTTTTCATTCTTTGAGCATCCTGATTGCTCTGTATGCCCTCTCCTCTTGTCCTTGTCATACTAAATCAGCCATATCTAAGATTAACTAGTTATTGTAGATACCTTCAACTTTTCAGCTTATAGTTAAAGTAGACTTCACTAACTACAAATAAGAATGCAATTGTGTATTTCCACTTGAATTGAAAGGGCAGTTCAAGCCAATCAAGAATAGAGTAACTAATAACCACTTAAGTAAGTTTAAAGAGGGCTCTTGCCTGCTGCTGAATATGTTTAACTGTGAGCGGTTAATACTTGGTGTTAGGTTCACATTAATGTTACATCAGAAATGAATGAATGAGGACATCGCCACCAGCCTGCTTGGGATCTAACTGAATCTTAAGAACAGAGGTTGACAACCTGTTTCAGAAGATACTGTAACACTGCTGATCCAAGTCTGATTCCTACTCAGTACGAAGAAGCTTTCACCATTGCTTTGAAAAACGATACTTTATTTCTATCACTTTTTGTCAAATTTTTGATTATCTTTCTTTTAAGTGCAGATGTCATCATTGAGGATAACTTGAATGAGGTAAAGGTTCAACAGTTATAGAACTAAATCATGTGAAGGCATATGTAGCTGGAAATGATTGAGGACTGAGTGTGTATATTAATCCAGTTCCGTTCACCAAAGGATCCTGTCACTCTTCCATGCCTGATGATTCATTGTTTATCCATAAATATTTGAAGTGAGGATCAAAGAGAAAAAATGTATGATAAACCATAACATTTTGCATACATAAGTTTTCAAATGAATCCTGATTGTGGGATTGTTCTTTTAATTGGGTGATTGCTAACATTATGCAATAAAAACAGCTGAGCAAGTAAATTATTTCAATGCCTTTGGTTCATGCCACTGTATTTGATTCTTGTTCTTTCCATTCCTTTCTAACATTGGCTTTTTAACCCTGTGAATAATAAATCTTCAGTATTGTGAGTGTTGCTAAATTTAATGAAGGAAAAGGATCTGTAAAGAGATTATTTGAGAACCAAGGATGACATCATCCGATACGTCTGGGCATTTGTGTTAATGTCAGAGTGCTTAGAGAAAAATTAGATCCCAGGAGGACTGGCTTCATGAATACAATGAATGCAGTAAAATTCCAGAATGAAGTGATAAAGTAGGATATTTCAGCATTTTGTGAAAAGGAAATCTACTTCAGAAGAGGCTAGAAATTAAAACTAGATAGACGAAGCTGTTAGTGTAAGTTAGTTCTTCCTCTGTGATACTCAATTCACCATTTGAACTGAACTTAAGGAAAGATGTAATACATATTGCATTATAAGGTCTGATTGCATTTGCCACCTCTTACCTTGGCTCACCCTCACTTTGAATCCCACAATCACTTCATCACAATTTGAGGATGTATTGAAGTGGAATTAAATCTGAGGTTGTTGCTAGGAGAAGTTAAATGTACTGAAGGTGAAAGGAATTGTAAGTATAAACATCTACAGTGGCAAAGCTATTACAGCTTGGGGCAATATATTTTGGAGTTCAATTATGGAGTCCTCCATAAGAAGTTTGGAAGTTCTTCCTGTGATCATGTGATTTTCTTCTGGGGGCTCCAGTTTCCTCCCACAGTCCAAAGACATACTGGTTTGTAGGTTAATTGACCTTTGTAAATGGTCCTGTGACTAGGCTAGGGTTGAATAGGTGCATTGTTGGGTGCTGCACCTCATTAGGCCAGAAGGGCCTGTTCTACATTGCATCTTTATATAAAAATATAAATAAACATCAAGTTAAAAACAATTTTGTAAAAATTGAGTTAACTAAGTGACATACAGATATACGTCAGAAACATTTTCAACAGGATGACAAGAATCTTGAAGCCTCTGTAGAGATTAAGGACCATAAAATAAAGATATCAGAAATTTGGAACCAGAGAGGTAAAAGCAGCATACATACAAAACTGATTGTGGGATCAAAGGCAATTATGGTGAATGATTTTCATCCACTTGCTATATGCTGTAACTACAAGACTGCAATTGGTCTCAATTTACATGAATATGTTTAATTTTGGGATATAGAACACAATTTTGTAATTTGCTGATGCTACAGATTTTGGAATCACTTATTTATGAATAGATTTAAAGAAAAACTGGAAAGGGATGTGTAATGGGAGGACACATAGGCAAATAAAAATCAGCATGGAAAAATTAGGACAGCTAATGCATGTTGAATAGTATAAGCATCACAATTAAAAGAAGTTTTCACAATTTCTTGTTTAATATTGATGCTCATGAAGTGATCTCTGCATTAGAGAAACTGCAGATTGTTGCCCACTTTGAGGAGTACCTCTGTTCCGTTTGCAAGGGTCATTATGAGCTTATAGCTGCCTGTAACTTTAATTCTCCATGCCATTCCCATTCTAATCCATTGGTCAAAAGCCTCTGGCATTCTTCAAACTATACAAATGGAAACAGGAGGAACACCACGTTTTGTATCTGGGCATATGCAGTCTTTGGGACTCAATATCACATTCAACACTTTGAGTTAACCCACTTTTCCTGCATGGATCAGAACTGGCCATTCCTCCTGTAACATTATTGTAGTTTTTCACCTTTCACATACTGATATGGTGGGCATTTCCAGCACTGTCTTCTGGCTTCATGTTTCAGCAGCAGCTCTGATGTGACTTCCATACCTTAAATGTGACCCTTCCACTTGTTCTCTCTGCCAATTCTCTCTTCACTCCTAACAGGACCAAGTTCTGTATTAGAGAAATATCCTTGGCTCTGTCTATCCCTTATTCACCCACTCTGAAACTAAGACTTAATTTTCTTTTCCAGTTTTGATGAAGGGTCTCTGACCTAAAACATTAATTATCATAGAGTCAAAGAGTTATACAGCATGGAAACAGACTCCTCATTCTAAATGATCTATGCTGACAAAGATACCCCACCCAAGCTGGTCCCATTTGTCAGTGTTTGCCCCATTACCTTCAAAACCTTTCCAATCCATGTTCCAATCCAACTGTCTTATAAAACTTGTTATTATATCTGCTTCATCCACTTCCTCCGCAGCTCATTCCACATAGCCATCACACTTTGTGTTAAAAATAGTTGCCCCTCAAGTTCCAATTATATCCTTCTGCACTACCATAACACTTATGCTTCCTATTTCTTGATTCCCTAATGCTGGGATAAGCACTGAGTGCCCTCACCTTACCTATGCCATTTATGAGTTTATACACCTCTGTAAGATCACTTATGTTTCCTACATTTTAAGGACCAAAGTCCTAGCCTATCCAAGCTCTCCCTCAGGTTTTGACATTATCCTTATAATTTTTTTCTGTACTCTTTCCAATTTAGTAACATCTTTCCTGGAGCAGAGTGACCAAAATTGAATACAATATTCCAAGTGTGGCCTCACCAGCCTCCTGAATAATTACACTATGTCCATCTAACTTTCATACTCAATGCCCTGACTGATGAAAGCCAGTATACTAAAAGCTTTCTCCACTACCCTATGATGCCATTTTTGGGGAATCATACACTTGTTCTCCATGGGCACTCTGTTCTACAACATTCCCTGGGGCCTTACCATTCACTGTTCTCTGTTTTTTGGTTTTCCTTTCATCAATGCTGTCTGACATGATGAGTATTTTCAGCAATTTCTGTTTTTTAACATTTTCATTTTTTACTGAAAAAGAGCATGAATGGTTTAAGGCCTAAGCCCCATTTCCTGAGAACCTCTTTATCATTATGTGTTAACCTGAGAATTATCCCCGCTCTTTTCTTTCATTGAGCAACACTGAATCCTCATTATTTCTCAATACATACAAACAAGCTGGATGAACTCAGCAGGTCGAGCAGCATCTGTTGAAACGAGCAGTCAACATTTCAGGCCAAGACCCTTCATCAGGACTGAAGAAGGAGGGGGGCAGGGGCCCTATAAAGAAAGTGGAGCGTGGAAGGTGCCAGGTGAAAAACCAATCAGAGGAAAGATCAAGGGGTGGGGGAGGGGAAGCAGTGAGGGGATAGGCAGGAGAGGTGAAGAAGGAACATAAGGGGAAAGCACAATGGGTAGCAGAAGAAGGCAGAGTCATGAGAGAGGTGATAGGCAGCTGGAAGAGGAGGCAGAGTGAAAGTGGGATGGGGGAAGGGAGAGGGAGGGAACTACCGGAAGTTGGAGAATTCGATGTTCATACCAAGGGGCTGGAGACTACCTAATTCTGTGTTCTGGCTTATTGGTTGAGCTTTTATTTTGTATTTTCAGCCTTTTAAAATCCAAATGATCACATCCACTGAATTTTCCCCATATCCATTCTACTAGTCGCAATGTGACTCAATTACATTAGTCAAAAATGATTTTCCTTTCATCAGTTCATGCTAGCTCTGTTCAATTCTTTATTCCTCTCTTATTCCAACCTTAACTGCAGACTTAAGCACTGACAATGGGCTAACAGATCAAAAGTTCTCTGCTTTTCTCCCTTCTTTCTTGGAGAGTGAGGTCATTTTTGGGGCTCTTCAAACTGCAGGAAAAATTTCAGAATATACTTCCTTTGTATGTACCTCTTTCAAATACTGGTATAGGGACAATTAGATTATATTGGCTGTAAATCTCACTACCTTCTCTAGCACTATTTTCTTACTGACACTTTTTTTTGATTTCCATGAAGACATATGCAAAGTAAGTGTTTAATTCTTCTGCCATTCCTATACCCTACTGGAAATTCTCCTGGGACCCACAGTTACCCTGGGAAGTATTTTTCTCCTTGCATACCTATCCAATCTTTCACAGTCTGTTTTCATGTTTCAGGGCAATTTACTCTTCATATCTGCCTTTCCTTTTTCTTTTCTCAACTACTCAGAGCTCCTTTGTGACTTCTCAAATGTTCCCAAACTTCAGACCGACTGATTTTTCTGGCAACTTAATGATCCTTGAATTCAATGCCATCATTAATATCTCCTGTAAGCCTTGGATCACCAATGTTTCCTGCTGAGTTTTAGTCACTTAAGGAATATACATTTTTTCCAAATTATGCATTATTTCTTAAAATGCCAACCATTACCTGTCATGAGGGAATCTGCAGATCTGGAAATTCAAGCAACACACACAAAATGCTGGTGGAACGCAGCAGGCTAGGCAGCATCTATAGGGAGAAGCACTGTCGACGTCGACACCAGCATTTTCAGTGTATTACCTGTCATGCCCTTTTCTCAATGTATTTTTCCAGTTCAAGATTCAAGATTGTTTATTGTACTCATGTAAAAGAGAACAAAATAATTGTTACTTTGGATCCAATGCAAATGAAGCCCACAAATGACAACACAATAATAATTAAAAACACAATAAATATAAACATAGAACAAAGAATAGTACAGCACATTACAGGCCCTTCGGCCCACAATGTTGTGCCAACCCTCAAACCCTGCCTCCCATATAACCCTCCACCTTAAATTCCTCCATATACCTGTCTAGTAGTCTCTCAAACTTCACTAGCGTACCTTCCTCCACCACTGACTCAGACAGTGCATTCCACACACCGACCACTCTTCGAGTGAAAAACCTTCCTCTAATATCCCCCTTGAACTTCCCTCCCCTTACCTTAAAGCCATGTCCTCTTGTACTGAGCAGTGGTGCCCTGGGGAAGAGGCCCTGGCTGTCCACTCTGTCTATTCCTCTTAATATCTAAGAAAGCTTATTTACATTGGTTGATTGTATGTCCATTAACTGATTGTAAAGTACATAATTTGACTGACAGGAAATAATTAAGTAGTAGGTAGAGGTGTTGATCAGCCTTACTGCTTAGGGAAAGTAACTGTTTTGAATCTGGTGGTCCTGGTGTGGATTCCTCATAGCCTCCCCCCTGATGGGAGTGGGACAAACCGGGTGGGTGGGATTCTGCAGGGTGGGTGGGTGCGACCCTTTTCCAGCACCGTTTGTCATATGCGTCCTTGATGGTGGGTAGTCTGGTGCCGGAGATTCACTGGGCAATCTTAATGACCCCTTGTAGAGCCTTCCTGTCTGCCACAGTGCAGATTCCATGATGCAGCTTGTCAGGATGCTCTCCTGTCTGTGTCTGTAGAATGACTTGCATTTGGATGTGCAAAGGCCAAATCTCTTCAGCCTCTTCAGAGAGCAGAGGTGTGGATGAGCTTGCCTGACTGCGTAGGATGTGCTCTGGGACAATGTGAAGTTGTGTGAGATGTACACTCCCAGTTTGAAACTGCTTGCAGTTTCCACTGCAGTGTCTCTGATGTAAAGTGGGTGGGAGTTGTTCTCCTGAAATCTATAACCATCTCCTTTGCCTTGTTGATATTAAAGTAGAGGATATTTACAGCAGTTAACTGCAGCCCTCATACTTTCATAATGTCCTTCCTTTAGATGTAAGATCCTCATTTTAGATTGAACCATGTCACTTTTAAATTCAATGAAAAATGTTATCACACTTTGGTTACTGTTCCCTTAAATGCTCCTTACAACAAAATTATCAATTAATCATATCTTCTTACACAGGTGCTTCCTATTACCTTTTTTATTATTACAGATAGTGTCTGCATTGTTCTAAAGATAATTTATTTCTTGTTATTAGAGATCCCTTTCTTTTGATCTTAACTATCTTTATTCTACTCAAAAATTTTTAGTACTCTAAGCATATACAGTAGTTTATTTTATCCTTTACTCACCAAACTATTTTGTTTTTACTTAAACTTGCAACAATTTTTTCTTTAGCTCCCTTCTTTTTGGCCACATTTCATATTCAACAATTTTATGTAATTCTGCACAAGACATCAGCTTTTGACTGGTCCCACAAATGTGGACTATCCCATCAAAGGGACTCTATCCCAACAATGCTATTGTTATCCCTTTTCCTATGTCAGCTTTTCATCAGTCATCTTTGATGTATTAAATCATCTGATCTAATAAATTGGTTTATGGTTGGTAGATCAATAAGTTCAATAGGTTGAATAGGTATATTTAATGTCAGAGAAATGTATACAATATACATCCTGAAATTCTTTTTCTTCACAAACAGGGAAGTGCCCCAAAGAATGAATGACAGTTAAACGTTAGAACCCAAAGCCCCCCCCCACCCCAGCTCCCCCCTCCCATGCACAAGCAGCAGTAAGGCAATGACCCCCTCCCCCACCAGCAAAAAAGAGCCTCAGGACCCTCCACCGAGCACTCAAGCATGCAGCAAAGCATCAATAAAGACACAGACTTGCAGTACCCCGAAGATTACTTATACACCATGTAATTCGACATACCACAGACTTGCTCTCTCTCTAATAAGGGAAAAGGTGATGTCTCCATTTCACAGCAAGAGGGGGGACATAACTGATATACGATGTTAAAAGTCTGTTGCATTGCTTTTTCCGAGCTCTGCACCCAGAGAAGCAGCTCCGAGGCTCAGGTCTCTGGACACACAGCCGGCAGCTAACCCTCTGCTCCTGATGTTCCTGTTCTCCCGCAACACCTCAGTCAGGGGCACCGGCCTTGAACTAGCTTGTCTCCAGAGCCGCAAAAATCCGGCACCCTAAAGGTGCACGAATCTTCCAGGCGGCATCCTTGGCATATCAAAAAGCAGCTGATTGTGAGGCCCTGTGAGCGGGTCCCATTCCCGCAGAGAACCGAATTCAGGCTGTATCTCCAGGTCAGGGTCTTCAGGGGAACTCCAGAGATAATTACCCAAGTATTTTACTATTGCTTCTAGCTCCTGATATTCTATCAGACTATTTTTTTTTACTATTCCTGCATTAATTGTTCATCCCAAAATAGACCATCAGGAGTGTATATCCAGCTCTTCTTTTTTCCAAATTTTCCAAATTTTCTCGGTGGACTCATTCCACCGAGATGCAGCACTGAACATCATGGGAAGTCATTCCTGCCTGTGGCCATCAAACTTTACAACTTCTCCCTCGGAGTGTCAGACACCCTGAGCCAATAGGCTGCTCCTGGACTTATTTCCACTTGGAATAATTTATTTATTATTATTTAATTATTTATGGTTTTATATTGCTATATTTCTACACTATTCTTGGTTGGTGCGACTGTAACAAAATCTAATTTCCTTCGGGATCAATAAAGTATGTCTGTCTGTCAAATTCCTCTCCAGCCACTCAAGATTTCTCTTATCCCGCTGCAGTGGATGCTGTCTATTACCTACACCATGCTTCCATTCTGTTTTTCTTCCACCTCATCTTGGTCCCTTTTCTGGGGTCTCTCCTCCCCAGGGGTCTTTGACCTCTGGAGTCTTTTCCATTTTCGCAAGGATAGTGACTACATTGTATCTGAAGGATAAAAACAGTGAATATAGAATCTCCAAACCAAACTTTTTTTTAAGTCACTCCACCTAACTCTTTTGCAATCATATCTTTCCCCATCTTTTCTTCTTGAATTTGATTGTGTTCCAGAATAAACCATCCAAAATATCTTTTTCCTTTCCTGTGTCCCTATCTTGCCTTCCAGATATATAATTCCTTCCTGCAGAACTGACACACGCAAATCTGGGCAGGTCTTATTAAACATGGACAACCAAATCTTGATTTAATTAATGGAGTGGATTTGAACTAGAAGATATATTCAAGATAAGTGGCCATTGACGATGGAGATGCATGGAAATTTCTTTGCACAGAGGGTGTGAAAAACACATAAGCATTCCCTATCCTGGAGAGTTATGGAGGCCAGATCATTATAAGGTGGAGGTAGATAAATATGTACAGAATCAGGGATTGAGACCAAAGGGACCTCATACAGGGAAGAAGTTGACAGTCAGGGTAGATCATCAATTATCTTATGGAATGGTTGGGCAGGTTTGAAAGATCAGGTAGTCTACTAATGTTTTATTTCTTGTGTTGTTCACTTCTTATGTTTCATGAGTCGGATATTTTGCATTTTCAATGCAGAATCACCAATCTGGTTTCTCATTACCTCTCACTGCAAAGCAGAAAATGAGTCTCTAATACAGAATTTGGGGCCCACCTGAAAAAAAATGGAACCAACAATGGCAGCAAAGCAGAGATTAAATCAGCTTGCAGAAGTGAAGAAAGAGATGAAACTGCAATAGCAATAAAGAAATGATTCCAGAAAGTTTTAAAATATGAGTTTGGCTCTAAATTTTTGCTGACAATTTTCCTGTGATTTGAGTAGTCATTGTCCAGCAGCTCACTGAGGTTCTGATAACAGAAAATGGAACCCCTGATGTGAGGGCCACCTCATTCACATGCTCTTTATTTAATGGAACCTTTAAAGTCATCGTGTATGTGAGATAATGCTTCAATCCTCATACCATCCACCAAACATTAAGTTTAAAGTCCAAATTAAGTTTATTATCAAAATACATATATGTCACCATATACAACAGCGAGATTCATTTTCTTGCAGGCATTCTAAATAAATCCAATAACCCCAACAGAATCAATGAAAGACTGCACAAACAGGGTGGAGATCCAATGTACAAAAGACAACAAACTGTGCAAATACAAAAGGAAGAAAATGAATGAATGAATGAATGAATGAATGAATGAATGAATGAATGAATAAGCAATGAACATCAAGAACATAAGATGGAGTCCGTAGGTTTTGGGAACAGTTCAATGATAGAGCAAGTGAAGCTGAGTGAATTTATCCCCTCTGGTTCAAGAGCCTGAGGTTGTGGGGTAATAACTGTTCCTCAGCCTGGTGATGTGAATCCTGAGGCTGCAGTGAGAAGAGAGCTTAGTCTGGGTGCTGGAGGTCCCTGATGATCGAGACAAGGTCCTGTGACAACACTCTGTGTAGACACAGTGTGGGGGCTTTATGAATGATGAAGTCAAGCAAATGTAAATTTGTTGAAACTTACCTCTCTCACAGAATCAGAATCAGAACTTGGTTTAATATCACTGGCATATGTCATGAAATTTGTTGTTTTATGGTAGCAGCTCATTGCAGTGGATAATAATTAAAAACTGTAAATTATAATAAGAAATATAGAGTATATAAAATCAACAAGTAGTGCAACAAAGGAGCAAAACTAGAAAAAAATTAGTGAGGTAGTGTTCATGGATTCATTGTCTATTCAGAAATCTGATGGCAGAGGGGAAGAAGCTGTTCCTGAAATGTTGAGTGTATGCCTTTAGGTTCTTGTATCTTCTCCCTGATGGTGGCAATTAGAAGAGCTCATGTCCTCGGAGATGGGGCCTCCTTATGGCTAGAGATAGGAAACAGGTTCCCGATGTTGGGGGAGTCCAGAACCAGAGGCCACAGTTTAAGAATAAGGGGTAGGCCATTTAGAGCAGAGTTGAGGAAAAACTTTTTCACCCAGAGAGTTGAGGATCTATGGAATGCTCTGCCTCAGAAAGCAGTGGAGGCCAATTCTCTGGATGCTTTCAAGAAAGAGTTAGATAGAGCTCTTAAAGATTGTGGAGTCAAGGGATATGGGGAGAAGGCAGGAACGGGGTTCTGATTGTGGATGATCAGCCATGCTCACATTGAATGGTGGTGCAGGCTCGAAAGGCCGAATGGCCTACTCTTGCACCTATTGTCTATTGGCTGAGTTTACAACTTTCTGCAGCTTTTCCTGATCCTGTGCAATGGTGATGCAGCCAGTTAGAATGCTTTCCCCAATATATCTTTACAAACTTGTGAGAGTTCACCACGTCTCCTCAAACTCCTAATGAAATCTGGTTGCTGTTATGCCTTCTTTGTAGTTGCATCAATATGTTAGGCCTAGGATAGATCTTCAGAAATTTTAACATCCAGGAACTTGAACTTGCTCACCTTTTCCACTGCTGATTCCTTGATGAGGACTGCTATGTCTTCCCTCAATTTCCCCTTCCTGAAGTCCACATCAATTCTTTGGTCTTACTGACACTGAGTGCAAAGTTGTTATTGTGACACCACTCAAACAGCTGAATTATTTCACTCCTGGATGCCGTCTCCTTATCATTTGGAATTATGTCAACAACAGTTGAGGCATCAGCAAACTTATAGATGGTGTCTTAGCTGTGCCTAGCCATGCGCAGTCGTGGGTGTAGAGAGAGTCGAGCAGCTGGTTAAGCACACAACCTAGAGGTCCGCCAATGTTGATTGTCAGTGAGGAGGAGATACCATTTCTGGTCCTGACGGAGGTCTCCCTGTGAGGAAGTCAGTTGCAAAGGGAAGTACAGAGGCCCAGGTTGATTAGAACAGAGAGTGTGATTTTGTTGACTGCTGAGCTGTAACCAATAAACAGCAGCCTGATATGAGAATTGCTATTGTTCAGGTGATCCAAGGCCGAATAGAGGGCCTACTGTAGACGCTGTAGACCTACTGTGGAGATTGGCAAATTGCAGTGGGTTCAGGTCCTTGCTTGAGACGATTCTGGCCATGACCATCCTCATAAAGCACTTCATCACAGTAGATGTGAATGCAGCAGGGCTTTAGTCACCCTGCTGTTCTTGGGCACAGGTTGAAGCAGGTGGGAACCTCTGCTTGCAGCTATAAGGGGTTAAAGATGTCCTTGAATACACCTGCTAGTTGGTTGATGCGGGTTTTCAATGCCTGTGCAAGTACACAATCAGGGCCTGACACCTTGTGAGGGTTCACTCTCTTGAAAGATGCTCTGATGTCTATCTCTGAGACAGAGATGACAGGGTCACCAGATGCTGCAGGAATTCACTAGGATGTAGTTTTGTTCCCCCTTTCAAAGTGAGCATAAAATGCATTGAGCGCATCTGGGAGTGAAATATCACAGTCATTCATAATGTGTTAGGTTTCGCCTTGTAGGAAGCAATGGCCTGCAAACCCTGCCAGAGCTGACGTGCATCTGGATGCTTCGAGTGTCTGGCAATGGATCATATAAAATCCCCTCTATACCCTTTCCGGTTCACCTACTGCTCAAACTGGTCCACTGATGGTGCCGTAGCCTTGCCATCCACTCTGCTGGATAGGGCCCAGCTAGAAAGTGATGTCTCCTACACCAGAATGTTGTTCATCGATATCAGCTTGGCATCTGACACGGTCATCCCTCGGAAGGTGGAGGATACACTGGGATACATTGGGACTCAACAGCCCTCTCTGTAGCTCCATCTTGCACTTCTTAATGGAAAGACCCCAGCCAGTCCGAGATGGCAGCAACATCATCTCAAGCTCCTTGACAGTGAGCACTGGTTCCCCCCAAGGTTGAGTGCTCTGTCTGCAGCTGTTCCCGCTTCTGACTCGCGACTGCCCTGCAGATTCAGCACAAACCATATCATCAAGTTCTCTGATGATACTACAGCAACAATGATGAGTTAGCATTCAGAAAGGAGGGAGAGAGGCATGACAAATGGTGCCAGAACAGCAAGCTGAGGCTCAACATGGACAAGACAAAAGAGATGGTTTATGGACTTCAAGAAGGCACAGGTTGACCACTCTCCATTGCACATCAATGGCTCTGCTGCAGAGAGAGTGAAGAGCACAAACTTCCTTGGTGTGCACATAATGGATGATCTAACCTAGACCTGCTACACCACCTCACTAATCAAGAAGGCACAGCAGCATCTATACTTTCTGAGGAGATTGAGGTATGCAAGGCTCCTAGCTCCCATTGTAACAACTTTCTATAGGAGCACCATCAAAAGTGTCCTGTCTGGCTGCATCATTGTGGGTGCAGAAGCTGCAAAACATTGGACCACAAGACCAACAGAGGACAGTAAAAGCTGCAGCGAAGATTATCGGGGTCTCCCTCCTTCCTATTTGTGACATTTACAAACAGCGTTGCAGACTAAGGGCCCAAAGTATTGTTGAAGATCCTTACCGACCATCCCACAATCTCTTTGACCCACTACTGTCAGGAAGAAGGTACAGAGGTGTTAGGATTAGGACTGCCAGACTGGGTAACAGCTTCTTCCCTCAGAATGTGAGACTAATGAATACCCTGCCACCACTGAGATCTTGTCACTAGGCCAGTGAGCTGTTTACTGTACTATTTACTGTTTTCTGTTTACCTGAGCTGCACTTTACTACATGTATTTTGAATTATATTTTATTAACTTATTTGTAATACAATATGTTTGGTTGATGTGCTGTGTGTGACATAAGTTATGCAGTTGTACTGTGGTCCAGAGTCTGGTTGCATACACTATACATACAGTCAGATGACAATTGACTTTAACTTGAACTTGATTCCATCTCTAACTTCAATTGGAATTGTCCTTTTAGCTCTTAGAATAGCCTTCCATAGGTCATAGCTGGACTGCTTGTCTAGTTCTGGATAACTGGTCTTGAATGCCATAGATCTGTCCCTCAACAGACTATGGCTTGGGTATGTCTGCTATGTTATCGAAGGCACACACTCACCCACACAGGTCTTGATGAAGTCAGTGACAACTATGGTGTATTCACTCAGATTCAAAGATAAATCCCTAAATATTGTCCAGTACACCAGCTCAAAGCAGTCCTGCAAGCTCTTCTTCACCTCCCTTGACCATTCCTTCTTGTTTCTCGCCACTAGTGCTTCGATGTTTAGCCTCTGCCGAGAAGCTGGGAGTAGAAGTACAGCCAAGTGATCAGACTTTCCAAAGTGTGGGCGTGGGATGACATGGTAAGCATTCTTGATGTGTTTAACAGTAGTCAAGTGTGTTAGCTTCTCTGGTTCCACAGGTGATATGTTGGTTGTAATTGTTGAGAGACTTCTTCAAGCTGGCCTGCTTGTTCTCCCTTAAAACCATGAACCAGTGCCAGATGTACAACATCTGGGACACCGTGGGAAGCTGGTGATTTGTTCCCTGGCCACATGAGAGATTCAGTAATGAAGCAAAGGTGAAATGACAGAAGTGAAGACTTGCAGAAGTTGAGATATGTTAATTCATGTGTGCTTTCTCTTAAAAATCTAGGCCCTTATAATGTAATTTAAAACAAAACTCAGATTTGTTTTAATTCTGTTATTTTGCCAAAAATATGAAGCTTTTTAATCACATCATCAATGACACTGTGAAGTCATTTTTATCAACACAATCCAGCTGTAAAATATGTATTGGGAACTGTGGACAAATTTTAAACTGTGTCACAATTAATTTAATTGTTTGGATAATGTAGACATATCCCTGAAGCATGGGAGGAGATCTTCATACATGGATAGACATGCTCTTAGGCAACTCTCCCATGTATATGTTTTTAACTAGACTATTTTGGGTAATGGCTCACTGAAACTTGCTCCATAGCTACCTTTCTCAGGCTAGAGCCTGTGACCACTATAAGTAAGCCTAAAATTCAATGATTTTATTATATATATGAACATCCTTTATTTTTAAAATTTGTATTCATTGTTCAACATTCTCACATTTTATTTTTTGTAGTTTTGCAACCCCAATTCTTTGAAATCTTCACTGTAATAAAACATTGAGATCAAGCACACAGCTTTCACGGCAGAACTTTACATGCATATACTTAATGTTCTCTTACCACATTCATGTAAGAGCTATTTTTGTGCAGGTGTGAACCTGTTTAGAATAACAGATTTACTGCTTGCCTTAACAAAGCCCTGGTAGGAATTTGTTACCTTCAGTGCTTGCACTACCCTTCAGAACAATTCTCCTTTAGGCTGACAGCCACTAGTCACCCTCCTGTATGTTATTCACACAATTGTTTTATTATATGCCTTTCTATAACAAAAGGTGAAAAAGACTACCCCCATTGAGAATGTAGAAGGAAGAGAAAAGAGGACATGGACAATTCACAGCAAAATAATGAACATTACCAGCGTTCCATCCAATCCCTTACTGGTGAACTGTGGCTTCAGTTACATCATCTACAAAATACAATTCAGTTGCCCTTCCAGGATGCCTAAGAAGAACCCAAATCCTGACCCTCTACCACCACGAAGAAGATTGAAGATTAGTGCATTGAACACTTTCTTCTACAAGTTCCCTCCTCAGTCAAACATCATTCCAACTGCTGTTCATTCAATGGCAGTGGATCTAAATCAGTCCACAGTGGGATCAGCTTCGCTTGAAGGCAAATAGTGGTTCCAGGAAAGCTGACTACAACCCTGTCTACGACAATTTATGATGGATAGTAGTTATTAGCCTTGTCAGCTGCGCCAACATCCTGTAAATAAATAAAAGGCAATTGAGCCTACTAATGCAGTCTTTTTGCTTGGCTGATCAAAGCAGGGCACTGATAATACAGGAGTGGAGACTTTGCATATTTAGATTTCCTCTACCATGGCCACAGGTGAAGCATATTTGAAGCCTCAGTTTCTAATGGGAAAAAGACATACTCATCACATTGTTGGTGTATGCAGGGGCACATTTTTGATCAGGGCTGTTGACTGCTGGCCAGACACCACTAGAGTTATCAATAGCTGCACATATTGCAAACAGATCATAAAATTCTCATCCTTTGGTTAACACGTTTTTGAGCCCTATTGATGATTTGATAAATCATAGGAATGAGGGAGGGTGGGGGTGAACCGGATTATTCTTTTTCCTTGAATAGCTACGGAGAAGAAATATGTTCCCTTTAAGTCCAATGTTAAACCTCAAGCATTTTCCAGTTCAAAAATCTGCTCAAATAAAAGGCATACAGTGGAGTATAGAAAGCAAACTTCCCTCATGTGAGGGTCTTTGCTTCTGATCACCTCACCCGTGAGAAGGAAAAGATACTTTGAACACTTTTAGGGGCTCCGTATTTCGGCCCCTCTCCCTTCACCCCACATACCGATGAACCTGAAGCAAGTGCATATCTCTGTCATTTTGGGATGATATTGGAGTCGTCCACGGACCGCAGGTACCGGAATCTGGAGCAACGTGCAAACTGCTGGAGGAACTCAGCGGGTCGGGCAGCATCTGTGGGGAAAGATGGTCAGTCAGAGTTTCGAGAGAACGGTCTCGATCCGAAATGTCCACTGTCAATTTTCCTCCACAGATGCTGCCTCACCCGCTTAGTTCCTCCAGCAGTTTATTTTAAGTCAACATGCAGGAACAGGCCAAACAGGATTAACTAGTTCCGTAAAAATCTCCGCAATTGAATGATTCTCTGTTTGACCCGGAGTCCTGAACCATGACGGTTACCATTCAGGTACAGTGGCAGAGATCAGCGGTCAGTCTGCACGGGGCGGGACCAGCAGTCTAAAAAACTGAACGCGAGGATTTTTTTGTTGCCAGCAGAAATTATAAAGAAGGTGGGCGAATAACAAGGCTTTGGGTGGCAATATATTTTCTTTATTTTTTCGTGATATAATTCAAAGATAAAATGCCTTCCCACGGGGGGGGGGGAGTTGAAATACGAGGATGGGGCGCTAAAATGTAGGTGAGGACCCGAAATCCTGCAGGAGCAGAGTCCACCACCTAGGGGATATTTTGCACAATTTTAAAGTTGTTTTGTAAATGACCAGCGTCCCAGGACGGACTCCAAGGGACCGATTCCCAGATTCCTCCGGCCGCGGGACTTTGGCTAGGAACCAACAACAACTTACAATGAGGTAGCGCATTTGGATGTCCCGGGGTGCTAGGCGGGTTGGGCTGTCAGCCGCACATTGACCGCCCTTTCCGTGCTCTTGTTGCGGCATGTAACAATAAGGGCGAGGCGCCGGCTCTCGAGCGAATCGTGAAAGCATCCCGAGTGTACAGCGGATATAATGCCCTGAATTCCAGTCTGCAGAGAGCTGCGAGAGCACTGCGGAGACTAGGTCCGTGAGTAAAAAGGAATGCTGCGCAGTGGGGAACTTCAGAGGCTCATTCCAGATGTGGGAGTCTGTCCTGGGTTGCATGTACGTTGGATCAGTGGGATCTGCACAGCCATTGCGGCGATGCGCCCGGGCTGCGCTCACACAAAGCAGCCTCTGTTAAAGCGTGCAAGGTCTGGGCTTGGGCACAGCTGCGCGGCGCCCTTTTTGTTACCGCTTCGCGTTTGATACAGGGACAATCGAATGCAATTTGATTCGAAATTGGAAGCGGCGACCACACGGCCCGCATAGGTGGCCAGCGCTGAACCTCTGTTTTATCTATCCCTGGGCGCCTGACAATCCTGAAATCAGATCGGTCAGAAAAGCAAGCAAGTTAAAAAAAAAACTCCAGTTGCCACGTCTGGCCGCGTGGTCCTAGACGGGCATAAGAATGCTCTATAAAAGGAATGGGAGAGTTAGCTGTGCTGGAGCCGGTCCCAGCGGTTTTCACAATGGTGCACGGCTGGACTTCATGGGAACCAATCCTCCGAGTGACCCCGCCCCGTTCCTCACACAAATACTGGAAGCATTCATTCGGTGTCTGAACAGTTTGCCATCTATGGGGAAATGGATCTTGTAGGTAGGATTCCTGGGGATATGACTCTAGAAACTCTGAAATGTTGGCGTTAGTTCCCTGGGTGCCGGGCCAGGTTCACAAACCGGATTGCTGACAAAATTAGGTATGCCTTTTGGAGATTTTTGATTAACACCCCTAACGCTCCTATTTTAAGTAGTTTCGGATGTCGAAATTATTTCTGCAGCATTACTCGCAGTTGCGCTGCATGTTTCTCCTCTGGGTGTTTATTTGGGTGTTTGTTTTGTAGGCATGCGAGGACTGAACATGGAAGTTAGAATCAGAATTTATTTCTTAATCTCTGGACCTAGAGGCGATGATACATTTGGGAGTGTGGATCGAGGATCGACGTGAATTCTTTTGGCATTCAGTTTGAAAGTTCTTCCTTACCCCCCCCCCCCCCCCCTCAGCCAAACATACAGTAAATGGGTTTACCTTTTGCTCCGGTTTGGAATTTCCAAGCGCATTCATTGCCCGCCAGAACTAACTAGCTTCCAAATTACATTTGGTGTCACTGATGGGAGCGGAATGCTGGCTGTGATGTGCTTACATCTGTGTGAGAGTGGCAGTGGAAGCGATTGCCCGGGAGAAGGTCGAGCCCCTTGAGTCTGTAAACCCAGCCATTTAAAATAAATTGATTTTAACCGCTGGCAAAAATAAATGTGCTTTGGGAAGGAGACGAATGATTTAATCTGTGTTTTGTTTATCTCCCGTCTCAAGGCAGCTCGTTCTCCCCGAATACCAAGGCTTGTGTAATCTGCATGCTTTTGACGTTGTGCTTGGCTCCCCCGGGACTACACACACACACACACACACACACACACACACACACACACACACACACACACACACACACACACACACACACACACACACACACACACACACACACACACACACACACACACACACACACACACACACACACACACACCCCTGTTCCTAGACAATTCGCCAATTCTGTTCCCTTTTCACAGTGTTGTGACTCCGGGAGCTCGGCTCGCTCAGGCTTTGCATCCAATCAATTTCCCTCAAGTTTCCCAAACCGAACTGCAAACCGGAATCGACTCTGAATGACAGGTAAGGCGCGAAAGGGGCTCTTTCTTCTGTTTAGTACAAGATGGGTTTCACTAGATGCAGATGTGCAGTTGAGGGGTTGTGGGTGGAAAGGCTCTGGCTGCGATTTTAAATTATTACGGGAGGGAGTGGGATTGGCGATGGGAGATCGGATCGCGGCTTTTACTGAAAAGGATTAACACGAAAGCTGAAACAACCCGAGATCTTGCACCAAATAAGGAACAATAACCGGAGAGAGAGAGATTTCCTTTCGAGCAATATGTGTTGTCTTGGGCTAAAATGGACTGAATGATTATTGCTGTTTTGGTCCTGCAGTCCCTAGGTTAAGAAATGACATTGGTGATTTCGATGAGCAGATTATGCGATCTTCCCACTGAAGAACGTTCAGATATCCCGGAATACGTCCCCATCTGGGAAGAATCTTTCAGCAAAACCGCAGCGATTTCAAACCAGACTAAATACGGAGAGCCCACAGGTCAGATACCAGACATCTCATCTTAATTGGTTGTGTTTTTCTATGTGTGTTTGGGTACGGGCGGGTCCACACAACAGGCTGCCAAAGTGTGCCACACGGCCACAGTTTACAACGGGGGCGGCGTGGGAGAGGCAAGGTGGATTGCAATGAATAAGATTTTCACAAGAGAACGCACTGACTTTGTTTATTTTGGCATCATACGCCAGCCTGCATAGTGTACTGCCGTAGATTTTTTAAGGATTTAATCTTCAGAGGTACTGTACTGCTGTTGCAAAGGGTCTTTATAACCACTTCTAGCAGGCATCTGTCCAGTTGCTATAATGTTTCTGTATGTACCATAGAATCTATTTGCATATACTTTCCCGGAGCTGTAGCGAGTTATGTTTGAATAAAATGGCAATTAATAGAGTGGAAGTAATTAATACTGTATTTAATTCCCAACATTATTATGCAGCATCAACAGAGTGCAGTGGTGGTTGCAGATTGCAAACCAATTTCAGCACAAAGACATATGTTGCACAAAAAAAACTTCACAATCAGTGTGTTGACAGTAGTAGATCTCTGGCAGTGATCTCAATCTGGCAATATAATGAAGGTAGGTTACTCTCGTAATATATAAACGTACCGTTGATCTGGAAATTACTGCTAGCATAGAGTATTTTCACCAGTTCCAGCGGATTAGAAGGGCGGGATGGGGAAAGGGCAGCAGAGCTTCGCCCGCTGCTGCTTTTTCCCGAGTTGGACAAAACTGACGGGTGAAAATTTACTGGGACTCTGTTTCAATCCAATAGTGCTATCAAGTATGCAGTTGGTGAATCTGATCACAAGATTCTGCTATGTTATTCCATGTCAAGTCATCACTAAGAAATAAAAGAAAGTCCTTGGACATTATGCCAATGTAAAACATTTCTTCAAGAAGCTTGATTGAAGTTACTGATTTTACACTTGAGGGTAGGCAAATATTCTGTAAAGCTGTGGTGCCCTAGCATAATTCTGCTGTTGGATTATGCTAGGACCATAAGGCATTGGAGCAGAATTAGGCCATTCGGCCCATCAAGCCTGCTCCGCTATTCCATCATAGTTGATCCTGGATCCTATTCAACCCTATACACCGCATTCTTACCATAACCTTTGAAGCCCTGACCAGTCAGGAAACTATCAATTTTCACTTTAAGTATGCCAACGGTCTTGGTCTCCACCCTAGTCTGTGGCAGAGCATTCCACAAATTCACTACTCTCTGGCTAAAAAAAATCCTTCTTGGCCCTATTCTAAAGGGTTGCCCCTCAATTTTGAGGCTGTGCCCTCTAGTTCTGGACAACCCCACCATAGGAAGCATCCTCTCCGCGTCCACTAATCTAGTCCTTTCAAAATTCAGTAAGTTTCAATGAGATCCCCATGCATTCTTCTAAATTCCAGTGAGTACAGCGCCAAAGCTGCCAAATGCTCCTCAAATGTTAACCCCTTCATTCCCAGAATCATCCTCATGAACCTCCTCTGGACTCTCTCCAATTTCAACACATCCTTTCAGCGATATGGGGCCCAAAACTGTTGACAATACTCTTAAGTGTGGCCTGACCTGTGTCTTATAAAACCTCTGCATTATCTCCTTGTTTTTATATTATTTTCCCCTTGAGTTGAATGCCAACATTGCATTTGCCTTCTTTACCACAGATTCAACCTGTAAATTAAACTTCTAGGAATCTTGCATGAGGACTCCTATGTCCCTCTGCACCTCTGGTGTTTGAATTTTCTCTTCAGTTAGATAATACTCTGCACTGTTGTTCCTTTCACCAAAATGCATTATCGTACATTTCCCAACACTGTATTCCATCTTCCACTTTTTTTACCCATTCCTCCAAATTGTCTAATTCCTTCTGCAATTGCATTGCTTTCTCAGCAGTACCTACCCCTCCACCTATCTTCCTATCATCCGCAAACTTTGCCACATTGCCGTTAATTCCATTGTCTAAATCATTGACAAACAATGTGAAAAGTAGCGGTCCCAATACTGACCCCTGAGGGACACCACTAGTCACTGGCAGCCAACCAGAAAAGGCCCCTTTTATTCCCACTCAATACCTCCTGCCTGTCAGCCATTCCTCTATCCATGCCAGTATCTTCCCTGTAATGCCATAGATTTTATCTTGTTAAGAAGTCTCATTTGTGGCACCTTATCAAATGGTTTCTGAAGATCCACTGCCTCACCTTTGTCTACCCTGCTTGTTACTTTCTCAAAGAACTCTAACAAATTTATCAGGCAAGATATCCCTTTGCAGAAACCATGTTGACTTAGACTTATTTTATCATTAGTCTCCAAGTACCCAAACCTCATCCTTAATAAGGGACTCCAACACTCTCCCAATCACTGAGGTTAGGCTAATTGGATCTGGCCCAAAATGTCGACTGTACTTTTTTCCACAGATGCTGCCTGGCCTGCTGAGTTACTCCAGCATTTTGCATATGTTGCCTGGCCAATAATTTCCCTTCTTTTGACTTCCTCCCTTCTTAAAGAGCTGAGTGACATTTGCAATTTTCCAGTTCTCCATAACCATGCTAGAATCAAGTGATTCGTGAAAGGTCATGACTAATGCATCTGCTATCTCTTCAGCAACCTCTCTCAGAACTCTGGGATGTAGTCCAACTGGTTCAGGTGACTTATCCACCTTAAGATCTCTGAGTTTGCCTAGAACTTTTCATTTGTAATAGCAATGGCACTCAAACCTGCTCCCTGACACTCACAGATTTTTGGCACACAGCTTGTGTCTTCCACAGTGAAGACCGATGAAAAGTACTTATTAAGTTCATCTGCCATTTCTTTGTCCCCCATTACTACCTCATCAGCATCATTTTCCAGTAGTCCAATATCAACTCTCATCTCCATTTTACTCTTATGTAACTGAAACACCGGATATCTTGCTTTATATTATTGGCTAGTTTGCCCTCAAATTTCATCCTTTCCCTTCTTATAGCTCATTTAGTTGCCTTCTGTTGGATTTTAAAAACTTCCCAATCATCCAACCCACTCAACTTTGCAACATTATGTGGCCTTTCCTTGGCTTTTATGCAGTCCTTAACTTCCCTTGTCAGACATGGTTGCCTAGCCTTGCCATTTGAGAACAACTTCTTCTGTGGACATATTTATCCTGTGCCTTGTGAACTATTCACAGAAACTTCAGCTACTTCTGCTCTGCTGTCATCCCCACCAGTATCCCCTTCTGATCCATCTGGGCAAGCTCCTCTCTCATGCCTCTGTAATTCACTTTATTCCATTGCGATACTGATACTTTTGACTTATGTTTCTCTCTCTTAAATTACAGATCATATCATGATTACTGTCTCCTAAGGGTTCCTTTAACTTAGGCTTTCCCCAAGTACTGTTTGTAGGCTCAAGAACAAGCTGATCTAAAAAGCCATCTTGTAGGCATTCAACAAATTTCCTCTCTTGCAATCCAACACCAACCTAATTTTCCCTATCTACTTGCATACTGAAGTCTCCCATTACCATTGTGACATTGCCCTTATTACATACCTTTTCTAGCTCCTTTTGCAATCTCAACCCCATATCTTGGCTACAATTTGGAGGCTTATATATGAATACCATAACGTTTATTTAACCTTGCAGTTTCTTAACTCCACCCACAACTACTCGACATTCTCTGACTCAATGTCACCTCTTTCTAAAGATGTAATTCCATCTCTTACCAACAGAGCCACACCATCAACTATGCCTTCCTGCCTGTCCTTTCAATATAAGTTCTGTGATATTAAGCTTTCAACTATGACCTTCTTTCAGCCACGACTCAGTGATGCCGACAACATCATACTGACCAATCTCTAATTGTGCCGTGAGTTCATCCACCTATACGAATACTATGTACGTTTAAATACAATACCTTCAATGCTGCGTTCTTGGCTCTTCTGAATTTTGTCTCTGTGATACAATTTAATTCTTTGCACTGTCTGCATTTGCACCCAATCATTCGCTTGTCCTTCCTTACATTCATATTACACCCATTATCTACCTGTAAACCTACTGGCTCATCCTCAGCTCTTATTGGTTCCCATCCCCCTGCAGTATTAGTTTAAACCACTCCCAACAGCTCTATCAAACCTGCCTGCAAGGATATTGGTCGCCCTCAGGTTCAAGTGCAACCTGTCCCTTTTATTCAGTTAAACACCTGCCCCAGAAGATGTCCCTATGATTCAGAAATCTGAATCCCTGTTCCCTGTTCCAATTCTTCAGCCACACATTTATCTGCCACCTCATTCTATACCTATCCTCACTTATGTGGCGTAGGCAGCAATCCCGAGATTACTATCCTTGAGGTCCCGCTCCTCAACTTCCTTCCTAATTCCCTGTATTCTGTTTTCAGGACCTCCTCTCTTTTTCGACCTGTGATGTTGGTACCAATATGTACCATGATTTCTGGCTGCTCCCCCTCCCTTTTCAGGGATGCGTTCAGAAACATCCCGGACCATAGCACCTGGGAGGCAAACTACCATCTATGTATCTTTTTTGCATCCACAGAATTGCCTGTCTGTCCCCCTAACTATAGAGTCCTCTACTACTGCTGCCATCCTCTTCAGCTCCCTACCCTTCTGAGCCACAGGGCCAGACTCAGTGCCAGAGGCACAGCCGTTGTTACCACCCCTAGGTAGGTCATCTCCCCCAACAGTACTCAAAATGGAGTACTTATTGTTGAGGTAGGCGACCACAGGGGTGCTCTCCACTATCTGACATTCTCCCTTCCCTCTCCTGACATTCACCCATTTTTCTGCCTCCTGTAGCCTTGGGGCAACTACCTCCCTGCACCTCCTCACTTTCCCTAACAAGGTGAAGGTCATCGAGCTGCAGCTCCAGTTCCTTAACATGGTCTCTAAGGAGCTGCATCTCGATGCACCTGGTGCAGATATGTTCATCAGGGAGATTGGAGGTCTCCTGGAAATTCCTCATCTTACACCCAGAACAGAATACTGGCCCTGCAGACATACCCCCATTCTTTCAAGAGTTAAATAAAGAAAAGAAATAAGAAATAAACTTAGCTACTTACCTCACCTCCATCTGTTCTCACTGAAGCCTGTTGAGCCAGAGCCTTACCTCTCTGATGATGACCGTTCCACTAGACAGTACCTCCCTCTTATGGAGACTGGGTTTTTCAAGCTCCACTCTGGACCTGCACGGGAACACCTCTACGGTCACTACGCCACTGTCTAATCAAAGACTCCCACTGAAAACTGGTTGCTTTTTCAAGCTCTGCTCCAGCCCTGCCTATGCAGGAATGCTTCTGCTGCTGTCCAATTGAAAAGGAAAGCACTGATATAATACTTTCCAACAGAAGTTATAAGAAAGGTAACTTGAATCATCATTCATTGAAGCTCATCCTGTTTTTCTGGTGCTTGGGTACAATTTGTCATCTAAAGAAGCTTGGAGAACAAGGAAAGTCTACCTGTAATACTAGGTGGCAAGTGAAGAGGACAATCAAGTTGAGGCACACTACACTTGCTATTACAATGAAAAATGGCACGGCTTAAAAGGTTCTGGTCTGTCATTCTGTCACTTTGTCACCATAACTCTGCAGAACATCTGCCTTTCCAAAAACGTAGATACAGTGACTGCACTCATGTAACGACAAGGTTGTTTTCTTGTATAATATACAAGGACTTTAATATTTCTTGATAAGGACATTATGTAGAATAAATTACTAGAATCATCTAGAGTGATATCTGCTGTCCTGGAAAGGTGCATTATGCTTTTAATACTGGCTATTATTAATGCCCACATGGTGATTAGAAAGATTGAGAAAAATCTTGAAGCAATAATGCAGCCATTTTCACTGGTAATAGTTCTCTTGTAGTCCTGCTGGTTAATACCATGCCTTGCATTTATGGTGGAACAGGTGTGTAATGGAGAAGAATCCCCTAGCTCTGTACTGGGAGGAGATTAACAGATAGGGAAAGATTCAAGAAGTGTACAAAGCATCCTTGAAGTAATAAAATATTCTCATTGATTCCTGGGAATCTCTAGCTGCTGATTGCGCCAAGGGAAAATGAGTATTGTGAATCCGAGAACACTGAGGCTCTGCT
The DNA here is from genome assembly GCF_030144855.1 of Hypanus sabinus. NCBI lineage: Eukaryota > Metazoa > Chordata > Chondrichthyes > Myliobatiformes > Dasyatidae > Hypanus > Hypanus sabinus. The sequence goes on from NC_082717.1 coordinate 39,844,736, forward strand.
TTTGGAGCACACAGAGATGCTGTGTAAACAATGGAAGGAGCGGACGACTTCACAAACTACTCATCCTGCTAAGTAGTCACATCCTGCGTACTCCTTGGAAGAAAGCCTTTTCTAAAGTGGCCTCTTTAGCCACCTCAGGACACACACGTTTGCGAATGGAAGCAAGTTAGCCTTGATCTCAAATGGTTACCTAGCATTGGTTATTAAATTACCTGCTGAGGCCTCATAATGGACATAGGACTCTGTTTCATGATAACAATGGCTGTATTTAATTACAGTGTCTATGAAAAGTATTCACCCCCTTGGAAGTTTTCATGTTTTATTGTTTTACAACATTGAATCATAATTACAACATAATCTGGCTTTTATTGACAGTGATCAACAGATCAACAGTGATCTTTCATGTCAAAGTGAAAACAGATCTTTACAAAGTGATCTAAATTAATTACAAATATAAATCACAAAATAATTGATTGCGTAAGTGTTCACCACCTTCAGTATTTAGTAGATGTACCTTTGTTAGCAATTATAGCCTTAAGTCTGTGTGGCTAGGTCTCTATCAGCTTTGCACATCAGGACATTGCATTCTTCTTTACAAAACTGCCCAAGCTCTGTCAGATCGCATGGGACATCCTCTGTGAACAGCTCGTTTCAAGTCCAGCCAAAAATTCTCAATTGGACTGAGGTGTGGACTCTGACTTGACCACTCCAGGACTTTAACTTTGTTGTTTTTAAGCCATTCCTACATAGCTTTGGCTTTATGCTTGGGGTCATTGTCTTGCTGGAAAACAAATCTTCTCCGAAATTGCAGTTCTCTTGCAGACTGCTTCAGGTTTTCCTCCGGGATTTCACAGTATTTTGCTGCATTCACTATACTCTCTCTACCTTCAGAAGCCTTCCAGGGTCCGCTGTGATGAAGCATCCCCGCATCAAGATGCAGCCACCACTGTGCTTCACAGTAGGGATGTAGTGTTTTTGATGATGTGTGCAGTTTGGTTTAAGCCAAACATAGCATTTAGTCTGATGGCCAGAAAGCTCAATTTTGGTTTCATCAGACGATCGAACTTTCTTCCTGCTGACTCCAGAGTCACCCACATAGAAACATAGAAAACCTACAGCACAATACAGGCTCTTCAGCACACAAAGTTGTGCTAAATTTACTAGGCTTACCCATAGTTTTCTATTTTTTCTAAGCTCCATGTACCTATCCAAAAGTCTCTTAAAAGACCCTATTGTATCCACCTCCACCACCATTGCTGGCAGCCCATTCCATGCACTCACCACTCTCTGTATAAAAAAACTTACCCTGACATCTCCTCTGTACCTACTCCCCAGCACCATAAACCTGAGTCTTCTTGTGGCAACCATTTCAGCCCTGGGAAAAAGCCTCTGACTATCCACACAATCAATGCCTCTCATCATCTTATACACCTCTCTCAGGTCACCTCTCATCCTCCGTCGCTCCAAGGAGAAGAGGCCGAGTTCACTCAACCTGTTCTTATAAGGCATGCTCCCCAATCCAGGCAACATACTTGTAAATCTCCTCTGCCTTCTGGCAAACTCTAGTTAAGGTTTCATGTGAGTTTTTTTTTCAACTGTAGCTTTCTTTTTGCCAGTCTGCCATAAAGCTGTGACTGGTGAAGCACCCGGGCAACAGTTGCTGTATGCACAGTATGACCCATCTTGGCCGTTGAAGCTTGTAACTGCTCTAGAGTTGTCATAGGTCTCTTGGTGGCCTCCCCCTCTAGTCCTCTGCTTGTGCAGTCACTCAGTATTTGAGGATGGCCTGCACTAGACAGATTTACAGCTGTACCATATTCTTTCCATTTTTTGATTATTGTCTTAACTGTACTCCAAGGGATATTCGATGACTTGGAAATTTCCTAGTATCCATTTCCTGACTGGTGTTTTTCAGTAACCTTTTTGTGCAGTTGCTTGATGGTGTAGTTTTTGCCAGGATACTACTGATTACCAGTTGGACCTTCCAGATACAGATTGATTGTAGATATTTTTACTACAATCAATTGAAACACATTGACTGCTCACGGTAATCTCCATTTGACTAATTATGTGACTTCCAAAACCAATTGGCTGCACCAATGATTTGGTGTGTCATATTAAAGAATCAGAATCAGGTTTATTATCACAGGCATGTGTTGTGAAATTTGTTAACTTAGCAGCAGCAGTTCAAGACAATACATAAGATAGAAGAAAAAATATAATAATAATAAATAAATCAATCAATCAATTACAGTATGCATATATTGAATAGATTAATGATCATGCAAAAACAGAACTAATATATGTTAAAAAAGTGAGGTGGTGTCCAAGGGTTCAATGTTCATTTAGGAATCGGATGGCAGAGGGGAAGAAGCTGTTCCTGAATTGCTGAGTGTGTGCCTTCAAGCTTCTGTACCTCCTACCTGATGGTAACAATGAGAAAAGGACGTGTCCTGGGTGTTGGAGGTCCTTAATAATAGATGCTGCCCTTCAGAGACACCGCTCTCAGAAGGTGGTGAATACTTATGCAATCACTTATTTTGTGTTTTATGTTTGTAATTAATTTAGATCGCTTTCTAGAGATCCGTGTTCACTTTGACATGAAAGAGTCTTTCTCTGTTGATCAATGTCAATAAAAGCCAAATTAAATTCACTGTGATTCAATGTTGTAAAATAATAAATCATAAAAACCTCCAAGGCAGGGGTGAATAATTTCATACACTGTATTGTGGATCAATAATGAGATTTATTCCAACTGTGCTCTGTTTCTATACATTAATATTTGGGTATCATGTAAATGTGCACATATCATTAACAAAGACTGAATATTGCACCCTTCATCAAAGAATGAAAAAGTTATCTTGTCATTATTCATAAACTAAAATATTCGAAGACTTGACTTAAAGGAGTTAAAGATAGTATTCAAGGAGTGATAACCATTAATAAGTCAGTATAACGTGGAGTAATGATGGAAATAATGTAATCTGTTTTGTGGGAATGGAGTCAAGAGGGAAGGGCAAAGATCCATGGATAAGATGAGGCTGAGGGTAAGAGGATATGTTAAAGGGAGAATGATACTGAGGAGAAATATGGTGCAATCGGCCTGAGGAAGGGAAGGAAATGACAGGCATCTAGTCAGATACTCTCACCTTAATGACAAAGAAGCCCATATGCTCCTCTCTTTTGTTGCGTGGGAGATCTGGAGAAAAGTTTAAGAAAAAAAAGTTTTTACATTTGACTTTGTGTATGGCAGATGAGAGATCAGGCAATTATTGTCTATCTCATCTGTTGTCTGAATCTATATAATCTGAAGTAAATGTGGTACCAAGGGAAATCACTTGGGTAGCAACAGCAATGGTTTTTATAGGGAAATGAGCGATATAGGTAAGATTTGGTTAAGCTGATCTGTAGCTATAAAAAGATACTGAAGACCAAAGTTTAGACGTTTCTGTGTTTTAATAATGCAACTGTAAATAAATAAGACCAGAAGACACAGGAACAGAATTAGGCCATTCAGCTCATCAAATCTGCTCTGCCATTTCATAATGGTTGATCACGGATCCTATTCAACCCCATACACCTGCCCTTTCACCATATCCTTTGATACCCTGACCAATCAGGATTCTATTAACTTCTATTTTAAGTATACCCATGGACTTGGCCCCCACAGCAGACTGTGGCAGAGCATTCCACAGATTCACCAAACTTTGGCAAAAAAATTCCTCCTTACCTCTATTCTAAAAGGTCATCACTCAATTTTGAGGTGGTGCCCTCTAGTACCGGATACCCCCACCAGAGGAAAGATCCTCTCCATAACCACCTTATTTAGTCCTTTAAACATTTGGTAGGTTTCAATGAAATCCCCTGCATTCTTCTAAATTGCAATGAGTATAGACCCAAAGCTGCCAGATACTTCTGAAATGTTTACCCCTTCGTTCCCAGAATCATCCTTGTGAATTTCCTCTGGACTCTCTCTAAAGACAACACATCCGTTCTGAGATATGGGACTCAAAACTGTTGACAATGCTCCAAATGTGGCCTGATTAGTGTCTTATAAAGCTACAGCATTATCTCCTTGTTTTTATATTCTATTCCCCTTGAAATAAATGGCAACATTGCATTTGCCTTCTTTACCACAGACTCAACCTGTAAATTAATCTTCTGGGAGTCTTGCACAAGGACTCCTAAGTCCCTTTGCACCTTTGATGTTTGAATTTTCTCCCCACTTAGATAATAGTCTGCACTATTGTTCCTTTTCCCAAAATATATAATCATACATTTCCCAACACTGTATTCCATCTGCCGCATTTTTGCCCATTCTTCCAATTTGTCTAAGTCCTGCTGCAATTGCATTGCTTCCTCAGCACTACCTACCCCTCCACCTATCTTCCTATCATCTGCAAACTTTACCACATTGCCGTCAATTCCACTACTAAATCATTGACAAAGAATGTGAAAAATAGCAGCCCCAATACTGACCCCCTGAGGGACACCACTAGTCACTGGCAGCCAACCAGAAAAGGCCCCTTTTATTCTCACTCGCTGCCTCCTGCCTGTCAGCCATTCCTGTATCCATGCCAGTATATTTCCTGTAATACCACAGGATTTTATCTTGTTAAGCAGCCTCATGTGAGGCACCTTATCAACTGCTTTCAGAAAATCTAAGTAAATAACATCCACTGCCTCTCCTTTGTCCACCCTGCTTGTTACTTCCTTGGAAAAACTCTGGCAGATTTTTCAAGGAAGATTTCCCTTTGCAGAAACTGTGCTGGTTTTGTCTTATGATTAGCCTCCAAGAAGTCCAAAATCTCATCATCAATTACGGACTCCAACACTTTCCCAACCACTGAGGTTAAGCTAGCTGGCATATAATTCCTCCCCGTTTTTAAAGAGTGCAGTGACATTTGCAATTTTCCAGTCCTCTGTGACCATGCCAGAATCAAGTGCTTTTTGAAAGATCATGACCAATGCATCTATCATCTCTTCAGCAACCTCTTTCAGGACTCTGGGATGTAGTCCTTCTGGTCCAGGTGACTTATCCACCTTAAGATCTTTGACTTTGCCTAGCACTTTTTCCTTTGTAATAGTAATGGCACTCACTCCTTTTCCCTGACACTCATGGACTTCTGGCATACAGCTTGTGTCTTCCACAGGAAAGACTGAAACAAAGTACTTATTAACTTCATCTGCTATTTCTTTGCTATTTGTTTTTTAGTGGTCCAATATCAACTCTCACCTCCCTTTTATTCTTTATATAACTGAAAAAACATTTGGTATCCTGCTTTATATTATCAATTTTTTTTTTGCCCTCTTATTTCATCTCTTCCCTTCTTATAGTTTTTTTAATTGCCTTTTGTTGGATTTTGAAAGCTTCACAATCACCCAACTTTCCACTCACTTTTGCTACTTTATATGACCTTTCCTTGGCTTCACTTCAATCCTTCACTTCCCTTCTCAGCCACAGTTGCCTAGCGTTGTCACTTGAGAACTCCTTCTGTGGGATACATCTGTCCTGTACCTTGTGAACTATTCCCAGAAACTTCAGCCATCTCCGCTCTGCCGTCATCCCCTCCAGTATCCTCCTCCAGTCCACCTGGGCAGGCTCCTCTCTCATGCCTCTGTAATTCCCTTTAATCCCTTTCGGGCATAAGAATAATGGTAATATTCTTTCAGGGCTTGACACAGAAGAAAGTAAGGTTGGAAAGATGAAAGGAGATGGGGAGGGAGTGATAAAGGAATAATTTCGGGTTGCAGAATACAAATTAACTGTAATAAAATGAAAAATAGCTGATGGCAGTAATCTGGAATAGGGCTGGAAACTGAAGAGAATGCGTAGCATGCCAGTCATGAATTAAAATATTGCAGAGGACTTTTCAAATGTAACTATTCCGATATATTGCCAAATGGGAGCATCAATGTACTTTGTCTTTTTGTTGTTGATTGGATATTTCACAAGGTTTAGATTTTCTGAGCAAATTCAAGTACTTAACATGTTCTTCCAGAGTTTACAGAGTGACCTATGCACTTCAGATGCAGCTATCATTCATAGGAGGTATCTTCAGTTTTATAATCATTCTCATTTTGTTCTGCAGCATTCTTGGTATAATTAACAATACCATTGGTAATAACTCACAGCAGTTATCAAAAATAAAAGTTTCCATATGCAGGAGGCCCAGTGCATTCCAGACATAAGTGCAGAAATTGATTTCCCATAAATTCAAAACACTTGTCAGCAGGGGGATGGTTTCCCAGATATAAAACCTTCATCAGTAATGGGCCAGTCCAGGATGAATGGAAAATGTCAGTGAGCAAACCGATCACTTTTGAAGCTTTGAGAATGTCAGAATGAATTATATATTTACACAATTAATTGTAACATATTTGTCAAGCCAGTGCTTTAAAGTGCTATGGCAGAAATATTGGACAAAATTCCTGACAGTAAATCAACAATACATGAGCAGGTATACATTTATTCCGTTTGCATCCTACTTGTATAAAATCCAGATTTGGGTGAAATGATCTTTATGAAATATTGCTTATACAGTATTTTTATTACAGGACAAATCAAAATCCAAAAAGAACTGAGCGGGTAAAAATAATGGAGTAGGTTGTTAAGCAAAATGTTATAATATTTGGAAAAAATTGCACTTAATCCAAGCTGTCTGTGAGTGGCCACATAATTCTGTAACTGCAGTCATGAACTCAAGATGCCCAATGTAAGTAAATAAACCCCAAACTTAAAAAGCCTTTCTCTAAGCATGGACTCTCAGTGGAACCCAGCTTAGGGAAACATGCGTGGAGTTCAATCCACCGTAAATAATAGAGTTTTCTTTTTCTTGGCAATTGATACAACAGCTGAAATGTTTTAGCTACTGCAGATTAAATAAACTGGCCAAATATTTGATTTGGTGCTCTAAGCTTGGCTGTGGGGTTCCATACAGAAGCAGAATTTCACAATATTGGGGTTATTGCCAACCTTGTTATTATTGTTTAGTCTTTCACAATAATGAATTTAAGGTAGATAGGAAAAAGAGTCATCTTTGTCTGAGAATGATTATTATATTAGATATTAGCGGATCAGTACTGTGTTCCATTTACTGACTTGTGTTCCACTTAACTTTAAATATTTACTTTTGACCCAAAGCATCGACAATTCCTTTCCTCCCATAGATCCTGCTTGACTGACTGAGTTCTTCCAGCCAATTGTTTGTTGCTCCAGATTCCAGCATCTATCTCTTGTATTTCCAAAAATGATTAATCCTGACCATTCTAACAATGATAATGTGTTTGGTAATTGGAGAAATATATTGTGCAATTCTCTAAGTATTAAGCAATATATAATGATGATTGTATATGTAAAATCAATTTGTCATTAATAAGTCTATATCTGAAAACCTAGGAGAAGGAGATGATTATAGATCTAGGAAGATTTAGCCATCTAAATTCATCTTTCTAGTTTTATTCTAGTTAGTTTCCCCTTGCAGTAGTCAAATGAATGATACAAGGTTTTACGTTTTCTGTATCAATCCTTAAATGAAAAATTTTTGACATCAGCCTTAATTTTACCTTATACTAGTTTAAACTTCTCATTATGTAACTTCTACAATTTACATGCCTAACACACTTCCAATGGGTTTAACACCCTTTTTTTCTCCATTTGAATCTTTGATGTTTTCTAAGGAACAGCAAAACATTATCATTAAAGCCATATCCTTCAACAAGATTAGTAATGACATTAAGGGGCTGTATTTTAGATGTGATTTTGAAATGCTACGGTGGCCATTAACATTAACACGACACAACTACATAAAATTGATTAAACTCCAACAATGTTGGATTGACCCCCTAAGGTCTTAATAAATTCATTAAAGTGAAATAATTCAAAAGAGAAGCTGTAGTCAAAGGACTACTTAATAAAGAGGCAATGTATCATCCTACATTCAATGAGACAAAAATAGCTTGAGGAAATGAGTCATTTAATATCCCTTAGGTTAAAGCAGTAATAATTTAAAACAAATGAAAAAATTTAAAAGATGCAATTATTATTCAAAGAGATGTTTAATGATCATAACAATGCTGAAATGTCAATCTTGTTACATGGCCTTTAACATAACAAAAATGATTGTGTTCATTGAATTGTGCACATACTGTTAGTGAAATTTTATAAGTGCCCTTTACTCTTCAATGTTAATAGGATTTGTATGTGAGTAAAAAACCATTGCATTTGCATCTGCATATCTTATTGATGTTGGAATTGGTCTAAAACTGCATGGACTATATTAATTGTTAATTGCATTGTAAGTGGAAAAAACTAAAGTATAAAACATGAAGAATTTTTTTACCACATGCTGTTCCTGAACTTGATTTATTTCAGCAGAATCCTCTTACAAAGGAATTTCAAATTTTCTAACAACGTCCAAGATAGCATACTTCAAACGGAAATATGTGGAAGATGAAGATCTTCATCCACCTGCTCACAGCTGCTGCCAAAGGGTAGGTTGAAAGAATCAATTGGAGTTTTTAAAACTTAATTACTAATTTGTATTATATTATGTTCAGTTTTATTTCAACTCTTCGCATACAATATATAACAGTATACAATACACATACAAAATATGAGCTGGTCAACTTAGCAATGTTTAACCATGACTTTACAGTTTTGCATTGCCTTAGCAAGTTACTAGATTGAAATATGATTAATCATGTGAACTCTGGATTAAAAAAGTACTAAGCAAAAAATCTCTATTCTATTACTTCTGTGGGTCTTTCAAAGTCCAATCAAAAGGCAAGGGAAATTTGTTTGGTAAGAGGATTGAATAAAGAACCATGTAGTTTTAAGGTTATTTATTTGGCAAGATACCTCATGAAGAAAGCATACTGCCTGAAAAAGTAAGTAAAATGTAACCATGCATGTTTATTTACCTGTCTTCTTTTCCACAAACCCCACCAGTCGCACTAACTCTTGAGTTTATAAAGAGTGCTCATGACTGGTTGTGGCTTTCGATGCATATACATGAACTCCATTACAACTGGATAGTTAGAAAGAAGATCCCAATAAAGGCAAGTGTTGGACCTGGTTAATGAAGGCATGGGCCAGATCAAAGGGGCAGGATTGCCTGACACTGAATCTTGAGTGACAAGAACAAGAAGTACAAGAGGGATGATTTTCCCACTGCCTGCATAACCTCAAACTAACCAGACAGTGACACACTTTTCATTCTCCCAGTCCATGAAATACCAATAAAAAAGTCAAGATACCAGCAAGGCGTAAGGGAGCCATTAAGTTAAAGCCAAGCTGGGACCACAGAAAACAAGTCAGCACTAAACTCAGTGACAGGGTAAAGTGACACTGAATCTACAGGAAACCCTATTAATTTAACCCATGCAATCCGAGGCAGACAGATGTAAATTAAAGACCCAAACCCTCGAAATTACTGGCCCTTCATTATCGTGGCCCATGGGATAAACACAATCCGGGCCTGATCAACCCTGGCTGGGCCACCTGGGCGAGGATGTGCAGTGATCAAAGACCCCAAACACATGATGACCCCAGGTTACACTACCGATGATGTGGCTTGTGCAGTAAAAATGGATGTAGGAATGATGGTAAATCAAGAAGATTAAAATTGCCTTGTTAAAGAGAATAACATGGCTTTGTTATTTATTTGGTTTAGGCACGGACCTTGGTTGCTTCAGAGGATCGTACCCACATACTTCGTTTATCACTGGAAAAACTAAGGCTTATTGAAGATCCTGAAGTATTTTTGCGGCGATCAGTACTGATCAACAATTTACTGAAACGGATCCGAGGCGAGATGCAGAATGACTGGTATTTGTCTGCCTGCTCTTTTGGGGAGGCACGACCCAGTGATTGGTTCGGATCACCAGAATCCACATACAGGAAAAGGCTGCGGATTGCCAAGGAGTATGAGAGTAGCCTGCACGACTGCTGCTTTTACCAGGAATGTGGCAACCAATATTCAATAATACCTTTCTCTGTTTATAATGGGGAAAGAGTTGCCTCCACTCTGCCCAGTTGCTCCCACCAGGGCATAGACTGCTCTGAAATTTATGGAGTCCATAGTGCACATCCCAGAATTCAACTGACAACCAGTGCAGGGTCTGACATTTATCAGAACATTGAAAAAAATTGTGATAAGGAAATTAACAAAGAAGATGAGCATCAAAGGGAAAGCAGCACAGAGAAGCATACTTCCAGTGAAAAGGCTCTTTCTCACGCGTGCAGCGATAAGGAAGTTGATTGCACAGCAACTGACTTCAGAAACGATGGGATTGTCTCTTCTGAATCTGCGTTGGATCCTGACATACTAAAGCAATATGTAGGTGATCACAAACTTTGTTGTGTAAAGGAAACAAAACTAGAGCCAGCTTGCTTTGCAATGGCTACAACCAACAGTTTGACAAGCCTAGCAAAGAGTACGTGCAGAGTCAGTGACACTTATTAGCATGAACACCCGTGACAGAAAATGATGTCGAATTTTTACCATCATACTGATGCACTTTATTCAATGGTTGAAACTAGACCCTGAAGAAGAATAATTAGGAAAAGAAATAAATCAGCACATTGTAGGTTGGATTACTTGGACTATCCATCATAGCAGGTTAAGTTTTTATATTGTAGACAGTGGTTTATATAGAAAGTAACATGAGTGTGATCTAAGGTGCCTTAAATTTGTTACAACAGTGTTAACGTTTGCAAGACTGTACGAACATCTGTTGGGGTTAGCTGTAAGAGATTTTATACTATTTTCTTATATTTTGACTTGCCACAGAACAAGATCCAGCACATATGAAAAAAGAATTTTTGATTTAATCTTAAAATTTACATTTTGAACAGATAATGTGTGTAATTTCAGTCTGTTCTCTGTATAATATTCTTAAATAAGCCAACAATGTTTCCCTCGAGCAAACATCAAGCAGCTTGAGCATCTCCATAGCAACAGATAGACTTTACAAAGAATGAAATTTGTACAGTACAGGCCATGAATTGGTGGCTGACATAATTCGTCAACATTTTTACTTTAAATTGCCTTGTTTTACTTAAGCTTTAAGCTAAAAAAAAACACACCGATTAAAGCTTGGTTCCTGCTTTTTGTTTAAATCTTAAATTGTTTTAATGACCGTGAAGACCATAGTAACTGGATCTTAAAACTTTGGGAGCAGTATTAGCTCAAACAAAGAATGGAAAATGCTCTCCATTAAACCAATTGCATTTGGAGTGACTGAGTCCTTGACATTAAGACATTAGCTCTTTTGTTGTGATTGTGGCCAATATTTATGTTTCCAATGCAATTGTATATGCTTTTATAAAAATTTCAAAAAACGCTATATGGGGTACTTTTCCACGTGGTATGGTAAATTGGTACATACAAGTGTTTTACAGTAAAATGTGATTTACATGTAAAATATTTATTAAACAGTAGAACATCTTACCCAGAAGTAGTTTAATGTTACTTTTCCTCAGAACAGATGAAAACAACTGAATGGGTACCTGGTGTGAATGAAAATTTATTAAAGACAGCATTTCAAGTGATCTCCTGTCCAAGTGTATTTGATAATGAAGTAAGGTGTGAGAAATAAACTTGCATCTTTCCCCATTAATGAACATCCTGAAGCCTTTGACTCTACTTCAGACAGTAGGTTGCCAAGTTATTTTGCAGTTGATTTTCATTTTACAGTGAATAAAAAGAAAGTTGGTCAAAGATCACTTCTAACAGATGAGTTTTAGTTAAAATTCTGTTGCAGTAGCCCAGGAAAATATTGAGCTGGGCAATAAAATTTCTTGGTCCCAGTTTTGTTTAAAAGTTTTACATCTTACGTTTGAGGGAGTAAAGAAAGATACTATTGTAATCTTACTCATTGGTTATAACATTCAATCTTTGACTTTGGAGAGGTGGAAAAAGGCACTATTATTAGACCAAACCATTTAGGCAAAAAACCAAAGGTTATATTTATGCACAAACAGGACATACAGAATCAGAAAGTGCACCAGAGTAAACTTTCCAAGATGTGGTTTTCAGCGTGAAGACTTGTTCAACAGGGCCCTTGTTCACTTTAAAATATAAATTTTTCAAATTAAATTGCCATTTAGAATATATGAATTTAGCTTGTGAAATTTATTATTCTCACCAAATTGCATATTTCATGAAAAAATACAGGCAGATTGAAAAAGACTTTGTAATGGAGAGTTATGTTTGGAATTCTACAGAGGATCAATCTTTGGATTTAGAATATAAGAAAATAGGAAATTAGCCCCTCAAGCCTGCCCACTATTTGACAGGATTATGGTCTCATTTCCACTTAGTGCCAGATCTCCACAACTATCAATTCCTTGTTATTGCAACAGTGTATACAGTATTTTCCTCTTTAAATGATCTAGCTTCTCCAACTCAACAGGGACTCACTACCTTCTGTGAGAAGTTCCTACATAACTGTTTTAAATGACTAACTCAATAGCCTTGTAGTTCCCTCATTTGAGTTATTTCCACAAGTGGAAACATCTCAGCATCGACTCTGTCAGGCCCCGATGAGAATCGTATATTTCAATAAGGTCACACTTCATTCTTCTAAACTCCAAAGGATACAGATTATTTTGTAGAAATGTTCACATTTCAAAGCAGGAGTGAAACATGTATAATGCCTTGATTAAGATTTTTGCTGCCATGCTGTAGGTATCTCATTTTAGCTGTTTTGTAAGAGCAGTCTGTTCTGCTTTTAGTGTGTTTGGGTTTGAGCTGAAGATAAGGGGCTTTGTTGTTCAACTTAGGAATGATGTGTCAGCCAATCGGGATGGTGGAATTGGGAGAAGGTTCTAGAGAATGCTGGGTGGAGAGGTTACTGTGTTGAACATTGGTGTGGGTCAAGGTCTTTTTGGCGGGAGCTGAGAGAAGACAGGTTGGAAGATGGCCAAGGATGTTACACAAGGTGCCTTGTACAGACTGGCTTCAAGGAGGAAGGACCAGTACTCCTGTGGGAGAGACTGTTTGTTCGAGATGGATTTTGAGCAACATTCGGAAGGTAATGTATGCTTTCACACAGACCGGGGTTTGGGTGGGTGAGACATCCCAACCTCCTGGGTTTGGCGGGACACAAGTGTCACGAATCCCGTGACAAGTTGAAAAGGACCAGCAGAAATGGAACACACCTGGAGTCTGGTTTACTGTAAATTAAGACTATATTTATTACTACTACGAATTAATATAATCAAAACCGGATAATACAATACAGGTTATAAACTATTTTTATATATATATATATATATATCTCCCCGTCAATGTTTGTGAGTGGATACAAAGATAATAGTCCCGGAGGTAGATATCAGTCTTACGGTGTTAGGTAGGTTTAAGCCGTTCAGTTCACTTTGTGTTGCGTCGAGTTGAATTGATGGAGAGAGAGAGAGTTAATTGAGTTGATGTTTAAGTCGGCAGTTTTAGTTGTTCTTGCTTCCAAAGTCTTTAGAGTCACTTCGTGTGAACCCCACACAGACACAGATGGACAGAGCCCCTTCTAGGGAACGGTCTACTAACCCAGGGCACGGGTTCCCCACCAGCAGACCCCCACAGGCAAGATCTTACCCGCAGTGGTAATCATGGGTCAAAATTAATCGGTCCGTGGCCTCCACCCTCGTGATGGTCTTAAACTCCACCAGTGGTTTCTCGAGTAGCTTCCGCAATTCTTCCGTGTCGTGTCTCCTCTGCCGTTATCAGACTAAAGCCTCAACTTTTATAATCCATCCGAAATTCCAGCCGTCCATTAGCTCAACCTCCCTGAGCTGTTACCATAGTGACTTACCAGCTCGTGTCTCAGCTGGCGTCATACTCCCTCAAGGTCACAATTAAGAGTTATCAAAACCAAGTCATAGTCCTCTCTCTCTCTTAATTGCCTCCTTGTTCATTAGACTGCTGAACTTTCTAGCAGTTTCTAACCTGCGTTACACAAGTCACATCGACCCTAGACGTATGGAGTCTGAGTAAGTTGTTTTTCTCACTGCTGAGTCTGGTGGTTGTTAGCAAAGGGCTAATGAGCCACATCTCTAAAGATGCCCAGTAAAAAGGGACTTCGCAAGTATTAAACTAGATGATTTTATCATCCATGGTTCAGGACCACATGCAACTCAAAATTACAGCAATAGATTTTGGGGAAGGTGGTATATTATTCTTAATAGAAATATTACCCCATACTGGGTTAGAAGAGTAGAGTCAGCCCTAGACGTTGATAAGACATAATTAGTATTGAAAAGGGTCATAGAGTAATATATCAGAGGAACAAGCTCATTGGCCTAATTTATCCATGCCAATTGTGCCAACCACGCTAGTCCCATTTGCTGTGTGGTCCATATCCCTATGAATCTCTCCTATGTTTTAACTTGTCGAAATGTTTTTCAAATGTTGTTATTGTACTTTGCAGTTCATTCCATATTTACACCACCCTCTGTAAGTCCATGGAAGTCCTCTTTGCACCCTTTCCGGCTGAATGATGACTTTTCTCTAATGGGCTGACCAAAACTATATGTAATATTCCCTAGTGTGGTCTCACCAGCATCTTAACTGCAACATAACATCCAAACTCTGACGCTCAGACTGATGAAAGCCAGAATACCAAAGGCCTTCTTCACTGCCCTGTATACCTGCGAAGCTGCTTTCAGCAAAACATGTACTTACACTTCGGGTTCCTCTTCTGCACACACTCCGCAGTGCCTGGCCATTCATACAACGTAGTATAGTAACAGCACCAGTACAAACCTTTCAGTCCACAAAGTTATGCTGAATTCTTCAACCTACTCCATGATCAGTCTAACCCCTTCTAAATAGCCCATAACCCTCTATAATTCTTTCATCCATGTGCTTATTTCTAAGAGTCTCCTAAATGTCCCAAATGTATCCGCCTTTACGATCACTCCTGACACTTAACACTCAGTTTTAAAAACTTAACTCTGACATCTCTAAACATTCCTCTCCTCACCTTAAAGCCACCTTAATCCTCCAGTATTAGCTACAGCTGCCCTGGTTCTGCACTCTATCCATGCCAAAAATTATTACTAACCATGACATGTATATTCACATCCAAATAATTTATATGAATAATGAACAACAAATGTGCCAATGCCAAGCTCCGCGGCACACCACTCATCAAAGGCCTCCAGTCTGCAAAACGACAATTGACCAACACTTTTTACTCCTACCACCAAGCCAATTATGAATCCAACTTGCTATTCCTGAGATATATAGACGAAGTTAATTAATCCAAAAGAGTTATTGTTCTATGTTAGTGTCTGTGCAATGAGGTGCCACGCAAATTAAGTTTTCACTTGTTTTTTCAGTTTTTTGATCATACAGCCAGAGCATCCTTAACCTCCTCACAACTAATTTATTACTTTTAAAGATCGTCACTGTTCATATGTAGTAAAATTCCTCAATAAGTTCAATATTCTTTGATGCTGAGATGAGGATAAATATTGGCAACTCTTAAAAGAGTTAGAGGATTTTTATATATACCTGAAAAGGACCAAAAGGCTTTGTTTCATATTCCCTTAGGAAAAAATCAAGGAATCTTCATTACTGGACTGATGTGACTTTCCAGGCTGCACACTGAAATAATAGTGTTGACACTGAATCCACAGACAATGTTACTGAGCCAAACTGATATCCAATAATACATTTCAGATGAAAAAAAAACACAATTACTGTAAGCTTAAATGCATTTAAGCATTAATTTAATGATGCATTTGCATTTAGTGTTATTGTAAATTGTGTTAAACATCTTTTTCCAAGAAACAATTTGAAACATTTACAACCCAATATTCACGTGCTTGACTTATTAGCAAAAAAAACCTGCACAGGAATAAAGAACGGTAACTCTCTGGGGAAATGTGTGTGGTTTAATGTAGTTTGTTTAGAATATACTATTGTTCCAAAAATATAACATTTTCATTTTGAAAAGACTTTTCATAATTTCTATTTTTTATTCTCATTCTTAGGTTTCATTATATTTGTTGACATTCCCAAATTTCAGTAGAGTTATATTTTTCAAGATTACTGGTTCATGCCATGTGCATATATGCCTCAGTTACTGTTATTGTTCTTTTCATTATATAGTACTCTTGGATCATTGTTAGGTCACCAATATGATAGCTAATATTAGTGATTGATTGCCTGAGTATATATTTCTTCCTGTGACTGGTAATACTCAACCAGGTCTGTTGCAGTCCTTACCAGCACTTGGATGGTCTCATCACTTAAATTACATTTTCCCTATCAACTTTCAGACTATTTGTTCAACAACAGAAAATGTACTTATACAATAGTGGTAATGTTTATTATGATTGTATGGCAGATGTGCCATGATTCATTACCATATCTTCTTCATGAAATCACAATGATAAATTATATATTAGGAAGGTGGGAATTCTTGCAGCTAATGCCAGAGAAAGATTTGCTTCCCCTTTTTTGGGGAAAATGTCAGGCCCTCCATTTTATATCAATGCAGACTTAGCAAGAATGGACTTGCTTGAACTATGAAGGGAAATTATCACAAAACAAATTATTTACAACTTGAACACACTTAAATGTTTTCTTTGCTAATATGCATGCACTTTTTTCGCAGCTGAAAAAAAAAATTGAATAGAAAATTTTGGATAAGCTTACACAAGGAAGTCCTGTCGAAGGGTCTTGGCCCAAAACGTCGACAGTGCTTCTTCCTATAGATGCTGCCTGGCCTGCTGCGTTCCACCAGCATTTTGTGTGTGTTGTTTTGGATAAGCTTACTCGTTGAAATTCATGGGAAAACATTTAGTGGGATGTGTTCAGGTCAGTCTTGTTGAAACTAGCATGAAGGGTAATCTAAAGATGTTTTAACATATTTACTTCAGGAATAAATGTTCTAAATTTGCTCAGATGCTTCTTTACTGATACTTTCCTTCAAAATAATACAATAATTTAAAATAACATAAACACATCTTTCATAATTATAAACATGACAATTATATGTTGCCCAGATTTTTTTTTACATATTAGTTGACTGATTACTAAATAACTGTAGCATTTTGTAAATTAGGCCACATGACCATAAGAGACTGTAGCAAAGTTAGGCCATTCGGCCCATTGAGTCTGCACCACCATTTCGTCATTGCTGATCCATTTTTCTACTCAATCCCATTTTCCTGCTTTCTTCCAGTGACCTTTCACATCCTGACTAATCAAGAATCTATTAACCTCTGCCTTAACTACACCTAATGATCTGGCCTCTACAACAGCCTGTGGCAACGAATTCCACAGATTCACCACCCTCTGCCAAAAGAAATTCCTCCTCACTCCCATTCTAAATGGAGTTTCTCTATTCTGAGGTTGCGTCTTCTGATCCTAGACTCCCCCACTATAGGAAACATCCTCTCCACATCCACTCTATGCCTTTCAACCATTGATAGGTTTCAATGAGATACCCCCTCATTCTTCTAAATTCGTGTGAGTATAGGCCCAGAGCCATCAAATGCTCCTCATACAATAACTCTTCCATTCCTGGAATTATTCTTGTGAACCTCTACTGAACCACCTCCAATGTTAGCACATCTTTTCTTAGATAAGGGGCCCAAAATTGTTCATAATACTCCAAGTGATGCCACAGCAGTGCCTTATAAAGCCTCATCATTACATCCTTGCTTTTATATTCCAGTTGTCTCGAAATGAATGCTGACATTGCATTTGCCTGTCGCACTACCAACTCAGCTTGCAAGCTAACCTTTGGGAATCCTGTCCGAGAACACCCAAGGCCCTTTCCACCTTAGGTTTTTGAATTGTCTGCCCATTTACCAAATAGTCTATGCTTTTGTCCCTTCTATCAAAGTGTATGACTGTATACTTCCTGACACTGTATTCCATCTGCCACTTCCTTGCCCAGTCTCCTAACCTGTTTAAGTCCTTCTGCAGCCTTCCTGCTTCCTCAACGCAACCAGCCCCTCTACATATCTTCCGTTAACTTGGCCACCATCAGTTCAGTCATCTAAATCATTAACATATAACGTAAAAAGAAGTGGTCTCAACATCACCCACTGTGGAACACTACTATTCACTGGCAGCCATCCAGAAAAGATTCCCTTTATTCCTACCTTTTGCCTCCTGCCAATCAGCCAATCCTCTAATCATGCTAGTTTATTTCCTGTAATACCATGGGTTCTTATCTTTTTAAGAAGCCTCTTGTGTGGCAACTTTGTTAAAGGCCTTCTGAAAATCCAAGTGCACAACATTCGCCATTGCTCCTTTGTCTATCTTGCTTGTTATTTCCTCAAAGAATTCCAACGGATTTGTCAGGTAAGATTCTCCCTTGAGGAAACCATGCTGGCTGCAGCCTATTTTATCCTGTGCCTCCAAGTACCCTGAGACCTCATTCTTAACAATGGACTCCAACATCTTCCCACCCACTGAGGTTAGGCTAACTAACATAATTTCCTACCTTCTTGAAGAATGAAGTGACATTTGTAACTTTACAGTATGCCGGAACCATTCCAGAATCAAGGGATTCTTAAATTATCATTACTAATACCTACACAATCTCTTAATCTATCTCTTTCAAGATCCTGGTGTGTAGTCCACCTGGTCCAGGTGACTGATCTACTTTCAGACCTTTCAGCTTTCCAAGCACATTCTCCCTAGTAATAGTAATTCATTTTGACCCCTGACCCTCGAACTTCTGGCGTAACATTAGTGTCTTCCAGAGTGAGGATGGATCCAAATTAGTTATCTGGTTTATCCCCCACTTCTTATTTCTCATTACTACCTCTCCAACATCATTTTTCAGTAGTCCAATATTTACTCTCACCTCTCTTTTACTCTTTTGTTATGAGCTGGCTTACTTTCATATTTCATCTTTTCCATTCGTATGGCTTCCTTTGTTCTGCTGTAATACTAATACATCTGACTTTAACTTCTCCCTCTGAAATTGCATTGATTATGATCTCTGCTCCTAAGGGTTCCTTTACCTTATGCTCCCTAATCAAATCACATTCATTACACAACACCCAATCGAAAATAGCCTTTCCCCTGGTGGGCTCAACTACAAGCTACTATATAATGAAAAAACAATATCTCAATGCTATTCTACAAACTCTTTCTCCTGGGTTCCATCATCAATCTACATTTCACAATCTACCAGGTATTGAAATCCCCCATGACTATTGAAACATTGTCCTTCTGACTTGCTTTTTCTATTTCCCATTGTAATTTGTAGCCCACATCCAGGCTACTGCTTGGAGTCCTGTATATAATTTCCATCAGGACCTGTTTACTCTTGCAGTTTCTTAGCTCTGCCTACAAGGATCCTACATCTTCTGATTCTACTGTCTGTGACATCTTTCTAAGGATTTGAATGAAAGAAATCCCTCTGCCTACCAGCCTGTCCTTTTGATACAATGTGTATCCTTGAATGTTGAGCTCCCAACTATGATCTTCTTTCAGCCATGACCCTGTGATTCCTACAATGTCTTATCTACCAATCTCTAACTGCACTACAAAACCATCAACCTTTTATGTGCATTCAAACATAACACCTTCAGTCCTGTGTTTCTGATTTTATCCCCTTGACACACAGCAAGTCATCACATTGTCTGCAAATTTGCCTTATCATCTGCCTGTCCTTTCTGACAGTCTCACTGTGCTCTTCATCCAGTTGTATACCAACTGCCCCACCCTCAGCCCAATCACTGGTTCCTATTCTCCTGCCAAATAGGTAATCAAACCCAACAGAACCTAAAGAGGTATACTTATTATTGAGAGCAGTGGCTGCAGGGGTACTTTGCACTGGCTGCCCATGTCCTTTCCCTCCTCTGACAGTCACTCAGGTACCTATTTCCTGTAACTTAGGTGTGACTACCTCCATGTAGCTCCTATCTATCACCTCCTCAATTTTCTGTATGAGCCGAAGGTCATCGAGCTGCAGCTCCAGTTCCTTATCACATTCTCTGAAGATTTGCTGCTTGGTGCAGCTGGTGCAGGTGTGGTTATTTGGGAGGCTGGAGGTCTCCCAGAATTTCCACATCTCACACAAAGAACACAACACAGCCCCTGAAGCCATTCTCACTGCACTAACTATTCACCAACAGACGAAGGATGGTGAAGAAGAAATTAACTTTGCCCAAAACCATCATCACCGAAATCTGCCAAGCCAAAGCCTCCTCATTCTTAACACTAGTCCTCTGCAACAATGGACGGTCTACTGGTCCCTACTTTATTTTTATTTGTCCTTGCTAATGAATCATGATTCAATTGCGTGCCTGGAAAAAGAAATTGTCAGAATTTCCCATCACCCACCTTTCACAATCAGCTCTCTGCTTTCCTTAGCTTATCTGCTTCTTGCATTTTATAGGAAGGTGGGTCATACTGAATGCCTGAAAAAGATGAGCTCACCAGAACTTCTCAAAGATTTGAAAAGTGAGCTGTTGATTTTGAAGTAAGACATGAAATGCTACGAGATTTGTGCAGCATATTGACAATTCTGGATTTATGCACCTGGAAGAAAAAGAAAGGAAAAGTACTTTTGTCTTACCATTTTTTAACTTAAGGTTACAGTTTGGGTTTCATGGAAAACCACAAAGTTCATTGTCAGTGTTTAGCTCTCTTTAAATAAATATGAAAAATGTTTTCTGGATTTAAAAACACATTGAAAGAAAAATCTTGCAGAAGACCTCCTGGAATTGTACAGAATGCTTGGGTCATGGACCCAGTAGATTGCAGTGCCATTTAAAGAACGGGAGAGGGGAAAATTTAGTAACACAGAAGTATTAGAACTGGGGTGGGCTCTTTGGTGCTTTGGACCTGCTCCTCCATCCAGAATGAATGTGGCTAACCCTTTGTATCAAAATCATGTTCTTCTTCTCACCAAATGTCACTCATCAAATGGAGTTTGGGTAGGTCCCTTATCCAAATTGAAGATCTAGTTACAAAATGGAACAGATTTTGAGGCAGTGTGAAGGCATAAAAAACAATATAAAAGAAATCTTTAGATGCAGTGCAGGCTAAGACAGTTCCTTTCTGCTTTCCTAGTGTGTTCCCCATCAGAGCCACTGACCAGGTATGCCAATGTGATTTAAATAAAACACATTTCATAAACTTCTTTTGAATAGAGTTATTAATTAGCTTCTCTGCTGAGAAATTCATTAAAGTAAAACTTTTCCATCCTCATTGGAACTGTGCGTGGAAGCATCCACGAGATTACGGATGTTCAGTGGTGTGCTGTCCATGAGTTCCTTTCCAGATTGTTTTTAATCCACTGCCTCCTGGTGATGAATCCTCGCTAGGTATCTGATGTACCTGGCTGGGTACTGCAAACCTGTGCTGGAGTGTTCAAAGACATCTTCAACCCCTCACTGCTGAGGTTCCAACCTGCTTGAAAAGGCATGCACTCAGACGGGTGCATGAGATGAACAGCGAGAGCTTCCTCGATGACTATCAACTGCAGTGCTCACACCTACTGTAATGAAGTGATTTTAAAGGTTGGTTAGGACTAGAATTAGCTCCTGCCTGAACAAGGATCTGGACTCAATGCAATCCATCTATTGCAGATTCTAATTCTGATTGTGGAGATTAAATAGTTACTCTAGGAATCCAGTTTCTAAAAGGTGGGATCCTGAGATAGGGATTACATTACAATGTTAATCCCAACACCAAACTATATGTTATGTAGCAACCTCCAAGGAAGCAAAGGTTTCAAAATAGTAGACCCCTTGTGTAGTCTCTCCCTTTCTTTTAAATTACTTCATTTAACTAAATGGAGTGGGGAGCAACCAGCCCATTCAAACTTTTGTGACCTGTTAACATATCTGAGCTTTTATTGAATTGAATTGACTTTATCTCTTACAACCGTCTCATACATGAGGAGTAAAAACCTTTACGTTATGTCTCCGGCTAAATATACAATGAGCAATCATAGTAATTTATAATAAATACAACAGTCAATGTAACATAGAAATACACTCAAATCAGCATGAGTTAATCAGTCTGATGCCCTGGTGGAAGAAGCTGTCCCAGATCCTGTTGGTCCTGGCTTTTATGCTGCGGTACCGTTTCTCGGATGGTAGCAGCTGGAATAGATTGTGATTGGGGTGACTCGGGTCCCTAATGATCTTTTGGGCCCTTTTTACACACCTGTCTTTGTAAAGGTCCTGAATCACGGGAAGTTCACAACTACAGATGTGCTGGGCTGTCCGCACCACTCTCTGCAGTCCTGTGATTAAGGGAAGTACAGTTCCCATCCCAGGCAGTGATACAGCCAGTCAGGATGCTCTCAATTGTGCCCCTATAGAAGGTTCTTAGGATTTGGGGGCCCATACCAAGCTTCCTCAAACGTCTGAGGTGAAGGAGGCACTGTTGTGCCTTTTTCACCACACAGCTGGTTTGTACAGACCACATGAGGTCCTCGGTGATGTGGTTGCCGAGGAACTTAAAGCTATTTTCCCCCTCAATCCCTGATCCATTGATGTCAAGAGTGGTTAGCCCATCTCTGTTCCTCCTGTGATCCACAAACAGCTCCTTTGTTTTTGTGACATTGAAGGAGAGGTTGTTTTCTTGACCATTGTGTCAGGGAGATGATTTCTTCCCTGCAGGCCACCTCTTTATTGTTTGAAATTAGGCCAATCAATGTAGTGCCATTGGCAAATTTAATTAGCAGTTTGGAGCTGTGGGTGACAATACAGTCATGGGTATACAGGGAGTAAAGGAGGGGACTTAGTACACAGCCCTGAGGGGCTCCTGTATTGAGAGTCAGAGGGGCAGAGGTGAGGGAGCCCACCCTTACCACCTGCTGGTGATATGACAGGAAGTCCAGGATCCAGCTGCACAAGGCAGGGTCAAGGCCGAGGTCTCTGAGCTTCTTGTCGAGCCGGGATGGAACTATGGTGAAGGCAGCATGAATGCTGAACTGTAGTCCAAGAACAGCACTCTCACATAAGCATCCTACTTCTCCAGGTGTGTAGAGCTGTGGCTATTGTGACGTCTGTCGATCAGTTGTGTTGGTAGGCAAATTTTCGGGGGTCCAGTTTGGCTGATAGCAAGCTGCAGATGTAATCCTTAACCTGCCTCTCTCAAAGAATTTGACAATAGACAATAGACAGTAGGTGCCGGAGTAGGCCATTCGGCCCTTCTAGGCAGCACCACCATTCACTGTGATCATGGCTGATCATACACAATCAGTACCCTGTTCCTGCCCTCTCCCCATATCCCTTGACCCAGCTATCTATAAGAGCTCTATCTAACTCTCTCTTGAATGCATCTAGAGACTTGGCCTCCACTGCCTTGTGGGGCAGAGCATTCCACATATCCACCACTCTCTGGGTGAAAAGGTTTTTCTGCATCTCTGTTCTAAATGGCCTACCCCTTATTCTTAACTGTGGCCTCTAGTTCTGGACTCACCCATCAGCGGGAACATGCTTCCTGCCTCCAGTGTGTCCAATCCCTTAATAATCTTATATGTTTCAATCAGATCCTCTCTCATCCTTCTAAATTCCAGTGTATACAAGCCCAGTCGCTCCAATCTTTCAACATATGACAGACCCGCCATTAACCTCGCGAACCTACGCTGCACTCCCTCAATAGCAAGAATGTCCTTCCTCAAACTTGGAGACTAAAACTGCACACAATACTCCAGGTGGGGTCTCACCAGGGCCCTGTACAACTGCAGAAGGACCTCTTTACTCCTATACTCAATTCCTCTTGTTATAAAGGCCAGCATGCTATTAGCTTTCTTCACTGCCTGCTGTACCTGCATGCTTGCTTTCATTGACTGATATACAAGAACACCTAGATCTCGTTGTACTTCCCCTTTTCCTAACTTGACTCCATTTAGATAGTAATCTGCCTTCCTGTTCTTGCCACCAAAATGGATAACCTCACATTTATCCATTTTAAACTGCATCTGCCATACATTTGCCCACTCACCCAACCTGTCCAAGTCACCCTGCATTCTTACAACATCCTCCTGACATTTCACACTGCCACCCAGCTTTGTGTCATCAGCAAATTTGCTAATGTTACTTTTAATCCCTTCATCTAAATAATTAATGTATATTGTAAACAGCTGCGGTCCCAGCACTGAGCCTTCCATTACCCCACTGGTTACAGCCTGCCATTCCGAAAGGGACCTGTTAATTGCTACTCTTTGTTTCCTGTCAGCCAGCCAATTTTCAATCCATGTCAGTACTCTGCCCCCAATACCATGTGCCCTAATTTTGCCCACTAATTTCCTATGTGGGACTTTATCAAAAGCTTTCTGGAAGTCCAGGTACACTACATCCACTGGTTCTCCCTTGTCCATTTTCATAGTTACATCCTCAAAAAAACTCCAGAAGATTAGTCAAGCATGATTTTCCCTTCATAAATCCATGCTGACTCAGATTGATCCTTCTACTGCTATCCAAACGTGTCGTAATTTCCTCTTTTATAATTGACTCCAGCATCTTTCCCACCACTGACTTCAGGCTAACCGGTCTATGATTCCCTGTTTTCTCTCTCCTTCCTTTCTTGAAAAGTGGGACAACATTAGCCACCCTCCAAGCAGCAGGAACTGTTCTTGAATCTATAGAACATTGGAAAATCATTACCAATGCATCCACAATTTCTAGAGCCACCTCTTTAAGTACCCTGGGATGCAGACCATCAGGACTTATCAGCCTTCAGACTCAACAGTCTATCCAACACCGTTTCTTGCCTAATATGAATTTCCTTCAGTTCATCCTTTACCCTAGTTCCTTTGGCCACTATTACATCTGGGAGATTGTTTGTGTCTTCCCTAGTGAAGACAGATCCAAAGTACCTGTTCAACTTGTCTGCCATTTCCCTGTTCCCCATAATAAATTCACCTGTTTCTGTCTTCAATGGCCCAATTTTGGTCTTAACTATTTTTTTGCTATTCCCATACCTAAACAAGCTTTTACTATCCTCCTTTATATTCTTGGCCAGTTTACCTTTGTACCTCATTTTTTCTTGGCGTATTGCCTTTTTTGTTAACTTATGTTGCTCTTTAAAAGCTTCCCAGTCCTCCGGTTTCCCGCTCATCTTTTCTATGTTATACTTCTTCTCTTTTATTTTTATACTGCCCTTTACTTCCCTCGTCAGCCACGGCGGACCCTTACTCCCCTTAGGATCTTTCTTCCTCTTTGGAATGAACCGATCCATTGCTTATTATCGAGGTGAGTGCGACAGGATGCCAGACATGTTACCTTGGTCTTTTTTGGTGCAGGGACAACGGTGGATAATTTGAAGCAGGAGGGCACTCTACACTGGGAGAGGGAGAGATTGAAAACGTCTGTAAACACACCTGCCAGTTGTGCTGTGCACATCCTGAGTACTTGCCTTGTGATGCCATCCGGTCCCGCAGCATTGTGACTGTCCACTCATTGGGAGCATCTACATACCTCAGCCTTGGAGATGACCAGGCTGCAGGTTGTAGCGGTGGCTTTCCTCAGAGGCTCAGAGTTAGTGACATCGACTTGAGCGTAAAAACGATTGAGCTCATCTGGGAGAGAGCCCGTAATGTTGGTGGCACCACAACATTTGGCTTTGAAGTCTGCGATTGTTTGCAACTTTTGCCACAAGTCACGTGTGCTATTCTTTGTGAACCTTGACTCAATCTTGTCCCTGTATTGTTGTTTCACTGCCTTGATAGCTTTTGCAGATCGTAGCTCCAGATTCTTGAGCTCCATCTGGTAAGTGCTGCTTGCACTGAACTATTGAATCAGGGTCTCTGGTCAGTAAGACCCTGACCGACTTCTAGGGGACAACATCATCGATGCACTTCCGGATGAAGCACGTGACTCCATCCATGAACACGGAGACATCTTCATTATGGAAGACATTCCAGTTGACATCACTGAAGCAGTCCTGCAGTATGGAGACTGATTGGTTTTAACCATGGCTGCCTCTTGCTTTAGCTTCTGCCTGAATGTCGGCAAAAGCAGGATCCAGGAGTGAACTGATTTTCCAAAAGATGGGCGAAGGAGAGTTTTGTAAGCATAGCGGAAGGGAGAGTAGCAGCGGTCAAGTGTCTTATCTCCACAAGCGCTCACCTGGATGTGCTGACAAAACTTTGGAGAGACTTTCGTCAGTGATGCTCAATTAAAGTCATCAGCGACGATGAAGGCTGTTGCTGAGTGATATTTGCTTAAACCTTTGTATTAAAAGCTATCATAATCATTCTTTTCCTAATCAAAAATAATGAATGAAATTGCTATCTCTCTTGCCTCAGCCACATGATTTACATGATATTAGCTGGTGGGGTGGGCAGGTCGGTAATTTGTGAAGTGGTATGATTCTCACATAGGGCTTCTTCACACTCCTAAAGCCTGGATTTGACATTCTTAGGAACATCCTGAATGTTCCTTCACCATTTTGAATTTCCCAGAAGTTGGATTCCTCTACCCTGAGGAAACGCCTGTTACCATCCACCTGATCCGTGTCTCTCATAATTTAAACACTTCCATAAGGCCGCCCACATTCTCCTGCGTTCCAAGGAATAAAGACCTAGATTAGCTAACCTCTCCCAGCAGCTCAGGCCCTCTAGTCCTTGGAAATAATTTCTGCACACTCTTCAATTAAAAAAAATCTTTCCTGTAACAGAGTAGCCAATACTGTGCACAGTACTCCAAGGATTCTGGTTTGACTTTCCAAAAAGTATCACCTCATACCAACCCGTGTATATTGAAATCTGTTCGCCACTCCTTGACCCACTTCCCTAGCTCATCAAAATTTCCATGTGAAACCTATTGCATGTTGAAAGGCCAAGGTAAAGTGGATATGAAGAGGATGTTTTCTTTGGTGGGGGAGCCAAGGACCCAAGGGCATATTCTCAAACTAGAGGAACGCCCATTCAGAACAAAGATGAGAATGAATTTCTTTATCCTTCTGAATCTGTGGAATCTGTGGAATTTGTTGTCTCAGGCGGTTGTGGAGGCCAGGTCATTGGGTGCATTTAAGACAAAGGTTTATAAGCTCTTGTTTATTCAGGGTGTGAAAGGTTATGAGGAGAAGGCTGGAGAATGGGATTGAGAGGGAAATGGATCATCCATGATCCAAATGATAGAGCAGACTGGATGGGCCAGATGGTCTAATTCTGCTCCTATGCCTTATGGTCTTATCTATGATAACCTTCTTCACTGTCAATAACACATCCTATTTTTGTGTCTTCTCGAGATTTTCTGATCAACACTTTTATCCAAGTCATTTACATAAATAACAAATAAATAGGATCCCAACGCTGACTCCTAAGGCACTCTATTAGTGACCGGTCTCTGTTTTGAGAAACAACCTTCAATCACAACCCCTGCTTCCAAACTCCAAGCTAATTCTGAATCCACCTAACCATCTCTCCTTAGTTTCCATAAGACTCACCTTCAGACCAGCTTGCCTTACAGGAACTAAAAGCCTTGCTAAAGTCCTGGTAAACACCATCCATTGCATTACCCTCACCTCCCTTTTAGTTACCTTTTCAAAGACCCTTAAAAAGATTGTCAAACATGACTTCCCATGCACAAAGGCATGCTGACTCCTTCAAACCAGACTCTGTCCAAGGAAATCCTGGTAGATCTTGTTCCTCAGAGTTCCTCCAGAAAATTGGGAAGTTTTTAAGGAACAACAGAACTTAACTAAAAAGGCAATTCAGGGAGAAAAGTGAGGTACGAACGCAAGCTAGCCAGGAATATAAAGGAAGATAGCAAAAGCATTTTTTAGGGATGTGAAGAGAAAGAAGATAGTTAAGAACAATGTTGGGCCCTTGAAGAATGAATTGGGTGAAATTGTTATGGGAAACAGAGAAATGGCAGAAGAATTTAATGACTACTTTAGATCTGTTTTCACTAAGGAAGACACAAGCAATCTCCCGGATGTATGGATGGGCCAAGGACATAGGGTAACAGAGGAAATGAAACAGATTGACATTAGGAAGGAAACGGTGATGAGAAGACCGATGGGACTGAAGGCTGACAAATCCCTAGGTCCGGATGGTCTGCATCCTAGGGTACTAAAGGAGGTGGCCCTGGAAATTGCAGATGCATTGGTAATCATTTTCCAATGTTCTTTAGATTCAGGATCAGTTCCTGAGGATTGGAGAATGGCTAATGTTATCCCACTTTTTCAGAAAGGAGGGAGGGAGAAAACAGAGAACTATCGACCTGTCAGCCTGACATTGGTGGTGGGGAAGATGCTAGAGTCCATTATTAAGGATGAAATAGTGGCATATCTAGATAGCAGTGATAGGATTGGGCCAAGCCAGCCTGGATTTACCAAGGGTAAATCATGCTTGACTAATCTGTTGGAGTTTTTCGAGGATGTAACCAGGAAGTTAGATGGGGGAGATCCAGTGGATGTAGTGTACCTCGATTTTCAGAAGGCATTTGATAAGGTCCGACATAGGAGATTGGTGGGTAAAATCAAAGCTCAGGGCATCAGGGGGAAGACATTGACATGGATAGAAAACTGGTTGGTAGATATAAAGCAAAGGGTAGCGGTGATTGGGTGTTTCTCGGAATGGCAGGTGGTGACTAGTGGGGTGCCACAGGGCTCGGTATTGGGACCACAGCTGTTTACAATTTATGTCAATAATTTGGATGACGGCATTGAAAATAACATCAGCAAATTTGCTGATGATACTAAGCTGGGTGGCAGGGTGACATGTGATGAGGATGTTAGGAGAATTCAGGGTGACTTGGATAGGCTGGATGAGTGGGCAGATACTTGGCAGATGACGTTTAATGTGAATAAGTGTGAAGTTATCCACTTTGGGAGTAAGAACAGGAAGGCAGATTATTATCTGAATGGTGTAGAGTTAGGTAAGGGAGAAATACAAAGAGATCTAGGAGTCCTTGTTCATCTGTCACTGAAGGTGAATGAGCAAGTGCAGCAGGCAGTGAAGAAGGCTAATGGAATGTTGGCCTTTATTACAAAGGGAATTGAGTACAAGGAAATCCTCTTGCATTTGTACAGAGCCCTGGTGAGACCACACTTGGAGTATTGTGTACAGTTTTGGTCTCCAAGGTTAAGGAAGGACATCCTGGCTGCAGAGGAAGTGCAGCGTAGATTCACAAGGTTAATTCCTGGGATGTCTGGACTGTCTTACACAGAGAGGTTAGAGAGACTGGGCTTGTACACGCTGGAATTAAGGAGATTGAGAGGGGATCTGATTGAAACATATAAGATTATTAAGGAATTGGACAAGATAGAGGCAGGAAATATGTTCCAGATGCTGGGAGAGTCCAGTACCAGAGGGCATGGTTTGAGAATAAGGGGTAGGTCATTTAGGACAGAGTTAAGGAAGAACAACTTCTCCCAGAGAGTTGTCGGGGTCTGGAATACACTGCCTTGGAAGGTAGTGGAGGCCAATTCTCTGGATGCTTTCAAGAAGGAGCTAGATAGGTATCTTATGGATAGGGGAATCAAGGGATATGGGGACAAGGCAGGAACCGGGTATTGATAGTAGTTGATCAGCCATGATCTCAAAATGGTGCAGGCTCGAAGGGCCGAATGTTCTACTTCTGCACCTATTGTCTATTGTCTTTTGTCTTCCCCACCAGTGATGTCAGGCAGACTGGCCTGTATTTCCCTGGCTTGTTCTTGTTACTCTTCTTAAACAACAGAATAATATTAGCTACCTTCCAGTCTTCAGAAACCTCATCAGTGGCTAATGATGAAGCAGATATCTCTGCCAGGGCCTCTGCAGTTTCTTTTCTAGCCTGTCACAAAGTCTGAGAACAAAATCAGTCAGGGTCTAGGAATTTATCCAGCTTAAAGGATTGTAAGACTGCAAAAGCCTCTGCCCCTCCCCCCGTTAATATGAATGTTATCGAAAACATCTCCATTTGCTATACTTGTCTAATTAACACTGAGGAAAAGTATTTGATAACAAACTCACCCATCTCCTGTGGCTTGAGACACTGCTGGGTCTACTGATCTCTAAAGGGACCTACTCTCTCTCTAGACCCTGAAGCAGACTGAAGGAATTGTGTTGCACGATTAATTTGTGTCTTTGAAAGGAAGACGGACACCATTTTTTATCATTTATTGCATCCAGCAAAGCTAATCATGCTTTTCAATATTTAGATATATCTCAAGCATAAATATTCTGGACTCTTTAGACTTGTGCAGAGTCATAAATTAATCCACAACTACATCCTACCAGGAGATGTACAACTGGCATAACACAGGAGGGAGCAGGCTCCAAGGTTTTGACAGTTGCACTGGAGGAGGAGGAAGAAAGTAAGGAAGGTGCTCAGTTTTGCAGCCTGAAAATCTTGTATACATGATTAAAATGACATAGAAACATATGAATACGGAAGCAAATGCCAGGATCTGGATGGAGAATAGTTTAACTGTTTAATATAGTTGTTTAGAGATAGGAGATGCACTATCAACTGTAACCTACCAAATATATCTTTAAACTTGGAAATTTCTCAATTCAATATGCCCACACCACTCATTACGAATCTTTACCAATCAGGAAACATAACTAATGAGGCTATGCTCACATTTAGCATTGCTGTATTCCAATACCACCCTTCAAACATGCATCTCTCTCTCTCTCATACAGATGGCACAGAACCAGACAAATTGACATGAATTGCAGAGAATTAAATGCAGGAGGCTCCCTTTTAACTGGTAATGTCAGTTCCAGCCTGCATAATGGACTAATGAACATGGTCAATGGCAATGTGGACTTTTTCTCTGATCCTGTTCCGCAACCAGTGAATGTTTTTGGTGGTCTTAAAGATCTTGAGATGTTTCACCCCGTTTGAGAGAATTGCTTTTAGGGATTGTGGCTAGTTATGGTCTCTACCTCAGAGCCACACATAGCTTTCTGCTCTTCCTAACTTTGCCGGTTTTGCACAGTGGCCCTCTGATCATCACCCTTAACTCTTTTCATATTGCAATCTGACAGCAAGTAGCTACGGAGAAAATTTGCCATCAGCAGTAGCTCCTTCAGCACTTGACATACAGATTTCTTCAATCGGTAAACAAAAACGAAGACAGCCCTGTATATTCCTACAACTATAATAACAATCAAAAGAATTTGACCAGCTACTAACCTGTGATCACTCACAGATGACTTTAAATAGCACTGGACATTTGGTCCTTCCTGCTGTGTTCAGCTGTGTAAGATTAAGAGAAGACCTTAATTGGAGTGTTGAATTTCAAAACAGCAATGCTGGTGCTAGATCTATTATATCACAGTCTGCTGACTTTGTATATTACTGAGGAGAAGATGAACTAAGAGATAATATAAATCTAATTTAGCTAAGTATAGATTAACAAGATTAGTCAGCGTGAGTTTGTTAACAGAAGGTCAAATCTTAACTTAAAATGTTTGAGGAGATAGTAAGGAGGACCTGTGAGGGAAATGCATTTGATTAAGTTCACATAGTGATGCACCATCAATAACTCACACTGAGACGTAAGGCGAGATATCGGCTTTTATTGACTGGAAGAAGGAACCAGGAGTGAGTGTCCATCATACTATGACCTGGAGACTGAGGCCGAGCGTCAGGCCTCAGATCGCCTTTATACAGGGGCCTGTGGGAGGAGCAGGGGCGTGTCCAGACAGGCACATAGTTCATCACACATAGGTTTTAGTAAGAGGCATGGCAGATTGATAAAAAGGTTCGTAGAGTTATACAGCACAGAAACAGCCCTTTGGCTGAACTTACCCTTGGCATTGAAGGTCCCTGTCTGATCTAACCCCATTTGCCCATGTTTGGCCCAGATTCCTCCAGATCTTCCCTATCTATGTACCTGTCCAGGAACCCAGTACTTGTATCCCCAAATCTTTCTACAACATTCTCCAGTTTTTTTAAATTTGATATCTATGGTTTTTAGGAATTCCAAAAAATATGGATTTATGTAGAAAAATGGACATGAGACAACTATCAATTATCAACTTATTGAACTTTGGAGAAATATCCAGTAGTCATAAATAAAGTGTCTACATATAAAGTGTTTGGACTTAATTGTTGAGATCATAATTAAGAATGTTCAGCTGATGCCAAATTAGTGATGAGGTTAATGGCAGGGAAGAAAATTATAGTGACAGGAAGATGATAATGTACTGGTCAGGTGGGAAAATCTGGAAAATGCAGTTAATACAGAAATGGGAAGGTATGGATATGGGTAGGACGTGTATGGCAAGATAATACAGTTCAATGTAGGGTGCCGCAGTCAAATAGAAAGATTTGAGGTGCATGTTGTGAAGCCAGTAAAACTGGTAATTAAGAAGGTGCATGAGAAACCTGCCTTTGCAGCCAGAGGCACAGAACAAGACAGGACGAATCAACTGTATAAAACACAAGCTGTGTCGTTTTCATCACCACACAACAGGAGGCTTAGGGAGGTAAAGAGCTTCAGAAGGATTTAGCAAGAGGTGGAAAAAGGAGTGAGTAGGTTCTGGTTGCTTCCTTATAACTAAAGGAGACTGAGCAAAGATTTAAACAAGATGTATCAAGTTATGAAGGGCCAAGGGAAGATGAACAGTAAAGCAAAGGAACCTCTGCAGATAAGACACTGGATATAAAGGACGTCTATGATTTCAACTCCCTGAACAGCCTCACATGGAATGTACCTCAGGGCCAAAGTATTCAGTCACTACTGCAGAAGCAAGACCTAGGAGGAGGGATTGCTGGACAAGTAGCTGAGCCCACAGTAGGGGAAGTCACCAGCGAAGCACACATCCCATTGTTGGGTCACTTCTGGCCAAAACCTTTCTCTGAGTTGGAATTGATTAAGGGTTCAATAATCAGAGAACGTATTAAAATCACAGACTGTCATCTCCTGACATTTCTTGGCTTGCACACAACTCGGGATTTTTAACTGCTTACCCACATGGTGCCAGCAGCTGCCAGGCAGGACTCAAAGTGGCTCCATATACATTTGAAAGGAGATGTTGTACTTACAGGCATGTGAAAGTGCAATTCCCAGATGTCAGAACAGTCATCAAATTGCTGCCGTACTGTTCTTCAATTAAACAAAATCATTGCAAATGCATCTAATTTGCATTCAAATGATCCGGGACAGCAAATTGATAAATATTAAGAAAGTGATCATCTTAAAGTGATGCCTTAGCAATGTTGTAACCCTGCTCATTAAGGTGAGTTGGCTAAGCACTCAAGTTACTCAGAGGGAATTGCTCTTTATTCAGTTGTTTCAGTTTTGTTCAGTGGCTGAATTCCTTTGGCACATGAAAAGCAAGCCAAATTCTTGGCTCCCACAATCCTGCGCACCCATTTCCCCTCACACGGATTGATGTGGTATCCCTGACACGAGGATCTTCGGAGCACTTGAGAGGGTGGTGTTGAACTGCACTGACTTCCCATCGGAAGTGAGAATAAAGGCAAGCTATTTATTAAACAAGTTAAAATGCTTTGGACTTCTTCCCTGATTTTCAGCTGGACAGCTCTGGTGTAAGTGGGTTGCAACAAATTAATCATAGTGAAACAATTGTCTGTTTTTTCTATTTCATCCATTTAAAAAATGTTGATTTAATTATCAGTCACTTTATTTTACCCCGCACAAGGGCAAGATCAAACCCCAAACCAATTAAAATCATAGACAATGGGTCTGCTCTCAGTTGTGTTGGCGAGCTTCAATCAAATCAAGGGCTGGGTATTTAAGAGAAGTAAGGAAGTGAATGGTCATGTTCCACCAGCTGGGAAACCCAAAATACTGGGAAAGGATGGTGCTGCTGGGTTTAATAGCACTGTGTTATGACACTGCTTTACTTTTTCTTGGCTGACAATATCCACTTTGAGGGTGTGTGCAGCTGCCAGATGGGGAAGCCCAGGGTAAGGGTTCCAGCTGCTGGAGGCCATCTCAAGCAGTGTAAATGATTGAGGTTATTACAGGATAGGGTTTGGAGCATGGCAGATAGAGGGGAGAGGTCATGAAAGAGATGTTGGGTCAGAGAATGATCTCGGCAGATACTGAGTGCGATTTTGAAGAGGTTTCCTTGCCCCACAGAGCTAAAAGGGTGCATACTGATGGACCTAATGTTTCTGTCTGTGTTTAACTGTTCATGGCACCTGAGCCAGAAATGCTCATTCAAAAGACCTGGTCACAGTCTGAGGACATTGCTATTAACTAACAATTAATGACCCACTTCACAGAGCTGACTTCTCAGACTCCCACCGACCATTTTTGAACAGGAAACAGTGGATGAAAGCAATATTAAACATTCCATACTCCCCAAAACTCACCTACTCTAAAGTGGCCAGGAATTAAAATCTTCATTTTGACTGGACTGGTGCATTGCTTTCTTCCCTCTTCTATTATTTTACGGCCTAATTCAAAGTTATTGAAATATCCCCTCCTTCCTTAGTCTATCACCAAGTCAGCTTCTCCACCCAGGAAGCCGAACCATCTCAATAGTTTTGACTCACTACCAAACAATCCAGTCCTATAAGCCCAATCTTCTTCTCTGTCAGCTGTTTCCCAAAGCCCTGAATCATGGACAACTGAAGCCTCTTCCATTCCCATCCCAACTCTACTGGTCCCTCCAACCTTTCATCCTAATGCCCATCTGCCTTCGTTTCATTGTTAATTCAGTTGCAAATTTACCAAGTACAACATTTCTACAGTGACTGTAACTAAAAGAACTAATTCACTTTTAAAGCATCTGGGAATTTTGAAGTTCTTAAAAGTGTTCTTTAAATGCATTTACTTTTTGTTGCCAGTGATAAGGAATTTAGATTGGGTCTGACAGAAAAACTGAGCCTGTATACCAGAGTTCTGCTATGGAGTGCAAAAATAAGACAGCTTGCTGCCAACAACCGGCCCAGCGGGTGAGCAGTGTGTCTCTGGCAGGTGATAGTGGAACATGGAATGTGAAAAGTGAAGCATTGACTTCAGCTGCCTGCAGCATGAAGGTACAGCCTGTGTACCAGGTCAACTGACAGCCAACATTCCTGTTTACATCTCAAGCAAATGCTAGGAGGGTCATTACTATAACGTGTTAAAATTTCATTATTATTAAAATGCCCAAAAGGCCTTCAAAGCTTCACTCTGTATGCATTTACCTTGCAATTTCAATGATGCCTTGATTATAATGCATCAATCAAAAATTATGGGAAGCAGAGATTATGTTTGAATATTGGAAAAGTGGACCATGAGCCTTGGTATAACTGAAGCAATAAACATCAGTAGCAAATAGTCCAATGAGTTGAACCATACATCGACAAAGGAAGATGGGAGGTGTTTTCTGGGGCTGAATCCTCCAGTCCCAGAACACAACTGCTGGAGTTCATTGGGACTACACTTCAGGCTGTTTCATCATTGACCTTCCTTCCATCATAAAGTCAAACGTGGGGATCTTTACTGATGATCACACCATGTTCAATTCTGTTCACAATTCTTCAACAAATTTGAGTAGGCCATGCCTGCATGCAGTAAGACCCAGACAAAGATTCCAGTAGTAGCAAACAACATCCATTCTGCAAAAGACTGTAACCACTTCCAACAAGAGAACTTAGTCATCTATCCTTGATATTCAATGGCACTGCCATTGCCAAGTACCCACTCATCAATATCTTGGGGGGGCATCACTATTGACCTGAAATTCAACTGCACAGAATCACTATAGGAGCACAATTAGTAATAGACTAGGACAACTTCGCTGCTCCAAAGAGTGCTATATCAGGTCATTCTTACCCTCAGCCATTAGGCTCTATAATGAGTCAACCTATAGCCAGGGAAGCCATGACCTCCTTCTGTTAGGTTGTTTGTGGTAACTTATTTTTTATTTTTTCTACTTCTCTTCTAATATTTATATCTGTGCACTTGTCATGCTACTGTGACACTATAATTTCCTTTGGGATCACTAAAATATCTATCTATCTACAAAAGGCACAAGTCAGGGGAGTGACTGACTATTCTCCACCTGAAAGATTGAAAGCCTCAAGACAAGCTAGGTCAAAACAACCTGCTTTAACCCACTTTCTACCTGTCAGCGTTAATTTATTGAACAGATAACCTTGTTTACTGTTTATCTCCATAGTCATCCCAGCTTTACCCTGCCAGAAACACCCCTGCCCATGTCCCTGCACTTCTTTTGATTCCATGTTTTGATGAATGGCCCTGGACCTAAAACATTAGCCCTGTTGCTTTTACCACAGGTGCAGTCTGACTTGAGCATTTCCAGCTTTCTCTACCTTACTTCAAATTTCCAGTATCTACAGATGTCTTTTTATATAATTTTCAAAATGGATTGCTTTATTTGCACTTCATCTCTCACCTTAAAGCATTTGATTCTTCCACCACCTGTTTGTAGAAGCACAGTATGACCATTTATAAAATGCACTACCATTAAGTTGCTGTGGTTACTTGAACATCACCTCTTAAAGCTATGATCTCCATCTTCAGGAAGAACAAGAACATTAGGTGTATGAAAACACCACATGGACCATGTTATCCTCCAAGCTGCAAACCTTTCTGCCATGGGAATACAGTATATTACCTCTCCATCACTCAGTCTAAATCCTGGAGCTCCTTCCATTGCAGAATTATGCAAGTCCCTTCAGCAGATTAGGAAGTCAGCCCCTCAGCACCTTCCTAGGGCAATTATTGGTGTGTATTAACTGCAGTGTTTGGGCAGCGAAGCCTATTTCCACAAGCCATCCATATTTAAGCTACTCAGTTAAGGATTTTACAGCATGAATATGTTCCTCTAGAGCAGGTGTTCCCAGTATGGATCCATGGACCCCCCTCAGACAATGGCATACAGAAGATTGGGAACCCCTGCTCTAGATTTAGAAGAAACTTGACATCATCAAGCCAATCACCACAATAATTTATCAACCATCAGACCCAGTATGTTCAGTCTGTGCTGTTGCTCTTTCAACCTGTCTTCTTTACACTATTTCTGAGGACCATTGAGTCCAAATTAATATTTGAACATTTCAACCTCCATCTATTCTCAATTGCAAATGCTGTTCCAAACTGCATTTGTGAGGCAGGGCTGCTTCACAACGAGAAAGCCTCAGACTCTATTTAATGGTTTGAAAATACATTTTACTAACATTGCTGTGCATTTACTCAGTATATCTGATTCTAATGCCGAGCAATAAATCTGTTCAGCAGCAAAAGCAACATCATCTGGATTCTGTCAAACAGATGGGAGCGTCACAATAAATGCCAGACTCCAGTGTTTCTTCCAAGCACTTACAGATCCCAAGATAATACGTACTGAAGATGGAAAAGTATTTTTGTTAATGATATTACAAAAGGAATGGGGTCAGTTGTAGGAAATACATCATTTTTCAAGTCTGACTAATCTAAAGCCATGGAACAAGAAATGAGTTCCATGTAAGGAAAGTATGTTACTTGGAGTCTGTTGTGATGGTATGATTTTTTTTAAACAGTTGCTTTTTCATCAGCCCTTTTCTTGGAATGTAAAACAGAATCTAAAGTTACATTTCTACAAATCTACATTTCAAGGTTTAGCAGCTGAAAATCAATGCTCATCTGGTTTTCTTCCATGGGTTTTCACTGTGGCATTTTAATTTTCCCAAGAAGTTAATGAAGGTAACACATGCACTGTGAAGTAAATAAGTCACATGAAAAATGGCATGCGCTGGAGAATGGGAAACAGACATCTCCAATGTAAGACTTTGCATTCCATACTGTTTTCACAGATGATCTCATGCAATATGCAGGCATGTCTGAAATGTAGATTTGGGCTTTTAGAAACTTTAGATTCTTTCTTTCATTCCAAGATAATGGCCGATGAATCAGAATCAGAATCAGCTTTAATATCATCGGCATATGTCATGAAATCTGTTAACTTAGCAGCAGCAGTAGCATGCAATATATAATAATAGAGAAAAAAACTGTGAATTGTAGTATGAATATATACATATAAACTAGTAAAATTAGATAAGGAAACAAAAGTAGTGAAATAGTGTTCGTGTGTTCAATGCCCATTCAGAAATCGATGGCAGAGGGGAAGAAGCTGCTCCTGAATCATTGACTGTGGTGTGCCATCAGGCTTTTGTACCTCCTTCCTGATGGTAGCAATGAGAAGAGGGCATGTCCTGGGTGAGGGGTGAACTTAATGATGGAGGTGCCTTTCTGAGGCACCATTCCTTGAAGATGTCTTGGATACTATGGAGGCTAATGGTCATGCTGAAGCAGACTAAGTTTACAACTCACAGCAGCTTACTTCGACCTTGTGCAGTAGCCCCCCACCCCCCCCCCATCCCAGACAGTGATGTAGCCAGTTAGAATGCCCCTCATGGTACATCTGTAGAAATTTACAAGTGTTTTTGATGATATACCAAATCTCCTCAAACTCTCCTGAAATACAGCCGCTGTATTACGTTGGGTTGGGTCCAGGTTAGTTCAATGGTTGAATGGGCAGCTGTTAAAAATTTATAGTATCAAACCTCCTGTCAGTAAAGTACATCTTTGCATGGAACTCATTTCTGGGCTATGTAGATTTCTATTAACTTGGCTTGAAAATTGATGTATTTCTCACAACTGGCCTCATTCCTTTTCTGAAGTTTCTGATGAACTATTGCTAAAAAGTTGGCAAAGCCCAGAAATCATTGGACTTGTTTCACACTGGATGATTGTGGCCAATCTCCAATGATTGTGGCCTCTGTCTTACTGGGGTCCATCTTGAGCTTGCCATTGCAGATGATGAAGCCCAAAAATGAAATAGTGGTTACGTGAAATTTGGACTTCCCCAGCTTTAGGTAAAGTCCATGATCAAGAAGTCTCTTTAGGATGCCTCTGATTTGAGTGATGTGCTTCTCCATGGACTTGGATAAAATTAGGATGTTATCCAAGTAGACGAAGGTGTAATTATGGAGAGCATCCTGGAGCACGTCATTTATAAATGTCTGGAAAACTGCCGGTGCAATCACAGGACGAAAGGTGGTTGGATGTGGTCTTCCACTCATCAACCTCCTTTATATGAATCAGGTTGTATGCACT
Source organism: Hypanus sabinus (assembly GCF_030144855.1). Classification (NCBI taxonomy): domain Eukaryota; kingdom Metazoa; phylum Chordata; class Chondrichthyes; order Myliobatiformes; family Dasyatidae; genus Hypanus; species Hypanus sabinus. Next base: position 39,883,699 of record NC_082717.1, read on the forward strand.
CTGCAAGTCTAGCTTCGAGAATACTCCTGCCCCTTGGAGAGTCTTGAAGGCGGTGTTCATGGGTGGAAGAGGGTAACGATTCTCGATCGTTATGTGATTCTGTCCTCTATAATCAATGCAGGGCTGCAGGCTCCTATTCCTTTCTGCACGAGGAAGAAGCCAGCACCAGCTGGAGAGGTGGAGGGCCAAATGAGTCCCAAGGCGACAGCCTCCTTTAGGTACTCCTCCGTAGCACTTCTCTCTCAGCCTGAGAGTGTGTATAATCGACCCTGTGGAGGATAAGTACCTGGCATTGATCTATTGGGTCAGTGTGGTGGAAGAGTTGAGGCCTTTCCCTTTATGAATATCTCTTCCTAATCCTTGTAGACAGAAGGGATTTTGTGCTGATTTGGGCTGCGGCATTTACCCTCAAACCTTCCTTGAGGATGACTCCTAAGACTCCATTGGTAGTGGGAATCTCTCTCATTGGTCCACAACAGTCTTTAGTGAAAACAGAGACCAAATCAGAGTCCAAATCTTTATCCATCTCCTCAGACACCAGCAGCGAGGCGTGATAAATGGCCCCTGTGCTCCTGGGACTAGGCCTCAAGGGTCTCCATTTTGTAGCCTTCCCCTTAGATGGGACCTGGCAACTGGAGCCCTTTGGCTTAGCTGCTAGAGTTCCAGACTGCTTGGACACCTCCTTGGCATGCTCCTGTACTAGAGATTTAGTTCCTGTGCACCCCTGACTGGACAGGGTTGGGACTCACACAGACTTATTGGCTGGGGCCTGTTGGTCTTCCCTTGTAGGCAGGACAGGGTTTCCTAAAGGCTCCAGGTTACACTGAGCAGAAGTCTGATCCCTTGTTGGCTGCTGGTCTGGGGAGGATCTGGGAGTCGGAACACCTAGCCAAAAATACAACTTCTTGCAGCGACTGGACAATGCAATGATCCTCCCTTCCTTCCTTCCAGTTCACAGAAGGGTTAGGCTGGGTCAGCCAAGGGTGCCTAAGGATCAGGGATATGTGAGGAGACTCAATGATATAGAAACTAATGTCCTCCACATGATCCTCTATCCTCATCTGCAAGACCAACGTCTGCTGTTGGATCTTCCTGGAACCATGTGGATGGCCGTCTAAGACAATTACAAGCATGGGTTGACTCAACACCTGCCATGGTGTTTTGAGCTGATGGGTGGTTCCCAAGTCCAGGAAATTTCCCGCTGCCCCAGAGTCCAAAAAAGCATTTACCTCTTGTCAGTTCATCCCTAGAAGATCTCTGCACTCAGTATGACACCAAATTCAGTGAGCAAACATGAGGAAATCTGCAGATGCTGGAAATTCAAACAACACACACAAAATGCTGGTGGAACACAGCAGGCCAGGCAGCATCTATAGGGAGAAGCACTGTCGATGAAGGGTCTTGACGAAGGGTCTCGGCCTGAAACATCGACAGTGCTTCTCCTTGTAGATGCTGCCTGGCCTGCTGTGTCCCACCAGCATTTTGTGTGTGTTGTCCAAATTCAGTGAGGTTGGGGGTAGTGGCTACTACTGTCACAGTCATTCTGACTCTGGACGGTCTGAACAGCTCTCCCAACAGCTGCAGCTTTGGGCGATCAGCCCACATGTGACCTGCTTCCCCGAAGTAAAGGCAGCAACGTCATCTCTGACGCTGGAACCTCTCCTCGGCAGAGATTCTTATGCAGCCAGGTTGCATGGGCTCGACAGGATCCTGAGCAGGAGATGGGCTGGGCATGCTTGGGATCAGTTGGGGAGGTGGAACAATGAGGTCAGCTAGCCCTCTTCAACCTCTTGATGTTATCCCACTTACACTCTGCCAGATGATTATTGAGACAAATGGATTGGTTCATCAGAACCTCTAAGTCCTTGGCTGGTTCTTCCAAGGTGAGGGCCTTCTTCATTTTATCTTGGAGTCCGTGGCGGTACAGTGTGGTCAGGACTGTTCCAGCTATTCTCTTGAGCCAAAGTTTGAAATTCAATCGCTTAGTCAGCTGTTTTCTTCCACCCTGTCGAATCTTCATCAGACAGTCCGAGGCTCGGCTGGCTCCGGCAGAATGATGGAATGCCTTCTTCATAGCGGCCATGAATTCCTCTGAATCCTCTGACCTCCATTTCCAATGCCCGGTGGCCCAGGCCAGGGCTTTTCCAGTCAGAAACGAGATAATGAAGGCCGCCTTTCCTGCTCCGAAGGGAACCGGGTCAGCTGGAGTTGAAATACTAATGAACATCGAATGAGGACACTGCAGCACGAACCCAGATCACCATCAAATCTCTCCAGGGTTGGAAGATGGACTGGCTCTGCAGAGTGACCGGCAGCCTCACCTGAGGGACTTTGGCTTTTTCCCTGCAGAAGTTGGCACATGGTGGGCTGGAGGTCATGTATCTCCATGCTTTCTGTCTAAAATATTTTTGCTGTGGCTGGCCACAGCAGACAGAAGTCTCCGATACCCTGCTGAGTCCATGTTGGCTCAATTGTACGATGACGGGAGTCGCTTGGTCCCAAATGCTGGAGTACCTAAGGCTAAGATCGAGACATGGTTTCAAACTGGTTCGAGAACCAGGGCAGAAAACACATGCTAGACGAGTAGGCTTACGATTGAGCTCTGAACCTCAGTGTTCAATCCTCGGCACCCAGTTAGTGGGACTCTCCTGAATCTTTAAAGGGGCCTCACCAGCTATCCATACTCCAGAGAGTTAGAGCAACTGAACCTCAGAAGCTGGCGCAGATGGGTATATCTTGGAACATAAAGTGTCTGAAAAGTAATTGTGCCATGTCTGATTGTTTCCATTGCATCACAAGCAAAAAGCACCCAAAATCTGTATCAGACAGTGGAAGTGCTCAGTGGATGTCACTATCCTCCATCAGGTTTGCTGAGGTACTATGTGGGTCTTCCAGCAATTTCATGGAAAATGAATCAGCAAATTTTCCTCGAGTGACCTTTCTCCCTTGCCACTCTGCCCATGACCTTGTTTTAACCCTCTGACAACCAACTCAGACTACTACCTCCTTGCTGGAAAGTATTGTGAAGTTGAGCCTTCCAGGTCTTCTAGACCTGCATATGGTCTTATCAACTATGCTGCAGGCATAGCAAGACACTATACAGGAGCACTGGAATAAGAAGTGTCAAGCATGAAATGAATGCACAGTGGTAATGACTTGATGATCCTATGGATGTTGTCATGGTTGGGTAAATTCAGTAGATACGGTTTGGAAGGTTGATTTGGTATTGCATTGTAAAGTGTGCTTGTCTGCAACTGCAAGAAGGCAAGGTGGGAACTGTAATAATTTAGATCAGGGCAATTTAGATTATAGGGCATAATTGTCTCTATAAATTAGGAAGAAATTAAAACTTTGCTCACTTTGTTACGTATCCCGTAACTGGATAACTTACCAGCAAAGATAGAAAGGTCTGTTGAAGTCTGATGTCACTATTTTCAAATGTTTTTATTTATAAGGGGGCACAAAAGTAAGGTTAATACAAACATTCAGATAACTCACGTCGTCAATACTCAATCTAAAGCGCGGGTATAGTACTAATCATCATTAAGAAGTGAGCTCTACTGTTGTCTAGGGGTTAATATATTGTCCGTTGGAAATATAAAAGTCACTCAGAAGTCTGCAGACTTCAGTCTTTTGGGAATCGCTGGGTTTCACGTGAGGCGACCGAGAGAGAGAGATTGGGGGAGAAGAGGAAAAACTTGCCGTGTCTTTATGAAGCTTCCGTGGAATTGGGGGAGCGTTGGTTCCCTTTCCCCGATGTTAGTTAAAAGCGGTTTTCCGTGATTCCAGCCACAAATTCCAATCCCGGAATCTAACACACGTGGCTTCCTTCAAAATGGCTTCCCGCTACTGTGGGATTACTCTCGTGTCTTCTGGGTGCGTCTGAGGGGGCTGTCCCCCTGAGACCCTCCTTTATACTTCCTCACGGGGTCGCAGGTGTCAATCAGGTTGGGATGATGCAATCTCTCTCTCAACCAGCCCACCTTGCCCGAGGGCTTTTCATGTGGTCTCCATGAGACAATAGTCACTGTCGCCTTATTTTGCATCTCGGGTGGAACGTGCAATTCGGCACATTTCTCTCTCTCTCTCTCTCTCTCTCTTCCTGGGTCTACTGACCCCCCCCCCCCCCCCCCGGACGGGTGCTCTTGCGATTTTCTCAAAGGAGGGGGCTGGGATCATAACAACATTGGCTAAAACAGAGTACTTAATTTGGAGCCAAACTATAGTATAGTTTTATTCATCCAAGTACAGAAGTTGCAGTGGACACTCACAAGAAGAGTGAATCATAATTCGTCTGTGTACTAGGTATTGGTCACCATAATTTTCTGCCCTAAGGTTGAAGACAGCCAGAAATTCAAGATGTGAAATCTTTGTGTTTCCTGAACATCTGTATATCCCAATGTGGGATGTTGGGTAGTCATTGCTGATTTACATCACCAGGAAGACTCACATTCTGGAACCACTATCGCGATTTGGTGAAGAAGATAAATTTGGATTTGCTGGAAGGAAGGATCATCTTTTTAATGTTTGATGGTCCATTTTGAAAAAATGTGATCGCAATTCTTCAGCGGTTTGATCGGGGCAAGACTGTGCTAGCACGCGGACATCTGCCAGTGAGGACAGTGAGAAGAATTTAAAAGGAGATGGTTATTTCTTCAGCGGTTTGATTGGGGCATAACTGCACAAGTGTGTGGACGTCGAGACCAGTTTTCAAGCGAGAAGAGTTTAAAAGGAGACAGATTTATAGAGCAGGTGACAGAGTACAGGGAGACAGGGTAGGAAGGCTTTAGCTCAATGGGTCTTCAGTAATAACGGGTCAAGGTGAGGTAGGTCTCCTGTGTAGAGTACAGACAGGAAGAATGTGTGTGAGGCCTGTGTTCCGTGCTTGACGTCAGATGTGGGAAGTCCAGGAGACTCCCAGCCTCCCGGATGGCCACATCTGTGCCAGGTGTGTCGAGCTGCAGCTCCTTAGGGACCGTGGTAGGGAACTGGAGATGCAGCTCGATGACTTTCATCTGGTCAGGGAAAGTGAGGAATTGATAGAGAGGAACTATAGGCAGGTAGTCACACCGGGGCCTGGGGATACCGATAACTGGGTAACAGTCAGGAGAGGGAGGGGCAGGAGTCTGACACTAGAGAGCACCCCTGTGGCAGTACCTCTGGGGGAAGAAACAGTGGCCGTGCCTCTGGCACAGAGTCTGGCCCTGTGGCTCAGAAGGATAGGGAAAGGAAGAGAATGGCAGAAATGATAGGGAACTTTATAGTTAGGGGGTCAGACGGTGAATTCTGTGGATGCAGGAAAGAAGTACGGATGGTAGTTTGCCTCCCAGGTGCCAGGTCTGGGAAGTTTCTGATCGTGTCCACGATATCCTGAAGTGGGAAGGAGAACAGCCAGAGGTCGGGGTACATATTGGTACCAATGACATAGGCAAGAAAAGGGAGGAGGTCCTGAAAGCAGACTACAGGGAGTTAGGAAGGAAGTTGAGAAGCAGGACAACAAAGGTAGTAATCTCGGGATTACTGCCCGTGCTACATGGCAGTGAGTATAGGAATAGAATGAGGTGGAGGATAAATGAGTGGCTGAGGGATTGGAGCAGGGGGCAGGGATTCAGATTTCTGGATCATTGGGGTCTCTTTTGTGGCAGGAATGACCTGTACAAAAAGGACGGGTTGCACTTGAATCCCAAGGGGACCAATATCCTGGCGGGGAGGTTTGCTAAGGCTCTTGGGGAGAGTTTAAACTGGGACTGCTGTGGGTGGGAACCAAACTGAAGAGACAGAGGAAGAGATGGTTGGCTCACAAATAGAGAAAGCTTGGAGACAGTGCGAGAGGGGAGGATAGGCAGGTGATAGAGAAGGGATGCAATCAGACTGATGGTTTGAGATGTGTCTGTTTTAGTGCAAGGAGTATTATGAACAAAGCAGATGAGCTTAGAGCGTGGATCAGTACTTGGAGCTATGATGTTGTCACCATTATAGAGACTTGGATGGCTCAGGGGCAGGAATGGTTACTTTGAGTGCCAGGCTTCAGATGTTTCAGAAAGGATAGGGGGGGAGGCAAAAGAGGTGGGGGCATGGCACTGTTGATCATGGCTGCAGAAAAGGAGGAAGACACGGAGGGATTGTCTGCGGAGTGTCTGTGGGTGGAAGTTAGGTACAGGAAGGGGTCAATAACTCTACTGGGTGTTTGTTATAGACTACCCAATAGTAACAGGGACATTGAGGAGCAGATGGGGAGACAGATTCAGGAAAGGTGTAATAATAACAGGGTTGTCGTGGTGGAAGATTTTAATTTCTCAAATATCAAATGGCCTGTCCCTAGAGTGAGGGGTTTAGGTGGAATGGAGTTTGTTAAGTGTGTTCAGGAAAGTTTCTGGACACAATATGTAGATAACGCTGTAAGAGGAGAGGCAGCACTTGATTGAGTATTGGAAAATTAACTTGGTCAGGTGTCAGATATCTCAGTGGGAGAGCATTTTGGAGATAGTGATCACGATTCTATCTCCTTTACCATAGCATTGGAGAGGGGTAGGAACAGACAAGTTAGGAAAGTGCTTAATTGGAGTAAGGGGAAATATGAGGCTATCAGACAGGAACTTGGAAGCATAAATTGGGAACAGATGTTCTTAGGGATATCTATGGAAGAAATGTGGCAAATGTTCAGGGGATATTTGCATTGCATTCTGCATAGGTATGTTCCAAAGAGACAGGGGAAGGATGGTAGGGTACAGGAACCATGGTGTACAAAGGCTGTTGTAAATATAGTCAAGAAGAAAAGAAAAGCATACAGAAGGGTCAAAAAGCTAGGTAATGATAGAGATCTAGAAAATTATAAGGCTAAGCAGGAAGGAGCTTAAGAATAAAATTAGGAGAGCCAGAAGGGGCCATGAGAAGGCCTTAGTGAACAGGATTAAGGAAAACCCTAAGGAATTCTACAAATATGTGAAGAACAAGAGGATAAGACATGCAAGAATAGGACCAATCAAGTGTGACAGTGGAACCAGGGGAGGTAGTGGAGGTACCTGATGAATACATTGCTTCAGTATTCACCATGGAAAAGGATCTTGGTGAATGTAGGGATGACTTACAGTGGACTGAAAAGCTTGAGCATGTAGATATTAAGAAAGGGAATGTACTGGAGCTTTTGGAAAGCATCAAGTTGGATAAGTCACCAGGACCGGACGAGATGTACCCCAGGCTACTGTGGGAGGCGAGGAAGGAAATTGCCGAGTCTCTGGCGATGATCTTTGCATCATCATTGGGGATGGGAGAGGTTCCAGAGGATTGGAGGGTTGCAGATGTTGTTTCATTATTCAAGAAAGGGAATAGAGATAGCCCAGGAAATTACAGGCCAGTGAGTCTTACTTCTGTTGTTGGTAACTTGATGGAGAAGAACCTGACAGGCAGGATTTATGAACATTTGGAGAGGCATAATATGATTAGGAATCATCAGAATGGCTTTGTGAAAGGCAGGTCGTGCCTTATGAGCTTGACTGAATTTTTTGAGGATGTGACTAAACACGTTGATGAAGGAAGAGCAGTAGATGTAGTGTATATGGATTTCAGCAAGGCATTTGATAAGGTACCCCATGCAAGGCTTATTGAGAAAGTAAGGAGGCATGGGATCCAAGGGGACATTACTTTGTGGATCCAGAATTGGCTTGTTCAAAGAAGGCAAAGAGTGGTTGTAGACGGGTCATATTCTGCATGGAGGCCGGTCACCAGTGGTGTGTCTCAGGCACCTGTTCTGGGACCCCTGCTCTTTGTGATTTTTATAAATGACCTAGGTGAAGCAGTGGAGGGATGGGTTAGTAAATTTGCTGATGACACAAAGGTTGGAGGTGTTGTGGATAGTGTGGAAAGCTGTCAGAGTTTACAGCAGGACATTGATAGGATGCAAAACTGGATTGAGAAGCGATAGATGGAGTTCAACCCAGATAAGTGTGAGGTGGTTCATTTTGGTAGGTCAAATATGATGGTAGAATATAGTATTAATGGTAAGACTGTTGGCAGTGTGGAGGATTAGAGGGATCTTGGGGTCCGAGTCCATAGGACACTCAAAGCTGCTGCGCAGGTTGATTCTGTGGTTAAGAAAGGATATGGTGCATTGGCCTTCATCAATTGTGGGATTGAGTTTAGGAGCTGAGAGGTAATGTTGCAGCTACATAGGACCCTGGTCAGACCCCACTTGGTGTACTGTGCTCAGTTCTGGTCGCCTCACTACAGGAAGGACGTGGAAGCCATAGAAAGGGTGCAGAGGAGATTTACAAGGATGTTGCCTGGATTGGGGAGCATGCCTTATGAGAATAGTTGAGTGAACTCAGCCTTTTCTCCTTGGAGCAACAGAGGATGAGAGGTGACCTGATAGAGGTGTACAAGATGATGAAAGGCATTGATTGTGTGGATAGTCAGAGGCTTTTTTCCAGGGCTGAAATGGCTAGCACAAGTGGGCACAGTTTTATGGTGCTTGGAAGTGGGTTCAGAGGAGATGTCAGGGATAAGTTTCTTTACGCAGACAGTGGTGAGTGCATGGGATGGGCTGCCGGCGATGGTGGTGGAGGCGGATACAATAGGGTCTTTTAAGAGACTCCTGGACAGGTACATGGAGCTTAGAAAAATAGAGGGCTATGGGTAACCCTGTGTAATTTCTAAGGTAAGGACGTGTTTGGCACAACTTTGAGGGTCAAAGCGCCTGTATTATGCTCTAGGTTTTCTATGCTTCTATGTAGCTCCGTATCGGAACCCCGTCCTCCTAAAACAACATCAAAAGACATACCCATCTGCTACACTCAGCTTCTATATCATTGGCAAAGCCATTCAGGCCCTGCAACATGCCGACAGCCATGGTTGCATTTCTGGCATTTGTCTCTCAGCAAGTAGAAGTTGACTTCTTCTTGGATATGTCTTGCTGGACAAGTTACTGAAGTGGATGCCTGAGAATGCTATCTGAACTCCATTGTATCTGCACTAAATATTCGTGCAAATAAGCTGGCAACATAAATGTACTGTAACTTGTACAAAACAGTGAGATTGTATTTTATGATCCTTTCATCTCTCTCTGGTGGTCTCAGTTACTCAGCCCTCCATTTGCTCAAACTGCATGTAGAGAATCTCTATATTGCTTAGCTGACTTGATTTGCATGGAACAATAAGAAAGGAAAATCCTGAGGATGTCTTGAAACTGATTTGGATGCTAAGCCTTTTGTGTCTGCAGACAACAGATTTTTCTGGGGCAGTGGCAAAAGCCTTGTTGATGCTTGATGAGAGAATTTCTCCTTCTTATCAGTCCTCGTTTAGATCTTGTTTTAGTTTTGATGTAGTCTGATGGCGAAAATCACTTTGTTGCAGTCTTCCCTCTTCAAATCTCACTTCGGATATTGCAAAGCCATTGAATTTTCTTATTTTCGAGCAGTAGGTCCATTCCTTCTAACAAAAAATCTTGTAGAGAGCCTAATCTACATAACTAATGATCCCATATTGAAGTTAATAATTTATGGGGTTGGTTCACAGACCATAATTCATTGTAACTCTTTCACACGGGAACAACTACCCCACAAAGAATTCTATTTTCTATGCCTTATTTTTTCACTCAAAGTTTCAGTTAGCTTTGAACGTTCTGCTTACAAACACGGGAATGCTGCTAAATAAATCAAAACTGATGATTCTGTGTTTGGAGATGTATATTTCAAAAAAAGATGACATTTCCCTTTACATATTTTCTCTGCCATGCAGTCTGCTGAGTAGGTTATATTTAGCATTCAGACACCTAAGATGTATATTCTGAAGTAATTTAAGTAACACGTGCAAACTTAAAGTTTATTGGTTAAATTCAAAAGAAACCTGAAGTGAAAGCGGAAGGTGTTGGAAAGACTCAGGAGATATTTGTGGGTCAGTCATTGTTAGCTTGCTAAGTTCTTTCTATCACTGTCTGTTTTTATTTCAGATTTCCAGCATCTGTGGTTGAGTTGTTTGCTTATATGGTCTGGATGGTACCATTCAATGAATAAGTTTACAAACTTACTATCTGATTCAATAACCATTGTTTTCTAACAGTTTAAGAAGATAAGAATATTTCATAGTCAGTCTCAAAGGTGCAACATTATGCAGCTCTTGACTCTAGGTCAAACGATTGTAAGTCTCTATTCTATTAACTTCAGTGTGAAGTTGATTTCTGGAATTACTTTAAAATAATTAAGTTTTTCTTTGTGCTGTATCATCCTATGTTCATTCCACACTGTGAGTGGAATGAAAGTGAATTTACCTCTTTTTCTTTTCTGTGTACCTCACTTAAAGGGAGTTTCAGTTCATCCTGTATAGCTTGACGTATAGTCACCTTATGCACTGTTAGTCATATTACACAACATTTAATTCTCAAGCTTTTTTTCTTAGAACTGTTGAAAGAATTTTTTTTCTGGAAATGGTCTGCTGCAGGGGAAACAAAGATCTTGAAAACTCATGGATAAATTGCAAAATCTGTTTCTCATTAGATCTGCTATGCTTTGCAAATCAGGGTCAAGTTTCCCAGTAAAAATGGGCCCAGCTGGAATATATTAACTGAGTCTTGCACCACAAACTGGTGATACTGTTAATTGGTGATCAGTTGATCACTGCAATTAAGTACCCTGAAAACAAACCCACCTGACATAATCTTAAAGCAGGAAATGTGAACAAAATGATCTAAGTTGGAGAAGCAAAATGACAGCTCACCATCTGGGTGGCAAGAAATGTGATTTCCTTTAACATGTGAGGATGTACTGAATGGAGAAAAAAGCTACTGATGAACACACTTTGAAATATATTGCTCCCAATGGAAGCATTTATTTTCAGCACCTCCGTCAGAGGCAATATTCACTCGCAATAACATAAGCAAGGAGTCAGAAATGCTCCTGGAGAATTAGATAACTTGAAAGGTTGTTTCTCCCCATGTGGTTGGAGGAAAACTCTCAAATGTTGCGGAAAAAAAATGCTTTGGTAACAGGAATGTTGTATTTCTAGGCCAAGAATATACAAGTTAACAATCCAGATTTTTCAATGCTGACCTCCAGACCTCTCTCAATATTAGATCAAGCCGATAGGCTTGTCACATTCTTATTTACAGTATGTGCGATTCAGTTAGTGTTGTCACTTGTCTTCTGTACCTGACAATCAGTTGAACTACAGCAAATCTAGAGTGGCCGGACCACTTTCAAATTGAGGATCCCCATCCATAATAGACTGTAAATTCCACAAAAAGGTGCAGTAATCCTTAACTCCCATATGTGCCCATTCCTTGCTCATGTAATCACGCGAGCAATACAATGAAACTGCTTCCAGTGCAACTGGTAGTGCGTGACTAATCCAGGTACACAATTAAATGTATTTGACAGACAGTTGTACGGGCCTGTGGACTAGAAAAAGGCTCTTGTTTGTGTGCCCGCGCTGCTCTGTTTAGTGGAAACAGATGGGTAAAAATGGCTTTAGGCCAGTGGTAAAAATACTAGAGATGAGAAGTCATTGCAGCTTAAACAGAGATTGTCAGTTTAGAACTGAATGTATGAAAGCTGATGGAAGTGCTTTCTGTTAAAATACTACATTGCATAACAACAAACTTGTTATGGTTAAATGTTTTTTAACTATTTGCTAACAAATGTCATTTTAACATACTATTCATCTAATTTTTAAATGGCCAAGATATTCATTGACTACGATTATATAACAGAAAATAAACAGTAGGTGCAGGAGTAGGCCATTCGGCTCTTCTAGCCAGCACCGCCATTCACTGTGATCAGGGCTGATCATACACAAACAGAACCCCGTTCCTGCCCTCTCCCCATATCCCTTGACCCCGCTATCTATAAGAGCTCTATCTAACTCTCTCTTGAATGCATCCAGAGACTTGGCCTCCACTGCTTTCTTGGGCAGAGCATTCCACATATCCACCACTCTCTGGGTGAAAAAGTTTTTCTGCATCTTTGTACTAAATGGCCTACCCCTTATTCTTAAACTGTGGCCTCTATTTCTGGACTCACCCATCAGCGGGAACATGCTTCCTGCCTCCAGTGTGTCCAATCCCTTAATAATCTTATATGTTTCAATCAGATCCCCTCTCATCCTTCTAAATTCCAGTGTATACAAGCCCAGTCGCTCCAATCTTTCAACATATGACAGTCCCGCCATTCCGTGAATTAACCTTGTGAGCCTATGCTGCACTCCCTCAATAGCAAGAATGTCCTTCCTCAAATTTGGAGACAAAACTGCACACAATACTCCAGGTGGGGTCTCACCAGGAATATTAAATGTTACTTATATTAAAATGATAGCCTAGTTACTTTAGTAGTACTTATGCTGGTTTACAAATTCTGACATGGATTTAATACATAAATAAATTTCAGCATGGGTCCTTGCCACTGAATAGTTCTGGAAAGACATGTGCAGTTATAAATCAGAACCTTCATCCAAAAGCAAGTTTCTGGAGATGCTGGAAATTTGAAATAAAACCCAGAAACTGCTGGAATTACTCTGTAGGTAAAGTGAAAGAAGAAAAAGTAATTAATGATTTTTTTCTCAGAACTTTCATAAGATGATATGAAGCTGGGTAGTCATGTGAACTGTAAGGAGGATACAATGAGGTTTCAGGAGCATATTAACAGGCTAATTAAATAGGTTAGGACACGGGAAATGCAATATAATATGGGAAAACAGGAAGGAATCCACTATGGAATGAAAAATAGAAAAACAGATCATATATTAAATGGTGACAGATTAAAAATAGTGAGATTTCAAAGGGACCAAACTGTTCCTGAACAGCAGAACTAGAAGTTAAAATGAAGTTAAGAAAGCAAGCAGAATATTAGACTGAACTACAATAATTTATATAGGAGCTTGTGAGAACACTATGAATATTGTTTGCAGATCTTGCTTCCCTTCTGAAGGAAGATATAATTTCAGCAAAGAGAGGAGAGAGTAATGAAAGCTCACCAGGTTATCAGAAAGGATAGTCTGGCAGGACGTGTACTCAGTAGAATCCAGGAAAATAAGAATTGACCTCTGAAACACATAAACTTCCCATGGGACCTGACTGCGTAGATGCAAGATTGGTGTTTTCTCTGGCTGGTGTGTCTAGAATTAGGAAACACAGTTTAAAATAAAAGGTTGGCTGTCATGTTTGAGAGCAAAAAAAAAATAACTTCACCAGTTTGGTAGTAAATCTTTGGAACTTTTTTTTAACCCAAGAAAGCAATGGAAGCTCAGTCACTGAGGATATTTATAACAAGTTTTTCTAAACCAAGCTATCATGGGATATGAGGGATATGGGAATGCACAGAATCAATAATAAGTTATGAAAAGTAAATTATGTTTGACTATAGATAGGCATCCGTTAGTCTTGTGAGATCATGGATTTGCGCCTTGGAAGGTTTCCAGGTGCAGGCCTGGGCAGGGTTGTATGGGAGATCGGCAGTTGCCCAAGCTGCAGGCCTTCCCCTCTCCATGCCACCAATGTTGTCCAAGGGAAGGGCACTAGGACCCATGCAGCTTGGCACCAGTGTTGTCGCAGAGCAATGTGTTGTTAAGTGCCTTGCTCAAGGACACATTGTGCTGCCTCAGCTGAGGCTCGAACCAGTGACCTTCAGATCACTAGACCGATGCCTTATCCACTAGGCCACGTGCCAACACATGTTTGACTAACTTACTGGAATTTATGACAAGGTGACTAACAGAATAGATAAAGGGAAACAGAGACTGCAGCATATTTGGATTTTCAGGAAGGACTTTGATAAAATCCCATAGGGTACTTGTCTTGATGATAATATATTGACATGCTCATTGGACAGACAACAAAGAATGTGAATAGAAACATAGAAACATAGAAAACCTGCATCATTTTACAGGGCCTTCGGCCCATAAAGTTGTGCTGAACATGTCCCTATCTTAGAAATCACTAGGCTTACCCATAGCCCTCTATTTTACTAAGCTCCATGTACCTATCTAAAAGTCTCTTAAAAGACCCTATTGTATCCACCTCCACCACCATTGTCAGCAGCCCATTCCATGTACTCACCACCCTTTGAGTAAAAAACTTGCCCCCGACATCTCCTCAGCACCTTTAACCTATGTCCTCTTGTGGCAGTCATTTCATCCCTGAGAAAAAGCCTCTGATTATCCACACAATCAATGCCTCTCAGCATCTTATACACCTCTATCAGGTCACCTCTCACCCTCTGTTGCTCCAAGGAGAAAAGGCTGAGTGCACTCAACCTATTCTCATAAGGCATGCACCCCAATCCAGGCAACATCCTTGTAAATCTCCTCTGCACCATTTCTATGGCTTCCACATCCTTCCTGTAGTGAGGTGACCAGAACTGAGCACAGTACTCCAAGTGGGGTCTGATCAGGGTCCTATATAGCTGCAACATTACCTCTCGGCTCCTAAATTCAATTCCATGATTGATGAAGGCCAATACACCATATGCCTTCTTAACCACAGAGTCAACCTGCGCAGCTGCTTTGAGTGTCCTATGGATTTAGACCCCAAGATTCCACTGATCCTCCACACTGCCAAGAGTCTTACCATTAATACTATATTCTGCCATCATATTTGACCTATCAAAATGAACCATTTCACATTTGTCTGGGTTGACATCCATCTGCCACTTCTCAGCCCAGATTTGCATCCTATCAATGTCCCGTTGTAACCTCTGACAGCCCTCCACAGTATCCACAACACCTCCAACACTTGTGTCATCAGCAAACTTACTAACCCATCCCTCCACTTCCTCATCCAGGCTATTTATGAAAATGACGAAGAGTAAAGGTCCTAGAACAGATCCCTGAGGCACACCACTGGTCACTGACTTCCATCCATTTTGATTGGCAGACTGTGTTGAATGGCATACCACTGAGAGCGGCTCTCAAGCCGTTAAACTCAGAATTAAAAGCAACAATTTGGTTGAAGAGATCAATATTACATTTCTAAACTTGCTGTTGATACTAAAGTAGTGGAATTGTAAGTGGGGAACAGAATATAATGTGTCTTAATGGACATAGAGATAAGCTGAGTGAGGAGGGGTGAACATGATCTGGGAATACTGGTCCATGATACATTGAAAGTTGCATCACAGGTTGATAGGGTTGTAAAGAAAGCTTTTGGAACATTGGCCTTCATAAATCAAAGTATTGAGTACAGGAGATGGGATATTATATTGAGGTTCTATAAGACATTGGAGAAGCCTAATTTGTAGTATTATGTGCAATTTTGATCACCTACCTACAAGAAAGATGTATATAAGTTTGAAAGAGCAGAGATAAAATGTTGCTGAGTCTGTAGGACTTGAGTTATAAGGAAATATTGAATTGATTAGGACTTTATTCCTAGGATGTAGAAGATTGAGAGGAGATTTGATAGGGGCACACAAAATTATGAAGGGTATAGATAGGGTAAATGAAAGCAGGCTTTTTCCACTGCGGGTGGGTGGGACTACAACTAGAGGTCATGAGCTAAGGGTAAAAGGTAAAAAGTTTAAGGGGAGATGTCTTCGCTCAGAGGGTTATGAGAGGATAGAACAAGTTGCCAGTGGAAGTGGTGGAAGCAAGCTTGATTTCAATACTTAAAACAGTTTGGATAGGTACATCGATGTTAGGGTTATGGAGGGCTAGGGTCCTGGTGAAGGTTGATGGGAGCAGCCTGTATAGATGGTTCAGCATGAACTAATGGGCTGAAAGGCCTGTTTCTGTGCTGTACTTCTCTATGACTCAAGGACTTTATGACTGATGCAAATTAATATGGAAAAATATGAAGTTATCCTCTTTTGAATACAAAACATAAAAGTAGAGTTTGTTTTAATAGTGAAAGCGGGAAAGTAATGTGGGTGTACAAAGGAACTTGGATGTCTTTGCACATAAGGTATTGAAAATCAGCAGAGAAACCATGTGGTTACACAACATGGAAAGCCCTTCACCTTTCTGACACTGTGATGACCATGGAGGACCTTTATAATAATTTACTAACTTGATACACTCAATATTTAAAAAATATGTTTGCCTCTAATTTAAATATACTCAGCAACTGAATCTCCACAAGTTACTTGGGTAGAAAATTCTAAGGATTTGCTACCATTTGATCAAAATGGTTGTCATCATATTTTGAGTCTATGACTTTGACACATATGCATCTGTGCTGCCAAGCCCAACAAGAAAATATCAATGGAGAACAGAATGGAGGGCAACTTGGAAAGAAAATCTTTCTAACAATTGGTATCAGTAGCATTGCACTTTGTGATGTCTGTCCAAGTTTTGTATGTTTATACGGATGGGACACAGGCCAAACAGGAGTGAAATCAGGAAGCACATTTTCACACACATGCCAGAGTAAATGTGAAACTTGTCTCCCAAAACACTGCAGCTGTAGTGTGGAAATGAACAAGATAATATCCATTCCCTCCTCCATCTGGCTCCATTTACCCATCATCCCCTGCATTGTTGTTTCCATACCAGGCCATAGAGCAACCAGTTAAGATACTCTCCACTGTGTATCTGCAGAAGCACAGTAGAATATATATTCAGTTCAGTGCTGTCATCTATATACTAGCACAATAGCATAACGGTCAGCTCAACACTATTACAGCTCAGGCTGTTGGAGTTTGGAGTTTCTGTATGTCTTTCCCATGGAATAGACCATAAAACCATATAATATAGGAGCAGAATTAGGCGGCTTGGCCCATGGAGTTTGCTCTGCCATTTCATCATGGCTGATCCAATTTTCCTCTCAACCCCAGTCTCCTGCCTTCTCCCAATATTACCTTATGCCCTGACCAATCAAGAACCTAATGACCTCTGCCTTAAATATACTTAAAAACTTGGCTTCCATAGCTGCCCATGGCAAATAATTCCACAGATTCACTACTCTCTGGCTTAAGAAATTCCTCCTCATCTCTGTTGTAAAAGGATGCCCCTCTCTTCTGAGTCTGTGTCTTCTGGTCTTGGACTCTCCAACCATAGGAAACATCCCCTCCACATCCAATCTAGCAAGGCCTTTCACTATTTGATAGGTTTCAATGAAGCTACCCCCCTATTTTCCTGAATTCCAGTGAATATAGGCCTGGAGCCATCAAATACTCTTCACCTGACAATTATTCAATACTGGAATTATTTTCATGAACCTCCTTTGAACACTTTCCAGTTTCAGGACATCCTTTCTGAGATAAGGGGCCCAAAATTGCTCACAATTCTCCAAGTGAGGCCTCATCAGTGCTTTATAAACTCTTAACATTATATCCTTGCTTTTATATTTTAGTCCTCTTGTAATGAATGCTAACATTGCATTTGCCTTCCTCACCACAGACTGCAAATTAACCTTTAGGGAATCTTGCACAATGACTCCCAATCCCCTTTGTGCCTCAGCTTTCTGTATTTTCTCTCCATTTAGAAAATGGTCAACCTTTTCATTTCTTCTACCAAAGTGCATGACTATACACTTCCTAACACTGTATTCCATCTGCCATTTCTTTGCCCATTCTCCAAATCTGTCTAAGTCCTTCTGTGGCCTTTCTACTTCCTTAATCCTACGTGCCCTTCCACCTATCTTCATATCGTCTGCAAATTTTACAACAAAGCCATCAGTTCCATCATCCAAGTAATTGACATAGAATGTAAATAGACATGGTTTCAACCCAAACTCCTTTGGAACACCACTAGTCACCTCAGCCAACCAGAAAAGGCTCTCTTTATTCCCACTCTTTTTCCCCTGCCAATCAGCCACTGCTTTATCCATGCTAGAATCTTTTCTGTAATACTCTAGGCTCGTAACTTGTAAAGCAGCCTCATGAGTGGCACCTTGTCAAAGGCCTTTTGAAAATCCAAGAACACAACATCAGCCAATGCTCCTTTGTCTATCCTGCTTGTTAGTTCTTCAAAGAATTCTAACACATTTATTAGGCAAGATTTTCCCTTGAGGAAACAATGCTGACCACAGCCTATTTTATCATGTGTCACCAAGTCCCCTGAGACTTCATCCTTAATAAACAACTTCAATACTTTCCCATCCATTGAGGTCAGACTAACTGGCCTATAGTTTCCTTTCTTCTGCTTCTCTCACTTCTTGAAGAGCGGAGTGACATTTGTGATTTTGCAGTCTACCGGAACCATTTCAGAATCCAGTGATTCTTGAAAGATCATCACTAATGCCTCCACAATCTCTTCAGCCACCACTTTCAGAACCCTGGGGTGTACACCATCTGGTCCTTATAACTTATCTATCTTCACACCTTTCAGTTTCCCAAGAACCTTCTCTCTAATTACCTGGAATTTCCATCATACTGCTCGTGTCTTCCATGGTGAAGACCGATGCAAAGTGTGGATTCAGTACATCTACTATTTCATTGTCCTCCATTCCTACCTCTCCAGCATCATTTTCCAGTTGCTTGATATCCACTTTCACCTCTCTGTTACACTCCATGTATCTGAAGAAACTTCTGTTATCCTTTTTAATATTATTAGCTAGCTTATTTTCGTATTCCTTCTGAATGACTTTTTTAGTTGCCTCCTGTTGGTTTTTAAAAGCTTTCCAATCCTTTAACTTCCCACTAAGTTTTGCTCTATTATGTGCTTTCTCTTTGGTTTTTTTTGTTGGTTTTGACTTCTCTTGTTAACCATGGTTGTGTCATCTTGACTTTAGAATACTTCTTCCTCTTTGGGACGTATATATCCTCTGCTTGTCAAATTTCTTCCAGAAGTTCCAGCCATTGCTGCTCTGCTGTCATCCCTGCCAGTGTTCTTTTCCAATCAATTCTGGCCACCTCCTCATTGTACAACACCCAGTCCAG
This sequence comes from Hypanus sabinus, assembly GCF_030144855.1. Taxonomy (NCBI): domain Eukaryota; kingdom Metazoa; phylum Chordata; class Chondrichthyes; order Myliobatiformes; family Dasyatidae; genus Hypanus; species Hypanus sabinus. The sequence goes on from NC_082717.1 coordinate 39,902,496, forward strand.
AATAGCCGATCCCCTAGTGGTCTCAACCACGAACTGCTCTGAAAAGCCGTCTCATAGGCATTCTAGAAATTACCCCTCTCGGAATCCAGCACCAATCTGACTTTTCCAATCTACCTGCATATTGAAATCCCCATGACTTTTGTACCATTGCCCTTATAACATGCATTTTCTATCTCCTGTTGCAATTTGTGGACCAAATCTTACCACTGTTTGGGTGTCTGTATACTACTCCCATCAGGGTCTTTTTACCCTTGCAGTTCCTCAGCTCTATTCACAATGATTCAACACCTTCCAACCCTTTGTCACCTCTTTCTAATGATTTGATTTCATACTTTATCAACAGAGCAACGCCATCCCCTCTGCCTTCCTGCCTGTCTTTTCGATAGAATGTGTATCCTCCCGAACATTAATCTCCCAGCTGTAATCTTCTTTCAGCTATGATCCAGTGATGCTTACAACATCATACCTGCCAATCTGCAACTGTGCTGCAAGTTCATCTACCTTATACTGCACATATTCAAATAGAACACTATTATATTTGATAGCCTCAGGAGTCCTGTATTCACCCTTTTCGACCTTGTTCACCTTTTACATTGCAACTCATCCTGTTAACTACAGTTTTTCCTCACTACACATTGCCCCTGTTTGTAAACCAACTTAGGACATTAGTTGCACCACATCCAACCTTTTGATTCCTGACTTTGTCTGATATCTTACCAAAATCTGCCTCCTCAATCTCGCCATTAATTGCTCTGGCACACTGGTTCCCATCCCCCCGGAACTCTAGTTTAAACCGCACCTTGCTGCATTAATAAATCTTCCTGCTAGGATATTAGTTCCCGCTCCAATTCAGAAGCAAGCCACCCATTCTGTACAGGTCCCACCTTCCCTGGAAGAGAGCTAAGGATCCAAAAATCTTATGTCCTCCCTCCTATACCAAATCCTCAGCCACGTATTAAACTGTATAATCTTCTTAGATCTGGCCTTACTAGCACATGGCATGGGTAGCAATCCTGAGATCACAACCCTGGAGGTCCTGCTCTCCCATTTTAAGAAAGCTGAGGATTCTGTCTGGGATGTCCCAGATCCAGGCAGCTGTGAGGCATCATACAATTCGGGGATCTCATCCTCGTCCACAGAACCTCCTTCCCGTTCCTCTAATTAACAAATCACTTATCACCACAATGTGCCTTTTCTCCAATCTTTCCTTTTGAGTAACAGAGACAGACTCAGTGCCAGAGATAGGGCAACAGTATGCCCCAACAGTATTCAAAGTGATATATCCGTTGTTGAGAGGAATGGACACAAGGGCACTCTGCACTGGCTCCTTAACCCTTTTTCCCTTCCTGACCTTGGAAGGTCCTTTCCTATCCTGCACCTTGGGTGTAACTACCTCTCTCTATGTCCTGTCTATTACCCCTTCAGCCTCCTCAGTGATCCAGAGTTTATCCAGTTCAAGCTCTAACTCCTTAACGTGGGTTGTTAGAAGCTGCAGCTGGATGCACTTCTCGCAGTTGTAGTCATCAGAGAAGCTGGAGGTCTCCTTGCCTTCCAAATCCCACAAGAAGAGCATTGCACTATCCTGACTGGCATCTCTACAGTCCTAGCTGAGCAACTATAAAGAAGGGAAGGAGAAAAAAAACTTAACCTTGAGCTTTTCTTTTCATGCTTTCTCTGACTGAAGTCTCAAAGAGCTAAAGTTAGCCACTCTGACTGTCAACTCAGATGATGACCGCTGCGACGATAGGCAGACAATGATGGCGGGTTTCACCCCTGATTTCTGTGTTAAACTGCAATTAGCATAGTTCCTGCAGAGGTTCGACCTGCCATGTCACAGCCTTGAACAGCACTCCACTCTTCTTGGACAGCCACAGTGCAGCTGCATTAGAAACTGCCATAGAAGTAAGGGGAAATACATAAGAGATAACACCTCTCTATGTGTGTGTGTGTGTGTGTGTGTGTGTGGCCATCCAAACCATCTCCGCTGTCATCATTATCACAGGTTGAATCCCAACCTGAGCAGTTCCACATCAATGGCACACATTATTCAGGTAGAGACTACAGAGCGTACGATTTTAAAGTCTGCCCTCAGCTCCGTGAGATCTATGTAATCAATGTATTAAATATGTATAACAGAGAAATCAGGCATCAGTGCACCTGCACAGGCTTTAATTTACACCTCCAGTCTTTACTAGACTGGCTCTTCTGCATGTCTCACCCAGATTAAGACAGGATTCTGTTCCTGAGAACTGTTCATGACCCTAACAGTTTGCAAGTCACAAATGTAACTGCCTGGCAATACATTAAAAAAATATCATTGGCTAACCAAGGGCATTTAACTCAACCATTCAGATATTGCCATGAGCCGAAATCCCACAAGGCTGAAGAGGCCTGCAGCCATGCTGCAGCTGGCAAATCCATTTTGCATCTCCAAAATGCTTGTTCGTATAAGCAAGCGATATATAAATCAGGAGAAGACATATTAGACATTGGGTTTGCCAGTGCTGCAGACCAAAATCTCATGCTGGCTCTCTCAGAAGGATTTTGGCAAAAACTACCTCTGAACTTTCTAATAATTCATGAGACATGTATCTAATTTCAGATGCTGGTGTAAGATGGATAATAACAAACTACAGTGGATTCTTGGTTTTATTTACTCTTTGCCTGATTTTTTTTTTTGCAATTCATTTTCAATGGAAAAGAAATTAGGAGAGGTGTAGCACAGGCTGCTGACTCATGATCATCCAGATGATATTATGACACTATTACATCACTAAGAAATGTAAAATTAGACTTTATCTCTGCCCCACTTGCAACCCCCTGCTCTTCCCACCCCACATCTGTAGCCAAGGACCAGAAGGTCTTAATTAACATCCAAAATTAATCAGAGTAAGAGTATATCCTTCAATGATCTGTAGTTCAATGGCAAATTGCGTCTTGACAATATAATTTCACTCCTGGTGAAATAATACCCCTGATGTTATTACCACAGATTCCAAAGAGCTTTTCTACAAAGTTTATTCACAGTATATCCAGGAACAATTTGTTCTGCGTTACTTTGAAGCTGACAATTCATTCTCACTAATATGTTGTGAATACTTTCAGTTAAAAATAATCCACTTGTACTATTCTGGAGGACATTAACATTTCTAATACATACTATTGATATTAATTTTGTGTTAAAACTTAAATACCTTATAGCCACCATCAACCAGATTTTAACTCGTATTTATTAATGCTAGTTGATTATTCTAGTATTAAAGTGTTGCCTTGAGAAGTAATGAATTATGCAGTGTTGTTTCATGCTCTCTGTTGGTTACCTTGTGATCATCAGCCCAACCTTTACTGCTTTCAGTCATTGAGCTGCACAGCACAGAAATGGGTCCTTTGCCCGACCTTGTCCATGCTAACCTTTTTTTTAATCTACCTACACTAACCCATTTGCCCATATTAGAATTGTATTCTTCAATGTTGTGGACATTTAAGTGTTTGTCTAAACATTTCTTAAATGTAGTTACTTCATCTGAATCCGCCACCTCATTTGGCAACATGTTCCAAATATCAAAGCTCCTCTGCTTTAAAAAAAAACTTCTCTTCAAATCCCCTTCCTCTGACCTTAAACCTATGCCAACATATTTTAATACTTTTACCACAAGAAAGAGATTCTGACTATGCACCCTATTTATGTCCCTCTTAATCTTACACATATTTTTCAATTCACCACTTAGTCTCCTTTGCTCCAGGGAAAACCACCATCATTCTGGTAATGATAACTGACCCAATTGATAACCACTTTGCAGCACTGACTTCAACAATCATAAAATGCTTTGAGCGGTTGGTAATGGATCATATAAAATCCCACCTTCCACCTACTTTAGACCCTTTCCTGTTTGCCTACCACTCAAACTGGCCCACTGATGATGCCATAGCCTCAGCGCTTCACTCCGTCCTGTCCCACCTCAAAAATGATGCCTCATAACCCAAGATGTTGTTCATCAACTTCAGCTCAGCATTTAACATGATCATCCCCCTAAGAGGCTGGTGGGTAAATTGTCCTCGTTGGGACTCAATGCCCCTCTCTACAACTGGATCTTGCTCTTCTTGATGGGAAGACCCCGGTCAGTCTGAGTTGGCACCAACATCTCAAGTTGCATCATGCTGAGCACTGGTGCCCCCCTAGGCTGTGCACGCTGCTGACTCACGACTGCACTGCCGGATCCAGCTAAAACTGCATTATCAGTTTCATTGATGATATAGCAGTGGTTGGCTTCATCAGCAACAATGATGAGTCAGCACACAGAGCGAAGGCAGAGAGGTAGAGCAAAACAACCTGAGTCCAAACATGGACAAGACAAGAGAGATGATTGTGGACTTCATTGCATGTCAATGGCTCTGCCAAGGAGAAAGTGAAGAGCACAAAGGTCCTTGGTGTGCACATTACAGACGACCTAACTGGGACCCACAACACCTCCTCACTAGTCACTAGGAAGGTACGGTAGAATTCACACTTCCTAAGGAGACTGAGGTATGGAAGGCTCCCTGCCCCCATTCTAACACTATCTACAGAAACACCATCGATAGTGTCCTGTCTGGCCGTATCATTGTGCAATACAGAAGCTGCAAGGCATTGGTCCACAAGACTCTACATAAGGTACTAAGAACAGCGAAGACAATCAGCAGGGTCTCCCCCCCCCCCCCCCCACCTCACCTTCTATTTGTTTCATGAATCCGGAGCATTGTATATGAAGGGCTAGATCATTGTTGAGGATCCCTACCACACATCCCACCAAAATCTTGGACCCATTACCATCAGGAAGAAGGTACAGGAACATTAGAACTAGGATTGTTTACTGGTAACAGCTTCTTTCCACATGCTACAAGAGTAATGAATACCCTTGCCACCACTGTGCAAAGTCTAAACCTTTTCCCTGTATCCTCTGGCAGCTAGGATCTCCCAATGGCTATCTAGTAGTCTTGGTAGACTCCAACTTGACGGTATCAATATGAAACTTACTATCTTCTGGTAATTATTTCCCTCAGCTCCTCCTCCCCACCCCATTTGTTATACCTTTATCTCTCTGGCCTCATTACCCTTTCTCTTTCCTCTTCCCCACCATCACTCCCATCTTCCTCTCACTTCTTCTTGAACTCCAGGTCTACAGTCCACTCCCTTCAGATATCATCATTTTTTAGTTCTTTGCCTCTTCCAGCTATCACCTCCCAGCTTCTTGTATTGTTCCAAAACCCCACCCTCACCCAGCTCCCCATCTTACCCCTCTCACTTGAGTCCACTTATCCACCAATTTGTTCTCCTCACCATCCCTCCATCCTTTTATTCTGTCTTCTGTGCCCTTTGTTTCCAGCCCAGATGTAGGGTCTCAGCCCAAAATATCAATTGTCCACTTCCCTCAATATGTGCTGCCTGAGCTGCTGAGTTCCCCAGCAACTTCTGTGTTTGTTGCTCCAGTCTTTCTTGTGAAACAAAATCAAAATTGTAAATAATTCTACCTGGAATTTGAATTATAATCAATTTTGTAGAAAGCTGAAAGTACTCACATAGAATATGATGGGGGGGGGGGGGGTCAAATTAATTAGATTCAACAAATCAAGGATTTTGTTGCTATGCTCTGGATGGAATTAATAATAACGGCAAGACACAAGAGAAAATCTGCAGATGCTGGAAATCCAAGTAACACACAAAAAATGCTGGAGGAAGTTTGCAAACCAGGCAGCATCTATAGAAAAAAAACAGTTGACATTTTGGGCCAATACACTTCGGCAGGACCTTAGCCAAGATGTTGACTGTACTCCTTTCCATAGATGCTGTCTGGCCTGCTGAGCTCCTCCAGCATTTTGTGTGTGTTGCTTTAATTATAAACATTATGTTTTCTCTGATATATTATTTCAGCAAATTCAAAATAAAAGTAAGGACTACTTCATCTCTGAAAATGGAAAGAAAATAATCACAGACGTTTGGAATACTGTTTGCACATTGCAACACATTCTGCCATCTCACACTTCTGCCTTTGCCTTCTGTCTCATTTTTAAAAAATTCATCACTTTCTCTAAAGTGTATTTCCCCAGCAGTAGGAGTTTTTGGATATCCTCACAGTGTTTTCACATGTAATCTTTTTCTTAAACATATCTGCAATGTGCCCTTAAGATTGTGCAGCTGGAACTCCACAGTCAAGTACAATTTAACAGTTGTGCAGTGTAATTCTTATTTCTATCGTAAAAGTCAGGGCTACTGAAGACTCCAGTAATTCACTGTCCAACAGTAAGTAGTCAGTCAGCTTCCAGGTTTTTACCATTGCTTGCCTGTAACTGGATGTTAATGGATGAAAGTGGTCCAGAACGAGTGTGCTGCCAATTCTTCTACTTTCTTCTAGTTAGTCTGGCCACACTCGGTAGCTCAACATGTGTGAAATTCACACCCTATCATTCCATAAGTCTCCATTTGGTTTGGCAAGTACAGTGAGTTTTTAGTTGTCTTGTTTATTATTAGGACTTGTTAGGGTTATACAGTGATTCGAGTTTCCCCAAAGTAGTTCTGACTGCAGGAGAGAAAAATAAACACAACAAGGTGCATTATTTTCCTGCAAAGTCACAAAGGTAAAATGGAAAAATAATGCAATCAGACTGATGAAATTCAGGTTGGGTAGGAATGTCAAGCAGGTTAAAGGAAGTTGGCTATCTATTACATATCTAATTGATTAGTCCAAATGGAATGGAAAATCTGATAGAATCTATAGATGACAGATGATCAGTTTCTACGCTGAGTTCACCTCAGTTGTGTTGAGTTTCATAACTCTTCTCTTCAGGTGCCATACAGCTAATATTCTGGTAGTTTTGGGAAATGATAAATTAGCGATGCATGATGCAATGAGAGTGAAAATGTTCACCAATTTCAGGGACTTAATATCAGTTTGAAACAATCTTGCATTTTAGATGAGTTCAATAGACATGCAGACCCATTTAATTTGGCAAAATGTTGTGAATCTGTTGGTGTTTTGTTCAATGCATTTCTTCTAACTGCAGGACTTAGCAAAGCTAGAAGGGGACATGAGATCCTTAGCGAGCAGAATTAAGGAAAACCTTAAGGCATTCTACACATACTTGAAGAACAGGAGGATGACTAGAGTGAGTGTAGAATTGATCAGAAATAAAAGAGTAAACACATGCCTGGAGTCTGAGGAGATAGGGAAGGTCCTTAATAAATATTTTGCTTCAGTATTCACCAGTGAGAAGGGCTTTGGTGAATGTGATGCCAAAGTAAAACAACCTCATGTGCTGGAAATGTTGATGTTTAGGAACTTTTGAAAGATGTGAGGATAGATAGGTCCCTGGGGGTTGATGGGGAGTTTCAGGAAACGAGGAAAGAGATTGCTGTGCCATTGCTAATGACCTTTGTGAACTCACTGGCAACAGGACTAGTACCAGAAGACTGGAAAGCAAATATAATTCTTTCGTTCAAGAAAGGGACAAGGGATAAATCTGGGAATCATAGACCAGTGAGCTTTACATTAGTACTGGGCAAACTACTGCAGTGATTTCCTAGAGAGAGGACTTATGAGCATTTGGAGAAGCAAAGTATGATTAGGGATAGTCAGCATGGCTTTGTGAGGAGCCGGCCCTGATCCAAGAGTTTGATTGACTCATTGAGGAAGTCAGGAGGAATGGGATCAACAGAAACGATCCCATCCTTCAAGATGGAATCTGTTGTTCATTGGTGCCATTGTGGGTGCACTAAGCAGTATCTTAAGGTCCAGTTGCTTGAACTCTAAACACTTGTGCAAATTCCTTAACAATTTTTTGCCAAGACTTAAAGGTTCCCTTGACTATTTATTTCTGACATCTGAGATGCTCATGGAGCTGTAAGCACTGAGGACCTCTATATTAATCAAATTAAAATTTTGAGTATGGAGGGAATCAGAGTACTCATCCTTGTGCCAGGTTTGCCAGAGGTTCAGTAAACCTTCCTAAAGTAATGACTTCCAGCAATTGTTCTCAGTAATATATACTTAATTTTCAGAAGATGCAGGCATGGCTTCAGTGCCAGTTAGATACAGATGCTGCTAATCACTTCTGAAATTATACCATGTGGATATGTACTGCGAAGCCAAACAGCCCAATTGTTGGTTGTTGAATGAACAGTCAATATAATGGATAAATCTCAGGTGTGAGTAATAGCAGATCAATCTGGTGAGGACCCCCTGTTCATTGGAATTTCAATGCATAGGTTCCAGCACAATTGAATTTATTCCTAATGCTATTTTATCAGGGAGCACTTGGTATGCTATTCAAGACAGTTCCATGTAGATGCAACTGAGCCTGTGAGTAAATGTCTATTGATAAAGATACCTGTATCCTACTGGATGAAATAGTTTTAAAGTAGATTTATTACTTACCAGCTTGGTGTCAAACTAAATGCTATAATTTTACCACTTTAAAAAAAATACTGATCACCATGATGAAGCTGGCAATGTTCTTTCCAAGAACTTTAAAACTTATGTCATAAGATGTCACTATGGCTTGAAAGAGACTTCAAATCTGGTGAACAGTAATTGATTTGAAAACATTTCAGAACAATATTTTCAATAGAAATTTCCACTTGTACTCTGAATTTATAATGTTAACAGCTGATTTTTTGGCATTGTATGTGCTTTGAGGGTGGTGTGGAGGAGATTCACTAACTTGAGTTTGGAGGATTGGAGTGGTGGTTTATGAGTAGTCTAGGATTATGCTCACTGGAATTCAGGAAAATGAGAGGGAATCTTCAAGTTCAACTTTGTTTAATTTTCATTCTTATAAAAACACAAAATTATAAAAGGGATAGATGATGGAGGAAAGTTTTTTTTCACTAGTAAGTGAGACCAGAACTAGGAGACATAAGCTCAAGATTTGTAGGAATGGGTTTAGGATGGATATGAGAAATTGCTTTTCTCAGAGAGTAGTGAAATTGTCTGCCCGGTGAAGCAGTAGAGGCTATCATTAAAAGTATTTAAGACACAATTAGATTTTTTTGCAAAATGGGGAATTAAAGGTTACAGAGAAAGATATTTGGGTGTAATTGAATTGTAGGTGAGCCCAGCTATGACATTGTTGAATGGTGGAGTAGGTTCACCAGGCTTGTGTTTTTATAATGGATGGTATAAATGAAAGAAACAGCTGGAACATAAATGGTACAGGAACACATTCCATCTATTTAGCCAAGAAGGTTATTCTTTTAAAATGTGAGTCTGATATGACTTTGTAATATCTTTTGAGGGATTTCTCTAGTGTTAAAACTCCTTTGTTAGAACTCCTTCCAAAGCTGTTCAACTGTAAATTATAAAACAGATATTCAAATAGCTGGGAACTCTATCAACAAATTTGGAGCATTTGATAAGTTGATGAAAATCATTATAGGGAATTCTTTCAGTCCCCAGCCTGTCAATTTCTTTCACTCTGTCTTTTGCTATTTGTTTCAAACATAATTAAAAAAAATTGGAACTATTTTGAATGTGCTGAAGCAGAGACAGCTCTTGCTTGTTGCTAAGCAACCAAGCATACTGTGAATAGTATTGAGCTTTTGCTTTCTTTGTTTTGGGTTTGGTCTTGGATGGAAGGAATGTCAATGTGAAACTGATTTCTCACCCGAGAAACTGTCAACCCTCACCATTTGAGAATGAGGCTGTAATCTATAAAGTTACAGCAATGTATTTTGTCATGCCAATTCTATAATACTAAAATATCAACCATGACTAGTTTCCTGTTCAGTAGTGGAAATCTCCACTCAGTTATAATTGTTTTGAAGCAACTTTTTCCAATGTTTGATTTTAAAAAAAAGACAAAAATGAATGGATGAGGACCATTAGATTGACCACCTTTTCAAAAGGAATAAAAGGAGAATGCCTGATTTTGTTTGAGATCAGTGAGTGTAGTCCAAATTCCTCGTGGAAAGCAACAATAGATTTGAAAATTATACAATTCCGCAGCTAAACCGATTCTCCTGCCATTGTTAAAATATTTTGGCCCAAGAGACACTGTGATGTGCATAGCCTGATAGGAGAAGTGAGAACACGATCACATGAAGATCATAGATAGCATCAGAAACTATTGCCCACTCCCACTTTCAATTCGTCATCACTATCCTAAGGCCTCAAGTGCAGTCATAATATTGGCACTCTTGTGGCAGACTCTAGAACACTAGTATGAACTTGCTATAACTACAAATCTAAAACCATAGATGTGCTAAAGCTCTCAGCATGAAACCAGTCTGCATTTACTTATTCAAGTGCTCAAGTCTTTTGTTTGTTGAATGGCAGATTACAAAATGTAACCATACTGTTCAAAATGAATGTTACTGAACTACCTCAAGGTGAAATATTTGAGGCAAATGCCATTGTTTCTACAGAATTGCCACTAAATTCCTTCTCCCAATATACAAAAAAAGCAATGTACTGTGTTATTCTTGCTAATGAATACCCAAAGGATAAGTCTGGTATAAATCAAAGTTGGCTGAAGTTCCTTCCTTGACCAAAACAATTCTACAAAGTTCACGATCCCCAAATGAGACTGTTTATAGACTGCCTGAAAGCCAGAATGACTAACATTTTTATCCAACAGCTGTTCAAATGATAGATGAGAGACAGCCTATACAGTTTAGTAAATGCGTATAGGTTACCCAAAATGTGTGTATGTGGCAAACTTCTAGGAAGATTAAGAGTAGAGGTTCATCCTTTATTTTAAAAAAAGTGAACCTGACAAGTAGTGAGAAGAATAAAAATAGCATGGTGGTGTGTATTTAAGTTAAGTTACAGGCTGATATTTTCTTTAGAAAAGAGCAGTATATAAGAGATGGAGGCTTTATGGTCAATGTACTTTGACAATAGTTCTTGTGGTAGGTTCCTGGGGTGTAAATCTCAGGATTGTCTTGACTACAAAACAGATGAGCTGGAATTCCCTCTCTGAGAAGCCTGTGAATATTTGAAGATTTCTACCCCAGAAGGATGTATATTCGGAGTAATTAGATATATTTATGCCTAAACTAGATAGAATTTTGGACTCACACGAGGACTCACTCAGAATCTGCAGATGCTGGAAATTCAAACAACAATTCAAACAACAAAGTTTAGTCCTGACGAAGGGTCTCGGCCCAAAACGTCGACAGTGCTTCTCCTTATAGATGTTGCCTGGCCTGCTGTGTTCCACCAGCATTTTGTGTGTGTAGAATTTTGGACTACAGGGGAAATAAAGATTATGGGAGTTGGTCTTAAAAGTACAATTGAGTCTGTAAGCCAGATCAACAATAATTACGTTGGAAAATGGAACAAGTTGACATGAGAAGGTGCTCTGATCTCTTGCGTTCTTAGTAAAATATATTCTTCAGATTTCCATGTTGGTTCTTTTCAAGCGAGCATGCGTTTAACACTTAATTGTGACATCATCAGAATATTTATGTATCATTACTGTATTGTTACAAGAATCAGTTTATTTGGATTTTCAGCTGCTTTACAAACCTTCTCCTTGATTCTATCGATCATATAATTGGAAGAAGGACAACTTTTACTCTGCTTTGATAGTTCATTTGCAGTGTGAACAGAACAGTTTAAAAGAGACCTGTTACCTACAAAAGCAAATGATTCCATCCAGATAGTCGACACCACAGAAATACATAAGTAATATTAGTGTCAATTCTTTTTATCTAGTAATAGTTAATACATCAAAACAAACATTTTAATCTATTTTTTCTAGAACCTCCATTATAAGCTATTAGAAGTGCTGATTGGTTTCAAGAGTAGAATAAAAATTATAGAATTACTGAGGAATTATTTCTTGATATTATGATATCCAATAATTTCCTGAAATCCTATGTTTTCTGTCTCTGAGGTTGACGTGAGAGCATCCCTCAGGAGGGTGAATCCACGAAGAGCATCCGGGCCAGACAGGGTACCTAACCAAGTATGAAAGACCTGTGTTGACCAACTGACTGGAGTTTTCACTGACACCTATAACCCCTTGGTTTGGCAGTGTGTGTTACCCAATGACATAGCTACTCCTGTTAGAGGGGCACCTTGGACCTGCTCCAATTTGTCTACTGGAGCAATGGGTCCACAGCAGATGTTGTCTCATTTGCTCCTCACTCTACTCTGGAACATCTGGACAGCAAAGATGCATACACCAGGATGCTCTTTACCAACTACCATCATCCCCTCAAAAGTAATCAATAAGCTCCAAGACCTTGGTCTCAATAGCTCCGTATGCAATTGGATACTGGATTTCCTCACTTGCAGACCCCAGTCAGTTCAGATTGGCAAAAAATCTCCTCACGATCTCCATCAATACAGGTTCACCACAGGGCTGTGTACTTCATTCACTGCTCTACTTGCTTTATACTTGTGTGGCTAAACACAGCTCCAAAGGCAAATTCAAGTTTGCTGATGAGACAACTGCTCTAGGCCAAATCAAAGGTAACAATGAATCAGTATGCAGGAGGGAGATTGAAAATCTGGCTGAATGGTGCCGTGACAACAATCTCTTACTCAATATCAGCAAGATCAAGGAGTTGATTATTGACTTCAGGAGAGGGAAACTGGAGGTCCATGAGCTAGTCCTGATTGAAGGATCAGAGGTGGAGAGGGTCAGCAACTTAAAATTCCTCAGTGTTATTATTTCAGAGGACCTGTTCTGTGCCCAGCACACAAGTGCAATTACAAAGAAAGCATCTCAGTGCCTCTGGTTCCTTGGGAATTTGCGGAGATTCAACATGACATCTAATACTTTGACAAAGTCCTATAGATGTGTAATGCAGAGTATATTGACTGATTGCATCACAGCCTGGAATGGAAACACCAATGGCCCTAAAGGAAAATCCTACAAAGAGAAGTAGATTTGGCCCAGTCTGTCAAGGGTAAAGCCCTCCCAACCATTGAGCACGTCTACATAACGTGCTGCCTCAGGAAAGCAACATCCACCATCAGGTACTCCACCACCAGGACATGTTCTCTTCTCACTGCTGCCATCAGGAAAAAGGTACAGGAGCCTCAACCATCAAGCTCTTGAACCAAAAAGGATAGCTTCACTTGCCCCATCATTGAAATGTTCCTACAACCAATGGACAAATTTTCAGGGACTCATCATCTGTTGAAAGGCATGGACAGAGTGGATGTGGCAAAGTTCTTTCCCATGGTGGGGGAATCTAGTACAAGAGGACATGACTTGAAGATTGCAGGGTGCCCATTCAGAACAGAGGTGCAAAAGATTTTTTTGCCAGAGGGTGGTGAATCAATGGAATTTGTTGCCATGGGTGGTAGTGGAAGCCAAGTCATTGAGTGTATTTAAGGCAGAGATTGATAAGTATCTGAGTAGTCAGGGCACCAAAGGTTATGCTGAGAAGGTGGGGGAATGGGACTAAAGGGGAGATTGGATCAGCTCATGATGAAATGGCGGAGCAGACTCGATGGGCTGAATGGCCGACTTCTGCTCCTTTGCTTTTAAAAAAAACTCATGTTCTGGATATTTGTTGTTTCTTCATATTTGTACAGTTCATCTTCTGTACACTGAAAGCTCAAGTTGATGTAGTCTTTCATTGATTCTGTTATGGTATTATTTTAAAGTTATTGCTGTGTGCATACATCTACTGATGCTTCTGGACACATCAGTGATGTTGCTGGAATCATCGGGTGTTTTGGGTCCTTCAATATCATACACCCTCCTCCAGGTGACCCAGCCGGGGCTGATCAGACCCCAGCTTGTGTCCAGATGGCTAGCTACACATGACTCCATGGCTCCCCTCTCTTGAGCCACAGCCACCTTGAGGCCCTCTCTGCCGCATCGGTGGTACTGCGGATGGCTCTCCTCTTCCTCTCTCCCTCGATGCCCAACTTGCTGAAGGCTCTGGCTAAGGAATGGGCTGTGAATCCCGTACATCCAACCTCCAATGGGAGACACTTCACTCTCCATCCAGCCTGCTGGCAGTTTTTGACCAGTCCTGTGTACTTGGAGAGCTTCCTTTCAAAGGCCTCTTCCAAGTGATCTTCCCAAGGGACTGTCAACTCCAGCATCACCACCTGCTTCGTAGACTCAGACACAACGACAATGTCTGGTCTCGGGGTGGCTGCAATTGGGGAAATTCAGCTATCGTTTGAGGTCCACCAACAGCTGCCAGTCCCTTGCACAGGTCAGGATACCTGCAGATGTTCTTTTGGCAGGTATTGGCTGCTCCCCAGCTCTGACAAAGGCAATGGTCTGCTTGGAGGATCGGGACCACTTCACCTACTTAACTCCTGTGCTGATGGCTTCAGCGATAGTCTTCAGGACCTGATCATGCCCCCATTGGTACCGTCCCTCACCAAATGCCCTTGTGCAGCTGCTGAGGATGTGCTCCAGGATTCCTCACTTGGAGCACAGTGGGCACGCTGATGACTCTGCTTTGCCCCAAGTGTGCAGGTTTGATGGGCTTGGAAGCACATCGTACACTGCCAGGATGAGAAATTGGATGCGGTGTGGCTCGGCTTTCCAAAGCTCAGCCCAGGTCACTTTCCACTGCATTTTCCCATCTTGTCCAAGCTCCCTGTTGCTTCATTCCCACCGCCTTGCAGGTTCTCGTCTCCTCCACTGCTGCTCTCACCTCCTCCTGAACTAGGTGATGCCTTTCCTTCCCTCTGAGGGTGTCTATTTGGGGAGTTGGAAAGGATCGTAGCCCAGCTTGGCCTCGTGACCACTCCCACTGGCCTCCTGTGATGCAGCCTTTCCTCTGCTTCCTGCCCACTTCCTGCCAGTCCTCACCTGGATCCCTGCTCTAGCCTCCTTCGGATCACTTGAGTCCCTGTACTGTATCACTTCTCTGGCTCTTGTTACCTTGAATTCCTCCTCCAGGGATTTGAAGGGCAGTTGTAGTTTGTTGTGGTGTCCATACAGTGCGATGCTGCTCAGGCTCTTTGGCAGCCCCAGCCATCTCCTGAGGTGCTTGCTGACCCTCCTCTCTAAGGTTTTGACTATCGAGATCGGAACTGCATAGATGAGGAGGGGCCGCAGGGTTCTGGGAAGAATGCCATGTTGACACACCCAGGCTTTGAACTTCCCAGGTAGGCCAGACTTTTCCACAGATTTCAGCCAGCCATCCAACTCAGAGCAGGTCACCCGAATGGATGCCATGTCCCTTAGAGAGCGGTCAAAAACCTCACCCGAGCTCTTGACTGGCTTTTCTGTGATGGTTAGGATGGCTGTGCCTGCGATGCTGAACCGGAACTTGTTCTCCACCTTCCCTTTCCTCAGCACCATTGATCTAGATCTGGCTGGTTTGAAACGCATCCGGGCCCACTCCACCAGCTTTAAGTCCCTGTAGAATCCATCGGCAGCCTGGGGCTGATTCTGTGGTGACTGTGAGGTCATCCATGAATGCCCTGATGGGTGGTTGCCATTGAGTGGAATTCATTCTGGGCCCTCTGCACTCTGGCTCAGCAGACTTGGTGAGCATGTTCATGGCTAGGGAGAACAGTGTCACTGAGAGTGCACCCTGTGATGATGCCGACCTCCACCCTGCGCAGCTTGAGTATACCAACAAGAAAATAAACATCTGGGTTGTATATGGTGACATGCATGTACTTTGATAATAAATTATTGAACTTTGTTTAATAGTTCAATAAGATGTTTTAATAAAATTCATTCAATGTTTCTATCCTGGGGATAAGGCAATTATTATTGAAATAAAGTGGTCATGTATGTGCTATACTACAGCCAATCATGTCCATCAATATTTGAAGATTGACATTCCATGTGTCACTGGGTCCTTAATGAATAGTAGGGCAATAAAATAATCAATTGTGTATGATTCTTCTTATATTAAAAAAAAATCCAAATTGCAGATTTAATTGATCTCTGGAAGGTCAAAGGGAGGTCCAAAAGACACTATGCTTTCAATTTTACAGACAGGCATACTTTATTGATCCTGAGGGAAATTGGGTTTCGTTACAGCCGCGCCAACCAAAAATAATGAAGAAATAGAGCAATATAAAACCATAAATAATTAAATAATAATAAGTTAATTATGCCAAGTGGAAATAAGTCCAGGACCAACCTTATTGGCTCAGGGTGTCTGACACTCCGAGGGAGGAGTTGTAAAGTTTGATGGCCACAGGCAGTAATGACTTCCTATGACGTTCAGTGTTACATCTCGGTGGAATGAGTCTCTGGCTGAACGTACTCCTGTGCCTAACCAGTACATTATGGAGTGGATGGGAGTCATTGTCCAAGATGGCATGCAACTTGGACAGCATCCTCTTTTTAGACACCACCATCAGAGAGTCCAGTTCCACCCCCACGACATCACTGGCCTTATGAATGAGTTTGTTGATTTTGTTGGTGTCTGCTACCCTCAGCCTGCTGCCCCAGCACACAACAGCAAACATGATAGCAGTGGCCACCATAGCCTCGTAGAACATCCTCAGCATCATCAGGCAGATGTTAAAGGACCTCAGTCTCCTCAGGAAATACAGGGTTCTGCCCCTTCTTGTAGACAGCCTCAGTGTTCTTTTACCAATCCAGTTTATTGTCAATTCATATCCCCAGGTATTTGTAATCCTCCACCATGTCCACACTGACCCCTTGAATGGAAACAGGGGTCACTGGTACCTTAGCCCTCCTCAGGTCCACCACCAGCTCCTTAGTCTTTTTCACATTTTCACGTTAATAGGCTAAAAGAAATACTTATAATTGTAGTATAACAATATTTTCATTGTTCCAAACTCCTCATACACTTGTCCTTCCAAATCGTAAATTCTTTTAGTCCTATCAGCCTCAGATATCTGTATTCCTCCAATTACAACTTCTTGAACATCTTTCCCCCCCCCCCCCCCACCCCACCCCATTTTCTTCACTGCTTTAGGTGACAGTGTGGCTTCTGACTTCTCTTCCTAACATCAGACAGTAAGGTCAGATAACACAAGAGAAGAACAGGGAGATGGGCAAATAGTTTTGGATTTAGTCCTAACTTGACTGTTTGCTATCCATTTGCTTTCTTTCTCATTTTCCCTCTTTCATGATCTCTCTTCTTGAACTCTTTCCTTACTCTTCCCTTTTTCTCCTCCGGCTCCCTACTTTTGATGTCTTGTCTATCTCTTTCAGTTTCTTGTTCTGTCTTTTTTCCCTAGTGTCCTCCCCCTCATACCTTTCCCACTTCATGTCTCCACCTGGTAGGTTCAATTTCATTCTTACACCACGTGGCAGTTTAGTAACTGGGAAGTCTGGCAGTCTGAGCAATTGGATTGCAGGGGGTTTGGTGTAGGGTGGTGCTGGTCCTAACTTTTGATGTCCTAATAATTACTGGGGGACCTGGGGTGAATGGGGATTGGTGGTGGGCTAGTTAGGAAGTGGGTTGGAATGGTTGGGGTGTGGAGTTTGCAGGGAAGGGGAAGATTCCGAGGCTCATTAGTTTCCCATGTGTCCGGGTAAAGTGATTACGAAGAATAATGTCAAGCTGGTTTATTTTTGGAAATCCTCTATGAAACCTTCCTTCCCAGCAGCAAAGATAATTCGCACTTTAAAAATGTTAACCTGTTAATATGTAATTACATTAACTGCACTTAATGTGATTGGTTGTAACAGAGGTTGTATATTGAAAATATTACTGGTGTGACTGCTGAGACTCCACTTAATTTGGTGTTGTGACAACTAAACTCAATTCCTCAACTCACGCAAAGGGGATTTTCAAACTGTCTGTCCACCACCCCACCCCAAACATGTCTGTTTGCCTTAATTTCTTATTGACTGTTCTGCTCTGTTTGAATTTTGAAGTTTTAGGATTAACTGTTGTTGATTCTATTGCTCAATGGAGATCTGTTTGCATTAGCAACTTGATATAGAAGTGATTCATGAGAATGGAAGCTTGGAAATGATCATGGGAGTCTACAGAATGTCTTCCAGAGTCCAATTTCTTATCTTGCTCAGTACACAGGTAATTCCAATGTTTAAACTGTACTTGTTACAAAATCAATAAACCAGAGGATAAAGAAAAAACATAGAAACTTGTTGAACAGGAGAATCCATAGATGTCAAACTCCTTACAGAGCTTGATAACGTGAAAATCATGCTTAATATAACAGATGCATGACAGACAGAGCTTCTCAGAACTATATGATGTGGAGGAGGATAATCATCTTTCCAATGTCCTCACTAAGATGGGTGACATAATTGATCGTGCAATCAGCCAGTCTGGCTCTCCTGGGAAAACCAAAGGACAGGATGTACTTTAGAATGGAAGAACACAGATTGTTTCTGACAGTTCTGGATAAATAAATCAAACTACAGAAATTTGATGTAGAGGAGCACAATCTCTTATGTAGGGGTGCTAATCTTCGGATTCTTCTGAACAGGAGTGAGTAAAATCCCCTTGAAGTTGATGAGTGAATTTATTGAATGGGAATCATTTTGTTGTTGGACGGACTGGGGAGGGGAGAAGGTGCTGCTTGTGCATGTAAAATGTATAATTTCCTAATCTCTTTAAAGAATAGCAGTGCAGGAAAAACTGGGAAACGTGGCACTCTAGCTGTAGACATTTTACTTGCAGCAGTAGTTCTGACATTCAAATGAAGTCAAGTTTATTGTCACCTTTGCACGTACAGTGAAACATGGGTGCCATGGAAAAACCTGAGTCAGCATTGCGGGCTAATAGGTACAGACAACATGTTGGACAGAAATTATACAAGAAAGTGAAGAGGAAAGAAGATCTTGGTGCAAAAAAGCATTTATTATTGCTTAAGAATAACCAACTGCCTTTAAATTGAACCTGCTTTGAAGGGGGTCAAAACATCAATTAACTCAACACCAAATGACAAGATGCAGACTATAAAGCTCATGTAACTTTGCAAATAACCCTCAATAGGGGAAAAGATAAAATGCCCATAACAATGTTTGGCTTTGGTCAAGTTTGCTAGGATCCCAGTCCACTTTATATCCACCTACTACTATTCAAAATAAGTTTTAATACCTAATTCTCACTAACTCCACATCTACCACTTATCTCCAATTTCTCCTGAAGTAACTAAGTGCTGATTGACTTCAGAGGGTAATCACATTAATGTTCAACAGGAGTCACATACAGTATATTTGCACCGTATAGGGGGATTTATTTTGTTAACTGATTTTAGTGAATGGATTATTTTCTTTAATAATTCATCAGGTTTACTTTGACTAATTCCAGCTTTTTACTATCTAATTAAATGGTTGGTAACATTACATCAACACGTGGTATGTGACTGATGGAATGATCAGTTTTGACTTGTAGTGGAAATTGAGATTGTCCTTTTCCACTCGTCAGGATATTCAATGAGATGAATGTTTCTTCTATACACTTCTCAAGTATTAACTGTCATATTGAAGGTTTTTCAGTTGTATTGACATGAATTGGGCTGTACAGAATTCTGACAGTTTCTATTCTTTACACATGTGAACATAACTAAGGTATGCTGAATGTCATACTTTCAATAGTACATAGAAATGTTACTGAATGTTAATGTACATTACTTAAAATAAAGATAAATACTATTGAGAAATATTTCAGAAATATCTTGCTTTATAATTTGCACAACAAATTTATAATCAAATCAAAAATGTTTAATTTTACTGGAAAACAGTGTGGCTTCAGAGATGGTCTGTAAGAGTAAAACCAGGCTTGTGAATCAGTTATCTGCCATAAACCCTTGATAAATCCTGCACAAAATTACAAATGACGCAGAGAATGCAGAATCTACTTTGTAACACAACACACATAAAGGTCATCATGTTATGAAGCAATAACATTTTAAGCTTAAAGTTTTGACTTGTCGTGCAGCTTGATATGGTGCCATAGTATCAAGGGACAGGATCAGTTTTAGAATCAATGTGGGTGGTGCTTAGAAGGTGTTGGATATATTGATGGTCTGCTACACTGGATCCTTATCAATATTTTTGGATGACTATAATGCAAGTCTGACCTTATTGCTTGCAAACTTGTAACTTGAAATCTGTTCATCATCCTTCCAGATACTGTACTCTGAAGCAGGTTTCCGACAGTTTTTATGCCATGGACTACCATTAACGGAGGAGTCCATTGACCCCAGGTTGGGAAACCCTGCTCTGAAGTTGCATGTGGAGAATTGTTTTGCAAATATAACTATATCTTCAAAGATTCTACAAGAGTATTTAGATACAAGTGCATTTGTAGATTAATAAAATGAGTTGACTGCTGGTTTAAAAGTCCAGTACCTTCCTCCTTTGAAGAGCAGGGGAACCTTGAACTAAATTGAGTTTTGATCTAAGAAACTTGCAGCAGTGGGTGACACTCATAGTAATCCTTATAGTACAGGTAAGACTGTTATGAGTGCTGAAAAGAGCTGATGGAAATGGGGTGCAGAGTTAACCACTCCCCCCCCCCACCCTTTGAGAACTATGAACTATTGCTATTGCCATGCTGCTAAAGAAAGAGAGAGAGGGAGGAAGCACAGAGGCAGGAACATCTGCTACAGATAAGAGAGAGAGAGACACACACATTTGATTTATGTATTATGGCTTCACTGTTTACCTTTCGCTACAAGGACGTTACTTTGCTTGTTAACATTCCTGAGGAGACAGCAGGAGTGGCCTAGTTTGATGGACATGGTCATTTTGAGCTGATGGATGACTGGTACCTTGTCAGTGGGGATAAAAGACAAGTGTGGGGAGACACTCTCAGACACACCAGTGGACACTGACAGAGTGTTGTGCACCCACAGGAAGGTGGGGGCTTCGAGGACCGAACCAGGAGATCGGTCAATAAAGCTCTGCAGCTGCTCAATCTCTTGCTTGCTCTCTCTCTCTCCATCAAATTACAATACAACTGCAACTACCTCAGCACACATGAACTGAACTCTATATTCTCTTATGACAATTCATTTACCCCTAGACATTGATAGAGCTTGTTTGTTATTGTTAATTATTATTCCTACACTTCTAGGTTTATTGTTGCCAACCTGTTTTATATGTATGTTTGCATTTGTGAAACTGTATTGTGTAGTTTTACTAATAAACACCTTTAGTTTTCGGTACCACCGGACTCCAATGGATTCTTCTATTTCTGCTGGTCTGTAAACCCAGTTACGGGGTACGTAACAAGACATTTGAAAAATGCAAGATGATTTAAATCAGACAAATGATGTACGGTATTCTTCACTGATGTACCAGAACTTGAATGAATGGATAGCAAGCACCTAATTTATTAGTAACCTCAATTTGTCACATTCAGTAGATAGATGCAAGATGGCGGCGTGACGCAGCGCGCAGCGGCCACTCCAAGAATGAATATCTGTTATCTGTAAGTAGGGGCCGTGTACAATCCTGATTTGATGGAGACGGACGGGTGAAGCACGGAGGAACATCTGGTGAAACTTTTGAAATGCCTGTTTCGCTGCCGCTGCTACTGTGCAATCGGAAAAAATCTCCGGGAGGAAGGCCCCGAATCCTCGGCTTTGCCTGTTGCTTGGCGGCCGGGGCCGGGGTCGAAGCGCTCGGCAGAGATGGTGCTCAGGGTCGGAGGGCTGGTCGGAGGCTCGAAGTTTTTGGACGGACTCGGAGTTGGCTGTGGTCGGAGCTCCCAAAGTGCCGTATCGGCAAGCTGCGGCGCTGGAGGTTCATGGCAGGAAGAGTTTTTCTTCCTTCTACCGTCTGCGTGAGATGATGGGCTGTCAGGACTTTGAGACTTTATTTTAAACTGTGCCATGGACTGCTCTTTATCAGAGTATGGTATTTGCACTGTTGAAACTGTTAACTATAACTATATGTAACTATATGATTTTGTGTAGGTCCTGTAGCTTTAGGTTTGTCTTTGGGTTTGTAGTTTCTTTCTGGGGAATGTGCTAAAATGATAGCGTGATATTGATACCCAGCAGCCTCTCCAGACTCTGGATTGGGGATTACCAAACGTTATGTGGTTTTTCTTGTGTGGTCTCTTTTGTGCTTTTTCGTGATATCATTCCAGAGAATGTTGTCTCATTTTTTTAACTGCATTGTACTTGTGGTTTATAAATGACAATAAACTGAATCTGAATCCTACGGAGTTGGATCTTGCCAAATAGTTTTCAGTTCATCATGGACATAGGTAATTATCTGTGTAGTCAAGTTGATCTTCCTGTCACCACAGCTGTTAAAGAGATTAATTGATGTACCAAAACACTTCCATTAAAATGTGAAGTTGAAATTTGTCTAAGTGTAGCTTTATAAATCCATTCTATTCTCTATCCTTTCACCATTGCAGCTGCTTAGGAAAAGAGATGGAAGAGGGGACCAGCACTAAATAAACATTTGATCAATGAGATAGAATTTGAGCAGAGAAACTCGGTTGGTTCTTTGCGATACAAAATTCTCAGTCCCATGTGGCAAATCCAAAATGGCAGCCTCCAATGTACTTTTGTAATTTCTGTATTTTCAGGCAGGTAGCAACAAAAAAAAAACAAGCAGCTTTTCTCCCAGTTTGACAATGTGGCAGAATATCACTTGTCCAAGCAAATATAATTGCTGTTATTCTATTTAGATGATATTAATGAAACTTAAGGTGTAGGTAGTGAGAGTTTGAATTTCACGGTATAACTCGGATGAGGACTTCCTAGCTATCACCACGGTGATTGATCAGATGACTCTGGAAGATGAAGAAGCAGATCTACATACAGACTCTGATAAAATGAACTTGCAGTCTAGTTTAAAGGAGACATGACAAAGTGGCAATTAAAGGAAAATGCCCTAGTAAAAATTAAAGAAAATTCAGACAAAGTAAAATCCAAAGTTACGACTGTACACAAGTGTGAGACTCGGCAATGGGATCTCGGTGAAAAAGTGTGTGTCCAAAATTGTATTTTCTACATGTAGAAGATGGAACAGTACAACACAGGAATAGGCCTGTCAGTCCAGTGTTGTGCCAAACCTGTTGTGTCTGCTCAACTACGTATATATTGAATAAATGCATGTACACAGGAGACGGCATCAGCCGGTGTATTCACATTGCATTGAGGGAGGGAAAACTATGCACAGACAACAGAACAATATGTAGTTCTGAGGGAGGGTATCACTATTCTAAAAGAAATGGATCCATATGTTACACTTCCTTCCCCTTTAGATTAATGCAACATAAAACTGCATGCACAAAACATTCAATTTCCCTTTTTATTAAACCCATATTGAAATAAACATGCTTGCACAATAACAGTTCATAACTAACTGCACAGTTCTAAAGGTTTAGTCCTTTGGGTGGCACTCTATTGCTTTCAGGATAGTGCCTTTGGAGCTAAGCAGTGGCATCAGGTTTGGTAGATGTCTTGTCTCGGACAACATTCTTGGTTTCTGGTGTAACATTGCTGTCAGTGATATCCTCACAGGTAAGTCTGGTGACTGTCTTGTAGGATGCATTCAACTCGGGTCTGTTCTTCGGTTGAACATTCAGTATTTGGTCCACAGGACATCTCCATGTCTGATCAACATATATAAGATCCTGGTCAGACCCCACTTGGAGTACTTAGCTCAATTCTATTCGCCTCACGACAAGAAAGACATGGAAACTATAGAAAGGGTGCAGAGGAGATTTACAAGGATGTGGCCTGGAATGGGGAGCATGCCTTATGAGAATAGGTTGAGTGAACTTGGCCTTCTCTCCTTGGAGTGATGGAGGATGAGAGGTGACCTGATCGAGGTGTACAAGATGATGAGAGGCATTGATCATGTGGATAGACAGAGGCTTTTTCCCAGGGCTGAAATGGCTAGCACAAGAGGGCAGAGTTTTAAGGTGCTTGGAAGTGGTTACAGAGGAGATATCAGGGGTAAGTTTTTTTTTTACACAGAGTGGTGAGCACATGGAATGGGCAGCCGGCGGCAGTGGTAGAGTCAGAAACGATAGGGTCTTTTAAGAGACTCCTGGATGGCTACATGGAGCTTAGAAAAATAGAGGGCTATAGGTAGAGCCCAGATAGTTCTAAGGTATGGACATGTTTGGTACAGCTTTGTGGGCCGAAGGGCCTGGATTGTGCAGTATATTTTCTATGTTTCTATCCACTGTGTACATTAGTACTCCAGTTCTTGTAGCTATCCTACCAGATGCCCACTTATCACCTTGGTAATAATACGCAAGGACTTCCTGTCACCAATTTGTTGTGTCTGTGCACTACATTTATATTAAATAAAAGCATGCATGTGGGAGATGGCTTGAACTGGTGTAGTCACAGTGCAGCGAGAGGGAGAGCAATAAGTATGCGCAGACAACAGATGTATGTATGTATGTATGTAGTGCTAAGTGGGGAGGGGGTCATTGCTCTAAAAGAAATAGATCCATACATTAGAAAACTAATTAAATTAGTAATCATACACATGAGTTGGGTGGGAAAAGGGAAGGAGTATAAACTAGAAGATGATGGGTGAAGCTGAGTGGGGGAGGGGAAGGTATAAACAGAGTTGGAAAGGGCTGGAGAAGAAGGGATCGGATAGTAGAGGAGAGTGGACCATGGGAGAAAGGGAAGGAGGAGAGCTGGGAGGGGGGGGGAAGGTGAGAAGAGTTGAGAGGGGAGCCAGAGTGGGGAATGAATACTAGAGGAGGGGGAGGAAAAATTATTGGAGAAATTAATGTTCATGACAACAGTTTGGAACCTACCTGGACAGAATATCATATCCAATTGAATTAATCCCTTCCATTTTCCTCATTCATGTGCCTATCTAAATGTCTCTTGAAAGTCTATAATGTATCTGCCTCTACCACCATCCTGAGCAGCACATTCCGGGCACCTGTCACACAGTTTTTATCATTTAAAAAACAATTGCCCCTCACATCTCCTTTGAACTTGCCCCTTTTCACCTTAAATGCATGTCCTCTGATATCAGACATTTCAATCCTGGGAGAGAGATGCCTTTTGTCTGCTCTACCTATGCCCCTCATAATCTTATACATGTCTAATGGGTCTCCCCTCAGCCTCTGCCAGTCCAGAGGAAATAGCCCAAGTTTGTCCAATCTCTCATTGTAGAACACACCCTCTAATCCAGGCAGCATCCTGGTAAACCTCTTCTGCAGCCTCTCCAAAGCCTCAACACCCTTCCCAAAATAGGAAGGCCAGAACTGCATGCAATTCTCCAGATGCAGCCTGGCTAGTGTTTTATAAATCTGCAACACAACTTCCTGATTTTTGAACACTCTGCCTCAACTAATAAAGGCAAGAATGCCATATGCATTTTCAACCACCTATGTGTAGCCATTTTCAGGGATCTATGAACTTGGACACAAAGGTCTGTCTGTTGACAGTCCTGCCTACAAACATGGGAAATGAGGTTGGAATGTCCATGTCGAACAGATGATCAGAATTAGAAATATACCTGAATGACAAATGCAATCCTGTAAGGGGTCCACATGTACATCTTTGTAATAGTGCAGAGGGGATGAGGAAGCGCAGAAGAATTGGCTAAGTTGCAGCATATAATAATGAACAGTGACCTTGATTAGTTTTTGTTACTACCTGCCTGAAAATATAGAACTCTATTTACAACTGTACAATCCTGGCCAAAAATATTTATTTTAATAGCTATCCATTACTGAAGATGCATTGAATTTGTTAAGAAATATAATTGTGGACTCATTGGTAGATAATCATCTATATTTACTTTGTTATTTTTAGCATAGTGGTATATCAATGTTGGACTAATGCTAAGGAAACAAAATGTGTGACACATTCATAATTTGCTTAGGGTGTTTGTGACTAGACAAATGTGATTTTTGATTGTGATTTTTAAATTAATGGGTTAGTTCAAAGATAACACTTAAATGTGTCTTTTGGAATAATCTCTTTTTTATATTTCATGTATTTACTTAAAACTAATATCCTTCTTACAAAAATAATTTTGAACTAATTGATGATTATTTTGAGGAATATTACCTTGTGATAGACGTGAACAGTTCTGACCTTATTTCCAATGCATACCAAATACCTGAGGGAATGCGCATTCTAGTCCTTTGTTTAGTTATTAAGCCTAAATCCTTTATAAATTGAAACAAAACTTATGAACCCTTAAGCTACGTTCATTGCATTCACTTTCTGTGTATTAACATGATACCAATTGGAGAAAACGTATAAAATCACAACTGGGATATTTTACGTAATGTATAATCATAATGTATTTTTGTTGCTTGTGCTTTTACAGATTTTCTAGTCTTGTGTTTTCCATTTTTTTTAAGGGATACCCAAGGTAAACAATAATATGAACATACGGTGTAACAGGAAGTGCAACCACTGCTTTAGACTGCCAAAACATGTTTACAATTGCTAATTTTGGTGATGAATTCAGATAACTGCAGATACTGTCAATGCTGGTGCAAGTTTATTTTTCCAAAGATTCAGATTCTTATAGGACATGCATGCTGATTGACCTGGTGAGTTCCTTCAACAGTTTGTTTTATTTCCTCGGACATGCTGACTGGTTATATTTGGCTGGCATTCCTTTCTAGAATAAAGGTACAGCAAGTTATTATTAATGCATAAATGGTAGATTACATTCAGACCACAAACAAATATGTGGTTAAACTAGAATTCCCTAAGTTGCTGCATCTTTAGTTTAAGTTAAAGTAAGTACTCTCTCATCACCTGACTCTCAATTAACTAATATTGAATAGAAGGAAGTTCTTGTGTAAGGGTTAGGAAATATATAAACATTTGTCCTTAAGATATAGGAGCAGAATTAGGCCTCTTGGCCTATTGAATTTGCTCCATCATGGCTGATTTATTATCCCTCTCAACCCCATTCTCCTGCCTTCTCTCTGTAACCCTTGACATCCTGTCTAAGAAATTGTGCTCTAAATATATTCAATGATTTGACTTCTACATCTATCATTGGCAATGAATTCCACAGATTCACCACCTTCTGGCTAAAGAAATTCCTTCTCATTTCTGTTCTAAAAGACCATCCTTCTATTCTGATACTGTCTCCTCTGATCTAGAGTCATCCACTATAGGAACCATCCTGCCCTAACCAACTCTGGCTAGGTCTTTCAATATCTGATGGGTTTCAAAGAGAATCTTTCCCCCCCCCCGCTTCCTCCCCACCCCCCCCCATTCGTCTGGACTCTAGTACGTAAAAGCCCAGAGCCATCAAACACTTCTCGTACATTAACTTTCATTCCCAGAATCATTCTTGTGAACCTCCTCTAGATCCTCTACAGAGCCAGTGTATCTTTCCTTACATAAGGGGCCCAAAACTCTTCGCAATACTGCAAGTGCAATCTGGTCAATGCTGTAGCAAGCTTCAGCATCACATCATTGCTTGTATTCTAGTCCTCAAAGTGATTGCTAACATTGCATTTGCCTGCCTTACCACCTACTGAACCTGCAAATTGAATTCTTTATTTCTCACAACTTTTTTTTTAAAATTTTTTTTATTAGTTTTTCAAAACATTTTACAAATTAAAAACCCCAAATCCCAATGAGGAACATTAAAACAGTACAAAATTAAGCATACAATAACAATATGTTACAAAGGAAGAGAATTTAGCAAAAAAAAAGCACCTAAATTAAAGACAAGTAAGCTTAGTGTCCTCCCCAAGCCCCACAACACAAGAAAAAACAACAGCAACTCCAGACCAACTACATCACAAATACTCTCCCAGACTGTGAATACACTCAGCAACAGAGGATAATAATGCCTTCTACCAGAAAAAAAAGGAGCTGAAAGCAAGGGACCAAAGAGAAAAAAAACCCTAGTCAAGAGGAAGGTTATGAAAGTACTCGATAAAAGGTCCCCAGACCTTATGGAACTTTAGATCCGAATTGAGAACTGAATAATGAATTTTTTCGAGGTCCAAACAGGCCATGATGTCGTTAAGCCATTGAGCATGAGTGGGCGGGGCAGCATCTCTCCATCTGAGGAGGATCAAGCGTCTAGCCAGAAGAGAGGCAAAGGGTAATATTCGGCATTTGATCTGACCCAGACATAAATCTGTCTCGCCCCAAAAACTGAACAGAGCAATTAAGGGGTTTGGTTCTAGGTGCTGATTCAGAATACACGATAACGTAGTGAAGACATCTTTCCAGAATTTCTCCAAGCTAGAACAGAACCAGTACATATGGATGAGAGAGGCCACGCCCCTCTTGCATTTATCACAGAGTGGACTAACGCTAGGGTAGAATCGAGATAGTTTAGATTTAGACATATGGGCTCTATGAACAATCTTAAACTGTAAAAGGCAGTGGCGAGCACAAAGAGAGGTTGAGTTAACCGATTTGAGAACTGAATCCCAGCTCTCCTCAGATAAGGAGATATTTAAATCCTGCTCCCAGGCCATTTTGATTTTATCCATGGGGGCCCATCGTAAGGCCGCTAGTTTATCTCGGATGATTGATATTAAGCCTTTACCTAGTGGATTCATGGAAAGAAATAGGTCCATAGCATTTTTCGCAGGCATTTCAGGGAAGTTAGGAATTAAAGAAGCAATAAAGTGTCGGATTTGGAGATATCTGAAAAAATGAGCATTGGGCAGATCGAACTTAACAGAGAGCTGCTGAAAAGAAGCGAAGCGATTATCAATGAAAAGATCTTCAAAATGTCTAATGCCCTTCCTATACCAAACCTGGAATGCTGAATCGTATGTAGTAGGTAAAAAAAGGTGATTATGAGCAATAGGGCTGGAAACGGAAAACCCCTGGAAACCATAGCATTTCCTGATCTGAGCCCATATACGCCAAGTGTGTCTAACAAGAGGATTAGCTATTGATCTGGGCAGACTACTAGGGAGTGCAGAGCCAAGAGGTGCAGAGATAGATAATTCTTTAGTGGAGCTCAGCTCCATCGCCACCCAGTTAGAGCACTCGGGTTGGCCATGGAAGAAAGACCAGAAGGTAGCACAACGTAAATTAGCTGCCCAATAATATAAACGAAAGTTAGGTAAAGCCATGCCACCCTCTTTTTTAGATTTTTGGAGATGGATTTTATTAATTCTAGAGCGCTTATTCTGCCACAGATATGACAAAATAATAGAGTCTAAGGAATCAAAAAAAGATTTAGGAATAAAAATTGGGATAGATTGAAATAGGTATAAAAATTTGGGGAGAACATACATTTTAACGACATTAATATGACCTACCAAAGACATAGAGGTGACCATTGTACCAGTCTCTGTTTTATAGCATATGAAAGATTGGCAAAGTTTTCATGAAAGAGATCTTTAAACTTCCTTGTGACTGTAATTCCAAGATAAGTAAATTGATTATGGACTACTTTAAAAGGGAGATCACGAAATGTTAGTTCTTGTGCTTATTTCTCACAACCTTTACATACATGAGGAGTAAAAAATCTTTGTGGTACGTCTCTGTTTAAATGTGCAATTTGTAGTAATTTGTAATAAATAGTATGTTCAACAGGACAGTCAATATAGTATAGAATTACAATTGTATCAGCATGAATTATTCAGTCTGATGGCTTGGTAGAAGAAGCTGTCCCGGAGCATGTTGGTCTTGGCTTTTATGTTGCGGTACCATTTCACGGATGGTAGCAGCTGGAACAGTTTGTGGTTGGGCTGACTCAGGTCCCCAGTGATCTTTCTGGCCTTTCTACACAACTGTGTCTGTAAATGTCCTGAATAGTGGGAAGTTCACATCTACAGATGTGCTGGGCTGTCTGCACCACTCTCTGCAGAGTCCTGCAACTGGAGGAGGTACAGTTCCCATACCAGGTCGTGATGCAGTCAGTCAGGATACTCTCAGTTGTACCCCTGTAGAAAGTTCTTAGGATTTGGGAACGCATACCAAAATCTTCGGTGAAGTGTATGCTGAGGAATTTAAAGCTGTTCACCCTCTCAACCCCAGATCCATTGATATCTATAGGGGTTAGCCTGTCTCCATTCCTCCTGTAATCCACAACCAGCTCCTTTGTTTTTGTGACACTGAGGGAGAGGCTGTTTTCTTGACACCACTGCCTCAGGGTGATGATTTCTCTGAAGGCTGCCTCATTATTATTTGAGATGAGGCCAATCAGTGCAGCATCATCAGCAAATTTAATTAGCAGATTGGAGCTGTGGGTGGCGCCATAGTCATGGGTATACAGAGAGTGAAGGAGGGGGCTTAGGACACAACCCTGAGGGGCTCCTGTATTGAGAGTCAGAGGGGCAGAGGTGAGGGAGCACACTCTTTCCACCTGCTGGTGATATGACAGGAAGTCCAGGATCCAGCTGCACAAGGCAGGGTCAAGGCCGAGGTCTCTGAGTTTCTTGTCAAGCCTGGAGGGAATTATAGTGTTGAATGCTGAACTGTAGTCCAAGAAGAGCATTCTCACATAAGCATCCTTCCCCAGATGGGTAAGCCAGCGTGTAGAGCATTGGCTATTGTATCGTCTGTCGCACTTAAGCTTCAGGGAATCCTGCATGAGGTTTCCCAAGTTCCTTTGCACCCCTGATTTTTGAATTTTCTCCTAAGTTAGAACATGCCTTTATTCTCCAGCAAAGTGCATGACCATACACTTCCCAACACTGTATTCCATCTGCCACTTCTTTGCCCATTCTCCCAAATTTTCCAAGTACTTCTTCAGACTCTGCTTTCCTCAGTGCTACATACCCCTCCACCTGTCTTTGATTTGTCTGAAAAGTTGCCCACAATACTATCAATTCCATCATCCAAGACGTCAACACATAGTGCGAAAGGAAGTGGTCTCAAGATCCTTGTGGAATGCCACTTGTCACCGGCAGTCAACCAGAATTGGCCCACTTTATTCCATCTCTTTGCCTCCTGTCAATTAGCCTACCATGGGCTCTTATCTTGTGTAGCACCCTCGTGCAGCACCTTGTTAAAGGCTTTCTGAAAATCCAAGTAAACAACATCCACTGAGTCTCGTTTGTATATCCTGCTTATTATTTCCTCAAACAATTCCAAGTGGTTTGTTCGGTATGATTTCCCCTTGAGGAAACCATGCTAACTTTGACTTTATCATATGCTTCCAAGTACCCAGAAACCTCAGCCTTCCCAACCACTGATGTCAAGCTAACTGGCCTACAAGTTTCCTTTCTTCTGCCTCCCTCCCTTAAAGAGAGGAATGACATTTGCAATTTTCCAGTCCTCCAGAACCATTCCAGAATCTAATGATTCTTGAAAGATCATTGCTAGTGCCTCCATAATCTCTTCAGCTAGCTCTTTCAGAACCCTGGGGAGTCATCCATCTGATCCAGGTGACTTGTCTACCTTCAGACCATTCGGCTTCCCAAGCACCTTTTTAGTAATAGCAGCTACACTCACTTCTGCACTCCCTAACACTCAAGTTTATGACATACTGCTGGTGTCCTCCACAGTGAAGACTGGTGCAAAATACTTGCGTTTGGCTGTCATTTTTGTCCCTATTACTAGCTCTCCATTATAATTTTCCAGCTAAAAAATATCCATTCTTGCCTCTTTCACTCTTTATACACCTGTGGGGGTGAGGGGGGGACTTTTGGTATCTTTTACCTTAATGTTGTCATAGTATTAAACATTAATTTACTTCTCTTGGTATTAAACAATTATGTGATGACTACTCAGTAAACCTTCTAGCACTGAGATCAATCATCACAAATGCAAAGACTTATTCCTTCAGCTATCACTTATCACAAGAAATATTAAACGTGTAATATTTTATATTACAGTCCTGACGAAGGGTCTTGGCCTGAAATGTCGACAGTGCTTCTCCCTATAGATGCTGCCTGGCTTGTTGCTTTCCACCAGCGTTTTGTGTGTTGTTTGAATTTCCAGCATCTGCAGATTTCCTCGTGTTTTATATTTTATATTTGCTTTTTCTGAAAATGTTATTATTTTCTCTCCCTAAATCTTTCCTTCACCTTTTCATACCTCTTCTGACATTGAATTCTGCATTCTAATTTTAGATTCTATGGCTAAGGGCAGCTCCAATGCCACCTTCAAATTGGCCAATGACACGATTGTTGCTGGACAAATCACAGGTGCTGATGAGAGGACGTCTGGTTGACTGGCACTGCAGAGACCTCTCACTCAATATCAGCAACACTAAAGAGCTGACTGTTGACTTCAGGAAATGGAAGGAGGATGATTGTGCACCAGTCAACATGGGGGTGGGGGAATTGGCAGTATAAAGAATCAGCGCTTTAAATCCCTGTGAGTTAACATATCGGATGGTCTGTCCTGGGCTCAGCACATATATGAAATCATAAGGACAGCACACTCGCATCCTTTGTTTTGAGGTTTAGCTTATCAACAGATGCTATTGAACCTGCACAGATATCCAGTAGAAAGTGTAATGAGGGCATTACTGTGATTAAACAGCACACTGACAGGGTAAACCAGAAACCATGGCTGATGGCAGAGGTTCATACACTGCTTAGTGATTGGGATGCAGCCTTCAGATTGGAGGGACAGGGTGACTCTAAGGTAGCAAGAGCCTCGGCTCCTGAGCCATTAGGAGTGCAAAGTGTGAGTATGTGAATACACACAGAAAATTCAGACACCTCCATGATACCAGGGGCACGTGGTACATTTGGCAAGATCGTGAGTCCATGTTGCACATCATCCTTTCCTGATGGACTGAATGCTTGCTATGCATGATTTGACCAATTGAATGATGTGCCATAAAGGAAAGCCCTCTCTCTTCCAGAGAAACAGGCACCCTGTCTGGCTGCAGCTGAGCCAAGGAGGACCCTAGCCAGGGTAAACCCACGCAAAGCTGCGGGGCTGAACAAGAAGCTGGCCAGGTCCCGAGAGACTGTGCAGTTCAGCTAATGAAGGTCTTGAAAGGCATCTCTAATATCTGTCCTCCAAGAGAACCACAGCATTATCGTGGTTTGGAGGCTTGTGTGACTCAATGACCCAAAGAGCTCTGTTGGCTGGAGTCAGGGCTATATGCTTTGGCTCTTGGTAGGGTCACCAAACAGATCGAAGGGTAGAGGACACGAATGGTCTACTGATCCTCCGGGTTCAGGAGTTCAGCTCAACAAAATCATTAAGGAAATGGCAATGAAGGTTCCTTCCACATCCGAGGCTTTCCTGAGTCTTCACACAGGACCTCAGGATTTGTATGACTGACAGTAGTGAAAACTGAGAGGAAGCAGCTGACATGATGAGGGAAGCCTGGAAAACTGCCAGAGATGTAGGACCTTCATTGCTGCCCGAAACACCAGTGGCTTTACAGGCAGTAAGCTATTATCTCCCTGAAACATTCTACTGTCCGTGCAGGCTTCAAGACAGCCACCATCATTCTGGTGCCCAAGAGAGCAATGGTAACTGTCCCATTGGCAGTAACTTCAGCAATCATGAAGTGCTTTGAGTGGATAGCAATAGCTCAGATAAAATCTCACCTTCCGGCTACATTGGACCCTGTCCCGTTCGCTTACCACTCAAACTGGTCCATCAGTGATGACATAGCCTCAGCCCTCCAATCCATCCTCCCACCTAGAAAATGGGATGTTTTTCAACTTCAGCTCAGCATTTTAACATGATCGTCCCTCGGAGGAAGGTGGGTAAACTATCCTGTCGGGACTCGACACCTCTCTGTAACTGGATCTTGGACTTCTTGATGGACGGACTCTGGCCTGTCGGCATGAGCAGCAACATCTCGTGCTGCTCCATTAGTCCCCCTGGGC
Source organism: Hypanus sabinus (assembly GCF_030144855.1). Taxonomy (NCBI): domain Eukaryota; kingdom Metazoa; phylum Chordata; class Chondrichthyes; order Myliobatiformes; family Dasyatidae; genus Hypanus; species Hypanus sabinus. The sequence continues at coordinate 39,936,073 of NC_082717.1, forward strand.
TGTGAGCTCAGCCCACTACTGTTCACGCTACTGACTCAGGACTGCACTGCCAGATTCAGCTCAAATTTCATCAAGTTCGCTGATGATACCACAGTGGTTAGCCTTATCAGCAACAATGATGAATTGAGAGGCTTCTCACATGGTGTGAGAACAACAACCTGATTCTCAGCGTGGGCAAGGCAAGAGAGATGATAATGGGCTTCAGGAAGGCACAGTTCAACTATTCTCCATTACATATTAATAACTCTAACCTGGACCCACAACACTGCTTATCAAGAATAATGAACACCCTGCTACCACTGAGGTCTGTCACTGGGTCAGCAAGCTGTTTGCTTGTGTTACACTTCACTACATGAATTGCATTTTATTAACTTATTTGCAGTACAATATTTTTGGTTTATATGCTGTGTGTGATATGTTTGGGTGCACAGTGTTCTGGAGGTACATTGTTTCATTTGGTTCCGGTCAAATCATTTTTTATTGTTATTTTGACCATAACTGCTGTTACAGTACACAGTAAAAACGAGACAACGTTTTTCAGGACCATGGTGCTACATGAAACAGTACAAAAACTAGACTGAACTACATAAAAACAATACAGAAAAAACTAAACTAGACAACAGACCTAGGACTGCATAAAGTGCACAAAACAGTGCAGGCATTACAATAAATAATAAACAAGACAATAGGCACAGTAGAGGGCAGTAAGTTGGTGTAAGTTGTATGTACATCTACAGTCAGTTGACAATGAATTTGAAGGTGAACTTGCATACTGGTCTGGTACAACAATTCAAATTCATAGGGATGTCTGAAGCCGCAGAATGTAGAGGACTCTGCCTAACACATCATAAGCACATCTCATCCCACCATCCAGGTCATGCCATTATTTTGTAGCTGTCATCGGAAAGGAGGTACAGAAGTCCTACACTAGCAACTTCAAAAGCAGCTACTTCCCTTCAACTATTTGGTCTTTGAATCAACGAGCAAAATCCTAATCATGGCAATTGTGTTTTTTCTTGTTTAAAAACTATGATTTTTTTCTTGTGAATGTCCCTTAACAGTAGTATTGCAGGCAAATATCATTTAAGTTTTTCATTGCACCTGTGCATGTGTGTATCTGACAATAAACTCGACTTTTGCCTTTAGTTTGCCAACTTCGTATCGCCTTTGACCTGTTGATTTCAGAACCCTTCAGATGGATTGATTAAGGAGGTTCAAAGTCCGGTTCCTTGTCATAATCGTGTGTTCATGTATGCACAGGGAGAATGATGAACTCATTTGCAGCAGCATCAAAGGCATACAAAGCAGAATTCACAAATGAAACAAATTTTACAGTAAAAATAAAACTGGAATGAAAGAAAACAAGCTCCATTTTAGTGCAAAGTTGTTGGTGGTCATAGTTTTACTCAATTTTGCTAAGCCTTTATGATTAGAGTCTTGCCAGTTAATTCAAGAACCAGATAATTAAAGGGAAGTAGCTGTTCTTGAAAGTGGTGGTCTGAAACTTTAGGCCTCTATACCTCCTGCCAGATGGGACGGCAAAAAGAAAAAAAGCATGGTGGGATTCTTTGATGGATATGGCCTTCTTGAGGCAGTGCCTCCTGTAGATACTACCAGTGCTGGGGAAGGATATGCCTGTAGATATTACTGGTGGTGGGGAAGGATATGCCTGCTGTATTGGGTAAAGGTCACCCCACTACTCTGCACATTTGTATTGCCATACCAGACCATGAGGCAACCAGTCTGGGTACTTGCAACAGTACATCTACAGAGGTTTGTAGAATGTTTGATAAGATAAACCTCCTTAATTTCATAAAAGATGCTGGTGCACTTTTATGATTGTCTCTGTTTGCTAGCCTGGGATAGGTTGTCCAACATGTTAACACCCAGGAATTTAAAGCTGCTGACTGTCTCCACTGCCAATTCACCAACATAGACTGGCACATGTTCTCTCTTCTTCCCCTTCCTAGAGTCAAACAACAGCTGTTTTAGTTTTGCTGATGTTGAGCAGATGTGTGTGGCATTCTTTCAGATACAAGATGCAATTTTCGTTCCTCAGTTCTGTTTAGCTCAGACTTCCTATTCAAAAAAATATTTAAATTCCAAGTGTACAAAGGCAAGTTTAATTAATGACAAATATAATTAGTTTCTATAGCAAAATGTGGTTTGTAATATGTACTGAAGATGAATTGTTCTCTTCCCTCAGTATCATTACATTAACCAAATAACCTTCATCTCCTAAGTACATAGACGCTCCCTGTTCAGCCGAAGCTGGAAAACCGCATACTTTCACAAAATACGTAATAGTCATCAGTGATCTTTAATCATATCATTTCCATTCTGCGATGACTCAGTTAGAAGTTGAGCCATGCAGAGTATAAGGCAAGTACAGAGAATGCTAGAAATGCTTGGCCTGTCAGGCCATATCTGTGGGAAGAGAAACAGGGCTAGTGGTTCAGCATTTCCAGCAAATTCTATTTTTAATTTAGATTTCCAGATCAAGATAGAAACTTAGAAAACCTAAAGCACAATACAGGCCCTTCGGCCCACAATGCTGTGCCGAACATGTATGTACTTTAGAAATTATGTCGGATTACCTATAGCCCTCTATTTTTCTAAGCTCCATGTACCTATCCAGGAGTCTCTTAAAGGACCCTATCGTATCCGCCTCTACCACCATCGCCAGCAGCCCATTCCACGCACTCACCATTCTCTGCATCTGTTTTTTTAAAAAGAACTTACCCCTGACATCTCTTCTGAACCTACTTCTAAGCACCTTAAAACTGTGCCCTCTCGTGTTAGCTATTTCAGCCCCGGGAAAAAGCCTCTGACTATCCACACAATCAATGTCTCTCATCAATGCAGATTTTACTTTGATTTTCAGAAAATAATGTAAATGTTTTGAATCTTGGATTGAGCTGAGCTAGTTGAACTTGTAGAATAACGGTAGGAAAGTTATTAACATGGAATTAACTCCAGCTCTGCTGAATTGGGGTAAGAATGAAATGCCCACAGGGTAATTGGGTGGCTGATGGAAGTGGAGTGTGAGATAATTTGATTTATACTTTGAGTTTAGAACTCATGTGTTTTACAATGAATTGTTCCAACTCTAAGCAAAGAAAATGGAAGATTGAAAGCAAGTGTATTAAATTATCATTTATTGTGGTTGGCATCTTTTTTGCTCCAACTGGTTAATTCTAATCTTGCCTCTTTCCCTCTATTCTAACTTCAAAGAGCTGAAAATATTATTCAAATGTTGGTCCTCAGTTTGAGTGAATAAACTTGCATTCATCTTAGAAATGTTGCACAATGTCATAATTTGAATGGAGAGAGAGAGAGGTTTATTTCATTCTACAAGATTTGTTCTGCAGGAACAAATAAATGCAGGTGGATGTTTAGAAGTGGGTAAGTTGCTCACGTGCTTCACAAGTTGTCTCAAAGTAATGATACCAGTTTGGGAATAATCTTCAGGTACCTTTTATATTGCACCCATGTAGTTAGTGGGATATACATGAGAAAGTCTGCAGACGCTGGAAATCTGGAGCAACACACAAGCTGCTGGAGAAACTCAGCAGGTCAGGCAGCATCAATGGAAATGAATAAACTTCTGATGTTTCAGTCCGAGAGCCACTTTCAGGTTTGAAAAGGCAGAGGCAAGTTGCCATTATAAAAAGGTGAGAGGAGGGGAAGGAGGATGGCTGGAAGGTGATAGGTCAAGCCAGCTGGGTGGGAAAGGACTGGAGAAGGAGGAATCTGATAGGAGAGAGAGGAGAGTGGATCACAGGAGAAGGGGACCCAGGAGGAGGAGACAGGCAGGTGAAAAGAGGCAAGAGTGGGAATAGCAGAGACCAGAGGAAGGGATTTTTTTTTAAACTGGAAGGAGAAATTGATATGCCATCCAGTTAAAGGCTACCCAGACAGAATATAAGCTGTTGCTCCTCCACCCTGAGGGTAGACTCTTCTTGGCATGAGAAGACGGACCAACATGTCAGAACATGAATGGGAATTGAAATTAAAATGTTTTACAGCTGCCAAGTTCTGCTTTTGGTGGAAGGAGCGGAGGTGATGAAGGATCGAGTGTGTGTGTGTGTACCATCTCTCTGCCACTTTTTGGCTTGCTTCCCTTTGATCTGGTTTCATCCTGCATTCCAAATGTGTGCTTGTTAATTGACTAACACAAGTTACCGTTGTGCGGGCTCAGAGCAAAGGAATAAAAAGCACTTGACAAGTATGTGTGAGCAAAGGTATGTTGCAGGGCACAGGAAAATTGAGCAAGGAGACTAATCAAAATTGTTCTCTGGAAAGTGGTGTGGATCTGATGGGCTGAGTGGCCCCTTTCTGTATTATTATAAACAAATTGCCTGCTATTCTGATTTTGGTGTTCTTAACACTGAATGAATTCCTGTACAATTGTTTCCATATCATCTGAGGATGGGAACCATGTTTGCTCCTTTGGTCACCTGCCCTTTGTTTTGTGGATGTTTAATAGATGGGGCACGTGGAGAATCAATATCTTTTTACCACTATTGGGAAGACTGACTTTCTTAACTCTCTCCAAATATTACTTGTTACATTAGGTCGGCAAGAAAAAAATGCTTTCAAAGCAAGATTGCAGGAACACTTTAAAGGACTGTTACATCTGATGGATTTTGTATGCATATACAGTATATATTTCCATAACAATGGTGCTCCCTGGAGTTGTTTTTCTATATTCAATTGTGTAAAACATGGTGACAAGTTGACATCTTGTTTTGTATTTCAGCCAGTTTTTGCCTCATCAACAAATAAAAATGGGAGAGAAATAAATGCTGGGTCCATTGTTGTTTATCATTTATAATGATTTAGATGTAGTAAACTGGATCGGCAAATTTACAGGTACTAAAACTGGGAGTAAAAGGGACAGTGAGGAAGGCAATCAAAGCTGAAAAATAGTAGCGGAAATTTAATGTGGACAAGTGTGAGGTGTTGCTCTTTGGAAAGACAAAGGTGAACAGAAGGGCACTCAGGAGTGTGCACTAACAAAGGATTCTGGGAATACAGATCCACAATTCCTTGAAAATGGCATCACAGGTACAACATGGTCAAAGTGAAAGCGCTTGGCACATTGGCCTTCATTAATGAGGGCGATGAATATAGAATTTGGAATATTGTGTTCACCTATCTACAAGAGGGGTATAAATAAGCTTTCTAGAGCACAGAAAATTGTTGTTGGGACTTGATCTGTGTTTATAGGAAAAGGTTGAATAGGTTGTATATGGTGACATGTACTTTGATACTTTACTTTGAAGAGGGCAGAGCTTAGTGATGATGGTGCTAAATGGCGACATCCTTGACAATAAGATATAGGAGATATTCAGTCATGAGCTGATCCTGTTCTTCCAGTCATCCCCACTCCCCTGCTTTCTCCCCATAATCTTTCTTGCCCTAGCTAATCAAGAACCTATGTATCTCTGCCTTAAATTCACCCAGTGACTTGGCCTCCACGTCTGCTTGTGGTAACAAATTCCACAGATTTACCACCCTCTGACTAAAGTAACTTCTCCACATCTCTGTTCTAAATGGATCTCTGTTCTTCAATCCTGAAGTTGTGCCCTCTTGTCCTAGACTCCCCATGGGAAATAACTTTGTCATATCTAATCTGTTTAGATCTTTTAACATTCAGAATGTTTCTGTGATCCCCCCTCATTCTCCTGAACTCCAGGGAATACAGCCCAAGAGCTGCCAGATGTTCGTCATAAGGTAACCCTCTCATTCCTGGAATCATTCTCGTGAATCTTCTCTGAACCCTCTCCAATGTCTGTCTATCCTTTCTAAAATAAGGAGCCCAAAACTGCACACAATACTTCAAGTGTGGTCTCACGAGTGCCTTATAGAGCCTCAACATCACATCCCGGCTCTTATATTCTATACCTGTAGAAATGAATGCCAACATTGCATTCGCCTTCTTCACCACCGACTCAACCTGCAGGTTAACCTTTAGGGTATCCTGCATCAGGACTCCCAAGTCTCTTTGCATCTCTGCATTTTGAATTCTCTCCCCATCTAAATAATAGTCTGCTCGTATATTTCTTCCATCAAAGTGCATGACCATACACTTTCCAACATTGTATTTCACTTGCTACTTCTTTGCCCATTCCCCTAAACTATCTCAGTCTCTCTGCAGGCTCTCTGTTTCCTCAGCAGTACCTGTTCCTCCACCCATCTTTGTATCATTGGTAAATTTAGTTACAAATCCATTAATATTGTAATCCAAATCATTGACATACATCGTAAAAAGCAGCAGTCCCAACACCAACCCCTGTGGAACTCCACTGGTAACCAGCAGCCAGCCAGAATAGGATCCCTGTATTCCCATTCTCTATTTTCTGCTGATCAGCCAGTGCTCCACTCATGCTAGTTACTTCCCTGTAATCCCATGGGCTCTTATCTTGCTAAGCAGCCTCATGTGCAGCACCTTGTCAAAGGTCTTCTGAAAACCAAATACAGCACATCTTCTGCATCTCCTTTGTTTACCCTGCTTGTAATTTCCTCAAAAAATTGCAGTAGGTTAGTTAGGCAGGATTTTCCTTTCAGGAAACCATGCTGGCTTTGGCTTAACTTGTCATGTGCCTCCAGGTATTCCGTAATCTCATCCCTAACAATCGATTCCACCAACTTCCCAACCACTGATATAAGGCTAACTGGTCTTAGTTTCCTTTCTGCTGCCTACCACCCTTCTTAAATAGCAGAGAAACATTTGCAATTTTCCAGTCATCCAGTACAATGCCAGAATCTATCGATTCTTGAAAGATCATTGTTAATCCCTCCGCAGTCTCTCCAGCTACTTCTTTCAGAACCCAAGAGTGCATTGAATCAGGTCCAGGAGATTTATCCACCCTCAGACCATTAAGCTCCCTGAGCACATTCTCAGTCGTAATTTTCACTGCACAAACTTCACTTCCCTGACACTCTTGAATATCTGGTATACTGTGGATGTCTTCCACTGTGAAGAGTAATGCAAAATACACATTCAGTTCCTCTGCCATCTGTGTCTCTCACTACAATATCTCCAGCATCATTTGTATTGGTCCTATATCTACCCTTGTCTCTTTAACCCTTTATATACTTAAAAAGGCTTTTAGTATCTTCCCAATCCTTTATCTTCCCAATTCTCTATCATGCTTTTTTTTTGCTGGTGGGGCAGGGGATCATTGTCTTGCTGCTGCTGGGGGTTGATTTCGGGTTCTAATGTTTTAACTGTCATTCTTTCTTTGGGGCACTCCTCTTCTTGTGGATGTTTGTGAAAGAAAAGAACTTCAGAATGTATATTGTACACATTCCCCTGGCATAAATGTATCTATTGAAACTTTATTTCCTGGAGGGCAGCAGAATGGAGGGGAGATCTCAGATTTGTACAAAACTGAGGGGTATAGATAGGGTGAATGCCTCCAGGTAGGATGAGACTAGAACTAGGGATAACACATTTGGGTTGAAATGTGAAACATTAAAGGGGCATCTGAGGGTGAACTTCTACACTCAGACTATGATGCAAGGGTACAACGACCTGCCAGCGGAAGTGGTAGATATGGGTTTAATTGAAACATTTAATTGGAGTGATGCAAATCTTGTGTAACAGAGTTAAATAGATGGTAAGTATTAAGAGTCATAGAGCACTACAGCACAAACACAGGCCCTTTGGCCCATTTAGTCCATGGTGATCAGATTTCTGCCAATTCCAGGATTATGATCCAGTTGCAGGTAGGTGGGAATTGGCAGAAATCTGATCACCATGGACTAGATGGGCCAAAGGGCCTGTGTTTGTGCTGTAGTGCTCTATGACTCTTAATACTTACCATCTATTTAACTCTGTTACACAAAATTTGCATCACTCCAGTCCTCCTCCATGTTACCTTACCACACCCCACCCTTCTGCTTCTAATTCAACCTGTAGTCAGTTACATGGAGAAATTGGATAACCGTGCAATATCTTAGCTCTGGTCAATGGTTGGAAAATCTACTGAAACTAATATCCATTACCTCACTCCTTATTTTATCTACTGCAGTTTGGACAATTTGCAAAGTGGGCCAGTAATCTTGCTTTTTTTAATGCGATGTTTGCCTATTAGAAAACTGCCTGAGCACTGAAGAAATAAGCAATTACTTTGTGAGTACAATCACACTGCATGTTCGTGGAAGTTTTTCTTGAAAGAATACTTATTTCTGCTTTGAGTGATTTTTCTCCTGGAGACTGCAAAACTCTGCTGGAACTCATTATCAGATCCCTGTGGACATGAAAGAAAAATTGTAAATTCTGAGAAGTCCTGAAGAAATGGGATACTGGGTATAGGGTTACAAACTAACAATGGTGGCTAAATCCAGTTGTATCCTCCCCTTTTCCCACAGTGGACTAACTCGCAGAAGTCTTTTGTTTATTATACATTGACTGAGAGGTTGGAGAAAAAACCCAGCAGTGCAGGGGGTGAAGTAACTGCTTGGCACTGAACTCAAAACCGCACGGGGATTACAGTACTGATGAAAAGTTCCAGTAAAAACAAAAAAGGAGCTTTTTTTTCTTCTTCAAGCCATGCATTTCCTTTATGGCAATTTTATTTAAAGAATGTGTTTTTGGTACTGCCTTGGCTGTCTGACTAACCCTCACGGGGTGTGTCTGCGGTTTGCTCCACACAGTAACTCTTTTGTTTATGAACTGCCGCCAAAAATACAAAGGTGAAGTGTTTGTATAAACAACACGTTTGACCATACTAAAAAAAAATGCTAGTGCGGGGTGCTCAATCAAAACAAAGTTCTTAATCACATCGTGTCCCAACAATATTTAAAAATAATGTTTTATTTTTTAAATTTAGAGATATAGCATGGTAACAGGAACCTCTGGTCCAACGAGCCCATGTTGCCAAATTATATCCATGTGACCAATTAACCTAGTAGCCCATATGTCTTTGGAGAGTGGCAGGAAGCCCTAGCACCTGGAAGACACCCAAGTAGTCACAGGGAGAACACACAAACTCCTGACAGACAGGGGTGGGAAGTGAACCCAGGTTGCTGGCACTGTGCTAACATTACACTAACCGCTATTCTACCATGCCAGTACTGTCAGTATGCAGACTGCTATCCACTGCCAATGTTTTCAGAGCACTACAGAGCGACACCCCAGCCTTGTCCTGTTGATCCAGCAGAGTGATACAGGGAGCAAAATGTATTTAGCAATACAGCATGATAACAGGTCCTTCTGGCCCAATGGGCCCATGTCACCCAATTACACCCCCCTAACTGCTCAACCTGTCACACTGTATGGCTTTGATGTGGGAGGAAACTGATGCACATGAGCGTGCAAACTCCTTGCAGACAGCAGTGGGAAGTCAACCCAGGTTTCTGATGCTGTATGCTATGCAACCATTCCACCCCTGCTTCATGTCAAGTAGTCCATTCTTAATATATGGTCCCCACATAAGGGATGTATCAGATAAGAACAGATATTACAGTTGATCTTAGCCAAAGGCCGAGAAGCGATCTCCTTCGCTGCCTTGCAGTCATACCCACCCACGGGGAAAGGGTTCGGGAGTAAACTCCGAGGAAGAAATCCAGAGTCGGGGTTTCTGAGGCAGTTTGATGTTTACAACTTCACTCTAGCAACCTCAGTGACGACACTGGTGCCAAGCTGTATCGGTGCTTGCCCTCCCCTTGGACTTATATCAGTGACGTGGAGAGGGGGAACCACTGCATGGGCAACAGCTGGTTCTTCAAATCTTCCTGTCCAGGTTTGTACCCTGGAGAGGACACAATCCATCAGAGGCACGAACCCACGATTCCCTGGGATTGACGGCTGCCTGCTAGTCACCAAGCTCCTGTTAGCCGTGTGGCTGTGACCGTGGTCTTGTTCAGCTGGTGCGTTGGCACTTGGAGCCAGAATGAGCAGCTCATAGTGCCGAGGGATTTCATCATCTCCCAGAAAACATTCTTCAGGGCACTGTGGGCTCCAAAGGTTAGAGACAGCTTAGACTGGCCAATACCTGGATTGTGAGAAAGGTCCACTGGTGATCTACTATCAAGTGTATGTTGAGAAAATGCACTTCCTTTCTTTTGAACCACAGTTGTGCATTGGCAGTGGGAATTCTATCAATTGAATGAGTGCAACCTACGACTCTGCAATTCAGGGAAGCCTACATGAGCAGAAAAAGCTGATGACTGCTCTGCTGTCTTTTGTAGGCTCGAGACAATAGACAAAATCTCTTTTTGAAATGAAAGCATCAACAGCCCCCTTAATGTAGAGGTTAGAGACTAGCTCAATTCTCAGGCTTATTTCAGCAGCTGCTGACTGAATAATCCTGAGGCTAGGAAGTTAATAGTGACAGCAGAAATCGAGGCACTTTTGAGTTTGTATTCATGATTTTCTGAGGTCACTCTGCCTTGCGGAAGCATCATTATTTCTCGAAGAAGAGTAGAGAAGTCATCCTTTTAGCATCACCCTTTTGACTTTTAGCACTTTCATCATGACTATAAGAAACTGCAGAATGTTATGAACACAGCTCAGTCCATCACAGGAACCAGCCTCCCCTACATAGACTCTGTACTTCTCAATGCTTCATTTAAAACAGCCAATATAATAAAAGACCCCACCTGGCTCACATTGTCTCTTCTAACTCCTCCGATCAGGCAGAAGCTATAAAAGGCTTGAAACTATGAGCTACCAGGCTCAAGAACAGTTTCTCTCTCACTGTTATCATTCTTTTGAATAGACTTGTTCAGTATGTCGTGGCCTCATAATCTATCTTGTTAAGAACTTATACTTTATTGGTTGACTGCACAGCAGTTTTTGGTAGCTTTTACACTTTATTCTGCATTTTTATTGTATTATCTTATTCCAGTTAAATGCACTGCAAAATGATTTGATCTGTATAAACAGTATGCAAGATAAGTTTTTCACCGGATCTTGGTACAAGAACTTTGTTCCCACTGAAACTTGTGATTGAGTATTGGGTGCTGATTGCTTCAAAAGGATGCATCCTCAAGAGGCCCTGGAAAATGTCTTTTGTACACCTGTGTTATCTATGAACAGAAATGTTGGCATTGTGTATTGAATATTTCAGTAATATTTGAGTAATACTGTAACTATATTGCTTGTTGTTTAACATAGCTAGACAAATAAAGTATGTGAACATTATAGGTCATCACACCATGTAATAGCGTGTTAGAAGAATGTGAATGGCATGTGTCATCACACCATGTGATAAGTGTGTGCCTCGCTTAACGTAAACAGAGTTTGAAAATGCAACAACGTGGGCACATACAAGGATGATGTCAGGCAGGTAAAAATTGCACAGGGATACAAAGATCAGGTCGGACATACAAGGATCATATCGGCAGAGAAAAGTAATTGCACGGGGAAGAGATAAAAGACAAAAAGTCAAGTTAGTTTCGAAAAGAGCACTAATCTGCATTCTGTTGATGAAAAATCTGATAATGGTGAGAGTGACACAGGACTGGGTAGCCAATGTGGAAACTAACAATAGACAAGCAACATGGCTTACACCAGAAGTGAGCGGTAAATTAATTAAAATGGGATTGGACACTGGTTCAGCTGTTTCAGTCATTCCACAACATGAGTTTGAAAGGCATTTCAATGATACTAAGTCCAATGGGAATGACATTCATAACAGTGAAATACAGCAGCCAACAAGCCATGCTGAGCTAAAGACAGGACGACTAGCGTTGTGGGGACATGATTGGCTGAGACAACAGCAACTGGATTAGAAATCCAATTGCATGCCACATCCCCGGCAATTAAGTCATATGACAGAAAACTAAGAAACAAACTGGATGATTCCACAACAGTCTCCCTGCTGATTACCATGAACCGCTGCCCTAAGTGGTACAAACAGGTGTTGGTGCCAACCTCTGTGCCCCAGTTGGGAAGAATGTTGGACCAAGGAAGGACTGTGCCACTCAGAGGAATTGAGAAAGTGACAAAAGCAGTAGTCCGGCTACAAAAGTTTTTGTAGCCAACATATCTGAGAAAGCTTCTGATGTGCTGATCAGGCAGTGACTTGCGAAATGTGGCTTGGATTTAAGCTGGAAGAAAGTTCAAGGAGTTTCAAGAAATTTGCAAGCATTTGGCTCTTGTAGGTATAAAGAAGCACAAACTACACTGTGTGCATTAAAGTTAATGCATGAACTTCAAGTGGGAGTCAAACAGCTACTTATAAAACTAGATATAAAGACTGAAGCCCAGGTGGAGGAATAGAAGACCAAAAAGAAAGGAGCCAATGGGAATACAAAAACAAAGGATTCATCAGAGGATATTGATGATGAGGATCCAAGGAAAGAGATCAGATCATAAAAGAAACAATTAGTGAGAAAATACTCCAGTGACCTAAATGAACCTTCCTGAGATCAAGATGCACATCCTAGAAAGATGAAAAAGGAAAAGAAAGAGGAAGACAACATAAGTGCTATGGAAATAGAAAAAGATAAGTGACACCTAATTTCTTGAAATTAGAAAATTAAGGGATACTCACAAGAAACTAGAAGAGGAAAAAGAAAGGCAAGAAAGAGAGCAGAAATGAAAGCATGAGTGGAATCAGGACAGTGGGAGAGAACCAAATATAAGGAAAGGCAGTGTGATGGAAAGGGATCAAGAGCAGGCAAAAGACAGACAAAGAAGCCGAGACCAGGAGAGAAGCAAGGATCAAAGTAGATCAAGAGAAAAGCTGAGAAAAGGAGAGGAAAGGTGTCCAGAGCTGTCAGAACCACTTCCAGCAGTTTTAGTGTCAACTCCTCGAGCCACCATGGAGCAAGGCCTCAGAACCAGAGAATGTTTTCACAGCTGCAAGCCTCAGCTTCAAAGCAGAGTGATCTCCCTTGTCAGGAAAGATGTCATCCCACAAGAGTAAGAAAGCCTGCACTGCAGTTAAATCTTTCGCAACACACAAAATGCTGGAGGAATTCATCAGGCCAGGCAGCATCTGTAGAAGAGTACAGTCAACGTTTTGGGCCGAGACCTTTCGGCAGGACTGGAGAGAAAAAGCTGAGGAGTAGATTTAAAAGGTGGGCAGAGGGGAGAGAGAAACATAAGGTGATGGGTGAAACCTGAAGGGGGAGGGATGAAGTAAAGAGCTGGGAAGTTGATTGATGAAAGAGATAGAAAACCATGGAAGAAAGAAAGTGGGGGAGGAGCACCAGAGAGGAGGCGATGGGCGGGCAAGGAGATGAGGCGAGAGAGGGAAAAGAGGATGGGGAATGGTGAAAGAGTGGTGGCGGGGGCACGACCAGAAGTTTGAAAAATCGATGTTTATGCCAGCAGGTTGGAGACTACCCATACAGAATATAAGGCATTGTTCCTCCAGCCTAAGTGTGGCCTCATCATGACAGAGGAGGAGGCCATGTATAGGTATATCGGAATGGGAAGTGGAATTAAAATGGGTGGCCACTGGGAGATCCTTTTGTTTCTGGTGGAATTAAATCTTTTGGCCTGAATGGGACATTAATATTTACTACACCCCGGATGTCTATATAATAGTTGTATTATATAGTTAGCATATATAGTAATGGTATACAAGTTGAGATGCATTCTATTTTGAGTTGGAGTTTATAGCTGAGCAAGGAGGAGTGTGGTGTATTGAAAAATTCAGTAATATTTGAGCAATATTGTAAATGTATTGTTTGATTAAGCATTCTTTGTTTAAACAATTAAAGTAAAAACAAAGTTAGACTGTTATTCCTGGATATATATTTTGCTTTTAATTGGTTTTATGTTTTGGAGTTACAAATTATAAACATTACAGAAGGTCCTGACAAATATCCATTGTAAGTCAGTAATGGAAGCAGCCAAGTGCTTGACGATGTGAGAAAGGGTCAGCATGTAATGCAAATCAGGAGACTTCAAAATGGTACTTTTAGCAGTTTGACCACAATTGGAAGGTTAGTGTGATTGACTAAGTAACATTTCTGGGATTCAGTTTTAGTAAAATCTGATTGTTCCACAAATGAAGAAACTTGCCATGGTTCAGACCAATGTGGTTGAAGTATTCCTAATGACAAATTTTGATTGTTGTACCATTGGTGTCATCTGGATGAGTTACACACTGGAAAAAAAATTGCAATTCAACATGAAAATTTTGATATTAAAGGAGAATATGTTGTCATTTCCAAAAATTGACATTCAAAAGCACAATTATTTTAACATGATTCTCAAAAGAAAAACATTGTTTGCAGTTGTATATATGAATTTTTAGTGGATGGACTTTTCTCTCTTTCGGGTCAGAAAGTAAATCTACTTTAAATTGGCAAAAATACTTTAAATTCATGAGACAACTGTTGTCTCCAGTTGTAATATTCAGTTCCATAATTAGATACAGACTATTTTAGTCATGGAGTGTAAAAATTTATAAGGACTGATTGAAAGATTGTGTTACCATGTTTTATTCATTTACTCTGGTTATGCTCATAGTTAACAATCATCGCTTCCTTTTTGACTCAGCAAAGAAATGCCTTGAATGCTGTAATCCTTATGTACATACACCAGATTTAACCTTTGGTCTATACTGAATTAATTGATCTCATCAGTGAAATAGTTGGATACTTCAAATTCTGACACAGTGAGGGTGAAAAATGATCTAGAATGTCCTCCTTTGTCTATTTTGCGGGGAAGTAAAATTACAGAGATGTCTGAATAATGATTTTGTTTCCTGCTGTCTTGCTGTTCTCTGAACTCGTAGCCAAAAAAAACATAGACACTGGAGGTTTGAGTTCTATGAATCTGCATTATCAGGTGAAACCCTTTTCACTGGTAAATATCAGAAAGGCATAGTTCATAATTGGAAAATGCCAATAAATGACATGGATTTCTTGTGGTGGATTACAAGTGAGCACTGTTTGAGCCTGTCGAAGATGTCATAGGAAAAGAATACTGCAAGGTGAGAAAGATTGAGTTCGTACAAAAAAACCCGATCTAACCTCAGGACATCTGGAAGTGCTTTGCAGCTAACGTAAGAAGTTTGACAGCTAATGGTAGACAACAAGATCTTGCTGAAATGAATTGTAGTCATCCTCACTCAGTGCTGAGACCAGTAAATGAGTAATGGGAGATAAATGGGGGTGGTTTATTTTGATCCTCAATGCCGGATCTGTAGAGAACCATTGGCAAACTGAAGTGCATGGACTAACTTGATTTGATTTCCATATCTGTGCATTGCAGCATGGAAAATGGGATTGAGCTGACATCTGCTCAAAACTTCAGGCAGCACACTAACATCCTGAGCAGAGGGCCAGAGCATTTTGTATCTGATCTCTGTTTTACAGCTGCTGGGGTGGTTTGTACACAACTCCATTCATTTGAAAAGAGTCACTGCTTTTGATAGCAATAGTACAGTTAACATACTCTAATTTCTTTTTCTTACATGTATCTTGATGTTTTAAACTCAGTTATGGTAATTTAATATGCTTTTAAACAAATTAAAGGTTTCAAAGTACATTTAAAGTCAGAGGAAAGGGTTAACTCAACCTCTCTTTGTGCTCGCCATTGCCTTTTACAGTTTAAGATTGTTCATAGAGCCCATTTGTCTAAATCTAAACTATCTCAATTCTACCCTAACATTAGTCCGCTTTGTGATAAATGCAAGGGGGCGAGGCCTCTCTCATTCATATGTACTGGTTCTGTCCTAGCTTGGAGAAATTTTGGAAAGATGTCTTCACTACGTTATCGTATATTCTGAATCAGCACCTAGAACCAAACCCCTTAATTGCTTTGTTCAGTTTCTGGGGTGAGGCAGATTTACGTCTGAGTCCGACCAAATGCCGAATATTTTCCTTTGCCTCTCTCCTGGCTAGACGCTTGATCCTCCTTAGATAGAGAGATGTTGCCCCGCCCACTCATGCTCAATGGCTTAATGACAATATGGCCTGCTTGGACCTTGAAAAAATCCATTATTCAGTTCTTAATTCGGATTTAAAGTTCCATAAGGTCTGGGGACCTTTTATCGAGTACTTTCATAACCTTCCTCTTGACTAGGGTTTTTTTTTCTTTTTTTCGGTCCCTTGCTTTCAGCTCCTTTTTTTTTCTGGTAGTAGGCATTATTATCCTCGGTTGCTAAGTGTATTCACAGTCTGGGAGTTTGGCTGTCCTGATTTATATTCTCTATATTGTGTAGTTGGTCTGGAGTTTTTTTTATTGTGTTGTGGGGTTGGGGGAGGATATAAGTTTACTTGTCTTCAATTTAGGTGCTTTTTTAAAAAAAATTCTCTTTCTTTGTATCATATTGTCATTGTATGCTTAATTTTGCACTGTATTAATGTTCCTCATTCTGATTTGGGGTTTTTTAAATTTGTAAAATGTATAAAAAAACTAATAAAAAAAAGTCAGAGGAATGTATACAATATACATCCTGAAATTCTTTTTCTTCGCAGATATCCACGAAAACAAAAGAGTGCCCCCAAAGAATGAACGACAGTTAAACGTTAGAACCCCAAAGTCCCACGAGCTCCCCCCCCCCTCATGCGCACAATCAGTAGCAAGCAACGATCCCCCTCCCCCCACTGGGAAACACAAGGATCGGCACCCGCCACCAAGCACTCAAGCATGAGCAAGGCAACAGCAAAGACAGACTTGCAGTACTTCAAAGACCACATTGTTCACCTGGCATTCGACATTCCACAGGCTCTCTCTCCCTAGTAAAGGAGAGAGCTGTCTCTGTTTCACAGCAAGAGGGGAGACATAGCAAACAACTCGTTGGGGGCTTACGATGTCCATTGTGTAGCTTTTTCCGGGCCCCATGCCCAAAGATCTTAGGTCTCCGGGCACACAGCCTTAGATCTTCCATCTCCCATGACACACCAGTCTTCTGTTCGTACACTGACCTCTAATTTCCCACCCCCCCATTTCCAGAGCCACGAATACTTGGTCCTCCGAAAGTGAGCAGAGCTCTTAAGCTGAGCCCTAGGCATGCCAAACAATGGTTAGTTGTGAAACTCTGAGAGTGGGCCCCATTCCCACAAGCAACCATAGTCAGCGTGTAACTCCAGGCCAGGGTCTTCAAAACAACCCTGAAAGGGAAAAATAGAGATATGAAAGATGGAAATAGAGCTGTTTCTGAAGTTGCAAGCAAAGGAGTCGCCGTTAGGCACCATTAATTCTCCTAAGCTCTGCCTTCCATATACAAGTACATTATATTTTAATTGAACTTTTTTTTGAAAGGCTAAAGAACTTGGTTGGAAAGCTGGGGAGGATGCAGAATAGATTCATGGGAATGTTACCCAGACTGGAGGGCTTAAGATATAAGAAAACATTGTATAAAATGGGAAAGTTTTTCCTGAAGTGACAGAGGATGTCCTGGTAGGGAAAAGTTGCTAAATAATATCAGGGGCATTGTAGGCTAGGTAGCTGCAGTCTTTTATCCAAGGCAGGGGAATCTATAACTAGGCAGATACATTTTAAAGGGGTTCTGAGAGAAAAGATTTTCACATAGAAGTTGGTGGGCAGGTATATGGATTAAGATGCCAGAGAAGGTTGTACAAACAGGTACAACTATAGCCCTTAAAAAATCATTTGGGCACAGATACATGGACAGGACTTGGTTAGAGGGATATAGGCGAAAGTCTTGCATATAGATTGGAGTGGATAGGCACTTTGGTTGGCTTGGATGAGTTGGGCCAAAGGGATGTTTTATGCTCTATAACTCTGGGAAAGTGTGAATCTAAAAACCATTAAAACATTAAGAAATAATATTTAGGAAAGATTAGAACAAAGTAAATAAGAAAATAATACGTGACTAAACTTAACATCTTCAAAATCTGCAGGTCTGGAGACACCATTTAAAAGAATCCTACATCAGACCTGGTTGCTAGGGGACTTTCAGAATCTCAGCACATCTGGGCTCTGCTGTTAGACTCCACGAGGACTTGGCTACTGTAGTGGAGTGGCAGATGCCTTGTACGGAACAGGGAACAGCTGAACATCAACCGTTCCCCCGACTCATTGTCTGCAGCATGCACAGTTTGGCTCGACATCTTCTGAGACGTCTTTACCACCTGATCTGTTGATCTGTGAATTCTTAAAGACTGTGACTCTTGCCACAATTGTCATGATTTGTTTGCTGAATCGGTTACTAGGAGCCTGAGTGGCTTTTATTTGCCTTACTGGGTCCCATTTGAGAAATCTTTGTTTTGATGAAGGATCTTCAATGTAACTGGTTAATTCCATTGCCTTTCCACAAATGATGCTGAATGTAGAACATTGGGACAACATAATGCAGGACCACTCCCTTTAGCACAGACTCCACTGGAGTCTGTGCTTACCATGACGTTGGTTTAAACTACGCATCTGATTGCACTTGTTCTATATTTCTCCATTGCCTACTTGTTCATATGTCTGTCAAAATACTTCTTAAAAGTTGCTATTGTATATATTTTCACTTCTTCCCCGGCAGCACATTCCTGGCAACTAATACTCTCAGTAAAGTGAAATTTGATTCCTAAAGCTTCTTCAAACTTCCCCCTCTCATCTTAAAGCTGTGTCCTCTAACATTTAATATATCTGCTCAGGGTAAACTGCTGTATCTACCCATATGAGGGTTACCCTATGAGGAATGCCTGGCAGCTCTTGGGCTGTATTCCCTCTTGTTCAGGAATGTAAAAAGGCCTGAACAGATTAGA
The DNA here is from genome assembly GCF_030144855.1 of Hypanus sabinus. Lineage (NCBI taxonomy): Eukaryota > Metazoa > Chordata > Chondrichthyes > Myliobatiformes > Dasyatidae > Hypanus > Hypanus sabinus. The sequence goes on from NC_082717.1 coordinate 39,954,715, forward strand.
TATGGCTAAGTTATTTCCTATGGTAGGGGAGTCTAGGACAAGAGGGCACGACTTCAGGATTGAAGGACATCCATTTAGAACAGATGCAGAGAAATTACTTTAGTTAGAGGGTGGTAAATCTGTGGAATTTGTTGCCACGAGCGGCTGTGGAAGTCAAGTCATTGGGTGCATTTAAGGCAGAAATAGATAGGTTCTTGATTAGCCAGGGCATCAAAGAGTATGGGGAGAAGGCAGGGGAATGGGGATGACTGGAAGAATTGGATCAGCCCAAAGTTGAATGGCAGAGTAGACTCGAGTAGATTCTGTATCTTATCAAAGGAGTCGCCATTTAGTGCCATCATCACTAAGCTCCACCCTCTTCAAAATTCAAAGTAAATTTATTAACAAAGTACATATATGTCACCATATACAACCTATGTCTTACTGAATTATTTGACAAACCTCCCCACTATCCACAACTCTGCCAATTTCTGCCAACTGATGCGTTTTGGATGTGGATGTCATAAAAGCCTCTCTCAATCTTCTCTCACAAGCTCCTGCTTTAATTTGTTGCAATTAACCTTCCCCCAAGTTAGCACTCCCCCCGCCCCCATGTCTAGTCTTATCTTTATTCGTAACTATATAAAAATGTACAGTGTTATGATAATTGATCCCAAAACACTGAAATGCTGATCACTTGGCCAGGCTCATTCCTTAAGGTCTAATATGACCCTTTCCCTGGCTGGTTGCAAGCAACTCCCCTGGATGCATCTAAAAAATTCCACCTCATTTCAGCCACTGGACCGAAGGGAGTCCACAGTCAACATTGGGGAAATTAAAGTCATCCTCTGCAAACTATCCTGTTGTTTTTACATCAAGCCAAATTTGTCTAAATATATGTTCCTCTATAAGTTTTCGGGTGGCCTATGGGATAACTCTGTCATAGTGACTGCGCCTTTCTTATTCCTGAGCTCTACCCATATTGCCTCACAGGATGAGCCCTCTAGAACGTCCTCTCTAAGCACAACTGTGACATTTTTCCTGATCAGTAGGGCAAGTCCCCCTCCTCTTTTTATCCCTCTTTAACATATCAGAAAATTGTGAACCCTGAAATGTTGAGCTGCCAGTCCTGCCCTTCTACGCCTTTGTTCATTCTTGATAAGGTATAGGGATTGATTGATTGATCGATATGGTCTCCCCAGGATCATAAGATTGTCACTCACGGAGGATCTTCTAATTTCATTTTAGATCTCTTGGATGGATGCATAAATAAAACATTTCAAATTTCAAGTTCAAGCACGCCAATGTCTTCTGTTGAGTTAATGATTGTGAAAGCATGAAATCCCTAATTTTTTTCTCAGCTACCCACACACCTCCCATGGCTCGTCAACATGCTCCTGTCTGTTTTAGTGATCTGAACTGGTTGCTAGGAGCCTTGGTTTTTTTTTTGCCACACTTGATCTCCTATAGGAATCATGAGGTTTTACCTGGAAGCTCCTCCCATTGATGTTGCTGAGATAAAAATATGCACAAACATAAGCACATATATTTCATCTGTAATGTTTATCGAAGGTTATGGTTAAAATTTGTTGCAGTTATAACTGCTGCAATGGGGGTCAGTAATGTAGAGTGGTGACTGAAAGACTGCAATCACAGCTGGAGTAGTGGACCATTGATCTTGAAACATGACCTCAAATCTCACCATGGCAACTGGGGAATGTAAATTTAAGTAATTCATAACTATGGTATTAAAGTGAAAACCAGTCTCATTTATAATAAATATAAAATTACCAGATTATTGGAAAATAAAGCATCTAATTCACTAATGTCCTTCAGGGAAGAAATTCTTTTAGCATTACTTGCTCTGGCTTGTATGTGACTCCAAATACACAACAATCTGTTTGATATGTAACATTTTCTCAGTTTGGGAATGATTAAGAATGAAAATAAATGCTGGAATTGCCAGCAATATCCAATTCTGTAAAAGATTAAGTAAGATTTCTATTTCAACACCATTTATGGCATAAAACATAATTTAAATATAACTTGGGCTCCTATTTTTGCTACTAGCTTTAGAACTTTGCAGACTTTCTCCTTGAGGATCTCCCTTAGACGTAGATAATTCTGCTGTTTGAACAGAATTCTAAATGTACTAGGAGAACTCAAAATATTCTGTGAAATGCTTCAATAATGCCTGATAAGTTTGATCAAGCAGACATGAAATAAGTTAAATTTTGATATTATCATAAATTGAAGAGCACAACCAATATTTAGGCATAGACCCTGAATTTGAAACTTTATTGAATACAATCTCCAAGCTTATCACTACTCTGAGAGAAAAGCAAAATTAATATTTCCAATGAAAAGATATTGGTCTGAAAAGTTAATACTGTGTCTGCCCCTCTGGATGCTGCTTGGGTATAATTTGCATTATCGGTTTTAATTTTATATTTCCATGCAGCTATGATAATTAGGCTTTGAAAAGATCTTGTTTCATTTTTTGAGGAAGCCCAGTCCATTTCCAATTCACATCAATATGAAAATACAGGGCCAGTTCAGAATCCCCATGCTTTGTTGCAGATTTATTATCTACACTAATGGCTAAATTAGTTGGGTTTTGAATTGAGTGTCAAGTTTCCCAGGTTGTCCACCTATATAAAAGGGCAAGCAAGCACTTTATAGTCCTTGAGTGATTCAGTGTGCTAAGAAGCTCTTTGGTCGAGTTTACCTACACTGACCAGGTGGCTCACCTGAGTTATTCCCAGTTTAGCTAGTTTATTTATTTCAATTAAAGATTAATTATCTGGAGACATGACAATGTATAGAAACTGGTATACTATTAATATCCATAATCTTAATGTGGGTAAATAAGAAAGAGGAATTTTATTTTAAGTTGTGAACAACTTTGGAAAGAAATGTTATTAAATTAAACCTGATTTTTAAGAACAGGGGGTTCAAACAAGTTCTCCAAGTTTCCCCAGTTTAAATCATTTGAAGTTCAATGTCTGTTCAAAAATTAATGAAATTAAATCTTACTAAAATTCCAATTTACTGCTCCAAATCTCTGCAATCATTGCGCCTGGTTGTAGGTGCTCAGTTACTAGGATACAACAAAATTTCAAGTCTCTCTCATTACTCCAACCATGGATGTTAATTTACCATAATTAATGACAAACAATTCATTTTCAAAAGAAAGCAGCTAAGATTAGACATTATTAAAGTGAGAAAGTCAAAATATATTATTGACACATACAAATTATTATTTCAATTTCAGACATGTTCACTGCAAAATGTGTTTGTTTTCAAAATTATTCAATGTTTTTTCCTCCAGCAATCTGTTTCTCTCTGTTGCTTTTAAGTGTTTATCATAAGTAATTCATAGTTATAATAGAGTATGCAAGACAACTGCCCTTGTTGAAACTTCTAACTGTATGGAAAGCTTATTCTTTCAATGCTATGTTGTACTACTTTAACTTTTGGCAAAATGGTAGTCATTTACACTCAATATATAAAGCAACTAAAGACCATTTCATTACATTTTTCAAGAAGCAAGTGATAGAAAGCAAAGTTGATGGATAAATTGTTGATTTGAAACAAAATTCTATTGCATGCATATCCCTTTTGAAACTAATGGTGGAGATAGCAATGCAGTGAGTTAGAATATTATTTTTCAATTATAACCCCTCTGTTTCAATCCAGTCAGACAGATGGAATTAAAGTCTCTTCACTCTTGACAGCTGTTACAAATTCTATGTGAAATTAGTTTTGGCACTCTGAAACTGATTCCCCATGAACAGGAAGCTACAAAACAAAATTGGCAAAACTTTCAAACTAAAGTGCTCTTAAGGGTGCCTGCTGGATTAATGAAAATATCTCATGCGCTTATTCAGACTTTTCCTAAAGTTGGGGTAGGGTGGTCAATGTTAATGGAATCTAGTCCAAACAACAACACAGAACACTTCCTTTCTTTTTTAAGTCTTGGTTTTAGTCATTCCTGAGAGCATATTGAAAATAGTTGTAATCAAAGCTCAAAGTAAATTTATTATCAAAGTACTTATGTCACCATAAACAAACCCAATGTTTGTTTTCTTGTGGACATAATTCAATAGCCATAATAGAATCAATGAAAGACTCCACCCAACAGAATGGACATCCAGTGTGCAAAAGACAACTGTGCAAATACAAAAAAGCAAGTTATTGCTGCCACAGATCTTTACCAAGATTTGCAAGAATGAAATTGTATTGAAGACATCCAGCAAAAAATGACTGTTTCAATTGTATGGTTTTAAATGACTACATGAGTACTTTTCTAGTTCTAGTTATTGAAACAAAGGTATTATTAATAAGTAGGGAAATTCCTTAAGAATAAAATGCCATGTATAAAATAGAATACCAGAATGGAAATCTCTGGGCAACACATAGCATCTGCATCCAGCATCAGAAGATTTTCTCTTGTTTGTGATGGAAGTCACTGATAAAGCATCATTGATGGAAACCTCGTTTTGGGAAATTCTGTTACATATGTTGTGAATTCTTATGAAATAATTTTTTTTAGATTTTTGGGAAGGTTTGTGATATTAAAAGGTACCATGTAAAATTTGACAGGTATAATTATTTGGTGAAATTTTTAAATATTATAAATTTCAGTAGTTAAGGGTTTGTAAGTTTTTAATTTGGTTCTTGAACAAATCATGATGAATAAATGTATTAGAATTTATTCAATGCTACATTTGACATCTGCAGTTTCATTATAAAAAATGGTACATGCATACAAAATGCACTTTGAACATAGAACAGTACAGCAAAGCAACAGGTCCTTTGGTTCATGATGTCTGTGCTGACCACGATGCCAATTTAAAATGCATGTCTATCCACACAAGGTTATGTTCCTCATGTTTCCTGCCTGTTTCCCTATAGTATCTGTTTAAATGTCTCTTAAGTTGATGCTATCTTATCTGCTTTCATCACTTCTTTTGGCAATGCATTCCAAGCACCAACCGCTCTTACTTGTGTAAAGAAATGCCTCCTAAATCTCATTAAAATTTCCCTCTTTCACCTTAAGCCTATATCCACTAGTATTTGAAGTTTCAGCTCTCTAATCCAGATAACATCCTGACAAACCACTTTTGCACCCTCTACAAAACCTCGGCATTCTTCCTGTAATGCAAAGACCAGAACTGCAGCTACACCATGAGTTCCTGAATTCTTATCCCCTCAACACCTTGAGAAAGGTTATTTTGAAGATATCAGTAAATAGCTTTTGACAGAATTCAGAGGAAGACCTTGGAAATTGACTCCATTGTGCAATTAACAGCCAGTGTCTGCAAGTCCATTACAGAAAGTTGACTACAGGCTAATGGCAGGGGGAAATATTGGCACAGGCATTTACAACATGAAGAATGACCAAAAATAGTGAAAACAGAATGCATTCTTTATAGACAGGAATTATGCAGCAATATGTAAAATGTTAAGGGAGCATATTACGGCACATGATCACACAAGATTCTACAGATGATGGAATTCTCGAGCAACAAACACACAGGGCTGGAGGAACTCAGCAGGTCAGGCAGCATCTATGGAGAGGAATACACAGATGATGTTTTAGGCTCAGGTCCTTCATCCAGACTGGAAAGGAAGAAGACAAAATAAGAAGATTAGTGGGAGGAGAAGGGATACAAGCTGACAGGTGATGGGTGAAACCAGATGAGGGGGAAGGTGGGTGGATGTGGGAGGGGTTGTGAAGTAAGAAGCATGGAGGGAAGAGGGAAAGGCGGAAGAAGAAGGGATCTGATAGGAATGGATCATGGAAGAAAGGGAAGGGAGAGGGGAACTAGAGAGAAGTGATGGGCAGGAGAGAGAAGAGAAGAGATGAGAGTGTAAACAATGGGAAATGAATAAAGAGAGTGGGGTGTGGGTGAAATGACCAGAAGCTGGAGAAATCAGTCTTCATGCAGTCAGGTTGGAAGTTAACCAAATGGAATCCTCAGTGGATTCCATCTGGCCTTATTATGGCAGGAGAGCAGGCCATGGGTACGGTAGAGCAGAGGCATGCCGGAACGGAGTGTGGAATTGAAATGTGTGGCCACTAGGACGGTTTGATTTAAGAGTATTTCCAGCAGTTTCTCTTTATTATGTAAAAGTCGGATTGCTTATAATTAGATTATCCATTTAAACAGCATTCATGCCTTCTACAGTGCATGACAGTGATTTGTACAGTAGTTCAGAATCATAATCCATTTAGTTAATTCATTACATAGCTGAAGTATTAAAATAGCCAACAGCTTCTCTGATTATTACATTTACTGTAATTCATATTTGTTTTACTGTAATCAACATATATTAAGAAATAGAATCATAGAGTCCTTACAGACCCTCAGACTATTGAGTCAAATACTTCACATTTTTAAACACACATCTGCATTGCATATGGTTGTGTCATATTTTAAACACAAACAGTATATTACAGATTTTGGTAGTTTTTTTTTAAAGTTTGTCTCAGATATTCAATTCCATATCAGTTGTATATTGTATCTGTATTTTAGTGGGTGTCTTTGGATGGTCATGTAGTATTTCTGTGTTGACATTAAAATCCAAAAATTATTTTTTCCCAAATGAAAAACAACCATAGAAAATCCAGCTTGTGATTAAAAAAAAAATGAACAGAATAAATGGGGTCATAGGCAAGAATGCAAATGACCATAACTTGTTCATGCAGCATGGAAAAGAACTGAATTGCATGGTTATAAATGGAAGTCATAAACATTCTAAATCTTTCAAGCATTGTGAATGATGCTGCATTTTTAGTGTAATTCTTTTTTTGTAACGTATTTTTTATTGAAGTTCATCAAACATTTCCATGAGATGTATTTCGGATATTGTATATATATATCATATATTCATATTTGCCACAAATCTCCACATAATATTTGTCTGAGGCATACACTTAGAGAAAAGAGAGGAAATAAAGAACAAGTGAAAGGAGAAAACTATGTACAAGTAGGGGGTGACTTTTTTAATAACATTCATTAATTTGTGAGAATAAAAACTGGCCTATGAGGTGTTATGTAGTTAAACCATTTTTCCCAGTATGAATCAAATTGTTCCAACTTGTGATTAGCAGATGCTGCTGTCTTCTCCATTTTGTAAATGTTCATTGTAATTTCCATCCATGTATTTAAAGTTGGGCTCTCCTGTGATAACCATTTCCTAGTAAGAGTCTTTTTACCTGCCACCAACAGTATATCCATTAAATATTTATCTCTTTTCAACCATTCTTGAGGTATATACCCAAAATATATGGTTTTACTTTCTAAGGGTATTTCACATTTAAAAACGTCTTGTAGGGCATTGTGTATCCCACTCCAATAGTCTTTGATAATGAGGCAATTCCAGAAAATATGATAATGGTTTGCATTTTGATTTAAACAATTTCTCCAGCAAACAGGGAGCTTACTATCATAATGGGATTTCTGAGAGGGTGTAATAAAATATTTTATCAAAATTTTCCATCCAAACTCCCTCCATTTCTGTGAACTGGTACACTTCCATTGATATCTCCATATTATTGTCCATTCTTCCTCATATAATTATCCCTCCTGCCTTCTCCCATTTTGTGTTAATGTATGGTCGAATGTGTTTTAAGATTCGACAAACCCTTATACATGCTTGAAATGATTCTACTACCATTATCTGAATTATATGCTTTTCTAAATAGCTCTATCAAACATGTACTTGACTTGTTTACATTTTAAACCCTCCTATTAACATACTGTCGCATCTGCAAATACCAATAAGTCTTATTTTTCTAATAAGTGATTCTCTTTAAGCATTTCAAAACTTAAAGAGTGTTCCTTCTTCCATTATATTGCAAAGAACTGTTATTCCTTTAGCTGTCCAGTCCTTAAATCTAGCATCCAGTTTATTCGGTGTAAAATCCAAGTCATTTGCACACCATTTAAGAATTGCATTAACTCCCTCTAGTTTATATCTTTTTGTAGTAGTTTTCCATATTTTAAGAGTCCATTTCACCCATGGGTTATCAGTAGTATTTATGTAACTTTGTAGGTTGTCAGCCAAAATTGCCTGTATGGGGATGGAAAGTATCCTCTCTTCAATATTTTTCCATTGAGTGTCATATGATGGGTTGCACCAGCATATCACAGCTCTCAACTGTGCTGAAAAATAATAATCTCTAAGAGAAGGTAGGCCCCATTCCTCCTTTTCCTTGGCTAATTGCAAAGTTTTGGGACAAACTCTAGGCCTTTTACCCTACCATATATATCTTGATAACATCTTGTTCCATTCATTGAATTGATTTTGGTTAATCTCTATTAGTATGGTCTGAAAGAGATATAATAGTCTGGGCAATATATTCACTTTAATGGATTCAATCCTTGAACTGAGACTAAAAAAAAAGGCATTAGGTTTCATCTTGTTATATCTTCCTTAATTTTTTATATATAGGCTGATAATTACATTCTGATAATTTTGCTGAATCTTTTGGCATAATGATGCCCAAATATTTGAAAGACTCTGTTTGCCATGCCCAGGGATATCTATTTCCAATTTCTCTTAGTGGGCTATAGTTATATGAAAGTAATTGGGTTTTATCTATTTTGATTTTGTATCCTGATAATTGACCATGTTGTTCAAAGGATTACATCAATTTAGGTAAAGAGTATGTTGGTTGCCTTAGATAGATCAGAATGTCATCCACGTAACAGGCCAATTTATGCTCTGTCCCTTTAATAGTAATCCCCTGATATCTTCATTTTGTCTGATGAATTGAGCTAATGGTTCCAGATATAATGCGAAGAATAGTGGTGACCATGCACAACCCTTTCCAGGGTAAAACTATTTGATAAATATCTATCGATTTTAATCCTAGCAGAAGGATTGTCATATAGTGCCAGTTTAGTTTTAATAATTGTGTCATGTAGAACAAACGTATATAAAACTCTGTAAAGGAAATTCCAATTAACCGAATCAAATGCCTTTTTAGCAACCATGCTAATCACTATTGCTTCAATTTAATTTTTTTGTATATGATCCATAATGTGAAGTGTTTTTTGTATATTGTCTTGTGTTTGGAGTTGTTGTATAAAACCTGTCTGATCAGTATGTATCAGTATGGGTAGAAACTCTTCTATTCGTTTGGCCACGATGGGAGGTAAATATTCTATAGTCTATATTAAGAATGGACATTGTTCTAAATGACCCACATTGCATTTTAGCCTTGCGTTCTTTCGGTATAGCTGAGATTATCGCCTCCTTCCAGCTGGGTGGCATTTGTGCCTTTTTCTTAGAGCCCAGTTCAGTGTGGAGAGTAGAACAGGAATTAACTCATTTTAAAATTCTTTATACCACTCTGCTGTATACCCATCTGATCCTGGTGACCTACTAATATGTAGTTTTTAGTTCAGCTTCAGTAATGTCAGCAGTCATCGTTCTATTTTGTTCTTCACTTAAAGTGAGTAACTCAAGAGAATTCAAGAAGGTGTCAATTTGGGTTATGCTTCCCCCTGGAACTTTGGAATATGGAGTTTCGCAAAGCACTTCAAAAGCTTATTGAATTTCACTTAGCTTATTTATTTTTATCACTTTTGTTCTTGGATCCCTAATTCTATGAATTGTATTTTCTGCTATTTTTTTTCCAGTTTCCACGCCAGTATTTTAATAGATTTAGATCCAATTTCATAGTGTCTCTGTTTCAGAAACATTAATTTTTCCCTGATTTCTTGTGTAGCCAAACTATAAATTTCATTCCTAATTTTTATAATTTCCTCTAATGTATCCTGTGCCAAACTCTATTTGTGTTTTTTTCTCTTCCTTCAGCTTATTTTGTAATTCCTCTCATGTTTTATACCCTTTTTTTATATGAAGATATTGCAAAAATTTTCCCTCTTAAGACAGCCTTCAGAGTATCCCATAGAATGGGAAGTGAAACCTCTCCATTATCATTGAATTCTAAGTAAAGACCAATTTCTTTTTTAACTTGTTCCTTAAAATAGGGATCATTGAGTAGACTTGAATTTAGTTTCCAAATAGGACTCTTTGGTTGTAGGTCAAAATCAACAGATAAATATATAGGTGCATGGTCACTTACATCTATTGCAATTGCACAGGTGTTTATTTTGTCTTTATCATTTCCAAATGTTATGAAATAGTCTATTCTTGTATATAAAGAATGGTGAGCAGAATAATGAGTGTAATCCCTTCTGTCGGGGAAAAGGTCCCTCCATATATCAATTAGACCAACATCCTCAAAAAGTGTATTAACTTTCTTATGTAAGGATTTTGTTTCATAGGTTTTTCTATTGGAAGAGTCTAACTTTAGTTGTGATTGTAAATTTAAGTCTCTCCCACATATCAAGAGACCTTCTGTTTCCGTTACCATAATATTAGTTATTTTCTGGAAGAAACTAATATCACTTACTGGGGGTGCATATATATTCAATAGAATAACTGAATTTCCGTCTATATTCCCCCTTACCAGAATATATCTGCCCTCCTTATCTTCCATTTCAAATACTTTTTCAAAATTTATTGACACTTTCGAAATTAGTCAGACCTTATGGCTCTTCTGGATGGGGTGAGGTCTGTCTTTCTGAAAACTCACAGTCTCTTCCTGATGTTCTCCTCTCACCCTCGTCCCATCCCCTGCTTTCTCGATTCTCTCACTATTTCCCAAGCAGAGCGGGATAGCTGCTCAGCTATGCTTTCCCTCGGTTTGATCACACTGACAGGGAACCCTCTGTCTATCATGTCTGCAGTCATCACTTTCACTGTCTGACACAGCTGCATCCCGTCTTCATAAAACATTCACGGTTTAGCAGGGTATGGAATTTGGAAACAATTTTTTTTTTTGTTTTAATACTCACTTCCCTTCAGAATATTCCTTATGTTTCTGCAAGACCGCTGGGGGGCGGGGCGGGTAATCTTGATCAAAATATGTTAATTTCCCATTCAAAAATACCACCTTCTTTCCCCAGGCCTTGTGCCGAATCTCTGCTTTGGTTTTGTACTGAAGGAATCTGATTATTATTGACCCTGGCTTATCTACCGTGTCTCCAGAAGGGCTCGGGACGAGTGCATGGTGTGCTTGCTCATTGTCAAGTTCTGTAGTTGGGAGAATCTCCAGCGTGTCCCATAGTAACTTTTCTACAAACTCCACCATAGATAACCCCTCTGCTCCTTTGGGAACATTATATATCCTGATATTCTTCTGTCGTGACCTTCATTCTTGGTCGAGTAGTTCATTTTCTTGTTGATTTAACACTTTTATCATCTTTCTTAGCATCTGTTCCATGTTTTGAATGCGATCTTCCACCTTTTCAATTCGTGTCTCTGCCACCGCTATTTTTTGATTAACGTTGGTGAGCTCTGACTTGATATAATTTAATTGCTGTTTTATTTCTTTTTGGAATACCCATACCTCTTCCAGAACTTTTACTAAATTTGCTGCTTCGCCTGAACGAGGCCCAGCGTCAGCCTCACTACCACGTGCTTGTGTAAGAGAGACGCTCATTGCACTACCCCTTGTCCACAGGCTCCGCAGTGATGTTTTTTTTTTAATCTCCATTCCTTTTCCCCATTCTTGTCCCCCTTACCAGTTCAGATATCTTGTATTTTCTGGATTAACAAGGCAAAATGAGCGTTTTTCAAGAGGAGCTGTTATTTTAGACTGCCATTCTGGACAATGACGTCACCAGAACCTGTTTAGTGTAATTCTAAGTTGCTCTGAGTAGACGGACTGTTCTTTTGACTATCTGTAGATTCTGTGTTGTTGCAAATACCATAATGCTGTGATGAAAGAAAATGTTGGAAATCTGAAATAAAAATAGAAATATTTGGAAAGTCAGGCAACACTTGTGTCTTTGAGCAGAAATATTGACTCTTGTTTTACTTCCCAAAGATGTTGTCTGAGCTTTTCCTACATTTTGTGTATCTGTTGTCATGGTGATGGTTATAAAGCATGGGAACAGGCCCTTCAGCCTAACTCATCTAGGACAAGCAGGATATTTACCTGAACTAGTCCCATCTGCCTGCCTTTTTCCTATATCCTTCTATGTTTTCCCATACACGTATTTCCTTATGTCTTTTAAACATTATAACTGTATACAGCTCTGAAGCTTCATCTGGCACCTTGTTCCATCTACCCTCCACTCTGTGTGAAAAAGTTTCCCTTCATCTCCTTTTCAAATTTTTACCCTCAACTTATATCTACAGTATATCCTCTAATTTTAGTCTTTCCAACTGTGAGAGAAAGACTGAATATCCAACTTATCTCAACCTATCTATTCCTCTTTTGATTCTATTTACATACATGAGGTCACTCAACAACCTCCATGGGAAAAAAAAAACAACAGCTTATTGGACCTCACCTTAAGTTCTCCCAGTTCTGGTAACATCCTTGTGAATCCTTTCTGTCCCCTAATGATATACCTTCCATAGCTGGGCAACTGGAACTGCACACAGTACTGTGTGTGTTCTCATCAACAACTTGTCCAGTTCTAATTTGACATCCCAAACATAAGATAATCTGTGAATACTGGAAATCTTGAGCAATGTACACAAAATAGTGGAGGAACTCAACAAGTCAGGCAGCATCTATAGAGGGGAATAAACGTTTTGAGCCAAAACCCTTCATCAGTGTCTTAGTCCAAACTCTCGTATTCAGAGCCTTGACTAACGAATATAAGCATGTTTCTCCACTTTTAGGCAACTAGGTATCAGTACTTCTTGGTCTCAATTTTCTACCACACTCTCTGGCGTCCTACCATCTACACTGTAAGTTCTGCCCTGGCTTAACCGATCAAAATGTAACACATTGCACTTGTCCAAGTTACATTTCAATTGCCATCTCTTGGCCTGATTCCCCAGTTCAAACTGATTCTGTTATAATCTTGGATATCCTTCTTTACTGTTCTCACCACCAGCAGTTTTGGTGTAATCTGCAAACTTGCTAAGCTTGCTAAAATATTGTCATTAAAATCAAGAATATGGATGACAAACAACAATGGACACTATAGTCTCAGGTCTCCAATCTGATTAATAACAATCCTCTACTTCTACCTTCTTGACTCCTCAATGAAACCATTTTTGGATCCATTGGGATAGTTCACCCTGAATCCCTTGTGATTTAACATTCCAAACTAGCCTACCATGAGGGACCTTGTCAAAAGCCTTGCTAACATCTGTGTAGACAATGGCTAATCCCACCTATTGTGCCCGTCCTGATCAACCTTCCTTGTCACATTTTCAAAAACTCATATTCATAAGATACAATTTTCCACATACAGAGCTATGTTGACTGTTCCTAATCAGTCTTTGTCTTTCCAAATGCTGGTAGATCCTGTCCACCTGAACCTCCTCCAGTAATTTTCCCTCTACTGGCCCATGGATCCATGGTTCCTCCCTGTAGCCCTTCTTAAACAAGAACACAATGGTAGTGACCCTACGGTTCTCCAGTACCTCACCCATGGCTAAAGATGATGCAAATAACTCTATCTGGACCCTTACAATTTCTTCCCCATCTCCCTACAATACGTTAGACTACATTTGATCGGGCACTAGGATTTATCGCATTAACTTACCCTGACACCATCAGCACCTTTTCATTTGTAAAGTGGATTTGTTCAAATCCAACCGCTTTGGGCTGTTGCTGATATTCTGGGTACAATATAAGTGGGAATTGTTTTGGTTGCAATATTCTCTGTAAACTCCAGAGACTGTTACATGTGAAAATCCCAGGAGATCAGCAGTTTCTGAAACCACTCAAACCACCCTGTCTGGCAGCAACAATTCTAATGTTTGGTCTGAACAACAGCTGAAACTTTTGATCACGTGTATGCTTTATGCATTGAGTTGCTGCCACATGATTGGCTGATTAGATATTTGCATTAATGAGCAGGTGTACGTGTACCTTATAAGTGGGCCCCTGAGTGTATATAGTATCCTGTGGCAAACCAGTCTAAAACCCAGCAACAGGTTTGTTATGCATGCTGATGATTGCCAGCTCTTCCTCATCACCACCCCACTTGACCATTTCTCTGCTTTTAAGTCTGTCATGCAGTACTATATGAGCAGAAATGTCTCCAACCACATATTATTTTGACTTGCTATTGGTCATAAACTCTCCAGGTGAATAGTTATACACCTACCCATTGCAGATTCATTGTTGACATCTTGGGCTTGTACACTAGTTTTGAACCTCAGTGGGAAGGCCTTGTGCTGGAGGAGATGCCATGTCATGATGTCACATCGGGGAGATAGAATAAACTTTGTGAGTGAACGCTGTGAAGAATTAACAGTCCCAATCTCCTGCCATCATTTTCAAAGTAATCTGTAATTTCTTTCTGCCTGACAACCTTTAGACATTTCCATGGTTCTGCTAATTCTGACTCCTGGCTTCTCTCTGAGTTTTAATTGCCCTGCTATAGATGGCCACAACTTCAGCTGGCAGCACTCAAAGCTCTGAAGTTTCTGCTTAATCTTCTCTTCTTCATTACCTCTATTTTAATCTCTCAGCATCATCTTTGACCAAGCTTCACACGCCATTAAGCCATCATGTTTTGTGTGAATCTCTGCCTTGGGCTGTTTTGCTGTTAATGGTAATGTAATTTTTAGTTGGACTGTGGTTTGCTTTAGGAATAACCAACCACCTTTGAGACAATGGGAATGCCCTGGCAGCATCGGAAATATTCTGGTCTTTGGGGCCACCTGCTGGTCAATTGCTGAAAGTGAATCAACTTGTCAAAAATATTTACAGTAGTATGAAAAGTAATGGGCCAGAACTAGCTGCCAGCATGTGCCTGCCATTAACATATGTGTTAAGTACAGACTTACCTCGTGATTTTATTAACACTAGCAGGGTTACTACTCATAACAGACATTGCAGGGTTTTGCACAACATTAAAATGAAGATGTGATGTGCCATCCTAGTGATGTTGCAGTACTTTGATGCAGCACAGTGAAGAAAAACAGCAAGCAATAGAAAGAACTAAACAATCTCACAACCAATAGATCAGATAGAAGTTAACAAGTTTCACGACATATGCCGATGATATTAATTCTGATTCTGATCCTTAGTCCTACCACATCTAACTGTAAATGATGTTGGAAAATTTAAACAGCTAACAGACAAAGAGGCTCCAATAAAATCCCCTTTCTCAGGGATTGTAGAACCATGCATTTAGGTGCTTATGAAAAGGCTGGAGCCATTCAGAATCATTTACAGCCTGGAGAGAGAAGAGATAATCCATCTAGGCTTCCTCTTGCTATCCCACATCACAGAAGCCATTATTAAGCCAATATGATTCACTCCATGTGATATCGAGAAGTGATTGAGATTAGAGATTAAGGCAAACATCACAGGACTGGACCAAATCTCCACATGAGTACTTAAGGCCTGCTTTAGAACTACCTGCACTTGCAGCTAACAAGTTCAGCACAGTTAGAACATTACCCAATAATGTGGCTATGTCCTAGTTCACAAGAAAAAAGAACAAAACCAATCTGACCAAATGCTACTCAATCATTCCACTCTCAATGATCTACAATGGGCGGAAATCTTTGTCAAGACATTTATTAAGTGGCAATTGTTTACCAATAACTTACTCAGCAATGCCCCATTTGGATTTGCCTTTGAACTCCAGAATTCAGAAGTGCTGAACTCAAGATGAAATGGGAGTCATTGCAGATGATGGGATTAAAGTGGCTTTGTAAAGATGAATTCAGTGGGCATCAAAGAGGAAACATTCCAGTAGTCTGCGTGAGGATCAGTGTAACCCTATTGTTGCTCTGACTGACTTTTTGATCTCTTTCTGCCCTGTTGAGTGCTCCCAAGAATAGGTTTTAATTGATCAGTTTCAAAATTGTTAAAAAAAGTCAATGAAACGATCAATAAAATGTAAGTGATTAATATGTTAACATTTAAAATAATTGCATTTTTAAAACATTCAACCTAACTCAACTAATTCAAAACTCAGTTTGTGGACGACTGACTTCCACACCAGATCACTAGGATGGAGACACCTGTCTGTGAATTTTGACAATGGGGTGGTCTTCGCCTGTCCCTATTACATGGTATGAGCAAATGAAGTCCTGGTGCAGGGGCAAGGAGGTCCAGAATAAATTATCACCGGACTTCACTGCCTGCAGTCAGCATGGAGATGTGCATGAACACACATGCAATCGTTGCGCATGTACAAAGTCTCACCATCTCTGTCTGTACAGAGTCAGCATTCACACAAACATGGACATGCATGTACCTGCAAGTTACACACAAAGTTTTTAGGAATACTTTGCCTCTGCATCCTTATATTTATTCTATCCTTTACAGCAATTCATCTACATTCAAATGAATGGATTTTATGATTTGATCCTAGCAATTTTCTGGTGTGATTTCTAGATTATTGCAACAAATTTATGGACTGCTTTTGGACTCCAAGGGGAACTGAAAGCCACAGTGCGACTGAGAAACCGTGAGGAAAGTTTGGCCAATATGCTTCTGAGATCAGTGTCAATACGGAAGTCTACATTTTCTGATGCTTACAAAGGTGAATAATGGAAATTCTGTGCAGGTTGTGGTTCAGTGGAAAATCGCAATATTCTTAAATCTGAAGTGGAGTGTGGGAGTTGGTGAGAATGGTTGATGGAGTCAATTATCTTTTCAACCAGGAAATTAAAATCAAATTTCACTTAACATCTTAAATGCGTTAAAATGCTGAAAAAGATCAGAACGTACAAGAATAATGTTAAAACTGAAGGACCAATAGCACTGGAAAAAATATATACACTGTATACAATTAATATACTTTTTATTATATTCAAAATAGGTTTTGAAATAAGTGTATAAGTAATAACGCATAAAAGTTAGATCTTTCAATTTAATTAAATTATTAGATTGTAAGAGTCACTCCACTCTTTAAGAAAAGAGGAAATCAAAGGACAGAGGCCATTTAGCTTAGTGGTTGGTTAGATGCTTGCTTCCATTATTAAGGATGAGGTTTCAGTGTACTTGGAGACAGATGATATTATCGGTCAAAGTTAGCATGGTTTTCTTAAGGGGAAATCTTGCCTGACAAATGCGTTAGAAATTTTTTTTGGTGGTAATAACATAAAGGATTGACAAAGATGTTGTTTACTTGGACTTTCAAAAGGGCTTGGACAACGTGCCGCATATGAGGCAGCTGAACAAGTTAAGAGCCCTTGGCGCTACAGAGAAGATACTAGCATGGGTAGAAGACTGGCTGACTGGCAGAAGGCAAAGAGTAGGAATAAAAGGGAGCTTTTCTGCTGGGCTACATGAATAATTGAGTTCTGCATGGGTCAGTGTTGGGGCCACTTTTCACGTTTTATATTAATGAACTAGATGACAGAATTGATGGCTTTGTGGCTAAGTTTGTGGTTGATATAAAGATAGATGGAAGGGACAGGTGGTGTTGAAGAAACAGGGAGTCTGCAGAGAAACTTGGACAGATCGGTTGTGCACTTTGGTAGAAGGAATACAGGCATAGACTATTTTCTAAACAGAAAATTCAGAAATCAGGTCTGCAGAGAGACCTGGGAGTCCTCATGCAGGACTCCCTAAAGGTTGTAAATTCAATGATAGTATTCATTTTGAGAGGACCAGTATATAAAAGCAAAGCTGAAGCTTTGTAAGGCATCGTTCGTACCACATTTGGAGTATTGTTAGCAGTTTCGGGCATCATAGCTAAGAAAGTATGTTCTGGCATTGGATCGAGGTCAGAGAAGTTTACGAGAATGATTCTTGGCTGCAGTGATAAACATATGAGGAACATTTGATGGCACTGGGCCTGTACTCTCCGGAGTTTATAAGAATGATGGGGTGGGGGGGATGGAATCTCATTGAAACACTGAATTTCAGTGAGGCCTATGTTTCAATTGAAAATTTCAATGAATTTTCAAAAGGCCTAGATAGAGTTGACGTGGATAGGATGTATCAAAGACAATAGACAATAGGTGCAGAAGTAGACCCTCGAGTCTGCACCGCCATTCTGAGATCATGGCTGATCATTCACTATCAATACCCAGTCCCTGCCTTGTCCCCATATCCCTTGATTCCCCTATCCATCAGATATCTATCTAGCTCCTTCTTGAAAGCATCCAGAGAATTGGCCTCCACCATCTTCCGAGGCAGTGCATTCCACACCTCCACAACTCTCTGGGAGAAGAAGTTCTTCCTCAACTCTGTTTTAAATAACTGACCTGTTATTCTCAATCCATGCCCTCTGGTACTGGACTCTCCCAACATCTGGAACATATTTCCTGCCTCAATCCTATCAAATCCTTTAATTATCTTAAACGTTTCAATCAGATCCCCTCTCAATCTCCTCAATTCCAGCGTGTACAAGCCCAATCTCTCCAATCTCTCTGCGTAAGACAGCCCTGCCATCCCAGGAATCAACCTAGTGAATCTACACTGCACTTCCTCAATTGCCAGAATGTCCTTCCTTAAACCTGGAGACCAAAACTGTACACAATATTCCAGGTGTGGTCTCACCAGGGCCCTGTAAAAATGCAAAAGGACATCCTTGCTCTTGTACTCAATTCCCCTTGTAATAAAGGCCAACATTCCATTTGCCCTCTTCACTGCCTGTTGCACTTGCTCATTCACCTTCATTGACTGATGAACGAGGACTCCTAGGTCTCTTTGCATTTCTCCCTTACCTAACTCTACACCGTTCAGACAATACTCTGCCCTCTTGTTCCTGCTTCCAAAGTGGATAACTTCACATTTATTCACATTGAATGACATCTGCCAAGTATCTGCCCACTCACCCAGCCTATCCAAGTCTCCCTGTATTCTCCTAACGTCCTCTTCGCATGTCACACTGCCACCCAGTTTAGTATCATCAGCAAACTTGCTGATATAGTTTTCAATGCCCTCATCTAAATCATTGACATAAATCGTAAAGAGCTGTGGTCCCAATACAGAGCCCTGTGGTACCCCACTAGTCACCTCCAGCCAGTCCGAGAAACACCCTTCACTGCTACCTTTTGCTTTCTATCTGCCAACCAGTTTTCTATCCATGTTGAAACCCTACCCCCAATGCCATGAGCTCGGATTTTACTCACCAATCTCCTATGTGGCACCTTATCGAATGCCTTCTGAAAATAAGAGTTGGAGAAAAGAGAGTTGCAGAGTCTGAGACCAGAGGGCACAGCCTCAGAATGTCCCTTCAGAACAGAAATGAAGAGGATTTCTTCAGCCATCATGTGGTGAATATGTAGTATTCATTTCCACAGGTATCTGTGGAGGTCAAAGGTCGATAGGTTCTTGCTTGATAAGGTTGTCAAAGGTTATGGGGAGAAGGTAAGAGACTGGGGTTTAGAGGGAAGATAAATCAGCCATAATTATATGGTGGAACAGACTCGATGGGCAGAATGGCCTATTTCTTGTTCAATATCTCATAGTCTTACTTTTTGGGGGTTGGAATGGATAGTAAAATGTCATTGTAAACTCACCTAATGCACATTTTCAGGATATTTTACAGCAGGAATAGGTCATGTGTTTCTCGGGGTTGAAATGGGACAATATATTAAGGTATGTATAGTGTATTCATTTCTATTGTTCGCACTGCACTTTATTACATAATGCATAGCGGGTTTAGTGCGTGTAACCAACAATGAATCGGCACTCTCCCTAGTTCTTGATTTCTGACAATTACTCTGGAAATGGCTCTGAAAGGAGAAGGTACAAACATCGCACAGCAACTTCTGAATTCCTCGTTTCACTGCGCACATCGCATTGTTACTGCCGTCCTGACGTTAAGTGCTTAAACTATTCGTAGCAGGCATGTCCGGAAGTTGTGGGCATGTTAAGGTATGAATGAGACGGATCCAGACTTTATACTTAGATCTCTGACAAATAAACTATCCCAGCCCCTTAGATTTGGAATAGAAATTTCTGGCAAAATGCAATTACAATAGAGTCATAAAAATATTATTTTATAGTGTTTCGGCCCTTTAGTCGTGCCCTATAATCTATAAAGTTGCTAGGTCCCGGCTTGAGGCGTTGGGTCATTAAGTCAATGTTATCAAACGTTCAGATTTCGAACAAATTCGAGTAAAACGACTGAAAGCAGGAGAACTTTCCTGGAACGCATGTCGTTTCCCTCCAGGACCTAATATCGGCTGGAACAGCCGATTTGCAATGGTGCAGCCGTCCTCAGGTTTCGGAAAGAAACATTGTCCTGTTAATGCAACCGCACGGTGAGCCGCCAGGACGGAGCCGGGAGCTGCGGTGAGGCCTGGGGTAGAAGCGGCGCATTCGTGCGCTCTCCGGGGGTCACCTTTAACTCAGCTGCTTCTCGGCGTGAGCGTCGCCCCCAGAAAGATGTGCCGCAGCGGAGCCGCTGGGCGACTGCAGAGCGCACCCCTGCCGACCTATGAACTCGCCTTCTACCTTGCCATCACTGTTGGATGCCACCTGTACTCATTCTACCAGCTGTTCGAAGTCTCCAGAAGTAAGGGCACTTCATTTTTCTGTAGGGGGAACGCTCCCTGTTATAACTCCTATGCTACATTAAAGTTGCAGAAGTTGTACCTTCTTTGTAACAACACCCACAAAATGCTGGTGGAACACAGTGGGCCAGGCAGCATCTACCTTCTTTGTAGTATGGGTTAAGTTTTTCCTAAGTACTCTATCTGTTACTATCAGAACACTAGAGTAGAGAGGAAGGATTGAATTAAAGGCTTGGGAATTTGAAATAACAGAAAATGGAGCATGTACACAAACTGTCAAATTCTGTAAGAAGTAACTCGGGAGGGTACTCACCGGAATGTTCCCTCTTTGCCTGCTGACTCGTGTTCTGATTGCAGAATCAGATTTCATATCACCGGCATGTGTTGTGGAATTTGTGGCAGCAGTACATTGCTGTACACAATAATACAAACTGTGAATTACTCTCTCTGTATAAAATATATTTAAAAGAATAATGAGGGGGTGTTCATGGGTTCAACGTCCATTCAGAAATCGGATGGCAGAGGGGAAGAAGCTGTTCCTGAATCATTGAGTGTTTGCCTTCAGGCTCCTGTACCTCCTCCCTGATGATAGCAATGGGAAGAGCGTATGTCCTAGGTGATGGGCGTCCTTAATGATGGATACCTCCTTTGAGGCTCAGCTCTTTGAGGATGACCTTGATGCTGGGGAGGCGAGTGCTCATGATGGAGCTGACTGAGTTTACTGTTTTCTGCAGCTTATTTTGATCCAGCTCAGTGTTGATGCAGCCAGTTAGGATGCTCTCCAGGGTACATCTGTAGAAATTTACAAGCATGTTCGGTGACATATCAGATCTGAAAATCCAAATGAAATATAGCCACTGTTGTGCCTTCTTTTGAATCTTTTAATCAACTCATTTCTCAATTATATCTCCCCTTTATGCATAAAAGGGAAGTGCAGGTTCATTTTGCTTCTTTATTTAGTCATTTTTGTTTCAGTGGGATAAAAGCAAAATTGTTAGTGTTTAATTGTGTCTTAAGTTTAATCAAAGTGTCTTCAAAAACATACAGAGTCTTCCCAAACCAGAAGCTCTGGATGAATCAGGATTTAAGCAGTCTGCTGAGAGCTAGATCTGCGGTGTCGAATCCAGAACCCTGCGAGAAGTTCAGATAGGCCATCGTTAGAGCGAAAAGACGATTCTGTGTGAAGTTCGAGATACAATCGGATGTTGTGCCGGGGTTTGTGCGTTACTTCCTCCAAGGCAAACCCTGACTGCAGAAATGGCAGTGATGCTTCATTCCCTGATGAGCTCAATGCTTTTTATGCATACTTTGGAAGGGAGAATAACACGGCGCCTGTGCGAATCCCCACAGCCTCTGGCAAACTTGTGATCTCTGTCTTGGAAGCTGACGACAGACCATCTTTCAAGAGGGTTAACCTTTGCGAGTTGTCTGGCCCCAATGGTGCACCTGCTAGTGTACTGAAAATCTGTGCTGCTCAACCAGTTGGAGGGTTCAAAGACATCTTTGACCTCTCACTGTTCCACGCTGCTTCAAAAGGGCATCGATCATACCAGTACCCAGGAAGAACAGGGTGAGCTGCCTCAAGAACTATCATCGGGTAGCACTCACTTATACTGTGAGTACGTGCATCGAGAGGTTGGTCTTGCCTAGAATTAACTCCTGCCTGAGCAAGAATCTGGACCTGCTGCAGTTTGCCTGCCCTGATAACAGGTCTACAGTGGATGCAAACTCACTGGCTTTCCACTTGACTCTGGAACATGCAGACAGCAGCAAAACATGCATCAGGCTGCAGTTTATTGATTACATCTGGGTGTATAAACGCACAGTATTAATCAACAAGCTTCTAAACCTGGGCCTCTACACCACCCTCTGCAATTGGATCTTTGACTTCCTTATTGGAGACAACAGTCAATACGGATTATTGATAATATCTCCTCCTCGTTGACTCTGTGGGTACACTTCAGGAACGTGTGCTTAACCTACTGCAGTATTCTCTCTATACTCATGACTGTGTCGCTAGGTTTCGCTCAAACACCAACTATGAATTTGCTGATGACACCACTGTTGTTGGCAGAATCTCAGGTGGTTTTGGAGTGAGATTGGTTGGTTGAGTGGTGTTGCAACAACAACCTCACACTCAACATCAGCAGGACCTAGGAACTAATTGTGGAGTTCAGGAAGGAGAAGTTGAGAGAACACACGTCAGTCCTTATTCAGGGCTCAGCAGAGAGCAGCGTTAAGTTCTTGGATGTGTCAGCATCTCAGAGGATCTGCTCTGGCCCAACACGTTGATGTACTCGTGAAGAAGATACTCCGGTGACTATATTCTTCAAGAGTTTGAGGAGATTTGGAATGTCACCAAGGACTTGTAGCAAATTTCTGTAGATGTTCGGTGAAACACATTCTGAGTGGTCTTTTTGCAGCCTGGTATGGAAGCTGCAGTGCACAGGGTTGCAGGATGATTGTAGACTTGCCCAGTTCCATCACAAGCACAGCTCTTCCTGCCGTTGAGGACACTTTCAAGAGGCACTGCCTCCAGAAGTTGGCATCCGTCATCAAGGACACTCACCATCTGGGACATGCCCTCTTCACATTACCTAACTTTGGGGAGGAGGTGCAGGAGGCTGAAGTTCACTTTTAATTACCATTCAGCCATGCGTGAATACAGGCAAACAAACCCTTGTTCTTCTGGGGCCAAGGTGCAAAACACAGTACCAACAGCCATACACTGTACAAGACACAGGTCGCACACATATCACACACAAAAAGGCAAGTAAACATACAGTCGGGCAGAAACTTAGCCCAAATCCCTGAGTGGCATGTCCTGTAAATTGATGGTGCGTGGGTGTAATTGGCAAGAACAAGCAGTTCTCAGCAGTCTGCAGATGAACATATGCTTGCATGCAATCCAGCTTGTCATTCCACCGATCGAACATTGGAGGGCAGCACTGATGGGAGAGGCCAGCACCCAACCCAGCATGGATGCCACGCTACACCACCTTTGCCATCTCCTCTCCTGGGCTGCTGCAACAGGCCAGCCCGTGATTTGATGCCTGGGCCTCACTGCAACCAAGTCCGTGCAGCTCGCCCTCCTTCTGTCTCACCAATAAGCAAGGGAAATGGACTTGCAGCATTTTACATTATCAATGTTCTGCAGGATCTTGCGATCGCAAGAGAAATGTCACTGTTGGACTGCACGCTGCCTTTGTGCATCGACTTTGATGCCTTCCTGCAACAAGCAGTAACGTGGTCCATATCAAGTTCAGCTCCTTCAGCTCCATGAGCAGTTTGCTGATGAAGTTGACTTGCAGTACAGGCAGTCCCCGGGTTACAAACGAGATCCGTTCCTAAGTCTGTCTTTAAGTCAAATTTGTAGGTAAGTCAGAACAGGTACATACAGTTCTTATTTATGGTCAGTTAGTCAAATGTTTGTCTTAAGATATAGTATATATTTTACCTTTCAATGCAGAGCTTTTCCTTTTCTCGTCATAAATGGCCCTGTAGCAGCTGAGGTCCTCGGTAACTGTATGGTAAACTTTGGTGAACCTCTCTGTATTAGGATCTTGCTCCTCTAACTTTGCCATCCCTGCTTCAATGTGACGAAAGGCTTCAGCTAACTCTTTCATCAAAAACATTTTCCGTTCTGGAGTTTTTAAGTCCCAGTCTTCTTCCTCAAATGCTATCATCACTTTATCCTTTAAAATTGTTCCGATCGTTGACTGACGTAGCCTAACGCTTTTCCAATGACTGATGGCATTTCACCTCTTTCCGATCGCTTTATTATTTCCACTTTTATTTTCAATTGTCAACGTTTTTCTTTGATGCATCACCAGCACTTGCATCGGATTTATGCTTTGGAAGCATGGTTACAAGGGTAAATAAGAGAAAAATTTAAGCCAAATACAAAGTTACACGCTCAACACAGTGTTAACGGCAGCATGATCTGACAAAATGGCGGACAGCGTTCTTCCTTGAGCTGACGAACTGCTGAAGCCGCGCAATGTTTTCATGAGTGTCACAAAGTAGTGTGTGCATTCGTTACTACGAACCATTGTATTTAACTCTAATTTTTAATGTAATAGGCTCTTTGGCAGTCCATTCATGAGTACGAGTTGTCCGAAAGTCGGACGTTCGTAACCCGGGGACTACCTGTATCTGAACGTCCAGCATTGTCTTACAATCATAAAAAAAATGTTTAAGAGCCACACTCAAAGTTTCAAGAACAGCTTCTTCCCCTCTGCCCCCAGTTTTCAGAAAGATGCATGAACACTACCACTTTATTCATCATTTGCTTTATTTATTTGTTTATTTTTAAACTTATAGTAATTTGTCTGTCTTGCTGCTGCGAATCGATAAATTTCACAACAAATGACCGTGATAATAAACCTGATTCTGATCATGATAAATTATACAGTTGTTATTATGCAAAGTTGAATTTATAGATCTGACATTAGTGCTACTCCCATTGGAAAGGAGACAAATCTCAAATTTGTGTATAGTATATATGTGCATGAATGACAAGTTGTGTGGAGTAATTCTAAAATATGTCACTAGAGGGCAGATCTTGACTGCACTATACTAAAATTTTATTGCTAATTGCACTGATTTAACTTTTTGTCTTAATTGGCTGGATTAATGTTTGTCGGTGTTGTTTCAGGATTTCTCAGATCTATTTCCTATATTTATGTTTAAAAGGAACCCTTTTCATCAGTGGACCAGTTTCTATTCATTCTGCATTCGAGGTGTTTCTTTTTCTTGCTGCTCCCTCAACCACTTCCCCTGCCATTCCTGGTTAAAAGACAGATTTAATACTGCATTGCATTTCTTTGTTGAGGCATAGCTAGAGGCAGCACTTAGGGTTATCACAGTGCCACAGACTTAAAATATTTTGTTTTTTTATCAATTATTTATTTAGTTTTTTAGAAAATACAACCGAGATATCATTGTGTACATTTAAGGCTGTTCCTGGGGAACAAATGGGTGGTTTAATGTTAAATGCATGCTGAGTAAATTATTACTCTCATTTGTTCCAGCAATCTGGACGTATTGATCTACTTTCCTCAGGTTGGCCAGTGTTTTAAATCAATCAGGAGGTTTCTTGGAAGGGGGCCAGTCCAGTCCCTCCATTGCAGCCATACTGATGGATTGTTTGCATTACACTTGGCATCTATATGCGTTGGACAAATGCCAATTGAACCATCAATTACTAACTTCGATATGTATTTTTAAGAAATACCTGTACTGCAGAGCTATGTTTGTCTCTCTCCCTCGTGCTGTTGTGTGTAAGAATGGACACAGCATGCATTTCTGAGGAAATCTGCAGATACTGGAAATTCAAGCAACACACACAAAATGCTGGTGGAATGTGGCATGCATTTACTGGTTTCAGTGAAGAAAGTAAGCAAAGTTCTTATTGATGACTTAATTGTGTTAGCACTGCGATCCTGTAGAAAAGATGCTAAATCAGAATAAAGCTGGAAAATGGCAAATTGTTTGTTGTTATCCTGTATAATAGGCTGCAAGACTGATTAAGCAGACAAATAGTGGATGAACATTTAATTTAGAGAACTGTGAAAATATATGCTCCCTCTGAGGTGTCAGGGAAGGCAATGTTGTCCAAATTACTCTCTTCTCAAGGGTTTGCAGGAAGTCATGGACCTGGATGCAGAAGCAAATGGAAGCAGTATTTGGCTAGCAGGCCCTACTACACTTCAATATGATCAGAGCTGACCTATACAGGCCTTAATTCCCGTTTTAGTTCCCTATGACTCTATGTCCTTGATCTTTCAAATATTTATCTATCTCCACCTCAGATATATCTCATGATCCGGCCCCCACCTTTCTTGGTACAGAGAATTCCACAGATTTCCTACACTCTGAGAGACACTTGAATTGGCAAGGCATAGAAGGATATGGAGTAGGTTAAAAGATCAGCACAACATAGTGGGCCGAAGGGCCTGTGCAGTGCTGTGACATCCTGTGTTCTTTCTAATGTAGGTAAGTTACTGGAGAACATTCTGAGGAACATAATAATAAATCACTTGGAAAGATAGGAGATGGTTAGGAACAGTCAGCATGGCTCATCAATATGATCAAGCTTTTTGAAGAAATAACCAAAAAGGAAAGGATAGTGTACATAGAATGTTGCTTGAATTTCCAGCATCTGCAGATTTCCTCGTGTGTACATAGTATGTGTACATTTTTGTAAGGCCTTTGATAAGGAGACACACAACACTGCAGATGATGGAATCTGGAGCAACAGTTTTGCATGGCAAGCTCAATGGAAAGTTAGATTGCACGTAATCCAGGGAAAGCCATCAAATTGGATACACAATCAGCTTGATGGTAGAAAGCAGAAGGTGGTGGTGAAGGCTGCTTTTTGAACTGGAGGCCTGTTAACTAACGTTATGCCTTGGGTCAGTGCTAGGCCCATTGTTACTTGTCATCTGTATCAATGATTTGGATGAGAATGTACTGAGCATACAGAAATCACGACGATTCTAAAATAGCTTGCGTCGCAAACGTTGAGGTTAGTTATCAAGAATTACAATGAGATCTTGATCACAGGGAAAGTGAGCCAAGGAATGGCAAGTGGACAAATCCCGGTAAGACTTTCACAGTGAATGGGCAGGCCCTGGAGGGTATTGTAGAACAGGGATGTAGCTGTTATAAAAGCATTATTCCTTTAAAGAGGTGTCACAGCAGAACGGGGTGGTGAGAAGGCTTTTGGCACACCAGCCGTCATAAGTCAGGGAGTGTAGAGAAATGATTGTGATGCATTTGCACTTTAGTAAGACATCTGACGGCATTCCCCATGGTAGGGTCATTCAGAAAGGCACTTGGACAGGAAAAGTTTTGAGGTATATGCATGAAACTCAGGCAGATTGGACTAGCTTAGTTGGGAATCTTGGCTGGTATGGACCAGTTGGGTTGAAAGGCATGACTTTTATACCTGTGCAGGCAAAAAGATGGTTGATATTTTGGGGTGATACTCTGCACATTCCTGATGCAAGATTTTGACCTAAAATGTTGACCATCCCTTTGTCCCCACAGATACTACTTCACTCACATTTTTTTTTGTTCTGGATTCCAGCATCTGTAGTCTCTTGTGTCTCCATAGATGTTAATCTAATTGACCTATAGTTCTCCCTATGCCCTGTAATATTAGACTCTCCTAGTCTGGGAAAAGGATTGTGACTATCCACCTGATCATGATTTTATTAACCTCATGAAGATCTCCCCTCAGGCTCCTTGGACCTAGGGTAAACAGTCCCAGCCTTTCTGGCCTTGCCATTCTTCCTTTATTGGGCAAAGGGGTCACATTTGTTAGTTTCAAATCTTCTGTTACCCTGCCAGAATTTAGCAAGTTAGAAAATTTTCAATCAGTTGGTGCACTACCTCCACGGCCACTTCCTTTAAAATCCTTGGGAGCAGATCACTGTCTTGAGGTGATTTGTCTGCCTTTAGCATTGTGAGTTTCTCTGATACTTTATCTAATTGTGAAGCTCCTCCTTGTTATACGAGATTAGCTCATCTGCTTTGTTAAGGGTATTTGCAAAATCCTTGATAGTAAAGACAGATGCAAAAAGTTGATGTAATCTCCCTGTCTCTCTCTCTCTCTCTCTCTCTCTCTCTGTCTTTCTCCCCCTCTCTCTGTCTCCCTCTCCCTCTCTATCTCTGTATCACTCTCTCACTCTCTCTCTTTCTCTCTCTCTTACTCTCATATACAAACCGTAGTTTCTTTGCTTCTTTAATTCAACAGCCTTGTTCTCTCAAGGTCCTCCATTTCTCAGCCATCATCTTCTTATTTATCTATCCATGGTAATTCTTACTGTTTGTTTTGATGTTACATACAAGCTTTCTCTCAAAATCAATTTTCTGCTTTCACGCAAGCTTTTTAATTTCTTGCTCTGGGAATACTAAATCAAATCAATTTAAAATTATCTTTGACCTTCTTTGTTAACCACAGATTGTGCCTCTTTCTTATAGAATCCCTCTTTCTAAATGAGATAACTTCTTGCTAAGCATGAAGGAACTGCCACTGTAAATCTACTGACCTCTGTCAGCTTATTTTTTCTCAGTTCACTGTAGATAACTTCACCTTCAAACTAATTATTAATTGAGTAAAGCAAGTGGTTTTGGTCGTGTAGTATTCACCCTCAAACTCGATTTTGAATTCTATGATATTGTGGTCACTGCCTCCCGAGGGAGCTTTAACCACAAAATCTCTTATTAATACCTCTCCATTTCTCCTAACCAAGTCTGAAATAGCCTGATTCTTGGTAGGGTCCTTATCATACCACTCTATAAGAAACAATCCCTGATACTTTCTGCATATTTTTCTTTGATAAAGACAGTGCTAGTTTGGTTTGTCAATATAACGTGTAGGTTCGGATCTCCCATTACAATTGCAGTTCTCTTCAAACATGCTGTCCATGTTTTCCCAGTTATTCTTTTCTCTTTCAAGAGGTCACATTTTGGAGGCCTGCCACCTGTGTACCTTTCCCTTGCTATTCATGATTTCAACCCAAACCAATTCCACATTAAGATACACTGCCTCTGCGTTGTGACTCAACACCACTTTGATACATTCCTTGATTAACAACACTAAACTGCCTCGTTTTTCTTTGGCCTGCTCTTTTGGAACATTTTACCCTGAAATATTGAGTTCCCAGTCCTGGTCATGCTGCAGTCACACGGCCATAATAGCTGTTAGATCACAATCATATGGTGATATTTTATCCGATGCTTGCATTCAATTAAAGACTATAAAGAGCATAGAAAAGTATAGCACAGAACGGGCTTTTGGCCCACAGTGTTGTGCTGTGCAGGCCTATATAAATTACTTCATGTCCATAACCTATTTTTTCTTACATCCACCTGCCTATCTATGAGTCTTTAAAATGTCCCTGTTTGTGTCTGCCTCTACCAAAGCCCCAGCAGTACATTCCAGGCACCCACCACTCTGTGTAGATAACTGATCTCTGACGTTTCCCCTAAACTTTTGTTTGCTCACCTGGAGCAAATATCCTCTGGTTTTGGAGACTGCCGTCCTAGGAGAAAGGTGGTGGCTGTCTGCTCTATCTCAGCCCTTCGTAAACTTATACACCTTTGCAAAGTCACTTTGCATCCTCTGTCACTCCAAAGGAAAGCCCCAGGTCACACAACTATTCTTCAATATGACATGCTCTCTAATCAGACAGCATCCTGGTAAATATCCTCTGCATCGTTTCTAACGTTATAGGAGTCTGCTACAGTTCACTTGTAACCTCTGTTTTATTTACCCTTTCCAAGTGGTTCAGGTGATTATATTAGATAATTGAACGTGCATAAACTGTTTAAAGTATCAGGGCTTGCTGAGGGAATACTCAGCAAGCTTTGAGTACAAAGCCGGGAAGTTGTGTTGAAACTTTGTGTAATAGCAGTGATTATACTTTAGGAAGGATATGACAATCCAAGGGAGTGTTTTTTTTAAATTTATTCGTTTACGGGATGTGGGCATCGCCAGCTAAGCCAGCATTTATTGCCCCTCCCCGGTTGCCCTTGAGAAGGTGGTGATGAGTGTGCAGTATTCAAGACTGGTTCTCCTTGGTTCTGTTCTGTAACCAGTTCCCTTCCTGGATAGTTTGCAGGTTGGCTGTGATTAAGCTACCCACACTGCAGAAAGAAGAAGCCGGCAGCCCGGCAGCTGGCAGGTTTATACTGCTGGTGTCCCAGGTGCTCGATTCTATGTATGGGTGGACATAACTCCAATGTTCAGTAGTTGGAAAGCAGCCGTGTAACCAAAGTGCAAGCAGGATCAATCTGTGGCTCCGGAAGGAAGTTATTTGGTACTCGAAGGAGAACAGTTTCCAGGATTGTGGGGAAAGAGCAGAGGAGGGGGACTCTCCTCACCATAGGAGGGGGCAGCATGGCCTCCTTCTGTACTGGGTCAATATGCTGATTTGATTTCTGTAATAGAAAGTAGAAGTTAATTGGTATGTCTCGGTAAGCACATTCCTTTTTTATCCTCATTGACTACACTAGGGTTTTTTTTGGTTAGGATGGGTTTTATTTCAGATCTAGAGGTGAGGCTAGCACAATTTGTAATTTCAACCATGAATTTCAGCACCTGCCCATGGAATATTGGGTACTGAAGGATGAAAATTGCTGCCCGATTTGGAATGCTTTTCTAGAAACTGGTATCTCATTAATGGCTATTCCTTTTTAATGGCAAGGAAGTTCTTAACTACCGTCAAAGAGCTCTGGGCACTGAAATTTAACAGTAAACAATGTGGGAATTCTTTAGATTATTGTTTCTTTTGATATTTAAAAATATACACTTTCTCTCTTAACCCATTTATTCCATTTCTATATTTATTTTGCTTTGCATACTTGATTTGAACAAATTATTCTGGGTGACTTTCTCAGTTGGACTTTGTGCTACTTTTCATTTCTGGTTAAAAAGACATGATTGATTATAATTCACATAGAAACATAGAAAATAGGTGAAGGAGTAGGCCGTTTGGCCCTTCGAGCCTGCACCGCCATTCAGTATGATCATGGCTGATCATCCAACTCAGAACCCTGTACCTGCTTTCTCTCCATACCCCCTGATCCCTTTAGCCACAAGGGCCATATCTAACTTCCTCTTAAATATAGCCAATGAACTGGCCTCAACTGTTTCCTGTGGCAGAGAATTCCACAGATTCACCACTCTCTGTGTGAAGAAATTTTTCCTCATCTCGGTCCTAAAAGGCTTCCCCTTTATCCTTAAACTGTGACCCCTCATTCTGGACTTCCCCAACATCGGAAACAATCTTCCTGTATCTAGCCTGTCCAATCCCTTTAGAATTTTATACGTTTCAATAAGATCCCCCCTCAATCTTCTAAATTCCAGTGAGTATAAGCCTAGTCGATCCAGTCTTTCTTCATATGAAAGTCCTGCCATCCCAGGAATCAATTTGGTGAACCTTCTCTGTATTCCCTGTATGGCAAGAATGTCTTTCCTCAGATTAGGGGACCAAAACTGCACACAATACTCTAGGTGCGGTCTCACCAAGGCCTTGTACAACTGCAGTAGAACCTTCCTGCTCCTATACTCAAATCCTTTTGCTATTAATGCCAACATACCATTTGCCTTTTTCACCGCCTGCTGTACCTGCATGCCCACCTTCAATGACTGGTGTACAATGACACCCAGGTCTCGTTGCACCTCCCCTTTTCCTAATCTGCCAGCGTTCAGATAATAATCTGTTTTCCTGTTCTTGCAACCAAAGTGGATAAACTCACATTTATCCACATTAAATTGCATCTGCCATGAATTTTCCCACTCACCTAACCTATCCAAGTCACCCTGCATCCTCTTAGCATCCTCCTCACAGCTAACACCGCTGCCCAGCTTCGTGTCATCCGCAAACTTGGAGATGCTGCATTTAATTCCCTCGTCTAAATCATTAGTATATTGTAAACAACTGGGGTCCCAGCACTGAGCCTTGCGGTAACCCACTAGTCACTGCCTGCCATTCTGAAAAGGTCCCGTTTACTCCCACTCTTTGCTTCCTGTCTGCCAACCAATTCTCTATCCACATCAATACCATACCCGCAATACCGTGTGCTTTAAGTTTGCACACTAATCTCCTGTGTGGGACCTTGTCAATAGCCTTTTGAAAATCTAAATATATCACAACCACTGGCTCTCCCCTATCCACCCTACTAGTTCCATCTTCAAAAAATTCTATAAGATTCGTCAGACATGATTTTCCTTTCACAAATCCATGCTGACTTTGTCCGATGATTTCACCTCTTTCCAAATGCTCTGGCGTGGTGTTATTTTCCATTGTGACTTCTCTGGACATCAATGAATTCTGATAAAACTGATCAATACGCAACAAAAGGCAAACACAGCTACCGGTGAAATTCATGCCTTGAACAGAGGGATATGATGTGGATTTTGGCCATCAATCATTCCAGCTGTTACTGCAAGAGTTTCTCTAGGTAGTGTCCTTGACCCACCAGTGCTTCAACAAAGGTATTCTTTCTGTCACAAGGTGAGAAGT
This sequence comes from Hypanus sabinus, assembly GCF_030144855.1. Taxonomy (NCBI): domain Eukaryota; kingdom Metazoa; phylum Chordata; class Chondrichthyes; order Myliobatiformes; family Dasyatidae; genus Hypanus; species Hypanus sabinus. The sequence goes on from NC_082717.1 coordinate 39,987,222, forward strand.
GGAACTGGAGAACTGATTGCATAAAGTGCAGTTCCATTCTCAATTCCTCAGCTATTGTCACAGACCATGCCCACAGGCCGCACGATGTAGACACCAAATGGGCATGAGTGCTAAGAGACAAGTAACATTTGTGCTGCAGAAGTGTAAGACAATGGCCATTTCCAAAAGAAGGGAGTTCAACCGCCTACCTTTGACATTACAGTGTTATATGGTCAACTCATTCTCCAGGTTTACTCTGACCCAGGTCAACTGGACCGACTATAAGAAAGATAGCAGCTACAAGAATAGGACAGAAGATTATTATCTTATGATGAGTGACTCCTTGTGATACCCTAAGGTGTAAGACATTCATATTTTCCACTACCAGTGTGGTTGTATTATGTGCCATCTATGCTGCAGTTAGCATCCAAACTACTCTGACAGCACTTGAGACTTTACCACCAAGAAACTCGTCTGACATGAAAATATTATGTCCTGGTTTGGAAATGTATTGCAGGCTGTGATCTGGAATGGAAATACATTGCTGGGTATAAATCCTGACGTGTCATTCATAGCACAACAGTGGGAATACCGCCACCAGGGGGTTGCCGCTGTTCAAAATAACGGCTCACCACCACTCCTTTGCTAATGGGCGATAAATGCTGTTCATACCAGTGATATCCGATCTCAAATAATGAATGCAATGACAGAAAGGACCATCTAGCGTAAGGGCTCTGAAATGTCCCATCAAATCCAGGCCACTATTCCTGCATAATCGTGGCATGTATCATTCATAAAAGAATTGATGTTGAATATTTTGATGTGAAGTAGTTGGGGTGTACTCTGGAGTTATGGAATATAGGCAATATTAATTTGGACGGCAACCAGTCTGAAGATTTGAATGTGGATTGTAGATTGATTTTGAAGTACAGCTCAGAACAATGGCATTCTTGGAGCTGCAGAATTCAAACCAAGAAATACTCATTGAACTGAGATGTCTGCATGAATGCAGATCAGAGACAAAGGTGATTCGCAGTCATTTTGGATGTCTGGAATGTTGCTGTGAAGATGGAGCTGTTTGAAAATCATCTGTAATTCAAAGGAAGCATTATGGATACATTGTAACTATAGAATTGTCCTGCTGTTACCTTTGATCTTTAGCATATTAAAAATGTCATGCAATATTAGATCAGGGAGCTTCTTCTAGGAGTGTCTCTGGGATGATGCCTTCTCGTGTTCTGAATAAATACAGGGATCTGTTCTGGGACCCTTACTCTGTGTGATTTTTATAAGTGACCTGGATAAGGAAGTGGAGGGATGGTTTAGTAAGTTTGCTGATGACACATAGGGTGGAGATGTTGTGGATAATGTAGAGTGCTGTCAGAGGTTACAGCGGGACATTGATAGAATGCAAAACTGGGCTGAGAAGTGGCAGATGGAGTTCAACCCAGAGAAGTGTGAGGTGATTCATTTTGGTAGGTCAAATGTGATGGGAGAATATAGTGGTAATACTCTTGGCAGTGTGGAGGATCAGAGGGACCTTGGGGTCTGAGTCCATAGGGCGCTCAAAGCAGCTGCACAGGTTGACTCTGTGGTTAAGAAGGCATACGGTGTATTGGCCTTCATCAATTGTGGAATTGAATTTAGGAGCCGAGAGGTAATGTTGCAGCTATATAGGACCCTGGTCAGACACCACTTGGAGTACTGTGCTCAGTTCTGGTTGCCTCACTACAGGAAGGATGTGGAAGCCATAGAAATGGTGCAGAGGAGATTTACAAGGATGTTGCCTGGATTGGGGAGCATGCCTTATGAGAATAGGTTGAAGTGATGGAGGATGAGAGGTGACTTGATAGAGGTTTATAAGATGATGAGAGGCATTGATCATGTGGATAGTCAAGAGGCTTTTTCCCAGGGCTGAAATGGTTGCCACAAGAGGACACAGGTTTAAGGTGTTTGGGAGTAGGTACAGAGGAGATGTCAGGGGTAAGTTTTTTACGCAGAGAGTGGTGAGTGTGTGGAATGGGCTGCCGGCAACAGTGGTGGAGGCGGATACGATAGGGTCTTTTAAGAGACTTTTGGATAGGTACATGGAGCTTAGAAAAATAGAGGGCTTTGGGTAAGCCTAGTAATTTCTGAGGTAGGGCACAACTTTGTGGGCCGAAGGGCCTGTATTGTGCTGTAGGTTTTCTACATTTCTATGTTTCTATATCACCAGCTTCAGTGTCTCCCAGTGACTTTGATCACAGTCACTACAAAATGAAATGAAAATGATCAGGATAGAAGCTTAAGAGCTAGGAGCCTTTGGAAATGTTGCACGCAGCAGTAAATTCTGTCCAAATATTTCAGTCTACTTTCTGAATTGTAATAATTTACTATCAACTTTATATCTTTCAAAAAATCAATGTTCTTTTTTAAACTCTGCTGTATCACTCACTCCCTCTCCTCATGTCCCATATTTCCTAAGAGGAATTGCCTTCCTCGGGACAGCATTTCATAACTGCTGGTGAAAGGCTGATAATCTGGGCTACAGAATACTTTATATTCTTAGCAGAAGCCAGTGAATAGTTTGACTTGCATGTTCATTGCCGTGTCCTTTGATAATTATTTATTCTCCTTAACGTGCATAGCGACTACCAAGCTACAGAGGCAACAAAGCATTGTTACTTTGAACGCACATTAAATATGACAGGTTAATTGAAAATTTAAATTTTTGAGAAAAACTGGCAGGCAGTGCTTTATTTCAAGTAACGATTCTGGTGTTAATAATTCAAAATTATTCTTAAAGTGTTATAACTGTGAAATACTACAGATGCTGAAAATCTGAAATCCTGTTCGAAGCGCTGAGCAGATTAAGCAGCACCTACAGAAAATAGAAACATTTAAGATTGACTACCCACTTTCATCAGGATTTTGTATATCCTTAGTCTCACTTAATACATATATTCAGAATCAGCTCAGAATGAAAAGTTGTTAAATCTTCATTGGATGTATTATAAGAGTTTTGGACAAGGTTTCTACACATTTGTAAGGCAACATTTTAAAAGAATCATGAACGGTGTACTTTTTTCTGTTACAGATTCTGAATAACAGCAGGATTTAAAATCTCATTGAGTACAGTCTCACTGCACACAACGTAGGAACTCCTTTCATGCTTACCCTTTGTGAAGATTATTTCTGCACAGTAATTTTTGTTTAAAACCATGCTCTCTTCTCAGACTTTAATTCTGTATGAAATTTTCAAACACTTCATATTTGTATGTATCCTGAAAATCTAGCGATTAATTGAAGGTCACATCTTATTGTAAAAAGACAATTCTGACAGATTATTTCCTAAACTTGTTCATCAAGCAGGTGACTATGCACCTGTGTATACAGTAAACTTATTCCAGAGTGAGGGAATCATTAAACCTTAGCTTGAATCATGTCAGAGTGAATTATTGGAGTCACCTGTATTTTTTGTGGGTGATGAACCAGCTTTTCTTGACAACATCTGTTGAGTCTGTTGCAAGCTTCCTCCGGATCAGCTGTATGTCTGGTCTATTAAACTCAAGAGTCTTGTTATTTGATTATGTGTATTTCAATGAGTTGGGGTAAATTTGCCCTTGGTAACTATGTCAAAAACATTTTTCTGACAGAAGAGTGAGGAAGTTCTCCCTGATACCTTGGCCAATACTTATTTCTCAACCATTATCTCTGAAACCAGATTATCTGTCATTACCCCTTGCTCTTTGGTGGTTCGTGCTGATTATAAGTTAGTCAGCTTTTGTGTTTATAAGAAAATGTATACAAGAGGATACCACCTGCCTCACTATTCAAATAAACATGGTTGATAAGCCTCAGACTTAAACTCCTCTTCTGTGTCCATTTCCCTTAATACCCTGAACTTTCAAAAACTTATTTAAAGTGGAGGTAGATGCCTCCAGTGATCTGACTTTCACACATTCAGGGCAAAGAATTTCAGAAATTTACCTCTTTTTATAAGAAGAATTGGCTACCTCTTAATTGTGTAGATGTCTGCTTGTTTGGACACACTAGTGGAAACATGTCAACAGGTATCTCGTCACATCACTTGGGATCTGGTGTATTTCAATCCCCCCTCATTTTTCTGAACCCCAAAGACTACATTTCAAACTTCTTTAGCCTCTTCTGATAAATCATCCCTCTCATTCCAGGAATTAGACCGTGACTCTCTCTTGAATTTCTTCCAGTGCTGCTGAATCCTTTCAGTAAAATAAAGGGAACAGAATTGTCCATAGTACTCCCTCCAGATGTGGCCTCACTAAGTCTCTTTACAATTGTAATAATAAACTATTTCTTAACTGCACCCCATCCCCCACTATAAAGTCTAATTCACTATAGCACTTATCTTCTTAATCACCTGCTGAATATCTGTTGAACTTCTGTGATTGAAGCACCTATATGTTGTAATCTTGATTTTATTTTATGATCTGTGGGACTTGTGACAATGTGAATGACATGACGCCCACGCGACACACAAAGGGCTGGAGGAGGCTCAAGCAGCATCTATGAAGGGAAATGTATAGTTGAGTTTTTTGGGGGGGAAGAGCTTTAATCTGAACTTGCACAAATGCATGTTTATCTATGTTTTCACCATTACTACGATTATGAATATCCCAAATAACAGACAGGAAAGTACGTTACATAAAATACTGACATGATTTGCTACAGAATATATACAATCATAATTACCCAATTTCCACTGAATCGACACAAGGCACTTCCCTAGAGCATGAAAAGAAAATATCAAGAAATGACTTGTTTTAAAAACTGGATTTACTCAACATCCACTGACAAATGGTTTTAGTTATGGACTACACTTTATTGTCACCAAACAATTGATACTAGAGTGTACAATCATCACAGTGATATTTGATTTTGCACTTCGCACTCCCTGAAGTACCAAACGAACAATAATAAAATAGAATATAATAAAAATATAAATTATAAATCATAATTAGAAAAAGTAAGGTAGTGCAAGTCAGGTCCAGATATTTGGAAGGTACGGCCCAGATCCGGGTCAGGATCCATTCAGCAGTCTTATCACAGTTGGAAAGAAACTGTTCCCAAATCTGGTTGTCCTTCAAGCTCCTGAACCTTCTCCCGGAGAGAAGAGGGACAAAAAGTGTGTTGGCTGGGTGGGTTGTGTTCTTGATTATCCTGGCAGCGTGCGATGTAAAGTGAGTCCAAGGTTGGAAGATTGGTTTGTGTGATATACTGGGCTATGTTCACGATCTTCTGCAGCTTCTTCCGGTCTTGGACAGGACAACTTCCATACCAGGTTGTGATGCACCCTAGAAGAATGCTTTTTACGGTGCACCTATAAAAATTAGTGAGGGTCTTAGGGGACAGGCCAAATTTCTTCAGCTTTCTCAGGAAGTAAAGGCGCTAGTGAGCCTTCTTGTCAGTGGACTCTGATTGGTTAGACCAAGTCAGGTCATCTGTGATATTCACCCTGAGGAACTTAAAGCTTTTGACCTGTTCCATCTGCGCACCACTGATATAGATAGGGTTGTGCGGTCCGCTACTCCTTCTGAAGTCAACAACCAATTCCTTTGTTTTGCTGACGTTGAGGGACAGATTATTGTCTTCACACCATGCCACCAGGTTCTTAATTTCCTCTCTATATGCAGGCTCATCATTACCCAAGATACGGCCTACAATTGTGGTGTCATCAGCAAACTTTTCTATCGAGTTTGATGGAAACTTGGCTACACAATCTTGGGTGTACAGTGAGTACAGCAGGGGGCTGAGTACACAGCCTTGTGGGGCACCAGTGCTCAGAGTGATTGTAGAGGAGAGCTTGTCCCCTATTTTTACAGCCGGGGTCCTGTCTGTGAGGAAGTTGAAGATCCAGCTGCAGATCTGAGTGCTAAGACCCAGGTTCCGGAGCTTAGGAATCAGTTTATTAATGAACCAGATCTTAGTTATGGACAATTATTATTGACACTAGCTGTCTGATGATATGTAAATTTGAACATATTTGTTGTATCACGGTCATTTATTGTCTAAAGAGATTAAATTTGTTTGTTGCTTTGACTCGTGTTATTCTATTGAAATTCAAATAAACAGCCTGATGTTATAAATGAGGCATTAGAAGGAGTCCTGAATTTGTTATTTAGAAATTCATTTTAAGTAATAAGTTCACAACTTCTTATAAAGCCTCACTGTTGGTCCACTTGGTTACATTACTGAATGACTTGTACTGTGTCTATTTATCTTTTCAAGAGAAAGCCAAGTTGGATGGGCTAAATGTTTTTCAAAAATAATCATCTTTATGATCACAGGAATTATTTTAAATATCTAATATACCCCTGTGTATTGCTGTTTAGAGAACTGCTGGTTTGCTCTCCTTTGAATTTTCATATACTGTACTGTACTATACTGTAAATTGATGAGATTCTTGTCAAGAATTCACACCATTGGCCCACCAGCATCTGTGTTTTGCCTACTACGATTCTTTGTCGTCCTTCTGATGTATCGATGGTTTTTTAACATGTATCACCTGTGGACAACTTGTGTTTAAAACAACCCAATTATACGCATATTTACTTAATGCTCCACCAGAGTTGTTTCAAGGTTAATTCAGACATATTTATTTTAGGAACAATATTTACAGTTGGATATTTATTGTGGAAAAAGTTTGATAATAAACTTGGGAAGTAACGACGATAGTTTTCTCCTTGCTTTCGCTGACGGTCGAATATCCTTCCGGAAGTACAGCTTTCACAAGACCAGTAAAGCATTTACAGTGACGGGCAACTTCACAGCTGCATGATGGGTAGCAGCTTGACTTCAGAGACACTGTCAATGTTGAATAAAGAATGAAGGAACTGAAATCAACTATAATGATTTTAGTGAAAAATTATATGTGAAATGTTGTGTCACATTAGAGTTTTATTGGAATTAATTACCAGTGATGGCAAGAGATAGGTGTAGTGCAAACTAGTAAACCAAGTTTATTGTCTTATGTATTTTATGTGATAATAACAGTCAATAGTACTCCTTGTTCCTCTGTGATCTTATAATATGCTCATAACAGGCTTGGCTATGAGCTAATGAAAACTTGGTTAATGCTGCTGGGTCTGTCTTCCTACATTGCCGTCTATTCCTTCATAATGTGCTATTTGTTTCTTGCTTCAACTGCTCGTTGCCAAGAAGTAGGTCGAGCACTGACTCAGTGATCTGATACTTTATGAACCAGCTTTCTTAACTATTTTTGTCTCTGAATTCCAGATATACTGATTACAACAAAAAAGTTCAGCAGCTAGATTTATTTATGTTCGCATTGTTCTTTATTTCAGACTGTTAATTAAGACTCAAGCCAAGAAACAAATTTTATAATTGGCTTGGAATTTTCTCACATTGGATTCTGAACATGCGTTTTATTTCTAACAGTTTATGAGAAAGACCTTGACTCTGAATTTGGATTTGAAAATGGATTCTTCATTTGGGGTTTTAAGAAGGTAATTGGACCCATTTAATAATTATGTTGGCTTGTCTTTGCAGAATCTGTTTTGATTGTAACTCAAGCTATACAGGTGTCCCCCACTTTATGCATGTTCACTTTACGCCGCTTCAGTTTTACGAAAGACCTGCATTAGTAACCTGTTTTCGCATTACAGTTGGCCCTCCTTATCCGCGGGGGATTGGTTCCGGGACCCCTCACGGATACCAAAATTTGCGGATGCTCAAGTCCCTTATTCAACCTGTCTCAATCCGGTGGATCTTAGGACCCAGTGGAACCCCAGACCTTATTTAACCTGTCTGAGTGCGGTGGACATTAGGACCCAGCGCCAGAGCTCTGAATGTGCAGTGTTTCTGTTCGCGAAAATAATCACGATCATGATTGAAAATAAAGTGGAAATAATAAAGTGATTGGAAAGAGGTGAAACACCATCGGTCATTGGAAAAGCGCTAGGCTACGTAGGTCAAAGATTGGAACAATTTTAAAGTGAGAAAGGCTCTGCTCCAATGAAAGCTACAATTATTACGAAGCAACGCAGTGGTTTAATTATTGGGTTTTGGGTTTTTGGATTTTTGATCTTCTACATCAACCCGGCATGATGGAGAGTGCACTCCATAGCGATCTGTCACTAGATCGAACTCGGAAACTTCCCGAGCCTGGCGCTGAAACATATGTTCTTAAGTGTTTTATATGCATAGAAAGGTAAAATATATACTATATGCAAATGCAAACGTTTGACTAACTGACACTAAATAATACCAGATGTATGTGTTCCGACTTACTTAGTAAGAGAACTTCCAATTTTTTTCAATCCCGATGCACGATAACCCACGCACATCCTCCTGTATACTTTAAATTATCTCTAGATTACTTATAATACCTAATACAATGTAAATGCTATGTAAAATAGTTGTTATACTGCATTGTTTAGGGAATAATGACAGGAAAAAAAAATCTGTACATGCTCGAACAACAAGTGCTGGAAGAGCACTTCTGGGTTTTTGCGATTCATGGTTGGTTGAATTTGTGCATGCGGAATCTGCAGATAAGGAGGGCCAATTGTACAAAGAGGATTTTCGCATTTACGAAAATTTTTCCCATATAAATTAAAGGTTTTTCGCTTTACACTATTTCAGCTTAAGAAAGGTTTCATAGGAATGCTCCACCTTTGTAAGAGGAGGGGGAACACCTGTACTAACAAACTTGGGATACTCAATAACAGATATACATTTCTTCCAAAGTGTGTTGATTGGTTTATTTAAATGCATTGTTCAGTCATATTCTTTTGGCATTAATAAGACTACTGTCACTTGTAGCTTTTGGTTAGGACACTTGCCTTTGACTATGAGTTTTGCAGATTTAAGACCTGCTTCAGAGATTTGAGCATTGACTAAAGGGTGACTGTGCAGTTCCAGGAGACTTTTGCATCACTGCTGCTACTCTCATTTAGCTAAAAGGCTCCATGTTCTCTCTCCTGTGATATTAAGAATGCCTTGTCCTATGTTAAAGAAGAATAGATAAGGGCCAAATGCAGTGTTTATCCATCAACCAACATTGTCTGCACTTTGGGATCTTGGCTCCTGCTACCCTTAAGTATCACTTTGTATCTTTATAAATGCAAGATTAAATTCTACTTTATCTACACTTTGGATATGACTTTATGTTACACAAAAGACTTGCTCATAACATTAATTAAACAAAGCACAAAATATAATGATTAGAAGTGTGAAAAAACTTGTCGGGGTGGAAAGGTGGACATCCTCTTCTGAATTTTCAGAATTGGAAAATATATTTAGCCAATACTGAGGTGAAATAATTTAGAAAGTTTAGACAGGTTTTCAAACACACATGTTCTGAAAAGAACATGAAAGAAATCCATATTAACGTGCTAAGAGGAAATAATCAATGTATGCTAAATGGATTCAGCAACAGCAAGACAGACATTCATTTTGTGCTGTTAATTAAGGAAATATATCCTAAGATGTTACCAGAGAAGGAATCAAGCATTGATAGACACTGAGCCAAAAGGGAAGTATTAAGGAGTTGACTAAAAGCTTGGTCATTAAGATAGGTTTTGGAAAGAAAGTGGTGGAACATGTAGTCTAGGAAGTTGAAGGCACATATGTCTAGTGGGATCAGTGTTTGGAAAATATTGTGAATAAAAACTAATAAATAGTAGTTGATGGACAGTTATATTAAAAAATTCTTCCATTAATCCAATTAAAGCTCCTACAAAAATCTATCCTTGGGAAATCTCAAGAAAACCTGGCTCACATTAATTCCATTTATTTGCAGATTTGATGCCTAATTGACCCTGTACTCTCTGTAGAGCACATGCAGTTGTGGAGGAAGGAAACCAAAATGGGTCAATATCCAGTATTTATTCTCTGTACTTACTAATAGCTGCTGATGAAAAGTGTGCATGTGCTCAAGAAATTTGTGTGGAAATGGAATATACCTTGTCTGTGATGCTGATTATTATTTCCTTTCTGCTGTTCTGGCAAAGAAACAAAAATATATTGGTTGTTGCATTTGTTAAGATATTTTAGAGAACTCATCCTTGCTTTTCAGGACCCAACAGACTTTGAATGGAGCTTTTGGACAGAGTGGGTAAAGAAGTTGTTGCTGTGGACTCTCCTTGGTCACATAATCGTTTCACAAGTGTCCAATGCCTTCTTTCCAAAGGTTTGTATTATTAAAGTGGTATTACTGGGGAGCTCAGTGATCGGGTAGGGTGGTGCCTTTCTGAGAAAAAAAAACCTTATCTAGCTTTGTATATTTTTTCTACTGGCACATATGCCTTCTTTTTAACAAAACATAGTGTGTATAATGAATTTCAATGTACTATTTCAAAGTGTAAAAATTTATATTAGATTAAGCTCAAAGGAAATGAGTTATGTGCTGTTAATTTGCTAGTAGTTATGAAAATATGCAAATGCACAGGGGGTATGCTTAAAATATGTGTGTGTGTGTATGTATGTATGTATGAACGCACATATATTTTAATACGGCATTTGTTTTTGAAATTATAGAGTCATAGCAAAGTACAGCCCAGAAACAGGTCCTTTGGCTCATCTAGTCCATACCAAAACCATTTAAACTGACTACTCCCATCGCCCTGCACCGGGGTCATAGTACTCCATATCTCTACTATCCGTGTACCTATTCAAACTTCTCTCAGATAGTGAAATCAAGATTGCGTGTGCCTCTTGTGCTGGCAGCTCATTCCAAGCTCTCATGACCCTCTGAGTGAAGAAGTTTCCCCTCATGTTCCCCTTAAATTTTTCACCTTTCACCCCTAACACATGACCTCTGGTTGAAGTCCCACCCAAAGTCAGTGGAAAAAGCCTGCTTGCATTAACCCTATCTATATCCCTCATAATATTATATACCTCTATCAAATATGCTCTCAAACTTCTGCTTTATAAGGAATACAGTCCAAACTATTCAATCATTCCTTATAACTCAGGTCCTCCAGACCTGGCAACATCCTTGTAAATTTTTTCTGTACTCTTTCAACCTTGTTTATGATTATGAATTCCAAAATGGATATCATTACATTGAAAAATCATGCAGTTAACTACTTCTAAGGACTGAATAGAGTGAAACTACCATATAATTTTGTAATCCAATTTCCAATTGCTTATTTCTTATATTGTGACATTATTATTTTAATAATTTATGCTCTTTCACTTCATAAACTGACAATTAGTATTTTATATATTTAACAAATTCTACTAAAACAAATTTGAATCTTAAGGTTGCTATCTTTCAGAAGTATTAAAATACAACTTGCTTGCACCAACGCACAAGAGAAGCAGGGCTATGAGGAAAGGTTGAAGGTATTTTCACAATAGTAATATAAGAATTCTTTCTCTTCAGTTTAGGATGTGGTTGTTTATGATCTATGGGATGTTGGCCTGTTTCATTACAGTTGGCTATAAAGGTCAGGCAGTAATAATGCTGCACTTGCTCATCTCCTTTGCTGTGGCCCAGTTGCGAGTGCCTGTGTTTTCCTGGCTCTGCTCAGTTTTACTGCTGTACAGCTTACAAATTGACTCTCTTGGAAGAATTCTGGTAAGAATGTGAAATATAAATGTGCAGAAAAGCTGATAAATCTTGATTTTATAGACTTTCTGAAATCAATAATAAAACTAGTGAACGACTACTTAATTACTAATTATGCTTCACTTATTTTGCAGATAATTCTGCAGCTTATAAACTGCTTCTAGAATCAGCTGGCCTACTTTGCCATTGTTAATTATAAGCATGCGCATAAAACAACAAATTACTTAGAATATCACATGGTGTATTGTTATTGGCTTCTTATTGTCGCAAGAACCAAGCCTGTCTTGCATGCTGTTATACAGATCAAATCATTGCACAGAGCATTAGACCATAAGATATAGGAACAGAATTAGGCCATTTGGCCCATCGAGTCTGCTCCGCCATTTCATCATGCAGTGAGCTAGAACAAGTTAATAACAATGCAAACTGAAGTGTAAGAGCTTTCAGAAGAAACTGCAGTGCAGGTAAGGGATAAAGTGCAAGGTCGTAACGAGGTAGCTCAGAAGAGTCCATCTTATTATACGAGAAGTCCAATTTCATGAGAGTGATATGAAGTGGAAGAGGTGATTGACAGATTTAGGTAACGTGCTATTAAATAGGTAATCACAAGGCTTCATGATAACATTCACTAAAAACAAAATACAAAAATAACAGACTATTCTATCCCTTGGACCTATTCCACCACCTTTGTCTTCAATTTTTAACTGACTCTAAGTGACGACATTTATTTGTATCTCTATCTGAATATTTTGCAATAGAGTAATGCACACAGTGTGCTGGAGGAACTCAGTGGGTCAGGCAGCATCTATGGATGGGAATAAACAGTCAACATTTCAGGCTGAGACCCTTCATCAGGATAGAGAACTTCATCTCAGCCCGAACCACAGGCTGTTTATTCCCATCCAGAGATGATGCTTGAGCTGCTGAGTTGCTCTGGCACATTGTGTGTATTGCTCTAGATTTCCAGTATCCTCAGTACCCTTTGTGTCTTTTGAGGCAGTGACCTATGATTCTAGTTATGCCACCAGCAGAATTATCAAGCCTCATAAAGATTTTTCTATGTGTCAATGAGACCTTTGTTCATTCTTATAACTTAAAACGGAATAAGCCCAGTCTGCTTAATTCTCCTCATAGTGAAGCCACTTGTATCAGGAGAGATCTGGTTCCCCTTGTTTGTGTATCTCTTAATCCGAGTCTGTTCAGGCCAAGCAGTCCTGCAGAAAATATTCCACTTGAAGTGTGACCAGGAGCCCACATATATCAAGAAGAGATCTTTATTTTTGTATCAAAACACACTTCGTAATAAATGCAAGTGTAACTTTTGCCTTATCTGTCAGTGATTTGGGTAGAAGGGCATCCAGGTGCCTCTGAGTGCCAGCGACTTTCAATCTCCTTTTGTCACTTTGGTCTTAATGTACATTAAGTTTATTTTAATGTAATGTATATATTGGTTCCAGCCAGGTTCCTGACAATATCTTTAAAACATTATTTAATAATTGTAAAATATTAAAAATATTATAAAATATTTGAAGTTAGATAACAACACTTTCTTGTTTCAAAGTATGTGAGGTTTTGTTTTTCTTGAAAACATTATGCAATTTGACAATCTGTTAAGGTGCACAATTTGTCTGTCTTATTCAGAAAGACAGTTGTTATTGATCTGGCTGAGGACACCGTTCTTTAATAATTTACCTTTCTGCTTCTTGGCAGTGTTCTTTATAGAGTAAACTTCATTTCGCATTTCCTGCCATAGTAGAAGGAATCCCTGTCATAAGCCCGAGAGTTTACCTTCAGCTGTGCATCCAGGTTTGCTGACATTATAAACTAAGCTGTGAAATGTTTGCGAAATGTTTGGGTGCAAGTAGTGGCAGATTGGATCATGATCCAAATTAATTTATCTATTACGGTAAAAAGAATAGTAAAATAGAAAGTGAGACAAATTTGTCATTAATTGGATTGTAGGGATCATAAATACTTATTAGAAAATGAATATGCAAATACATATCAAGTGATTGGGAAAACAGTAGTCTGTTGGCCTTTACTCAAGAGGCTTGGTTATTAAGGGTAAGGAAAATTTGTTACACTATATATGACTTCGGGCCCATAGATAAGTATAGCACATAGTTTTTTCTCACCCTGCCCGAGGAAGAATATGGAGTGGATGGTGCTGGGAGTGTGAGCCAGAAGTTTTTTAGATGATTCCTGGAATGCTAGGCTATTTAGTGAGAGGAGGTTGAGTTGAATGAGTCTTTATTTTCCTCAAGTTTAAATTCAAGTTTATTGTCATTCAACCATATGTGAGTATACCGCCAAACAAAACACCATTTCTGCAGACGGAGCTGCTCAGTACAGTACGTATAACCCACACACAATGCATAAAGTAATAGTAACATGAATTAACAAATAATAAGCTGTATTTATGGCACAAGGTATACATGTTAGTAGTGTAGTGCTACTGGTGCTTCAGACGTGGTAAGATCTGGATGGTGGCAGAGAGTTCAGTCATATCACAGCCTTGGGGAAGAAGCTGTTTCCCATCCTAGCAATCCTAATGCGACGGTACCTCCTGCCTGATGGTAGGGAATTAAACAGATTGTTGGACGGATGGGAGGGTTTTCTGTGATTTAACTTTAAAAAGTGATCTCACTAAAACAAAATTTTTGGTAGGTAGGGTTGGTTCATAACAACCCTTTTTCTGGTTGAAGAATCTGTAATTACGATTACTAGCTTCACAGTAAGGGGATAACTGTTGAGTACTATTTGGGTACTAAGAAAATCGGGATATAGCTAGAATGGCTGAGTGGAATGCGTATGGAGTTACATCCATGGACTAATTGAATGAAGGACCAAGTTTAGTGAGGTTATGGACCATTGTTCCTTTTAGGTGCTTGTGTTTTATGTGAGCAGTAATTTATAATTAATTTGTGTATGGAACTACTTTGAAGAATGCAGATAGATTATAAGTGCATTCCCAGTTCATATTAGACATAATCTATATAGGTTATATATAATAATAGTAATTTTAATTGGGTATTTCTGTATATTCAGAATTAGATGGAATGGAGGCCTAGTGATGTGGCTTTCACTATTTTCACAGGATGTCTGAAGTTCATTTTATTACAGTGGTTGCATTGTGAGTAGTTTTTGCCCCATATCTAAGAAAGGGTGTGCTGGCATTGGAGACGGTTTAGAGGAGGTTCACAAGAATGATTCCTTGGAATTAAAGGGTTAATTTGATGGCTCTGGGCCTGTACTCACTGGATTTTTGAAGAATGAAGGGGGATCTCTTTGAAACCTATTGAATATTGAAAAATTGAGTGGACGTGGAGAGGATGTTTCCTATAGTGGGGCAGTTTAGGAATAGAGGGCACAGCCTCAGAATGCAGAGATGAGAAGGAATTGCTTTAGCCAGAGAGTGATAAATCTCCGGAATTCCTTGCCACAGATGTAGAGGCAAGTCATTGGGTTTATTTAAAGCAGAGTTTGCTTGATTAGTCAGGGCATCAAAGCTTACTAGGAAAAGGCAGAAGAATGGAATTGAGAGGGATAATAATTCAGCAATGGTGGAGCAGACTCAATGGGCTGAATAGCTTAATTCTGCTCCAATGTTTTATGCATTAACAGAAGAATCTTTGTCTAAATATGTTCGAATTTCTATTTCCAGTTTGCATAATTTGGAGATAACTGTATTTGTGTCCAGGCCTCAGAAGGGTATTGTGGCCAATTATTTTAATTTTAAAGAAATTGATAACAGAATGTTCTTGATCAATAAAATAAATGTTTAAACTCCACTTCATATACAACAATATCCTTTCACATAGTTTAAAAATGGGAAAAAACCATTGTGAAAAAGAAAACACTTGTTTCTTCTTTCTGGCAAGATACAGCACCTCTGAGATTATACATTCTACTCTTGGTGCTTAGGATTCCATGAGATACTCACTGATCTTCACATTGTGAAGGACCTCGCAGATATACTTTTCCTTCTAACGCTGATCATCGTGTCTCACATACACTGTGAAACTTGGTTCACATAATGAGGACATTGTATAATATTGTCTGCCATAATAATGGCTTTGGCCGTTATGCATAGTTGCTTGTTCATTCTGTAAGTGGGGTGTTGTACAGTTTTCCTATTGACCAGAAGATTTTTAAAAGACTGATTGCACATGCTTCAAAATACTGACAGGTTAGGTAAACCCGTTCCGACTGAGAGTTCTGTGATTGAAGCAAAGAGCAGAGGCATGAAATATAAATGGACCTTGATTGAGAATAAAGACAAGGAATGGCAATTACTTTTGCTGTTTCCAAAATTGAAATCTGGAGGCAAATTAGTGGCACACTCGAACTGGCTGTAATTGAAGGAGAGCAAAGGTAAATGTGCTCATCAGTACTGCACACACACATGCCTTGCAGAGCTCAACAAGTATGTAATCCTCAGCAGTGACGGACCCACACATCCTGGGAGTACCATTTCATGCTTGATGTTAAAAATGCATGGTGATTGCAAATGAAGGTGGTGGATGTGGGACAGCAACCAGTAACTGTAGCTCCCAGCTTAGAGATTTCTTTCAGCCTTTGCAGCCAGGGATGTATAGTTTCCAAAAATCATGTGTGTTCTTTTGCACTAAATGAGTTACTGCACTGCCACAGTGCTTTTCCCTGTGATCAGAAACCATATGAGCACCAGTTGAGGCAACATTTTTTCTCTTGAACACTGCCAGATTAATAGGGGGATGATTTGACCATTGTCTGTTGTAGCTGAAGTCTATCAGCCCCCCAAGCTCCGTATCTTTTTTGGGTGAAGATATTGCCGCCAGCTCCTTTATGATTCCTTGTCCTTCACATCCATTCAGTGTGCTGTTACCAGGAAAAAAATGCCCATGTATCGCAATAACTGAGATTAAAATAATTTCTTAGCTACAGAGAGAAGTAAAAGTGCTAATGCAGCATAAACAACCAACGCATAAAATAAGATGTTGCAAGCAGAAATGAAAATGCAAACAAGCAAAAATCTCCCGAGGCAAACGATGGCTTGGATTTCAGGTTTTATAATGGACAAGCAGTATATAGTAGTCATGCCCGAAGGCAGCAATTGTGGCATCATAATCAATTCATTGGCCTTATTCATCCTAAAAGTTGCTAGTTATCTCCACCTCCTACTGCTAGTGTGATTTTCAGCTGTTGACAGACCCTTGGAAGTGGGTGTAGCTGAGACACAGGAACTGATTTATTAAAGCTATCATCATGGATATGAATGTTGCAAATTCAAAATCCAACTTAAAGAATTGTGTGAAATTTAAATAGAGCATTTGCCAAGATTTTCTTTCTATTCATGTTGAGTCCAGTAGGTGGGGATGGAGTTCATTACAGTTTCATTCAAGGAGACTGGGGTGCTGGTCCTCCTCCACTGAAGCTAAAGTATTTCTCATTAACTATTAGTGCAGTTTGGAAAACTAGACAAAGGATGCTGTAATAATTGAAGAGACATTATGATTATAGAAAAGATCTATTACTTACAGTATAAATCAGTAATTCTTTAGGAAACATTTGAGCTTATAGTTCTGGGTAGTACTGACTTTCTAAGCGGGCAAGATTAGTTTCTTTTTTAGGATTCAGCAGTCTATTTGTAATCTTAACTTTTACAGAATCCAGCACAGATCCAGAAGAACAGTTAGTATTTCATCTAGAAATGTATGCATAATTTATGTTCCTATTGGCCGGCTGGTTTGGAAGATCTAATTAAAATGCCCTGCAAGTTCTATCATCTACAGCAATGGTTTTTTTGTGGCTACTGATAGTTTTACCAGGAACCTGATCACTTGCTGCATTGTCAGGGATATCACGGTTTTCTTCTTAGACTTTGGTGGCACATCGATGAAAGCACGAGTTGCATACAATGCCATACAATGGTTTTCAACATATGTTTGGACACTAACTAGTTGCCATTACTTTAGGTCCTTGCCTTGACAACACGCATAAGTCTCATCGATGCAATTTATAGGGAGTTTTGAAAACTTGCTTTCCGTTTTCATTCTGCAAGCCGAGCATCCCATTTACTACTAAATTACTCGTGCAGTACAGCAAAAATTCTGTTGTTCTTTGTAAAACATATAAGCTAAACCTACACACTCAAGTTTAAATCTGCCTTTACTTTAATACTCATCTGGCCTTGGTTTAGCAATCAGGATTATCTTTGAGCGGGGAAGTAGAGTTCTGCTGGAAGCCCACATTGGCTACGTGGCTCTTCAGTTGGGGACTATACATGGGGATTGTCCTAAGTCGCCTGTGTCTAGCTGAGATAAATATGAAGGTGAGCCCTGCTTGTCCAGGGTCAGTGCCTCTGACCAGAATTGCTGGTGTTCAGCTGATAAAACTCCACTGAATTTTGACTTCTCTGTGTATGCTGCTGAATCCCCGGAATCCAGTTATAAAGAACAGTGACTGGTTTTTCGATTACTTCATTATAACTTGGTTGCAAGTAATAAGTAACACAGTTCTATTCAAAATCTCATTGCCTTTCCGGATTATGAATAGGACTGTGCTTTTAAAGTTTTATGTTCATGGTAGCTAACTGATACTTGCTTTTTGATTCAGAAACGCTGGTATGAGACAGAGAATGAATATTTCCTGCTGTTATTCTGCTTGGCTCTTTGCAATCTACGTTACACAAGCTTTTGTCTGGAGTATTGCTGGGACCATGGCTCTCCTCAGAGGCATTGTCGATCCTTCTGTTGGCTGCTGGCTTACGTTTTCTATTATCCTGTATTTCACAATGGACCCATCATATGCTATGATGACTTTAATAAACAGGTGAGTTCACCTATTCACACATTTTTGGAAGCAGATCAAAACACAAAAATACAACTGCAGATGCTGTGGATCAAAGAATACGTACACGACACTGGAAGAACTCAGCGCTGCCTGACCTGCTGAGTTCTTCCAGCGTCGTGTACATATTCTTTGGAAGCAGATCACCTGCTTTAAAATATAAAGCTGGAACTTATGGTATCAAATATTGTGGTGTGTTGTAGCCAAAGTGTTTTCAAATATACCAAAGGGACCATGTTGATATTAGCCAGTTTTTAGTAAATCGTTTTTACAATGTTGCTCAAACATTTTGTTTTAAATAGCTCATTTGGGATGCTGGTTGTTAAATTGGCCATATAGCAATAGTTACTAGACTTGAAATGCATTACATAAATGCAGTTTATATTTGTATTTAATTGGGAACAGTAACCATGGCTGGCGGTGCTGCTACCATTTTGGACTTTTCTAGCTTTCTGTCTTTACTTTTGAAACTCCCTGACTTGTGACACAGCTACAACATTTTAAATGCTACTTCAAAACTTCAGTGTGTTTGTTTCCCACTGGTAATTCGGGTATTTGTGAAAGAGAAATACCATGGAAGCATAACAGAAGCATATGAATAAATACAGTTTATTGAATTCTGACGGCAACTAAGCTACGTTTCTGGGGAATGGAAGGGTATTCAGCTCAGGGCCTCCAGGAACAATACTGTTTAATCTTCTCTATCATTGCAAAATGAAACACATGTGCTTAACTACAACAAGCTTGTGGACAGTTTTATAAACTTCTCTCTGAAGATGGAAGAATATCCAAATAGAGCAGAAGACCTCAACACCTAAAAGTAAAGGAATTGAGTATTATCTCTGATTTCAAGATGAGTTAGCTGTTCCTAAACTGTTCTCACTTGTCTGAATGAATTGCTAGAGCTTGCTTTTCAGCAGAGGGCTTGTTTTTCTTTCTGGTGTACGTGAATTAAAAAAACAAATCAGAATTTGGGCACTCTACAGCACTGTGGGGGAACTTGACAGTCAAATGAACCTACATACCCAAAATGCTGGTGGAACGCAGCAGGCCAGGCAGCATCTATAGGGAGAAGCGCTGGCGACATTTCGGGCCGAGACCCTTCATCAGGACTAACTGAAAGGAAAGATCACCAGTCAAATTAACCTGATGGTTGAAGATCTATGATAATAAACAAGTGGACAGCTTACAAATCATTAATGTAAGACTGGTTAACAAGTGTAGGAGGCACACTAGAAGTTGGCCTAGTAATCAGACAAAGCAATTGGGAATTTTTTAAACATAGGAAAACATACCATTGCCTCACTTTCAGAGGAGACTGAAGAGTGTTGGGCTTTGCACATCCATACTCACATCATTCTACAGACGTGCAGTTGAGAGCATCCCAAAGAGCAGTATCTCTGCATGGTATGGAAAATGCACTGTGTCAGACAGGAAGACTCCACAACTGGTAGTCAAAACTGCCCAGCTCGTCACTGGTACCAGTGTACCTGCCATCAAGGACGTGTAGACAGAAAGGCAGCGGTAAAGGGCCTGTAACATCATGAAGGATTCCACTCATCCTGCTCATTGACTGTTTGTGGCACTCCCATCAGGAAGGAGGCTGCATAGCATCCACACCAGGACCAACAGACTCAAAACAATTACTTTCCCCAGGCAGTAAGGCTGAACAACACCTACACCCAGTAACTTACCCCTTCAGTTTCCCAACTACTACTAACTTCATCATTTCCTATCTATCACCTGATGTACAGACAATCCTGTGCCTAGTGTCACTTTATGGACATACAGTCAATCTACGTATATTTATAAGCTATCATGTCTTTATATTTATTGTATATTATTATTATAGAACATAGTAGTCTACAGCACATTACAAGTCCTTCAGCCACAATATTGTGCCAACCAAGTAATCTACTCTAGAAATTGCCTAGAATTACCCTGCCGCATAGCCCTCTATTTCTCCAACTTCTATGTATCTATCCAAGGGTCTCTTAAAAGACCCTATTGCATCCACCTCCACCACCATGGCCAGCAATGTATTCCACATACCCACCACTCTTTGTGTGAGAAACTTAAACCCTTGACATCCCCTCTACCTTCTTCCAAGCACCTTAAAACTATGCTCTCTCGTTCTAGCCATTTCAGCCCTGGGAAAAAGCCTCTGACTATCCACATGATCAATGCCTCTCATCATCTGGTCACCTCTATCAGGTCACCTCTCATCCTCTGTCACTCTAAGGAGAAAAGGCCGAGTTCACTCAACCTATTCTCATAAGGCATGCTCCCCAATCCAGGCAACATCCTTGTAAATCTCCTCTGCACACTTTCTATAGCTTCCACATCCTTCCTGTAGTGAGGTGACTAGAACTAAGCACAGTACTCCAAGTGGGGTCTGACCAAGGTCTTGTATAGCTGTAATATTACTTCATGGCTCTTGAAATCAATCCCATGGTGTTCCTTATCTTATTGAGTTGTTTTGTTGTGTGCATCGGATCCGGTGTAACAATTATTTTGTTTTCCTTTACACTTGTGTACTGGAAATAACATTAAACAATCTTGAATGTTAAACAATCTTCTTGTTGTTTGAATCATTGTTCAATGCCAGAATTTTCTAGTTACAATGGGTTTATAAGGCATGTTTTCAGAATAAAGGAGGTATAATAAACTGCAAAACATCTGAAACGATGCACAAACACATTTCTTTAAATGTGTTGCACTTTTTATACATGGGTACTACTTGTCCAGATTAAAGGGAAATACAGATGTCAAAAGCAAAACAATTTACTTGATTGCTTTTCTACGCTTGTATTTGGAATCACTCATTTTTATCTTTCAAATGGCAGATGCAGAGAACAGAGACATCTGTGCCAAAAGCAGATCTTGTGCGCTTGTTCCTGGGTGCAGTGCGCATTTTCTTCTGGTGGTGGCTCACCGAGTCCATGCTTCACTTCATGTACATTCACGCCATCCAGCATCAAGAAATGATACTGGAATCTGCTTCTTATTGGACATTAGGTTAGTGTAATGCTTCTATTTAATGAAAAGGGCAATAAATTTTCTTAGCAAAAAAGCTGCATTTTATAATA